>NC_053166.1:160839072-161439072 GCF_016835505.1 Polypterus senegalus | reverse complement strand
TTCTTTTTTGTGTCGTTCCGTAAGCAGCAGCCAAACAATGAAGAGATTAAAGAGATGCCCAGGAGTCTCAAACAGTCTTGAAGGGCCACCATCTTCAGTTTAGCTGTTAATGAAGCCCGTTATTGAATTCTACAGCTTGCTGGTTTCTCCTTCTGCCACACCCGTCACTTTCTAACCCTGATTTGCTTTTTTTCTCTAAGATCGCCATCCAAATGGTTTGTGGACCAAAAGTGAAGTACAGACTGCCGGGTACGGGCGCTCAGGGGTCACCTTCAGGGCTCTGAGAAGGTAAGCAATTCCACCCCAAACCAGGAGAGGGCGCCATCTTTACTGTCCACAGTCCAGAAGCTCAATGGCCTCCACTTCTGGACACCACCACCACCACATATAAAGGATGAGCTTCGCCCGACTCCATCTGCTGCTGCTAATGCCAGGACGGGGCTCACTGCCATACACAGGCCACCCTTACCTCGTAGTTTTAAAATCTGCATCGTTCAGTGCATCTACTCGCTTGATCTCGTCACTTGGGACTCCGCTATCTTACTCAATCTGTTCACACTTTATTCCCTCACTCAATCCACCAATGCCACTCACTATCATCACACCTGTCTCCTACCCATCATGCCCACCTGTCCTCCTTACATCCTCCTCCACCTGCTTATGAGCCCATCACACCACGCTACGCTACGCTACGTCTGCTACTTTCCTGCTCCTCTACCTCCTCATATTCAGTTCATGCTCAAGTCCTATGAAACAATGATGTCTGAATCTTCTTCTTCCTCTTCCTCCTCTGGCAGCTTTGTCATATCTGGCCCCTGCCATTCCCTCCATTGCTCAGTCTCAGTCTAAGGGGTTAGTGAGATTCTTCTCCCAGCATCCTCGGTACTAAACAAGAAAAAAACAATCAAATCGCTAAACAAAACTAACTAAATTAAGGGGTTTGGTTTTCCCAAAGCGCCTCTGCAGAAGCAAAAGGCAGCAATGAAAAAATACTGGACCCCCAACAAAATCAAGAGTAGTGGGGTAAGGTAAAAGATACAGGCTGGAGCAAACTGGGCAGAGAGCGTACCCACCAAATACCACACACTGGTCTAACCAAGGGGCATCTAGGAGTCGAACTGAGGATTAACCAGGATGAGGGAGACAGACGCAGACAGGATGGTAACAAAACAGAAAGTTCTTTATTAAAGGCAGGCGACATCAAAAATCCACCTTAATAAAAGGATCTGTGCATCTCTGTCTCTGTCATTCCAACAGATGGCACATCCCAAACATTAACACTGCTTTTGTGGACCCCATGCCAAATGACATATAACACGAGACATATGAACTGCATTTCTCATTCCAACAGATGGCGAATCACAAACACTTGCAGTAATGCATTTCATGACTACAAAAGGTTGTGATCCGCCATCTGTTGGAATCTCATACTCAGGTGTAGGCGTTAAAACGATAAAGAATTTCAAAAACCGACAAAAGCACAACGATTGCTGCCCTTCTCCCGGCTACTCGATGGGAAACAAAGACTTTCTAAATCAGAAATAACAGCAAGAATTCCGGTCCTTTTCCCTTCTCCCTTTCGCAGACTGTTCAAGGGCAACAAGGGACTTCTTGACAGAAAAACAACTCAAACTAGTCCGCCATATCATCCCCCCATGTCTCAGCTCCACGGTGGCGTTTTTCAAACTTTATTTATTTGGTGTTGCGACCCAATCACGCCCTTCTTAGTGTCTTTGAGACGGCGTCCATGTCAACCTTGAAGAATCAGCGCCAACAGTGCTAGCAGAACAAATTGCCCGCGTGTCGGTTCAAATCCCGTAAATGCCAAAGTGACTCTGTTCTGCTGGGCCCTTGAGCAAGGCCCTTAACCTACAACTGCTGAGCGCTTTGAGTAGTAAGAAAGGCGCTATATAAATGCAAAGAATTACTTCTCAGACTGCACACGGCGGCCCTTTCCTGTTGAATACAGCGGGGAGTCACGACCCAGTGTGACCCGAGCTGCCGTGGAAGCATTTAGCGGTTGTGCGTTTGCGGATGGGGGACTGATCAGCTGATGACGGTACTTTACTGTCATTTTAGATCTCGATCTCCAGATCACTTGCACCAAATTTAAAGTCTGACAAGTCCAACTCAAAATAATTAAATATACGCAAAAAAGTCGTCCACCGAGCATTTTGCTTTGCGCATCCGCTCTGCTCTCTCCCTAGATGTCGATGCCATTCTAGATGTCCTTTACTCCATGCTACTCAGTTCAATGGCAGGTCAACGAGTCTAATATTCCTCCCAGCTCAGAGGATACGCCTATTAAATAACGGTGTGTCTTGTCGATGTCGACAGCTCATTATCACGCTCTAGCTATGGATGTCGACTTCCGGCCTCGACAGAAGTCGATATCCACCCTAAAAGAGTCAAGAAGCTGTGCTCTAAGGGATAATCAAAGAGTGCCGCGCATTTTATTCAAGCTGCCCAGGAGTACCGCGGTGCACGCTCCACTAACGACAGATTCAGGCCCCTCAACGAAGACGAACTCTTAACATCCATCTTCACATTTCATACGCACGCAGGGTCCCTTCCTCCAATCCCATCAGACACCTCACTCAGCTCCTCCCAATTACCCGGCACGCCTTTCATGCAGTTGGTCTTAAGTGCCGTAATCCGAAAGGAACCCTCTGAATCTGCGACCCACACTCACACATGCGTGGCCCACCGCAGCCACAACACCTCCCATTACTGTCCAGTACATAAAGTCCGTTCTCTCTCTTAGGCGCCTTACACGTCAGTTTTGATAACATTTATTCTCCTTCTTGCCACGCTGTAGGTACCTTGTGTTGGGAGGCCTTCTCCCGTCTAGGATTGGACAACTCGCATAGCGTCCCACGATCTCCCTGGACTGCCTCGGACACGCATACCTGTGCTGCCACCCTGCCATTTCCTTCACCAGAGTGCTCATTGGCATCACGTCACCCCATACATCTATTCAAACAAAATCAGTAATCTGTGTGCAACTACACCAATAACGCTAGATAGAACGGGCACCAGAGCGCCACTCAACAGAGCAGTAACGGGAAAAAAGGTCAGTCAGTCATTTTCCAACCTGCTATATCCTAACACAAGGTCACGGGGGTCCGCTGGAGCCAATCCCAGCCAGCATAGGGTGCAAGGCAGAAACAAATCCCAGGCAGGGTGCCAGCCCACCACAGGGCACACACACACACACACACACGCACATACCAAGCACACACTAGGGACATTTTAGGATGGCGAAGGCCAAGAAGAGAACACTGGGAGTGAATAATACAATTAAGCAGCAGCGCAATGCCAGTGCATTTTCCAGCCACCATATGCCAAGCTGCCGCGTGCTCACAGGGCCGAACGCTTCACTATAACAGATGCGAGCCAAGCATCCGTGTCAGTCAAATCCGATTGCTTGGATTTGGAAATCTGATCTCCACCCGTAATCTGCACAAGGATTAATCTCTAATGGGATCCCAAGCGGACCACGGCATCAATTAAATGCAGACATGCCGCCATTTCAGAACGCCCGCTCACCGGGTGCACATGCGTAACTTTAGTGCCGTTTCAAGTCACAGGGTCCCCAGAACAGTAGCATTCTTACTGGCATGTCTCCTCAGACCAGTCAACAATAGAACAATGCCAACAAAAGACGCACACTAAGAAAAAATATGAAATTCTTACATGAAGTGAAAATCCTACCTGCATACAACACAACACAACACAACACAACACAATACAATACAGTTTATTTGTGTAAAGCCCAAAATCACACAGGAAGTGCCGCAATGGGGTTTAACAGACCCTGCCTCTTGACAGCCCCCCAGCCTTGACTCTCTGAGAAGACAAAGAAAAAACTTTGTGGGTAAAAATGGAAGAAACGTCGGGAAAGGCAGTTCAAAGAGAGAGGCTGGGCGTGCAGTGGGTGTCAAAAGTAGGGGGTCAATACAATACAATACAACATACAGAGCAGAACAAATCCTCAATACAACATAAAAATAAAAATTTTAGAAGTACGGAGCAGAATTTAACAGTAGATGACATCACAGAATAAGATTTGGATATTTTTAGAGTCCTGGAGACCTCATCCATCAGGCTGCCTCCCCTATTTGGCCATTCCACGGCTGAAACAGTGCTGGGCCAGCCAATCCAATGAAAGGACCCCTCTTTCCCATGATTCCTGCGATCCTGCATCAGGGATGACTTTACCATAGGCAGGCAAAACAACTTGGCAGGTGGGCCGTGGCACCAATTGCCACATTTGAGTACCGAGAACAGAAACAGAGTAGGTGAGGGTTAGCATTGCATGTCTCCTGAAAACAGCTGACAATAAAACAACAAGTGTGCAAATAAAGCAAACCCGCATATCGTTAAGAAGACCTGCAGGCACAACACGCCAGGGACGCAGCACTTCCTTATACATCCAGCAGCCCCCTTACAGGAACGGCAGGCCTCCTCCTCCCCACAATGCTTCCTATTCCGGCTGAGCGGGGTATACTTCACCACTTTTGGGGTACAAAAAGTCAAGATTTGGGCGCACTATCAGCATTCCATTTGGCAGCGGTGACACTCCAAATACCCGCTGACAACTTTGTGTCTGCCCAGATCTGCAAGTCTCTCAAGGCACAAACGATTCACTCTTCATTCAGGAAGAAGAAGGAGCGTGCCAGCTCTTCAAGGCCATGTCGCAACAGGCGACTTTACCAGCAGATAATCTTTGTGACTGGGAGGCGGTCAGCAGTGCGCTCCCATGAAGGCCGGTCATCAACCCTCACCCACCCAGAGACTCAGTCCAACTAGTCTGCAATCCGTCCCAGTAAAATCAAACCGGTTTGACTTTGTCTTTAGTCGTAACGCCGGCACACGCTTGCTTGACAGCCAACAACCAATGAAAGCTCAGCTGCAAGTACAATACACATCATAGAGCAATGAAGGATGAGGAACACGGGTGTTCAGGACGTCCCAAACGGAGAAGATTCTCTGCATATGTCTCAAATACAACAAAAGAATGGAAAAAGAAAAACAGGGCAGAGACTGAAGCAGAACTTGACGTACCCTTTCAACCCTTCGTAGAGCACCAGCTCCGTCAGACAGAATGTCAGAAAAAGGGTGAACACAATTGAGCTGCACCTTCGCCACGCAGTCACAAAAACTGACAAGCCCAGCTATTTTTGGTCATGTCAATGGGCACAGTCCAGCAACGAGATCAGAAAGTCTGGCATAATCTTAGACTAGAAGATGAGCAATGTGACGTTGGCTTCAGGGTACAGGGTACAGGGTACAGTTCATTCCACATTAAACGGCTGGATAGATGGAAAGATAAAAACCTTTTTATGTCCCAAGAGGAAAACTAATGTTTTTTATAGAGGCTCACAGCCTCCTCAAATACACACCAGAACTGCGAAAAAGCTGAACATTTCTGACTTGGCTAAAGATAAAAGAGCAGTTCCAGGCACTCTGCTGTAGGTATAAAGGAACTGAGCCTCTATTTTGGAGCCGGTCCCAAGCCTGGATGAATGGAGAGGAAAAGCATCCGGCCATAAAAGGTTGAAGCTGAAGCTTTTACAAGTCTAGTTGAAAATAGAGACCCCGGTGGTGTGGTTTCTACGTAGAGTTTTAGAGCTCCTGTTTAGCCTCATTAACAGCGGCCGATAGCAAGCCTAAAATTATCATCTTCAGCATTTATTTGAAACTTAAGATATTACTTCATATAAGAAATGGGGAAAAGGCCTAAAAATAGCGGCCCAGCGACACTACCAGACTTCTTAAGTACCCCAGTAAGCTCGACATGCAAAAACAAGCATGGCGCTTCCGAAGGTTCAGCTCTTGAGGCCTACGCACCACTCTACATCTCGTAGCCTGCCCCCTACACCTTCGCTGGTATCATCGGAGGTAGGAAAAAAGTCGGATACACAAACTACTGATCAGCCCATTACAGAAACAAGAACGATTCTACTTCGGGAAGAGCTCCCTAAATCTCTCTGTCCTGATGTTAAGAAATCTAAACGAGACACAGCAGATACTGCAGAACGCACATCACATTTGGAAACAAGACTGTCTGAGATTGTGAAGACGCATAACGAAATTGTAACCGTTTCAAACGAAATGGAGGCGACAAGAAGCAGGCTGTCTAGTAAGATTACCCATTTGGAAGATCACTCCAGATGGAATAATGTTGGACTGAGATATGGATAACATGCAGCTGCCACAATACTTGCAAAAATGCTACGTGTACTCTTGCCAGACTGTGAATTACTGGTCCTGACGATAGATAGAAGCCAAAGACTGCCTAAACCTAAACACGCTTCTGCAAATTCACCCATTTCGGCTGCACTTTTATCACACCAAAGAGAGGCTGATGCAAACGGCAAGAAGCAGCAAAACTCTTACAGACCCTTAAAGTGAGAAAACGATTTTCATGGAAAACAGAGACCCCAAATAAAAATGGGAATAGCTAAGGAAGGTGTAGGTATAAAGGAACCCCAGGTGTGTCTTGACACACTTCTGCTGATTAGTTTATCAGCCAAAGGTCCTCAATGCTAGCGTGGCACCGAGAAGATGTGCAGCATAGTTCATAATGGACATCAGCTTGTCTTTATTCCACCACCACCTCCAGCCGGGCCAGAGAGCGCACCATAATGGAGCCTAGCTTGTTGATTCGGTGGGCCTCTCTTGAAGTGATGTTAGCAGCCCAACACACCACAGTGGCCATCACAGAGTGGTCTAAAAGATGTCAAAACCACATTAAAGGAAAGTCTCCTCAGAAAAAAGAATCATTTCTGCCCTTTCCTCTCTAGTTCCTCTTATGAAACCGGCCCAGCCTGTCATTGATGTGGACCCCCAAGCACTTGAGACAGTGCACCACCTCCACACCCACCAGTTCCCTAAATAGTGACCGGGCTAAAGGTCCTTTGGTGTGGCAAAAGTGAATGACCAGTTTCCTGAACGTTCTCCCCCTGACTCCTCTCCTTTGTCTCATCCCCCTTAGGATATGCGTGTAGACTCACCCGAGAATTTCTGCAGGCGACGTGACCTGCTCTTATATTTACAGTCGGAGGTGTGCTGAGTGAACACAAATGGAGACAGGCCTGTTCACATGCAAAAACTCGCAAATCGATCCCATTAGGCACACGCAGTGTGTCAGCCAAAACCGAGATTTGTTTTTGGAGCAAATGCAAAGTAAGTTGGCACACCTAAAGCACAAGACAAGGCAAGAGAACCTGGAGAAATCAGCAAAGCGGCCATATTTATCTGGACAGACAACAGCAAACAGCTTTTAAGAGTTACAAACATGTATAAGGGAGCCAAGACCACGAAGAATATCAACTGTGAGTCCGACCAGAATGCACAGGAATATTCCAATGTTGTGGGGCGCAGTATGCAGAGATGTTAGGAATGGACAACTCCCACAGCAGACAGTGGGAGACAGACCTAGGAAAGTCCAGGAAAGTAGACTGAAGGGGTATGGATATGTGATGAAGAGAGACAAGGAATTTGTTGGCAAAAGAGTGATGGGAATGGAAGTCCGGGAGAAGAGAAAGCGAGGAAGGCCAAAGCGAAGGTGGGCAGGTGAAGTAAAAGGAGATCTGAGGAGGAGGTGCAGGACTAAGCTGTATGGGGACGTTTGATGAAGCAAATTGATCCTACATTGAAGTGGGAAAAGATGAAGAGGAAGAAGAAGACTGCTTTTGAATGGCCAGGTGAAGCCCACCACAATACCAAAGTCGCTCTCATCTCTACTCTGTCCAATATAAAATATCCTCCCACCAGAGTTCAGGCCCATACTGAAAATCTGTTCTCACCTAGGAAATATTACTGTTCAAAATAATTTACTTTATTTACTTTATTACCAAAAGCAAAGGGGTCTGCTCTGCACAATATAGAATAAAGGACGCCAGATGCTAATCACTTCTGCCCGTTTCAACTTACTTCATGGAAAATCGTGATTCTTTTTAAATAGTACCTGTACAGGTACAACACCAGTAGCCAAGTCTTTAATGGGTTTTGGGCCAGAATATTCTCACTGTTACAGGGCCTTCACAACGTCTGTGGAGAACCTCACCTTAGTCACATTTTGTTCTGCTGAAGTCCTTTCAATTAATTTTTTCTGTCATCAAACAACACTCAATGCGCCAGCATGACAAAGTGAAAATGGCATTTTAGACGTTTTGAAAATGTATTCAAAATAAAACTGAAGTATCCCTTGACACAAGTAATCCGACCTGTTGCTATTTTGCTCTGACGCATTCCACTCTGTTGTTCACCATTGGGATGTTTGAAGTCCACCTGTGGTCAACGTGATCGACTGGACTGATTAGGAAAGGCACACGCCTGTCTATAGAGGGTCCCACAGGTGAGCACAGATCCAGCTATGAGGTTGAGTTTTAAAGCACAGACCTGAGGAGGACTACAACAATATCTACAGCACTGAGGGTTCCTAAGACCACAGTGGCCTCCATAATTCTTAAATGAAAGACGTTTGGAGAAACCACGACTCTTCCTAGAGCTGGCTGCCTGGCCAAACTGAGAACTAGCAGAGAAGGGCCTTGGTTAAGGGAGCTTAGCAAGAATTCACTGGTCACTGTGGATGAGTTCCAGAGGACCTGTGTAGAGATATGAGAAACTTCCAGAAGGACAACCAGCTCTGGAACACTCAACTGATCTGGGCCACATGAAGAGTTTCAAAAAAGGCACCTAAAAGACTCTCTGGCTATGAGACACATGGTACTCCGCTCTGACGAAACAAAGATGGAACTGACTGGCCTCAATTCTAAGTGTTTGATCTGAAGGACCCCAGACACCACTTGTCACCTGTGCAACACCAGTCCAACGGTGAAGCATGGCGGTGGTAGCATCATGCTGTGGGGCTGTTTATCAGCTGCAAGGACTGGGGGACTAGTCAGGGTTGACGGAAAGATGAACTGAGCAAGATACCGAGATATCTTTAATGAAAGTTCACTCCAGAGTGCGCTGAACTTCAGACTGGGCCACTGGTTTACCTTCCAACAGGACAATGACCATAAAAACACGAAGGAAAGACAACACAGGAGTGGCTTAGGCACAGCTCTGTGAATGTTCTGGGGTGGCACAGCTGGGGCCCAGACCTGAACGCAGAGGAACATCTCTGGAGAGACCTGAAAAGAGTTGCCCACCGACAGTTTCCATCCAACCTGACAGAGCTTGAGAACATCTGATGAGAAGAATTGCAGAAAATCCTCCCAATCCAGGCGTGTACAGCTTGTCACGTCAAAGCAAGAAGATTCCAGGCTGGAATCGCTGCCACAGGGACGTCAAAGAAGTACTCAGTGAAGTAACTGAATACTTGTGGCAATGTTATTTCTTTTTTATTTTTAATTATTATTTTTAACTAAATTGCAAACATGTCTAAAACTTTGCGTATGCTTTGTCACCCTGGCGTATTGAGTGTTGCTTCATGAGGGGATAAGAAAATGATTTAAGCATACGGCTGCAACATCATAAAATGTGACATAACTGAGGGGGTCTGAAGATTTTCTGAAGGCACTGCATGTGTAAACGCTCTTTGGGCTTTTGCTTATTATGAAAGGCGCTACATTAGGAAAACTCTGGACGAGAACAGGCCATTCAGACCAACAAAGTTTATTAGTCCCATCAACTTAATTCCTCCAAAATAACATCAAGTCGAGTTTTGAAGGTCCCTAAAGTGCTTCTGTCCACTGGGTCACTGATTCCTCGTGTCTGTGGTTCCTTGTGTGAAGAAAAACTTCCTAATGTTTGTTGAAATTCACCCTTCACAAGTTTCCAACTATGTCCCTGTGTTCTTGATGATCTCATTTTAAAGTCACCGTCTCCATCCGCTGGACTAATTCCCTTCATAATTTTAAACACTTCACTCAGGTCTCCTCTTAATCTTATTTTGCTTAAACTGTAAAGGCTCAGCTCTTTTACTTTTTCCTGTAGCCCTGGATTCGGTCTCGTCGCTCGTCTCTGGACCTTCTCTAGTGCTGTTATGTCCTTTTATAGCCTGTAGGCCAAAACCGCACACAGAAATCCAGATCAGGCCTCACCAGTGTGTTATAAAGCTGGAGTAGAACCTCCTGTGACTTGTACTCCGCACATCAAGGCGCTATATAACCTGACATACTGTTGGTCTTCTTAATGGCTCCTATAAACTGTCTTAATGTAGACAGTGACGAGTCCATCATGACTCCTAAATCCTTCTCATAAGGCGTACTTTTGATTTTCAGACCTCCCACTGTGTATTCAGACCTAACAAGACCTAAACTTTACTCAATACTTAGGCTCAGCTCTTTGAATCTTTCCTCACAACTCGTCCCCTGTAGCCCTGAATCAGCCTTGTTGTTCTTCTCTGGACCTTCTCTAGTGCTGCTATGTCCTTTTTGTAGCCTGGAGACCCAAACTGCACCCAGGACTCCAAATGAGGCCTCACCAGTGTGTTATAAAGGTTGAGCAGAACCTCCTGTGACTTGTACTCCGCACATCAAGGCGCTATATAACCTGACATAATGTTGGTCTTCTTAATGGCTCCTATAAACTGTCTTAATGTAGACAGTGACGAGTCCATCATGACTCCTAAATCCTTCTCATAAGGCGTACTTTCAATTTTCAGACCTCCCATTGTGTTTTCAAACCTAACATTTTTACTTCCTATGTGTAATACTTTACGTTTAAAGTTTACTTTATATGTGAAATAAAATCAGACAAATCTGTCAAATGGCCAATGCCATGCGCTCCAGATTGCAAAAGGAAGCCCACCACACTACCAAAGTCACTCTCATCGTCACTCTGCCAAAAAAATAAAAATAAAAACTCACCACCGGAGTTGGGGTTCAGGCAACTCTGAAAATCTGTTCTCACCTGGGCACATTAACATTTTTTTAACAATGCGTTAAGTCCTAAATCAAAAACAAAGGGCCTCCTCTATGGGATGTGAATAAAGAACAGTTTCAACTTGTTTCACAGAAATGTGATGTTTTTTGATTTGACATACTTTGTTAATCCCTGTCTTTTCGCATGACCTTTGGGGGTCTGAGCGCAGGGTCAGCCATTATAATGGTGATTCTGTGTTAAACAGTGGAAGGACACCAAACCCTTTGGCCACATCTATATCTGGCTTTGGCCTGTCACATGCTCAATGTAGATGAGAGACTTTGAAGTGCAGTCTGGGGGTCCCAATGGCCTCAGGTTTTTATTCCTACCAACTTCACAATCAGCGTGCCAGTCTTTTTATTTATTTATTTTTTTGTAGAATTTATTGTTTATTGATCTGGCCCACAAATATTACCAAGAAGTTCATACAAATGTTTATATTGTGACACAGCTTTAAAGTAACACTCTACCCAAAAGTGCTATTTTTGTACATGTTACACACCCCATGTAGTTTGTAGTGCTGGCTGAGAAAATTTCATGTTTTTATGCAGAACACAGGAAAAATATAATGATATAATGGATGCTAATGGCGACCGGTGCTCTCCCCCTCATTGATTGGCCAAGAGTCCTGTCTTCAGCTCACAAGCACAGAACAATTGGGACATGCGGATTATGCAACACGAGTTTCTTAACCTTACATGATTTGCCTAAATTATACTGCTTGGGTCATCATTAGAATCAGAATTTTTCTCTCATTCTGCATGATAACTTGAGATCAAAACTTTCCTCTGCCATCACTACAAACTACATGGAGGAGGAGAGGTTAGGAGCAGGCGCTGATAGAGCGCATTGCCTCACCCACCACATGACAAACCAACTCAGGATCCCAGATTAGGACCCGAGTGCAGCCATGTGACGGGTGACACCTCAGCACCACAACAGTTCAGATGGAGTGGAACAGTGGGAGTTTTTTATGGTGGCTGGAGTGCCAACTCTGCCACCAACCCCCAAGTTTTTCCCTGCAGGTTGGTAATAAATAAAAATAGCGCTTTAGGGTGGAGTATTGCTTTAAATGCTTACATTTCTTTTGCTGTTTCATTTGTATAACTTACCCTTTTCTGTAGAGTTTGCCCTACTGATTGTACGGTGCAGACACGGGTACAAATGGCATTGAATGCTAGGGGACAGCAATGACTTCTCTGCCATTTTCACTTGTCTGCTCATTAATAAATGTTTCTTACAGACAAGCAGAAAAGTGAATTTGACTTTGAAGTAATTGCTGCCCTGAAGCGCTGTCAGTATTTAGATACAAACTGGTGAGCAAACACTAAAGAAATACGGGAATTACAAAGGAAATGGCAACAGCAATGTAAGCATTTAAAGCATTGGAAAAAAAAATACTTCAGAATAAAGAAAAAGGACGGCTCAGTAAACAATGAGATCAACTAAGCATGGCCCACTGATTATGCAATCTTTTGGAATAAGACCCACAGCCACAGAAGCCCCCCAGGACCTAGCCTGGGAATCACTGGTGTAGGGTACAAGCAAAGACGTAATAAGCAATCAGCCAATCAGAAACGCAACAAGGACATGTGGACTGTTGTTGTGACTCGTGGCTCTCATCCGGCAGAGTCAGCAGTCACCCACATCTTATTGATTGACCCTCTCACATCTGACCAGAACACCGGAATGCACATCAGGGTTTTGTTGTTGTTGTTTTTTTTAATTTTAAAATCTGTGGTCGGGAGCAAAACTGGTGCCACTGCAGTAAAACCACATTATCCACTTTTTTAATATGCAAGTCCCAAGGTATTTATTATCCTAACAGCACGCCAGAGGATGCGGCCCCTTCTCCTGAGTCATGCCAGCTCTCCCGTTCCCTTCCATTGTAGTCCTTGTGTAATATTGTTACACTATTGCTTGTAATTTTCATTCTTGTATTGTACTTTTACCTGATTTTTAAATCACACTGAAACGGTGTTTGCTGTGTAAAGCCATTACATTAACTACTGGAAATGATACGGCACTTTCTATTACAAATGTGTCAAGCATATTACTGATTGATGGATTACCCACCATTCCTGGCCCCTCCCTTAAGGATTCCAGCCCATTACTAAGTCAATGAGGTGCCATTACCCTGCCCGTCTTAGGATGCTGCTCTATCTGCCTTTGACCTGGGCCGACCCCCACCCACACATACACACCCCATCATCCCTCTGCTCACTCAAACACTTGCCCTCCTTGGGGGGCGGGCTCAAAGGGCGGCCAACTCCCACCCTTCCATGGGGCCTCCATCTCTGACGCGCAAGTCACCCTTCCCTCTCCTCCTCTCTCGGTACCCACGACCCCGGGTCGCTTGTTCCCTCACCTCTTCAGCCTGCTTGCGCAGCGCTTTCTCCCGCTCGTACTGCGTCAGCAGCTGTTCGTTGTCTTCCTTGAGCAGCTCCAGCTCCACTTCATGCTCCTGGTTCTCGGTGAGCACGGAGTCCAGGTTCTCCAGAACGTTCACTACGAGCGGCATAAGCTCCTGGACAACCTCCTCGTCGTAACAACGAATGAGGCGCTCAAACTCGCGGTAGATGCTCCGCGCCAGGCCTGACACCCGCTCCGACATAACGGACTCGGAGCCGTAGTCATCCTGATAGACCACCTCGTCGATCTGGATCTCCATCATATTGGCGGATCGCTCCCCCGACGAGGCAGGGCCGCTTTGATTTTCTGTTCTTGCTGTTATGTCTCCTTCGTGCACGAAGTGTCACTTGCGAGCCTTTTTCATCGTACCCATCTTTCACAGACGCCGGCTCAAAAGTGGAGACATCTCGCCTGGTGCGGCGTCCGTCGGCAGGTGATGCTAAGCTGCTGGTGTTGCTCGAGGAGGCTGCGAGTGAGTAACACAGGGGGAGAGAGAGCTGGCGAGAGCGAGGGCGAAAATGGGACCCGCCCAGGCTGACGCTGCGCTGACGTCACGGCTCTGCAGACAGCGCACTCGCGCCCAATGCAGTACCACAGCAGTAGCGGCACGGCGCGCACACATCCCTCAGTGCGGCCGCGCGCCTCGAGCTAGTGCACGAAAGTCGATTTCCAGTTGACTTTCCTTTAAAGTTTTTTAATTTGCATATCGGGGCTTGGTGACCATCAAGTCGGGGGCGCGAGAGGCCGGAGCTGGTTAGAAATATTTATTCGTTTATTTACTTCTGTTTTCAATACGTTATTCATGTATCCATTTTGCTTGCCTTTTACTTCACTTGCCATTGTATCGATTTTTTGCTTGCTTGTTTATATTGCTTGTTTGTTTGCTTGTTTCATTATTTATCTGTCAGTCTTTATTTAATGTAATGCTTTTCACATAGCAGACTCTCACAAGGTGCTTTGTAAATGAAATTATTGATTTGTTTGTGTTGTGGCTGCTTTTGCTAAGTGGATTGAATGTTTATTTATGCATTTGCTTCTTTATAGTGCAAACAAAACGAAAGTTCATCTATCTGTATAACTGATATATAGTGCCTTTAATGCGTATATATCTACCATATAGCACCTCTATTGATCTATCTATCTATCAGATTGTCTATGTGTATATCTGTCAATCTATGTAGTGCCTTTCCTATCCATCTATCTTACATTTACTTTCTTGGCAGACACCTTTATTCAAGTCGAATTACAACAAGTGAGATACAATTGATTGCATTTCTTTTGTTTTTGCAGGGGAAGTGACTTGTTTAGGATCACAATGGTGTCAGTAGTGGCATCTGAACCAACAACCTTAGGGTCTGAAGTCCAAAGTTTTAACCACTATGGCACACTGCCTCTATCTATCTATCTATCTATCTATCTATCTATCTATCTATCTATCTATCTATCTATCTATCTATCTATCGCCTTTCATATCTACTTATCTTATTATATAGTGTCTTTCACATCCATCTCTCTGTCTGTCTATTTGTGTGTTCTTTTTGTTTTGCTCAGTGGTTTCTTTATTTCCTGACTTTGTTTCTTCCAGTTTTTTTAATTGCCTTGCTGAGTCCGGATCCGTGGGCTGATCGATGCTGAGTGGAGTGTGCCCACCTCCATCAGTCGTGTTGTTGTCACATGTGCAGAGCACAGGGAGCTTTTTACTTGCACAGTGTGGTGTACCAGTAAAGTCTTTGGACTTCAAACCCTGAGGCTGTGGGTTCCAATCCTGTTACTGACTCTGTGTGACCCCAAACGAGTCGCTTCACCTGTCTATGCTCCAGTTGGGATAAACAAAAGAAATGTCACCGATTGTATCTCGAATGTTGTAAGAAGTTGCCTTGAATAAAGGCGTGAGTCTGATGATAATCATGCAACACGACACCATCCATGATAAACAAGACAGATAAACGGAGCTTCATTGAGTGGAGAACTCAGATCAGCTCACTGATGTCCTCCCGTCTCCACCTCACTTGTCCAGTTTTGCTCCAGCATGGCTAATGGAGCTCACTGCTAATATAATTTTGCTCAGATGAATGACTCCTCTGCCATTCTCTGCTCCATCATAGCTCGGGGCTTTGCTTGATAACATCAAATTAGGAAAGAAGTAAAGCAACCTCAATGTGGGCCGCCAGGCTCCTTCAAAGAGGCTGGCAGATATTTTTGGACACAGCCCAGGACCTTCTCTTTATAAGATATGGCCTCCTGTTTCAGTCCTCTTTGTGATTTTGTCTTTAAATACCTGCATTGTTATCACTCTTTAAATTATATATTGTTCTTTATCAGTATAATGCTGCTGGAGTATGTGAATTTCCCCTTGGGATTAATAAAGTATCTATCTATCTATCTATCTATCTATCTATCTATCTATCTATCTATCTATAATGCTTGTCCAGGCACATTAGGGAATAATCGTGACACCCCTAAGCTCACCACATTCCTTGCAACTGCCTGACTGTGGGTCATTGAGTTGTCATACTGAAGATACCCCCAGGTTAGTGGGAGAGACAGAGGCAAGATGGGACCGAAACAGACAGTTCACTACTAAAAAACAAGGTGACATCGAAAACATCAAGAGCTGAAGTAAGTGGAAACAAATCACACTAGCAAGTAAGTCCATCCAAATACTGTTTACATGTGTTTGAATAAAGATGAAAACATTTAAAAGCAACAAAAGATATGCTGTTGGCTGAGCCTGTGGTGTCCTGGATGATGGACTCTCTGACCAGAGGGCCGCAGTTTGTGAGGCTCGAGGACTGCATGGGGGACACCGGAGAACCACCAGGAACAGGCCTGTCTGCTTCACTCTGTCACCTCTGACTACAAATATAAGAGCAGGTCAGATCACCTGCAGAAGTCCTCAGATGATTCTGCACATATGAGGGGGTATTGATGAGGGAGTATGAGATAAAGGAGAGGGGTCAGGGGGAGAACTTCGGGAACTGTTATCAGCAAAAACAAGAAATTGCCACTCAGAAGAGCATCTTGTGTCCGGTCACCACTCAGGAAGTGGGTGTGGAGGAGGTCCATTCTCACAAGTCCTCGGGGGACAGGTTGGACTGGTCTCATAACACAGAGGAACTGTCGAGATGGGCTGCAGAGGGCACCCTGCATGGTCGCAGTGGTTGGCACTCACAGCAATGGGAATAGCCAGCTGCTGGCAAAGAGAAAGAGCCTCCTGCTGGTTATGGCACAAAATGGAGTTGGGCTGGCAGTCAGCAGCTGATGGGCAGTGATTTGGTCACCACTGCCATTCTGCTAAATGGAGGGTGTCACAGTTACGGGTCAAAACACCTGGGGAAGGTTGGGCACTAACCGGCCCCAAGGCCACAGTCACTGAAAGCAGAACTGAAGTTGAGGCATCTCAGGATGTATTTAATAATAATAATAATAGATAATAATATAATTTATTTATATAGCGTCTTTCCCATGCTCAAGGCACTTCACAGAATTTAAGAAAGAACGGCAGGGTATACAGTATACAGTATTGTACTAAACCAGATAAATAAATAAAAAAGAGTAAGATAGCACATTCAGAGAAAATCCTAACAGACAACATAATTGATGGTCAGCACACACACACACAGAGGTGACATGAGCATCTTGACATGCAGGTAAACTGAGAGAAGGTAATAAAGTCAAGTAGAGTTAAAAGCCTTCCTGAACAGATGAGTTTTAAAAGAATTCATGGAGTCAGCTGACCGGATTCATTTCGGTAGGTCATTCCAGAGTCCGGGCACTCGCCATACAGCTGAAGGCCCTGCTGTCACCCATGGAGTGTATAGGGTGGTCCAGATCTAATTATGCAATTTTCATTACACTATAACTTATTAAGTTTATTATGTAGAAAATCACCTGAAAAATTTCAGACCATCGAGAAGTGTGCTAACTGATGACATGAAGAATTGTCTTTGCACCGAACTGGAATCGTCCCCGAATAAATCAAAGTGCGGGGCACAAGAAGATGGCCAGAATCAGAGGACCTTAGTGGGTGGACGGGCACATAGTGATGGAGAAGGTCACTGATGTAGTTTGGCGTGCGGTCATCTAAGGCTTTGTAGGTTATTAGTAGGATTTTATATTCAATTCTGTAAGACATGGGGAGCAGTGAAGACGGGGCAGGATGGGTGTGATGTGCTCGCTGCTGCTGGTTCGAGTCTCTTGCAGCCGAGTTTTGAATAAGCTGGAGCTGTGATATAAGATTAGAAGGGGCACCTGCCAGTAGGGAATTACAATAATTGATGCAGGATGTGATAAAAGCAGGGACAAGTTTCTCAGCATTAGAAAAGGAGAGGAAGGAGCGAACACGGAATATGTTATGTGGTTTATGTGGGTGGAATAAGAAAGGGAGGAATCAAAAATGACACCAAGATTCTTTGCAGTAGAGGCAGGTCTGATGAGATCACTGCCAAGATTGACTGGGAAGGAGCTCATTTTATTAAGTTGCACTTTAGTTCCAATTTACAGGAGTTCAGTTTTGTTGCAATTTAATTTTAAAGAGTTCTTCTCCATCCAGGTTTTAATTTCACTGAGGCAGGTTGTGAGCTGAGAAAGCTCTGATGAAGTTGCACTTTTAACATTGAAACAGAGCTGAGTATCGTCTGCATAAAAATGATAACCCAGTCCAAAGCTACGGATAATATGGCCAAGGAGAAGCATATAAATACAGAAGAGAAGAGGACCGAGGACAGAGCCCTGAGGAGCTCCTCGTGTGACTGGCGCTGAGCTGGACCTGCTCTTGCCTATCAGTCAGATAGGACTTGAACCACTGGAGTGCAGTGCCAGAGATACCCAGCATGTTCTCCATTCTGGACAGTAGAATGTCATGTCTGACCTGAGTGTCAAATGCTGCACTGACGTCTAACAGAATTAATATGCTGGTCTGTCCAGAGTCTGATGCCATAAGCAAATCATTGGTTACCCGTAGCAGAGCAGTTTCACAGCTGTGTGGCGCCCTGACACCAGACTGAAAGGGTCCATTAAAGAATCAGCCCTCACTTCTGATACCTGCTCTTTGGTGGTCTGGTTCAGAAGAAACTGGAGGCCAATAAGGTAG
The DNA here is from genome assembly GCF_016835505.1 of Polypterus senegalus. Lineage (NCBI taxonomy): Eukaryota > Metazoa > Chordata > Cladistia > Polypteriformes > Polypteridae > Polypterus > Polypterus senegalus. The sequence goes on along the minus strand of NC_053166.1, from coordinate 161,420,687 downwards.
AAAATGGAGTGCCAGTCCATCACAGGGTGCACAAACATGCAGTGGAGTTAATGATTTGTCCACATCATAATATGTGGACAACATTATTTCCATAATAAATGAATAACTAAATAGCTCAATAAATAAATAGGAAATGAGCCAGCATGCCAAGGACCTGATAGCATCACGTCTGTTGTGAAACTAAGCTTTTGAGGCAGTCCAATGAACCAATAATTGTAATTCTTAAATCAGCCGTCGGATTCACTAACCACCCCTCCCATGGACCATCATGTCCACTCTTCAACAACAACAACAACATTTATTTCTATAGCACATTTTCATACAAACAGTAGCTCAAAGTGATTTACATATTAAAGAATAGAAAAATAAAAGACAACAATTATAAAACAAAATAAATCAACATTAACATCGAATAAGAGTAAGGTTCAATGGCCAGGGGGGACAGAAAAAACAAAAAAAACTCCAAACGGCTGGAGAAAAAATAAAATCTGTAGGGCTTCCAGACCATGAGACCGCCCAGTCCCCTCTGGGCATTCTACCTAATATAAATGAAACAGTCCTCTTTGGATTTAGGATTCTCACGGAAGGGCTTGATGATGATGATGGTCACGTAGACTTCTGCCTTTTAATCCGTCCATCATTGTTTGAGCATCATGAAGCTTTGAGTAGGTGGTGGTGTGGCGCAGGCCACCACCACAAAGAAACCGGAAAAAGAAACAGAAAAGAGAGTAGGGGTCAGTACCGATTTTAGAGCCACCATGAATAGTTATTTTGAGGAGATTGAACTCTTGGTCGACTCCAGTGGTCCGTCACTTCACCACGCCTGGGCATTGGCAGGGCACACACTCTGTGTCTCAGTATTCATCCTGAAGTCTTCTGCTCCTTTCTAGTTTGTTCTTTCTTGTGCTGCAAAGCATCTTGTGAAGGTGTTTACAATGAAAGGCACTATATGAAATACAAACTGACCAGCTGATATGCCATGCACTGTTGGCTCCTGCCATTTTTACCTGATGCTACAAAATTGATGCTGTTTCCTTACTGTCCAGGACTGGCTCCTGATATGCACATGATGAAAATAAAATAGTGAAAGACGCTATATGAAATGAAAATGGACTAACTGGTGTCCCATCCAGAATTGTTTTCTGCCTTCTTCCTGATACAGCTCAATTGTGAAAGGCACTATATGAAATTCAATCTGACTGACTAGTGTCACATCCAAAGTTGTTTCCTGCAATGCACTGGATGCTATTAAATTTGTGAAATGCGCTATGTGATATGAAATGAAAATATTCAGATTTGTTTTATACTGTGCACCTAATGATATTAAAACAGTGAAAGGCACTATATGAAATGTACATTGACTGACTAATGTCACATTCAGTGTTGTTATCTACGGTACACTTCATGCTAATACAAAAGCAAAAGGCACTATATGAAGTCAAACTGTTAAACTAATGTAACATCCATATTTGTTTCCTGATATGCACCTGAGGCTATTAAAGTAGCGAAAGGCGCTATAAGAGATATACATTGACTGACAGCTTACTGCCTCAATTCACTCCTGACTTATACCCATTACAGTTTGATAGTTTAAAGCACTATATGAACTATAAATTGACCCAAGGCTGGTTCCTGCTTTGTACCTTATGCTGCCAGGAAAGACTGTGATCCATGCCAACCACGAATCAGAATAATGAGATCAAGAAATTTAATAAGTTGATGCTAATAAAATGTCTAATAGAAAAAAGTGGAATTCTGATTTAAAATGAGTTTTTCGGTGATCCAATTAACGTGGAGAAAAGAAGATGAATTTGTAAGCATGAACTGGAGGTGGACACCGCCTGCTTTATGTGCCAATTTCTGTTAAAAATGATGACTTTAGATTATGAGATTTCACTGCCATTACTAACCAGCGTGTGTTTGTTGATGAAATAAAGAAAAAAAATCCTACAGAAGCGATGAGCCGTGCAGACTCCACACGAATAACGAACAAATGCAGAGCGGCGGATCCGCGAAGTGCAACGAACTCTCAGCTCACCCAACAGAGTGAAGCTGCAGAGAGTTGATCACACCTCCTACCTATAGAGGGCGCTCGTGTCTGATGCCTGCAGCCGGGTATTAATGCATAAGCAACTTAGAATCTCGGCTTGGTTATTGTGGTGCCGTGTGCGCCTGCGCGTGGACTGACGCTCACAAGAGAGAACGAGCGAGGCAGAGGTAGACAACAGAGTGGAGATGGCAAAGCCTGCGGAGAGGAGTGAGTGCGGGCGAGCGGGCGAGCGGGCTGTCGTGTCACGAACCAAGAGACGCGCGATGGATTGGGATTGACGGGGCGCGTGACTGGTGGGCTATCAGAGTGACTTGTGGAAGTGACGAATGTGGTGGAGTTGGGTGTCTGTGAGTGTGACAGCGGGCGAGAAGTGGATTTACTGACACTGGGACGGGGAAACTGGTAATGTGTGACTGGAAATGGCTTGGATGGACGGCGTGTGCGTGTGTGTCTGACTGGGTTTACTAGTATGTACTGAGGTGCCAACCGCTGCGTGTCAGTGGGAATTATTTCGAACTGGGACTGGACTGTAAGGGTGGCCCAGTTGGTTGCCTGTCATCTGACCCGAGATCGATTGCATGGTGAGCAGATGACACCATTTTAAGTAAACTGGGACTGAAGCGAGTGTGATGGGATAAAAGCTGAATTGTGGGAGTTACTCAGACAGACTGGGATTTATTTGGACTGAACTGTGTTAGCTGCCAATTCTCTCCCAAATGGATTTTCAGTGTTTGGGACGCGGCCGTATCGATCGGTGAGGGTTTAGCCAAATTGTGACGGCACACTTGCACTCTCGGATCTGCTTTAATAAAATTCACTGTCTCTCATACTGGAGTATGTGTAGCTAATTGTGATTAAGTGGGATGAATGGTGCACATTTGGACAAGGAGATTGTGTGCGTGTGATAGGGATTCAGTCAAACTGGGATTGTGTGAGCGACTGGGAGTCAGTTAGCCCCCTTACTAAATTCAGCAAAGCAGGTCAGAAAATTGGTGAATGTGTGACCCGCATGTGGGATTGGGACCTTTGAGACTGGACAGCATGCAGGACAGGGAATTGGGAGACGGTCCTTAAGGAAGAATTTTACCAGTGCTGAGCATCAAGTCAAGTCGAGCTGGATTTTGTTTCACTGACTTATTCAAAGAGGCAGTGGTGCCGATTCAGTTTTGCTCAGTGTGGTCCAGTGCCATTTTCTACAAAGTATGGCCGCCTGTCTTGGATTGAGCCAGTAATCTGCTGTTGGGCTATTCCTTTTCTTTTCTGTGTACTTCCTTGATTAAGCTTTGAGTCACAAGTACCTGAGCTAGTTGTGTGGAGTGAAACTCTCGACTAACAAACAACACCTTGTCATTTTTGCACCAAAAAAAAAAATGTATTAGAAAAAAATAACTTAATGTAATTAAAAATGCACAAAAAATGAATGAGTAATGGTATCTCACTTTGTGAATGGGATGAAAGAATACTGGCTAAAAGAAGAAAATAAAAGTGGGATGGCACAGCTGAACAGAGATCACTGTAACACAATGTGAACTGACCAAACACTCCATCAAGTAGTTCAGAGGAAACTGAAAGTGTAAATGCAGTGTGTGTGCGCGAGTGCGCATATGCGTGCATCTAGGCGTGTGCGTATAATGACACTATGGGATGAAAGGTCATGTAAGCGTTGACTTTTCCAAATCGATCCTCACTAAATCCTTCACAAATCGTCCACCAGTAGACCCAAGGTCTGGCCAGCCTTTGACGTTGACAACGGAGGAAACGGTTTGTACCGTGGGGGTGTAAGAAGTGACCATACGTGAGGTGGCAGACGCTATAGGGATTGATTCATTATGGGTCAGTTGAACAATATTATGACTGCTACTCTTAAACATGATGAAGATCTGCACACGCTGGGCGCCCAGAACGTTAACGCCTGAAATGAAGCCTCATCATTCCCGTTATTCTAAGGGGGGCCACGAGCTAATGAATTCAGACCTTTTGAGAAATGCTACATAATTGATGAATTTCACCACTGTGATTCCAAATAAAGGTCTAATGTCATGATTCCATTTTCTTTTAATAGAAAACAAGCGCATAGTTAACCTCATCTTGTTCTTTTACGTCTTTTCCCACTTTTATGTGAGGTTGATGTGCCTTCTCCTGACAGCTCGGCCCTGCACCTCCTCGCCAGTCAAGCTCTTTTCCTTCAGATCTTCTTTGACTTTATCCATCCACCTCCGCTTTGGCTGCCATCGCTTCCTCTTCCAACTGGACTTCCATTCCCATCACTCTTTTCCCACATCTTCCTGGTCTCTTCTCATCACATGGCCATACCACTTCAGCCTACTTGCCTATAGTTTCTCTCCCACTTTTGTTGTATTTTAACTTCTAATTATTTTTCTAACTGTAGGAATCTTTCGTTACACTTTTATCAGTTGTAGGAAGTTTATAATTATTAACGGCATTATTTATATTTTACTGCACCACCAGCTTGTGGCACAGTTACTATGTGTAACCCAAGGGTTGGTAGGGTGGCGTGTTCCTCGGTGGTCCCCCCGAGTTGTGTCATCAGTGTGACGGCATAAAGAGCTACCAGATGGAACTGTTGTTGTTTTTCAGTAAGGGTTTCTCCCCTGGCTGGGGTTCAAGTCCTTTATGTTCATTTTGAGTTATTCACAGCGCTTCATCACTTTTTCCACATTTTGTTATGTTACAGCCTTATTCCAAAATGGATTAAATTAATTTTTTTCCTCAGAATTCTACACATAACACCCCATAATGACAACATGAAAAAAGTTTACTTGAAGTTTTTGCAAATTTATTAAAAATAAAACAATTGAGAAAGCACATGTACATAAGTATTCACAGCCTTTGCCATGAAGCTCCAAATTGAGCTCTGGTGCCTCCTGTTTCCCCTGATCATCCTTGAGATGTTTAATTGGAGTCCACATGTGGTCAATTCAGTTGATGTGGCGTGATTTGGAAAGGCACTCACCTGTCTATAGAAGGTCCCACAGTTGACAGTTCACTTCAGAGCACAAACCATAAAAAAGCATGAAGTCAAAGGAATTGTCTGTAGACCTCCGAGACAGGATTGTCTTGAGGCACAAATCTGGGGAAGGTTACAGAAAAATGTCTGCTGCTTTGAAGGTCCCAATGAGCACAGTGGCCTCCATCATCCGTAAGTGGAAGAAGTTCAAAACCACCAGGGCTCTTCCTAGAGCTGGCCGGCCATCTAAACTGAGTGATCGGGAGAGAAGGGCCTTAGTCAGGGAGGTGACCAAGAACCCAATGGTCACTCTGTCAGAGCTCCAGAGGTCCTCTGTGGAGAGAGGGGAACCTTCCAGAAGGACAACCATCTCTGCAGCAATCCACCAATCAGGCCTGTATGGTAGAGTGGCCAGACAGAAGCTACTCCTTAGTAAAAGGCACATGGCAGCCCGCCTGGAGTTTGCCAAAAGGCACCTGAAGGACTCTCAGACCATGAGAAACAAAATTCTCTGGTCTGCTGAGACAAAGATTGAACTCTTTGGTGTGAATGCCAGGCGTCACGTTTGGAGGAAACCAGGCACCGCCATCACCAGGCCAATACCATCCCTACAGTGAAGCATGGTGGTGGCAGCATCAGGAACTGGGAGACTAGTCAGGATAAAGGGAAAGATGACTGCAGCAATGTACAGAGACATCCTGGATGAAAACCTGCTCCAGAGCGCTCTTGACCTCAGACTGGGGCGATGGTTCATCTTTCAGCAGGACAACGACCCTAAGCACACAGCCAAGATATCAAAGGAGTGGCTTCAGGACAACTCTGTGAATGTCCTTGAGTGGCCCAGCCCCAGACTTGAATCTGATTGAACATCTCTGGAGAGATCTTAAAATGGCTGTGCACCGACGCTTCCCATCCAACCTGATGGAGCTTGAGAGGTGCTGCAAAGAGGAATGGGCGAAACTGGCCAAGGATAGGTGTGCCAAGCTTGTGGCATCAAATTCAAAAAGACTTGAGGCAGGAATTGCTGCCAAAGGTGCATCAACAAAGTATCAAGCAAAGGCTGTGAATACTTATGGACATGGGATTTCTCAGCTTTGTTATTTTTAATAAATTTGCAAAAACCTCAAGTAAACTTTTTTCACGTTGTCATTATGGGGTGTTGTGTGTAGAATTCTAAGGAAAAAAATGAATTGAATCCATTTTGGAATAAGGCTGTAACATAACAAAATGTGGAGAAAGTGATGAAGTGCTGGGAATACTTTCCAGATGCACTGTATTTATTTAGTGTTTGTGTTTGCATTATTCCTTTGTTATGTATTCATTGTGTTTTGTGGGTGGTTCCAGAAAAGACAGGACCACCTGCCCATCACCACCAGGGACCGCCATCAGTCTTAAACAAGTGAGGGTGTCACAAAACACAAGGGAGTCCCAAAAGTGCCCACTGGATGAGGATATACAGTACCATCAAACCCTGGGTAAATATAAGGGCAAAAGACAGGATCTTATAAAATAAATAGATTTATGCTTCAGGAATACTCTTCAACAACACTGAAGCTCCATGGAGCACAAAAGGCAAAACGGAGTTGCCCAAAATAATAAGGCAATCCAATGCAAATAAAGTCCCAATACAGAAATCTGGAGATTGACTTAAAAAACGAAGCAGAAGGTCAACAAAATTCAGAGAAATCACAAAAGCTCGAGCACAGCAGAAACAAAACACCACAAGTCAACTCCCCAACTCTCAAGCGCATTTAAGTGAACAGCCAGGAAACTGTGAATAACCACCACCTTTATAAGGCAGAGGGGCCCACCCACACAACACAAGGCATACCTAACAGAAGTAATGCAAAAAACTTGCAAAGGTAACAATAGCATAAATGAATAACTCAAAAATGAACAGAAAGGACTTGAACCCCAGCTAGGGGAGGAACGCTGGCTGAAATACAGCAGCAGCTCCCTGTCTAAGTTTTGTGGACATTCCAAAGACTTTGCTTGCGATTCTCGTGTTTCTTGTTGGTTTCGAGGTTTGCTGTATTTATGGACTCACTTCTTGGCTTTGGTTATTTAGTCCCAGCTTTAACACCACTCACTTCCTGGTCCTACTCATTCTTAATCGACCCTCCGCCCCGTTCTGGGAAGAACAGTGAAACAATGGAAGGTCGGTGAATCTCTAGCACTAAAGACATGCAAGCTTATGTGCTCAGTTTTTAATAATATTGAGCAGGGAGTCCACAGTGATAACATGAGTAAAAAAGACCCCCACATCCAGTCAATGTCACGTTGATCCACTTTGACATTCATAAGAAAAGGGTGAGGAAAGCTATAGCGATATATTCACAGGATCAGACTGAACTGGGATGCGTGAAGCAGCCAATGTAATTGGGAGGACTGTGTCCCGGACCACTGTGTAGGATAAGGGATTCTGGACTATTCGACTAGACTGGGACTGTGTGGGCGACAACAGTTCAGCCTGACTGACATTGTGTGTGAGGGGCAAGGACTGGGATTGTGAGTCCAAAGGCACTGGGGTCCCATGTGTTGTAGCTGGACTCGGGAGAGGACCTTTGTGTACAAGAGTGTGCCAGTGTGGTGGGCTTAGGTGGGTCTCTGTAATTATCTTGGGGAAGAAATGGGTGAATGACAATGTTGAAGCCCCAGTGTTGACATCTTTCTCTACTTTGTTCTGCCCACCACTCGACCTGCGTGGAAGCCTCTGTGACGTGCCTTTTTTTTTTGTTCCTTTTGTCTGTGCAGCGTTTTACCGCTTCCTGGTGCTCTTCTTTAACTGCTTGCTCACCTTTGGCTCCTACTTCTGCTTCGATATCCCAAGTGTCCTCCAGGAGCAGTTCCAGGGGGTGAGTAAGCCCTAACAGGAAGCCCCTGTAACGGGTTGGTGTTGCAGGTTTATTTGTTTCTTTATCCTCAAGTTCTTCATGGCCAGCTCAGCTCTGCTCCACTCTTTGGTCAAGTCACTGAGAGAATTGCCAGCGTTCCACTGAGTCAACAGGATTTCCTGGTGTGTCTGCTCAGAGCTGCTGCCTTTCAAGTGCAACTGTGAATTAGCATCCCTTGTTTCATGCACTGTCAATTTCAGCTTGGTTTGCACGTGTTAAGCAGTTTCATCTGCTGGGTACCTGAGTGGTCAAGGGTGCCATGAGCGGTGGACTTGCTTTTATTCCCTCAAAGTCTGATTTACTCCTGTTCAGATTCACTGCAATTATCATCACGAAAAGAGGTGGTGTCACATTTTTGTTTTCTGTTCTTGAGTAAACCTCAGCTTGATGGTGTCCTGCTTCTTCTCTCCTCTTCAGAACCTGACCTGCCCCAATTCAACAGTGACCAATGGGACAGTGGAGTGCGTGGAGGGTCTGGGGATGAGCCCAGAGGAGTACAATTTGCTTTATGCCATCTATGCTTGGACGTAAGTAACATGCAAGTTTGCCTGCACTTCCTGAGCAGGCATCTTATGTGTGCTTTTCCCTTCTGTTCCATTTACATACATCTCCCAGAATCCTTTTCTGTCCATATGCGTACTTTTCCCCACAATCCCCTTCTAGCCCATGGCCATTCTGTTATGTCTTTAGAAAAAAAAAAAGGCAGAAACTTTTTTAAATAGGAATCGGTGAAATAAAATCCAAGTTTAAACTGAGTGCAAGTTCATAATTAAAAATCCCAATCATAAACCAAAAAGCATAGACAATAATTACAGAATTTCCAAACCGGCCTAAAGCAAAGCATATACTGCATGTGATGAATCTTTATCCAATCAGAGATGACCACAGTGTGCATGACGACGACCTTTGATGCTGTCACACAATTGACGGCACTCGCTGCAGACTGCCGGTCAGTAACCATGGCAACAGAAGTCACACGTTCCAAAGAACAGCAACGCCCTACACAAAACAAGATGGCGCTGGGAGAAGAAGATGTGATTCTTTAAACACATTTCAGATACATTTTTAAAGAGGAGCTTTGGATTCAGCACATGTCAAAACTCCAAAAACAGTGCACAATAAACCTGGAACAAATTTGAAAACAAAGCCACATCATAACATATACAGTATGCCTCCCACAGTCCCCTGCTACCCGTGTACTTGCATCTTCCAGAATTCCCCCCATTATTTATGTCTCCCACGATCCCCTGCAGCCCGTGTACATACTGTATGTTTCCCACGGTGCTTTGGTTATTTTCTTCTAATTCTGCTTTTCCTCAGTGATTTTAGCATTGTAATAATATTTTTTCCATTATTTTTGTAGCATTTCTGCAGTGCCGTTTTGGTTATGGGCACTGCCATCTTATGTGCTGTTTACATTGGCAATGATAATTTTTACCACCTCGGGACTGCCTGAAGTCTTGTCTTGTGACATCAGGGTGCCGCCCTCATTTAAGATGGCATTATGTTTACAGATTTCTCCCAGTTTTGGTATTAAAAACTAAGTGATGTAATTACTTCTCTGATTTTTGGTTTTCATTTTGGGTTTTGGCCTTTGGTTTGGTTTTGTTTTTCTGGCTACTTGATGAGTGATTCTTTTTTTTTTTTCCCTTTCTTCTTCTGGTCCAGCACTCCTGTCATGTTTTTGCTTTGCCATTTTTTCATGAAGGTGTAGAACACACCATTCAGTTCCTTTACTCTTCCCCGTTCTTTAATGAAGGCTCCCTGGCTCTTACCTGTATAATGGACTGCACGCTATGCCAACCAGAATGGGTTATGTGTGTGAAGTATGAGGAGCTGCCAAAGCTGTGTGTCCTCATTTAAAGAACACATCAGCAGTCTGCCATACTGTGGACAGCTGGGCCTGGAAATAAATCCGAATCTTGTTTAAAAAGCTGAACATCCGACCTTTGTTGTGCTCTCAAGTCAATCTCGTGACCAGGATACCTCACTCAGCAGGCCATCTTGCTTGTCTGGTGGGTATTAGTACTAATCCTAATAAATATTTACCCAAACTCCGGGGCTGACTTGGGATTTTCCAGAAACGCTGCGCCGACCAAAGGTGGTGAGGCTCAAGGGTCACCGTGGATTGTGCTGTCTTTGGGACCTTGGCTGGAAGGCCTGTGGACAGGATAGCAAATTACCTTGTGAATAACTGAGGGTCTCTGAGTGTGGCCATCCTGGAATTCGAGACACATTAGTTGGTGGCACTGTAGCAGTAAATTATCAGAATAAGGCATCTTTTACCCAAGAAGGAAAACATTAAAATGTACGCAGAAAAGACACAGAGAAAGTTTAAATTCAGCTCACCGCACGGAGTGAAACACCTTATTGTCTTGCCCAGGACAGATACATTTACAAATAGATTTATACTCATTTTCCACAAAATTCAAAGCTGTAAACGGCATTATTCTGTTCAGGCTCAGTTTTGAACTTCATGATTTAATCGAATGTCATTCAAAACGCCCTCCCCTCAGACTCCATTAATGAGTATGTGCAGCTGCATCCCATCTTTAGTGACATTTCTAATTATGACGTATTGTTAAAAATATACACGGCTCACGAAAATAAAGGGAATCATCCCACTCTAACAACAAGTCAGTGAAGCTACAGTCTGGAGTCACAAGCGATTGTAGGTCAACTTCACCTGCTTTGATACAAATAAAAGTGACAATCGGTGCCCTGGAGAGGCAACGGCAAGACACCCCCTAAGAAGACAGTTGCTCTCTCCTTATCCTTCCCGACTGTTTCTTCTCTAGTTTTCAGCTTTTCTAGTGCCCCTGTCACTCATGAGATGGTACCTGCAGCCAATTCAGGTGGCACAGGTAGTCCGCTCCTCCAGGATGGCACATCCGTTGCAAGAAGGTCTAAAGAGCATGGAGGAGATAGCAGAAGATGGGCCGTTACACGAGGAGAGCTGGACAGAGCCATAGAAGGGCATCAACCCAGCAGCAGGACTGGTATCTGCCCCTTTGGCACTGCCAGAGCCCTACAAAATGACCTCCACCTGCCTACTGGGGTGCATGCTTCAGACCAAACTGTTACAAACAGACTCCACGAGGGCTCAACACAAGGAGGGCAGTGGAGGCAAACATACATTGACAAAATCGAATACAAAAAATGATGTAAATAACCAGAAATAAATTGGATGCAAACAAAAGAATCAAAAATGAACCCAGAAGACGTAAAACAAAGATTTGAACCCCAGAGTGGGGAGGACTCCTAACAGTAATAAAGTCACTCGATTGACCATCATTTTCCACAGCAGCACACATTTGTGGTTGGTGAGGGTTTGGGCCTTTGGGATGGGATGAGGAATGAGGACGAGATGATGGAGGGCTGAATGTACAGCAGCTGAAACACCCCCTCACCTCTTCTCATTGGTCTTTCTGCTCTTCTTGTTGGCAGCAATGCTTTGGTGGTGATCATGGCAGGATTCCTCATCGACAAGCTGGGCAACCGCTGTAAGTACCGGACAATTGGGTGCCATGCAATAGGGGGGTTTGTTGGGGTTCTCTTCAGAGTGGGCAGATAGATATCAGCAGCTACTGTACATCTCCTGTGGATTCTTGAGCCAAAGTTCTCACCAACCTGAGTGATCACAAGCGTGTTTGACATCCTGGAAAAATCCAGGGGGTTCCAAGAGCAGCATTAAGGGAATACTCCCCCCAGAAATGATGTGTCTATTTTTTATGTTTCCTATCCCATGTGGTTTGTGGCGATGGGTGGAAAAAAAAAGTGAATGTCGTGTTTTCATACAGAATAGAGATAACGCAGTTTGTAACAGCATAGGCATCTTGTTATGAAGTGTAAATTATTTGATTATTAGGTTTGTGTGCGTGTCAGGCCTTCTGTTTGTTTTTTCTTTTTTTCAGTTCTTGCCTTTACTCCTTGCTATATTTGGATCTTTATAATTTACTTTGTTTTGTTTCCTCCACCATTTTGGTTTTGATAGACATCTCTAATTTTATAGACGTCAGTGCGCAGTGCCCGGTGGTTGTGACCCTGACGCTAACAGCATGATGGGTTAAGCAGTTATCCTTATACTCAGTTCAGTATCAGAGTTTATGTTCTGATGTACAAGATAGCAAGTGAATGATGAGACGGACCAGGAGACTGGCATAAGATGAAAATGAAAGCGATGGTCAAAAACTGGAGATCAAGAGCACATAATAACAAACCCAAATCAAAGTCTGAAATATGGGGTAAGCAACGTCAAATACCAGCAGAACAAAGTAGAAATAAGGAAAACATGACACACTAAAGGGTTCTTTGGTCCACAAACTCTGATAATGAAGTGCACATTTAACCTGTCAGGTCATTAGCGTCAGGGACATGACCTCCATGACTCCATCCCTGATGACGGTGGCACGGCGTCTTACCAACAAGAGATCAAAATACCGATACCCATCAAAATGAAAATGTCAGATAAATAAAAAAGATCCAAAGCACACACTAGAACAAGGAATAAATGCAAGAATTTAATTTCTCAACTTTAGAAACTAAAAACAGAACGTCTCAAAAGCATAGAAACCTAATAATGATTAAGCAAAAAATGAAATCGAACTTCAGAAAGCGTCTGAGGTGAGTAACTCTGGACAACAGCAAACAATATCAAAAACATCCGAAAAAAATGTCTTGTTACTCGTGTCTTGTACTGTCAAGTTGTTCAGTTGTATGCTCACAATGTACAAAACTTGTGTATTTTTATGAAAATATTGTTAAGTAGACTAATACGATATGGAATCTTCAGCATGGTGAAAGGGGTGCAAGTCCCCCCAAAGGCTTCACTGGTCAGGCCTTGCCTCTCCCCATTGGACATAACCCACCTCAGGCTTCGCAGGCCCCAAAAGTGAATTATGCTTCAAAACTAAGCTTAGATGTCCCAAAAGTAAAGCAAAACCCCCACAAGAGGATGGATGACCGTAAACCCTTGGCTTGTATAAAAAGAGGCCAAACCTCCTCTAATTGTAAATGGAACTCACTCAGATGTAAGCGAACATTTGACTTGTGGGCCTGCATCCTGTCGTTACAGCTGGAGTACCTCAAATTTATTTAGCAGTAATCTGTCAAACCCGATGGGTGAATTGTCTTTCTGCTGTCTTTGTGAGGCACGTTCTCTTCTTGATGATGTTTAACCTTCAGTGTTTATTGTGCTTGTGTGTCAGTGCCTGCCTTTTGTTGATGTCACGAAACGCACAATGCTGGCCAATAAACACGCTACCACTGGGCTGGACTCGAGTACAATGAATGAGGCAGGGAGGCGGGTCTTAAGTTCAGGTGCTCGTTCACGTCTGAGGGAGTTCCTTTTTCGTTCATGGTAACCTGTTCTAACAATACAGTATTTTAGGGAAAGTGGAAGCGTTTGGGATGTTGTGAGCATGAGACTGGATGACCTGACATGGGGATTAGGTGACACGAGAAACATCAGATTTTTACTTGGATGTTTTTGATATCGTTTGCTATTCTCCAGTGTTGGTCACCATTGACTTATGTTGTGTCAGAACTGTTGTTGCCTTTCTGCATGAAAACATTTTTGGTCTGAGTATTCCTTTAATGTAGATGTGTAGGGGAAGAGACTGCTAGAGCCGACTGATTATTCAGCCCTCTGAGTGTCTGAGTGGAAATATCACAGCTCACTGTTTCTATTGGAAATTTTGCCAGGTGGAGTGTTCCTCTTCTCCTTCCTTACCGTTCTTGGGTCAGCCATATTTGCCCTGGGCTCTCACTTCAAGGGGACTGCCTACCTGCTGCCGCTGATGCTGACTGGCCGCCTGCTGTTTGGCTCAGGAAACGGATCCCTTACCAGTAAGAAACGCCGCAACATGGGGAGACGGGAAGGGGCAGCAACAATTCACTCCATATTGACGTACCCAACGTCTCTTTGTGTTCCTGGGGTTTGGGGTTTCGTTCATGTTACAGCTAGGCTTTCTTCCCTGGTTTATTTTAGTTATTTTATTTTTGTTTTATGTCACTTTTTGTCAGTATTGTTCCATTTCTTTATTATTTAGTATTTACTATATATATATATATATATATATATATATATATATATATATATATATATATATATATATATGTGTGTTTGAAAATGGCTGTGTTCCTTCTGTTTTGTGGGTGGGCCACCATGATGTCACTTTTAAGGATCCATCTGCCACCTTACTATTCAGGTGGAGGAAGAGAAATCCAGCAGAGTGGCTCTGCCTGTTCTGCATTGCATATCATACTAAGTTTACGGTTATTTTAGTTTCATCTTTGGATTTCAGCCTTTGAACTATGAACTGCACTTATTATTACGTTTGAGTTGACATTTGAGGCCATTTGCAGTTTTCCTCTATTTGTTCTCCTTTAAGTATTTTTAAATATTTTTTTTTCCTGCTTTTGATTTTTTTTAACTTTGTCAATTGCTCTGATGCTGTAGCATGTCTTGTTAATAATAAGGCATATTACTTATTTTATCCACTTAAACAGCAGTATGAGTATTTAGCAGTAACAGGGCTCTCTTTTCACAGTCGTGCAGAATCGGATTACGGCCTTCTGGTTCAAAGGGAAGGAGCTGGCACTGGCGTTTGGCTTGACACTTGCGTTTTCTCGCCTGGGCAGCGTTCTCAATTTCCTCCTTACCCAGCACTTTGAAGCTCACTTTGGCATCCAGTGGACTCTTTGGGGTGGTAAGTACAGGACAGTTACCAGCGTACTTGGAAACATCCCTTGGTGGTCCTGGCCCATTTATTTGGACAGACCCCTAGGAAGAGGCCACATATGGTGCTGTGAAAAAGTACATGCCCCTTCCCGATATTCTCTATGTTTGTATGCTTGTCACAATGAATGGCTTCAGATCCTTAGAGCAGTGGTTTTCAACCCGAGAGCTGCAGACCCTGGGGGGTCTGTCAGACTGAACCTGATGTACTCCCATCAAGGTTGATATTGTTTAAACAAAAACAATCCAGTTTTGAAGGTTATCTTTAAATTGCCGCATGTAGCAAATCTCGCTTTGTGGTGCGAGTCCATGGCGGTTCACTTTTACGACGACGATGAGATTTGCACTGTGGACAGATGGAATGCACTGGCAATGCTGCACATGTAAGGTAGGCACTGATAGAGGAGCACTACTGAGCCAAACATTGTGGGTTTGCGACCACAGTACAAATCCACAAACAGAGTCCACAGCAGTTTTTTTTGGCGACGAGGACGGGATTTGCAGTATGGATGGGTGGAGTGTGGTGGCGACACTGCGCAGAAAAGGGGGAGGCTCACAGATAGCGAGATCAGCTAATGCCGGCTCTGTACGGCTGACTAATGTTTAAAGGAGGTCTTCGTTTAGCTCACGCTTCAAGGAGACCACCTCTCAGTCAGGTGTTGCGGGTTCTCGACTGACCACCGGCAGTTCACCACCATGCAAACCTACAAACGGAGATGCTTCATGGTGCAAGTCTACAGTAATGGAGCAACACAGCGTCCGTTTGTCTGCTGCCTCATTTACTATCAGACCAAGAAACTGGTGGTGGATTTTAGGAGGCCCAGGCCCCTCATGGACCCCGTGATCATCAGAGGTGACTGTGCAGAGGGTGCAGCTGGATGACAAATTGGACTGGACTGCCAATACTGATGCTCTATGTAAGAAAGGTCCGAGCCGACTATACTTAATTAGAAGGTTGGCGTCCTTCAACATCTGCAATAAGATGCTGCAGATGTTCTACCAGACGGTTGTTGCAAGTGCCCTCTTCTACGCGGTGGTGTGCTGGGGAGGCAGCATAAAGATGAAAGATGCCTCACACCTGGACAAACTTGTTAAGAAGGCAGGCTGTATTGTAGGAATGAAGCTGGACAGTTTGACATCTGTGGCAGAGCGACGGGCGCTGAGCAAACTCCTGTCAATCATGAAGAATCCACTGCATCCACTGAACAGTGTCATCTCCAGACAGAGGAGCAGCTTCACTGACAGACTTTTGTCACCGTCCTGCTCCACTGACAGACTGAGGAGATCGTTCCTCCCTCACACAATGCGACTCTTCAATTCCATCCAGGGGAGTAAATGCTAACATTACTCAAAGTTATTGTCTGCTTTTACATGCTTTTTTATTACTATTTAATTTAATATTGTTTTTTTTTGTATCGGTATACTGCTGCTGGATTATGTGAATTTCCCCTTGGGATTAATAAAGTGTCTGTCTGTCTGTCAACAGCAGTGCTGATGTTTGGGAAGCACCATCTGCTGGAGTTAAAAATGTAATGTCGTTTATTACTGCATGCATCACAAAATACATTCCAAAAACCTGGTGCATTGCAGACATAAACCCTGAATTTGCTCAACGGGGTTTAACTGCCTGACGGACAGAAACCAGCTTCTATAGCTCTGCTAATTTTAAGTTGAATATTTAAACTGAATTTCTGGTTAATTTGTATGAAACAGGAGCTGCGAGGAGACTGGTGCCAGATGAGGCTCTCTTTGACATTTCTAGTTGTTGCCTTGACAGGAACTTTCTTGTGCATCATGGGGTTTCTGGCCGCCATCACAGTCAGCAGTCTAGACAAGGTGGGAATGCAGCAGCTTGAACTGGACGGTGTCATACAAGAGGAGTCAAAGAAAGTGGTGAGTGTCTCGTGGGGACGTCTCAACAATGGGTGGGAGCTGCCCCAACATCTCACCCCTTGACCTTGAAAAGAGCCAGCAGCAGGTATGGTCTTTTAGGTGGACCTATGGGTGGCGCTACACGTCCCTGTCATTTCTGGGTTCTCGTATCCGCTCTGATTTGGGACTTTCTACAGGCCTGGTGCTGACAGTGCTGCCATCCTATCTTGTGTTTTGTTTTACTTCCAGAGGGTTCAGGATCTGCGCCGCCTGCCTGCCCGCTATTGGCTCCTCGTCCTCTCCATCATGTTCTTCTACAATGGAGTCTTCCCCTTTGTTGCTGATGCCAGGTAGGTCTGCCAGCACAATCTGAATTTCTTTGGAATTACAAAACCAATGGCATCACCTGACTGTCTGACTGATCTTTTCCTGGCAATTTCTATGAAAAGGGCTGCAACTGCAGCAAAGCTCCTACATCAAAAAACAATTGTAGCTATTAACGGATAGAAAGTCGAGACTGAAGTGATTTGGGTAAATCATTGAATTTGCAGCAGTCGGTGCTTCACTTTGCAAAAAAAAAATAGCAAACTAAATTGCATTTTTCTTCCAGTGAAATTTGTGCCATTCGTACCTGAAGAAGGGCACCAAGCTCCTGTCAGCAAGTGTTTTTATGTGCTTTAGTTCTGCATGTGTCTGCATGGTGTGCACTATTTAAATAAAGATCTCTAGTCAAACAAAAATCTTTAACTAGCATAAGGCGGTTGCTAGGTAACAGCAGGAGAGGGCGGGGTATTTCGGCAGCAACTGAGACGACTCGCCAAAAACTAGAAAATAAGAAGAAAAGAGCAAAATGTCCAGAAACTCCAATATAATAGTAAAGATCTTCAACTGGACCTCCGCTGCTCTCAACCCTTTATAGAGAGAGGGAGGATCCAGGAGCAGTGATGTCAGGGTGGCCCCGCCTCCCAGGGCTCCACCCACAGAGTACATGGGACATAAGAACATGTAACGGGACAGCAGATAATTACAGATGTAACAGAAATTACAAAATGAAACAACGATCATTGAAATGTTACAAAAGTGTTCTGCTTCAGTCGGCCCTCCTGCCCTGGCTGGGGTTCAAATCCAAGAGAAGACTTCCTTCCTGTTCTTTGTTGAGCCGTTTATTTGTGTTAATGTTACTTTTGCTTTGCCTGCGCTATGTTCCATGTGTTTTGTGGGTGGTCCCCAAAGAGGTGCCAATCACCAGTGGGTGGTGCCCTTCGCCCTGTAAATCCAGAGGGTTATTTTGACTGTGCTGAGGAGTTGCTGACTTCTCATGTTTTTGCTGTGTGTTCTGTTTTTAGGATTCTTGAATTGGGAATTTCTTCGTTTTGGATTGCCTGGCTGCCAACTGCTTTATGCCTTTTGTGCTGTTCAGGGCTTCATGGTGTGATGGAGCACTTGCTTTGTAAAAATAACCTTATTATTTTATTAAGATTCTGTGTTGACCTTCATTACTACCCAGGATTTTATGGTAAATCACCTCTAGTGGAGGTTTTTGGGATCAATAAGGGGAAAAAAAACAATGTGAATGAGAAACATAAATTAAATTCAGTGACGTGTCGCAAAATACAGGAATTGTGTAGCTGTGGACAAATCCACACAGAAGTGCCCACGAGGCTTTGGGAAGTGGGATTGCTCATTTTATAAACACTCAAAAAACTCTTTAGAGAGTCACAAATCGAAACTTGCCCGTTTCACTGGCCGCAAATCGTCACTGTTTCCCCTTTTTAAGGACAGAAACTTTTACTTACATCAACATTTCCCAGCCTGTGGGCCATGTGGCCGACCCTGGACAAAACGCCGCTCCGACGATGGCGCTCGATTGACAGGTGGATCGCGTCTGATCCTGGACGACCTCCCCAAGCCCCACTCTGACGGCCGCGCTTTATCCATCTAACGGTCTGATGTTCTGCTGGTTGTGTGGCCTCGGTCCCCCATGGTGATTCATGCTCAGTTGACAGAGGGGGGCATAGACATGGCAGGTCAGGAGCACACTGGCATGTGAGGTGATATACTGGGTAGGGACGCGAAACCACAAAGGTTGGGAGGCACGGTGTTGCATGAAACTTCTCGATTTGTGTGTTCTGATGAGGTTTTAGGTTTCTAATTTTATCGTTTAGCTTGCCGAGCTCATAAATGGAAGTGCGTTGGATTGTAAGATGTTCAGCATATGCAATGACTTGTCCACTTTCATGTCCTTTTTACCCACCCATGTTCTAAGTGCAGTGGCCTGGTGCCCCCTGCAGTCCAACTAGGCTGAGGTCCCAGCTTTCTGTGCCACTGTAATGTTATAATTGGGATGTGAATATGGATAATGCGTGTGTGAGAACCGAACTGGCCCTGACTGGACCACTGTGGGCCCAGCGTGCTTCACTTGACCTCTGTGTGCCACCTGCCGGTTCTCAGTGTCCAGATTTACTGTGTGCCATTTTCTGTTTGTTGTCTTGCAGCAAGTTCATCCAGGACAAGTATGCCGGCTACAGCCAGAAGGAAGCGGCCTACACCGTGGGTGCCGTGTACGACAGCTCCCTGGTGCTCTCGGCCACCGTCGGGATTTTGATTGTAAGTGGAAAATGGACAGCATCCTCTGGTTGAAGTGGACAGCAGGCTGGCTTCTGGCTGAACAATGCCTGGCCTTTGAAGTCTGCCAGCCTTGTTGCTCCTTCCCTCCGCTAAGGTGTTTGGCATGTCTGGCAAGCCCCCTAATTTTAAACTGGTTTATTGTGTTTGGAAGAATAGCACTGGCCTTGGGGTCTGAACTGCGGTGACATCAGGCCTGCATGTGATCAAAGCCACTAAGCCAAATTGTGAAAGGCCGTGGCCCGCCTGGGCGTTTTAGTTTATTGCAGCTTCCACAGACGGCATCTGTAAAGTACCCGGCGACCGTTTTATCCCAGTTTGTTCAGAGACGCCTCTTCTCTTTTGCAGGACTATGTGGGGTTGCGTGGGATCTTTGCTCTTGGCTGTGCTGTCCTGACTCTGCCAGTGTTTGGGCTCCTGGCCTTCACTTTTGTTCCACCACTGGTCTCCACCATTTGGCTTGGGGTCACCTACTCGTTTGCTGCGGTGAGTAAACTGGGGCTGAACTTCAAGCTCAATCCATCCCTCAAGGGACCCCCTGGGCAGTGGTGCCCGCTGTTGGAGGCACAAGTTAAAAGATGGAGATTTACTGTTCACAAAAATGAGTTTGGCAAAGAATCAACAACGTGAGTGAGCAGTCCTCCTCCTCCTGGGTGAAGCAGGGTGGGTAACCTCAGTGTGGGGGGCTGCGGGTTGTGATTGCATTCCATTGCTCACCGCCTTTACATATTGATGCACCTGACATGGTGGCACAGAAGTAAGGAGGCAAGATCATCATGGGACGAGTGGGACTCACCAAGTTCTTTATGGATTTTCCAACTCTCGTTCCTGAAGCTTAACGCACACTTGTTCTGACACAAGGCCAGACTGAGCAAGTAAATACCGGGAGGGAGACATGGGCAGGAAACATACTGGGATATCAAACTATTGATTGTCTGAGTCCAAAACACTAATCAAAAGTCAAAAGCTAGAGATCAAAAAGCCATAGATTCTAACGAAATAAAGGCCTACTTGAAACTGCTCACGGTTTCCTAATCTCGGATAATTTGAAGACGCCTATCTGGTCGCATCGATGATACTGAAGCACTGTAAAGGATTTGGAAGAAGATGTCACCTGTCCTGCATTTCCCGAGTGCTTCTGGGTATGGATTGTCATGGCAAACACTGGAAAATGGTGGCTCCCAAAAATAAACCAAACGCCATTGCTGTAAATTGCAAAAAAACTTTTTTGAAGCAAAATAAATGTTGAGAAAGATTCCACAGAATACACAAACTTTTTAAACGTTGATCACCAGTAATCTGCAAAAAAATTAAAAACTGCCATTACAACCACATGCTGAATCGCTGACAGCACTGATGAGGAGAGGGGTCTGCAACGACCTATGGGGGCCTCAGTACCCCACGTCGGGACGCGCTAGCTTTGGCTTGTTGGTCGATGTTCCCATTCTGTGTGTTCTAAAATTTACTAAGCACTTGCGGCAGGCAGCTTTGTTCCAAACGTTGGTTATGTGAGGTGCTGCACCATACTTTGAATTTCCGCCACCATTTTGTTTTTGTTTTTTTAATGGGGCAACTCCATTTCAAGTCGCTGTCGTCATGACGCGGTGTTGGTTGTCTCTGAAGGTAATTAACATTCTTGATGAGACGCTATAAGAAGTGACATTATCCAAGTTTACGGATATTCTTATAAAGCGATGTGCTTTTGTGTTTGTGTAGTTTAAGATTCTTGTCACTCACTGTTCCTGACTTGTTCTGCTCTCCATATTATGAATCACTGATTAGAGATTTGGCCGTGAACAATGATAGGACAGGCCTCAGGGTCTCAGTTTTGGCTTCAATTAACGTGTCCTCTCCTCAGCTTTTCTATCATAAGGCAGAGCAGATAATTACTGAGACACTAAGTGCTGTGTACAGGGAACTGAGAACGGACAAGCGGAAGACCCCCGTTTAATAGCAGTGATGCTAAATTAAGTTGATCAAGTAAACGAAGGACCAGAAATAGTTTGTTCCCTTTGGTGTCCAAAATGGTTGCTCCTGTGGGCTTGTGGGGCTCCAATCATGAGTGCCAACCTCTGGTCATCTTGTTTCTTACACTGGAAGAGGCGATACTTCTGGAAAGGTCCAGAAATGACACCAGTGCCCTTCTGTGGACTCCTCCTCCACTCTAAGGCTGGAAGTGGAAGAGAAGTTATTAAGTCCTGCATTGCTGTGGTGTCACGGTGTCTGGTTCAGAAGGGGTCACCTTACGATGTGAGAACTCCTTGCATTGGGTGCTCGTAGTCTGCTTTTGACCACTGTGAGCAGAGTGCACCCTCTCTCAGTCTGTCCCACCTTTTCTGAGTGACTCCATCCGTCCATAGTGCGAATCCCACCCTGGTCGCCAAGTGTACTGCCATTGACCCACACCATACATTTCTCAGATCACGGGTTATACTACGAGTAGCTGCTGGTGGTAAGCAGTAAACCTGCAATGTCCGGCTCAGAAGCAGCCCCTCATAGCCTGCACTTCTGAGCCATGTGGAGACCGCTAGTGAACACCGCGAGCAGAGACCGCTCCTGGTGACTTCTGCCGAGCTCTCTCAGCTACCCAGCTTTTCTGTGCAGCCCTGGCCCTAAACTCCGTGATCTGCCATTGACTGGCACCAACAAGCATCTCAGTTCGTAGATTTGCACTGTTGGGAACTGCCGACGGAGAGCCACGAACCTGCGTTGGATTCAGAAGCATGTCAGCTAACAATCGGAGAACTTCTAGTTCGGCCACACAAATGTCACAATGAGGCAACTGTCAACATTCATGTCAGTGAGCTGTGGTACCCCACAATAACACAAGGGGCACGTTGGTCATGCAGGTCAGGCACTGACTGACATTCTACCCTCTTTGTGTGCCAGTAACAGAAAAAATATTAGAAGAACGCAAAGAAACGCATGGCTACTGTCCTGATTGTGACATCGGGCTATGTGTGGGTGACCGTCTCAAAACACGTCACATAAATCTGCCTTGGTACAGCAGTGTACACTTGACATGCCCCCTTCTACTGTGTTTATGTTACACGCTTCCATTACAAGTAATAACATTTGTTCTTGTTGGAAAAAAGTGAACGTTTTTGGCTTTTTTTTTTTTAATCCTGGGGTAAACATAACACTAAGGGGATCAACGCACGATTTGTTTTGTTTGTTTGTTTGTTTTGCAGGCGAGCATGTGGCCGTCCATCCCACTGGTTGTTCCGCAAGCAACGCTGGGGACAGCGATGGGCCTCGCGACCTCGGTGCAGATGATTGGCATTGGAATATCCAACCTAATTGTCGGGCAGATCCTGGGGACTTCCTCCAGGTAGAGTACTTGTGAGGTGACGTGGGCACCACTGGCAGGTATGGGCGTTCTACTCTGTCGCCCCCTGCTGTCTTATTTTAAACATAACATCTGCAATTAGTTAAAAAAAAAAAAAAAGAGTGAAAGTTTCTGAAACCTGGAAAAGAAAAATGGAGGTAGAATAGTGGGGTGGGATGTCCACACAGTCACTGTGATTGACCGCTGACGCTAATTTCTTCTCTTCCTAGTGACGTGAAGATTCCCCTGTGGCGGTGGCAGCGCATGATGATCTTCATGTTTGCCAACATTGTTGCTTGCATTGTGAGCTGCGGTGCCCTTAACATCGTGGACAAGCAGCAGGTAAGGTGCCTTCATTGTTGTGGGATGTGAGGAAGAGGCGATGGTGCTGGTCACTAGGGAGTACATTTCACAAATGGACCTTCCATTTTACACAAACGGGCATTTGTCCCAGCCAGTGGGCACTCAGTTGGTTGATCAGATGCTGGGCCTACCAGCGTCGTTTGGGGGTGGCTCAGTGGGCCCTTACTTTTATTTTCACTCTTTTAGCGCATTTTCTGATTCTTAAAAATGAAAGTCGGGGATGACCTGTAACACTCCGTCTGGCGTCTTGGAATAAACCGTTTATACAAATCCCTTTTAGGGCGACCAGTAGTCTCCTCTCTAAATTTGGGTAGCCAATCTCTGAATTTTCTAACAAAGTCCAAACACAACTGAGATGCACAGAACAATTTGAGGATACGGGGGTTACAGTGGTGACGCTGCATGGTGGGGGCCGACATGGAAAGAAATCAGCTGACACCACCAGGAGGCGCACTTCTGACAGCGTTCAGAGACGGGCTCTGTGTGGCCGACAGAAGGAGGTCTCCATTTAGCTTGTCCCACACAGCAGTCGCCTCTAAGCCAGAGAATGCAGGTTGGCAGCTCACCTTTGAACCAAGAGGCTTCATGATAGAGTCCATGGCAATTCAATTGGCGACAAGGGTAGGATTTACATTGTGGACGGGTGGGATGTAGTGGTGACGCTGCCGACACGGTGAGAGATGAGCTGACACCACCAGGAGGCGCATCTCTTGCAGTGTTCAGACACAGACTCTCTGTGTGGCTGACAGATGGAAGTCTCCATTTTGCTCACCTCTGAGCCTCTGGAATTTGCGGATTTGAAACTGACCACCGACAGTTCATCACCACACAAACTGTCGAACTGAGAGGCTTCACGCTGTGAGTCCACAGCAATTTAAGACGCTTCCCGATATTCTATATACCTTTGGCCAAGGAGGAGTTTTCATGCCTACCTCACATTTGGTCAGGTCAGTCGTCATGGGGCAAGGGCAGTGCCAGACGGGAACAGCATATTCCAAAACCGGTCTTAGAGATTCTTGAAGAACAATTCAGTTGCCATATTTTTTCAAACACAGAAAGAAGAAAAGACTCCTGTTGGCTGGCATTGGTGCCTGGCTATCCCATCATATTTGGCGCTTTGACATCTCAAAGCATAGATTTGGGTTATCTTGTCACCTATAACGTTTTTAGCGTCATATTTTTTAGCATTTTCACCTATAGTGGAGGAAATAATTATTTGACCCCTCACTGATTTTGTAAGTTTGTCCAATGACAAAGAAATGAAAAGTCTCAGAACAGTATCATTTCAATGGTAGGTTTATTTCAACAGTGGCAGATTGCACATCAAAAGGAAAATCGAAAAAATAACTTTAAATAAAAGATAGAAATTGATTTGCATTTCATTGAGGGAAATAAGTTTTGAACCCCTACCAACCATTAAGAGTTCTGGCTCCCACAGAGTGGTTAGACACTTCTACTCAATTAGTCACCCTCATTAAGGACACCTGTCTTAACTAGTCACCTGTATAAAAGACACCTGTCCACAGAATCAATCAATCAAGCAGACTCCACACTCTACAACATGGGAAAGACCAAAGAGCTGTCCAAGGATGTCAGAGACAAAATTGTAGACCTGCACAAGGCTGGAATGGGCTACAAAACCATTAGCAAGAAGCTGGGAGAGAAGGTGACAACTGTTGGTGCGATTGTTCGAAAATGGAAGGAGCACAAAATGACCATCAATCGACCTCGCTC
This sequence comes from Polypterus senegalus, assembly GCF_016835505.1. Taxonomy (NCBI): domain Eukaryota; kingdom Metazoa; phylum Chordata; class Cladistia; order Polypteriformes; family Polypteridae; genus Polypterus; species Polypterus senegalus. The sequence continues at coordinate 161,396,114 of NC_053166.1, read as the reverse complement.
TGGGGCTCCACGCAAGATCTCACCTCGTGGGGTGTCAATGGTTCTGAGAAAGGTGAAAAAGAATCCTAGAACTACACGGGAGGAGTTAGTTAATGACCTCAAATTAGCAGGGACCACAGTCACCAAGAAAACCATTGGAAACACATTACACGCAATGGATTAAAATCCTGCAGGGCTCAAAGGTCCCCTGCTCAAGAAGGCACATGTGCAGGCCCGTCTGAAGTTTGCCAATGAACACCTGAATGATTCAGAGAGTGACTGGGAGAAGGTGCTGTGGTCTGATGAGACCAAAATAGAGCTCTTTGGCATTAACTCAACTCGCTGTGTTTGGAGGAAGAAAAATGCTGCCTATGACCCCAAAACACCGTCCCCACCGTCAAGCATGGGGGTGGAAACATTTTGCTTTGGGGGTGTTTTTCTGCTAAGAGCACAGGACAACTTAATCGCATTAACGGGAAAATGGACGGAGCCATGTATCGTGAAATCCTGAGCGACAATCTCCTTCCCTCTGCCAGGAAACTGAAAATGGGTCGTGGATGGGTGTTCCAGCACGACAATGACCCAAAACATACAGCAAAGGCAACAAAGGAGTGGCTCAAGAAGAAGCACATTAAGGTCATGGAGTGGCCTAGTCAGTCTCCGGACCTTAATCCAATAGAAAACCTATGGAGGGAGCTCAAGCTCAGAGTAGCAGAGAGACAGCCTCGAAACCTTAGGGATTTAGAGATGATCTGCAAAGAGGAGTGGACCAACATTCCTCCTAAAATGTGCGCAAACTTGGTCATCAATTACAAGAAACGTTTGACCTCTGTGCTTGCAAACAAGGGTTTTTCCACTAAGTATGAAGTATTTTTTTGTTAGAGGGTTCAAAAACTTATTTCCCTCAATGAAATGCAAATCAATTTCTATCTTTTATTTAAAGTTATTTTTTCGATTTTCCTTTTGATGTGCAATCTGCCACTGTTGAAATAAACCTACCATTGAAATGATACTGTTCTGAGACTTTTCATTTCTTTGTCATTGGACAAACTTACAAAATCAGTGAGGGGTCAAATAATTATTTCCTCCACTGTATGGGTGCCAGCATTTTGAGTTGACGGCGGTCATTTTGCTGCTGGTAACGACCCCTGTTGCCACCCATTGGTAACCAGAAGTGACATTACCAGTACAAAAGGTGAGAATCATTAAGTGAACAAGAATTGTGCGACTCGTCCTTGGGTAATGATTCAGTTCAAATTCAAAAGAATCAGTGAAAAGACCTACCGGCGCAGTGAATTTGTGCATTAAAGTTAGGTTGAAAGCAAATTATTGTTAAAAATGATAATATTTTTTTATTAGGTTCTGTTTTGTGTGACAAGTGTGTGGCAGGTACAAAGAGCCATAAACGTATTAGTTTTATATTCTCCGCCCAGGTAGTAGTAAAACAGTAAAAAATTTTAAAATCAATAAAAATAATGTAATTCTGGCCAAGCAGAAGGTCAGTACTGTATCTGATTGTGTTCAGCTGTGACTGGAGAGCGTCCCCTGTGTGGAGAGAAGAGCGCGTGGCCGTGATGGCTCTGCCAATTAGCAGCTAAACTCTAAAACACACGTAGCTGTGATGTCTCTCTCTCTCAAAAACATCTAACGTCACTCCTTAACAATCTGTAGATGATAATGTCTGCTGAATAAACCGGTATCACTAGCTAAGCAGAGGCAAGGTGCACTCCAACACATGGCAAGAGGTACACCGACTCAAACGGAGGCTGGCATGTGAGGGAGGAGGACCCTCACATATACAGAGATAGATTATGTCTAAAACAACTCCATTAATGATTTGTATAAAACAAACCACGGATCCATTTTAATATAAATGTGTTGTTACAAGAGAATCATCAATGGCGGAGTTCTTGTTTGCTGATGAGGGTACTCAGTTCTAACTAGAAAGTGTCCTGAATGAGAATCAGGTGGGTGGTACTTGCACATCACACATCTATTACTGTGACTCGCTAAAAAGAGTCTTTCAAGAATAGGCCATCACTACGACAAGGCAGAGATCGAATAAAGCGGTGTTGCCAGCATGTGAACGCGGAACACGGCCGATGGTCCTCCCGCCACGTGAAGAGATAGAGAGGCGTATGGCATGGTGACAGCGGATGACTTTGAACTTTTGTTGTTGTTGTCTTGCAGGATGGGACCCTCAATAAGACCACAAAGAGGTCCCAAGAGGCCCAGCGTGATCCTTCAGAGACACCTCCTCTGCTGCAGGAAGACGATGACGACCAGGGAGCCATTAATTAACAGTTGGTTAAACTGTGACTGTCTCCAAAAAAGCGGGCAATGTGGGAATGACACCCTCAACACTGGGGAGATTATGGCAAGCAGGAGCATCGTTAATGGTGGCTGCACATTCAAGAACGATCTCCTGGAGCCACTTTTCAAGCCACTGCAGGTTGGACACACGTGTGACCAGTAAACCTGGCTGCCTTTTCCTCAAGCCCTTCACTGTCAGCGGGCTTCATTCTTCTTAAAACTTCTTCCTTGTCTTATTTCTGAATAAAAGGAGGAGGGAGAGCCCCCGTTGAAATTCCAGTTCCATGGTTGAAAGGCAGGGGGCACACTTCCAATGGAACGTTATCTGTGCCACCTGGCAGCTTTTAGACTTTACTTTTAGACTTTGTTCACCACTCCTACTCCCCTTTGCCTTCCTTTTTATAAACTTTTGCACATTTCAGTTCAGCATTATTGGGATTTTTTTAGAAATAAAGAATCTGACATTTACTAAGTGTGGCAACCTGTTTTCATTAATTTTTTTTTGTCCTGCACTAAATTGTATAAACAGATTTATAGTCAACAAGCTGCACTACCCGAAATCTAAGTAATCAACGAAGACCTCGTCGTTAACGTTTGTAGTGCACCATCTATTGCAATAGTAATAAAATGGATTGCATTTGTCATCCTAACAGATGGCACGTCACAAACATTTGTAGTAATAATGCACCATCTGTTGGAATGATAAACAAGTCATATGTCTCTGTTACATGCCATTTGGTATGGGATTTGTACAAGTGGTGCACCCACCGTCTGTCGGAATGACAAAAGTTGCAACCAGATGTACACACAGACAGATGCTTCTACTTTTATTAAAGTGGATATTATGACATGTGCAAAGTATTGTGAAATTCTTATCTGAATGTGCTAATCAATGTGACGTTTAAAAAGAATTTGGACAATATGGTGGCACGGCGGTTAATGTGGTGATTAACAAGCTAATTAATAAATGGTTGATAAGTGGTTAAGTGTAAAGGATGTAGATTCTGTACCCAGGTGTATGTGTAGAGCTGATGTTTCTAAAGGAAAGGTTAACCTTAGTAATTGTAAAGCATGGAGGACCGGCGCTCTGTCCAGTCTGTTCCTGCCTTACGCCCCAATGCTCCCCGGCTCACCGTCAGCGCCCCCCACAGCTCTCACCTGGATTACACCCAGTGGTTTGCACTGCTGCTTCCTTGAATAAACATTCAACGTTCAACTCCAGACGCTTGTTCTCTGTATGGTTTTTAACTTTGCACCCCCTGCACACGTGGATTGCAAGTGCGTTTTTCAAAAATCACCACACGTGTGGGAATTCCTAAATACAGGAATCTGGCAAATGTCATCCCATCATATTAAAGGCCAGTAAGCTTAACATGCATCAGGAGTTAAATATTGATAAGGAAAGAATTGAGCATCACATGACTAGACGAGGGGCAGTAGTGAAGTCATCACAAGTTCAGACAAGCAGATGACTTTTCACTAATGCAGTCGTGAAAAACCCCATAAAATGTCTTTTCTTTTTTACCATACGTGGACATATGAAGACTCAATCTTCATGTAAACAGCATTTGCAATAGAACAAACACCAGGCTACACTTACATGTTGTGGTTCATTGTTTAATTTCAATAACTGTAATTGTAAATTTTATATGTGGAAAAAGTAAATCCCCCCCCCATCACAAATCCCTTAAATTAGAATCAGGTCCAAAAGACGAGAACCTCACTACAGAGGATTTGTCTGAACTGGTTTTATTTACCTCACCCTTCCATTTAGTTTGGGCTGCTCTTTGTCACTGAAGTGTGTGTTAAGCTCACTGTGGCCTTCACAATGAAAGCCTACGAGTTATCAAAAGAGATCCAAGCAATTTGAAATCTGCCGTTTCACTGTGAGGAAGATCTACAAGTGGAGATGATTTCAAACAAATGGCAACTTTTTCAGGCCCGGTTCCCCCAGCAAGTTCGGCCCAAGAACAGAGCACAAGATGCTCAGAGAAGTCTCTTGAGGGTAATGCGAGACCCTCTCTGTCAGAAGCTCAGCATAAAGTGGACCTGGTAACGTGACAATGTCCCTCTAGACATGCCATTAAATCCAACAAGGAATGGCTGAAAAAGAAAGAAATGGTGGATTCTGGAATGGCCAAGTTAAAAGCCCAGATCCGAGTCCCATCAAGACGCAGGTTTATTGAGGGGAGATTTGACTATTAAGTGGTCAGGTTGTGTTCAATGCCCAATTTCTACAGAGGGCCAGTAACAGCATGGAAGTGGTCAGACTGTGGGCAGGGATGCCCAACACATAACATGCAGTATATATAAAGCCATCAGCCACAACATTCAAACCACCACCAGGGGGGTATTCCAGAAAGCTTGGTTAACTTACCATTTGGTAAATCATAACCTCTGGGTTGATTTACCCCAAACCCGCATACCATGAGTATGTCGGTTCCAAAACACCTGAGAAGAGTAAGTTCAATCAACCTCCTACTGGTTACCCAGAGTCAATGCGCGTGCACCGTGCATACATAAAGACGTTTTCAATGGATCGCCGATTTCAAGAGTCAAAACGGAAGATCAAGGAGAAAAAAAGCGAGCAGCATATTTCACAGAAGTGGAGTTGGAGGTGTTAATGCAGGCGTTTGAAGAATTCAAGCCTATCATAATGAAAAAAAGTAATACGGCTGCATCGGCTAAAGAAAGAGAGTTGGCTTGGCAAAAAATAACGGACAGAGTAAATGCGTGAGTGTATTAAATTGCAAAATTGACATCGCCTCCCTTTTATTATACTGTAAAATAATGAAACACCCCTTCCGCACCCTTTTCACTGTTAAATCACTTTGAATGCATTCACTTTTCCTGCCATTCATTTCTTTAGGTTAAAATAACAATGTGTATTGACTAGGAATATATGGTTTTTATTTAATAAGGTGTAATCCGTCTGGATGCAGAAGAACTTTGAGCCAAGTCAAAATGAAACATAAAAACATACTGCAAAAAGGTAATAGTTGATTACACGATCACTGAACTATTGATTAAACACGATTTAGTATATTCTGTCTGTCATGTAGCTAATAGAAAGCAAGCTGAAGCCCGTCTAACTGGCGGGGGCCCACCACCACCTCCCCTCACCCCATCTGAGGAGCTGGCTCTGTCCCTTAATAAAGGGCGACCAGTGGTTGCTGGCATTCCAGGGGCACTTCGTCACACACACCATGCACCACAAGTAGCATGATGAAATGTAAGTTTACCACTATGATTTGTTTTCATTATATGACTTAATAAATTACTATCTCTGTCACTTAAAGGCTTCTTCAACATGCTTAATGTTTTTATGCAGGCTGACTTTATTGAACACAAAATCCAGTTCTTACCTGCACATTGATACTATGAATAGATTTCCTATTAACATAGTCTCCCTCATTCATTGAAGGAGCTTTAATAGGAATGTGGGTGCCGTCAATGCACCCAATTACATTTGGAAACCCTGAAATAGAAAGTCATATAGGGAAGTATCAAGTGTGTGTGCAGGATGAATACATCTATAGATATAAATAGTATCACTACATATTAAATATGCGTCATGAATTTTACTACAAAGGACAAACCTGCCACTCTGTGGAATTCCTCTTTAATTACACGCAGAGGTTTATGGCCAGGAACTGTACAAACGTGTGTAAGAAGTGTTTCAGTGCCAGACATACTGTGCGAACGGCTCTACACACAGTTGCCTTTCCCACATGCTCTGCATCGCCCACATTATACAAAAAATGCCCTGAGGCAAAAAACCGAAGTGCTATGCACAGAATGTTTTCTGTGCTAAGCGCAGACCCCGGTTTGTGACATGTGCAATATGCGGTGCCAAGAGATGGGTCAAGTAAATTAACGATTCTTTTGAAAACCGATAACGCTCTTTTAAAAAATCATTTGGAAATTAAAAGACATCAATACGCGGTCTTATTACTCTCTCCCGGCGGAAAAAACCTGGATAATTTGTGCTTCCACGTCCACAGGATCGTCATCAAAAGGGCACGCCATGCTCAGTAACCTTCTGAAACAAACTTACCCTGGAACATAACCTGCTCGGTGGCAGGTTATCTTCAGAGAGTAAGCTGCTATGGTTACATACATACCCAGAAAGTTACCTCCGTTTTTGGAACCGAAAGTTGAGGTTATCCACTAACTTACCCTTAAACTTACCCGGGTATGTCACATAACCTGCTTTCTGGAATACCCCCCAGGTAAAGTAAACACCATAAATCATCTTGTTCCAGTGGCACCTGTCCAGGGTTGGGAGATATTTGGCAGCAAGTCAGTTGGCGATGGGTTAGACAGAGGAAAAATGGACATGCGTAAGGATCTGAATGGCTTGGACAGGGGCCAAATCACGATGGCATCTCTACAAACGGCAAGGAAGGACAACCGGGTCATGGGCACCTAAGGCTCATTGATGCCAAAGGGCAGTGAAGGTTGGCCCATATGGTCCAAATCCTGTAGAGGAGCTTCTGTACCACAAACTTTTTTTTTTCTGTTTTATTTACCCAGGGAAGATGGGAACAGGATGCACTATGGGGAAAAAGGCAAGCCGGTGGAGGCAATGTTCTAGGCAATGTGCTGCTGGGAAACCTTCGGTCCTGGCATTCACGTGGATGTCACTCTGACACATAACCACCTTCCCATAAACTGTTGTAGACCACATGCAACCCTTCATGGAAACAGTATTCACTGAAGACAATGACCTCACACTCCAAACATTGTTCAGGAATGGTTTGAGGAATATGGGAGAGAGTTCAAGGCCTCCAAAACTCCCCACATCTCAATCTAATTGGACATCTGCAGGATGTGCTGGAAAAACAAGTCCAAGCCACGAAGGCCCCACCTCACAACTTACAGGACAAACATCTTGTTGGCAGGTACCACAGGACACCTTCAGAGATCTTGTGGAGTCCGTGCCTCGACGTGTCAGAGCTGTTTTGGCTGCACAAGGGGGACCTACACACTATTAGGCAGGGGGTTTTAATGTAATGGCTGATCGGAGTACAAAGTTACAAGCCTCCGATTGTATACAAAAATCTATGCAAAAGAATAATAAATTAGCAACACCACATAAGTGATACCAAAAAAATTTCAAATTAGCCATTTATTACATTAACATTACCTCTTATCATAGAACAAATACCGGCCAACATGTTTGAAAAAATATTAAGACATTCACACAGTTCTATCTTTACTTCTATCTGATCTTTCTCGTGCATTTATTTTATACATAGAAAAGTGATACCAAGACCCACTCCAGACAAAAAACAAGAGACTGGTGTTTGCTGGCAAAAGCCTAAGTGAGCTCAATCTGAAAAGGCCCGGTGGATCTAGGGGATGAATCCACAAATAACACACATTTACCGGTTACAAAACCTTTTACCCATCTGCGAACCGGAGCCAAGCTGTTTTTGTACTATAGCTGTAGAAAACAACTAGATGAAAGTTAGTCATACACAAAGATAACAAAATATGGTCATTTATTGATTTGGAATTGCAGACTGGATAACATTTCAGGCCAATAAGGCACTGCAGAGTAAGGCAAGGCACAGTGAATCACACTCAAGTACCTGGCATCTTAGTAAAGCCATCATTTTTTGAGGGAAGTGTTTGTTCTCTAATCTGCTAACAACAACTCTTTAAAGCCCATTTGCTGACACCCACCCCTGTAAGCATTAAAGTAAAAGAGGCTTTCCACATCAACACCTTGTGTAACAATCCTTTAGCATGCAAGCAAGCATGTGGCTATACATGAAGGAGTCCAGCGTACCAGGACAGAGATCCTAGGTCGTAACAGTATTCAGGTCAAGCGACCATTTTCCATTGGAAATTCACATTATGTGACCTTTACAACATTCACAAGAATGGGCCTTACACACATCAACAAATTCTTTTCTCATGGATGAAACATACCATTAAGTATGCACGAAGAATCAGAATCCCCTGCTTTCCTGGCATGCACAGCCCAATAGGACTTAGCCTGGCACTAAACATTTATTAAAAAAAAAAAAAGAATCTTGGCATACTTGAGATGTTCAATATTTACACTTTAACACATTAAAATGCAACGCCCTTCAGGAAGTCAGAAAAATACAGAATATGTGAACACGTTGACTGGAAAGGAGATGCAGATTCAGGAGAAGAAACAGACCAGTCAGAATGTTCATTTGTTAATAGAAGACAACACTGGACTTTCCTCCAGGAGGCTGAATAACCTTGTTGTGTGACCGAGGTCGAGGACCCAATCGGGGCTCATGGTCATCCACATTGCTTTGGGCTTCAGATTCCTTATTTGAGGGAGCCGGAGCCGGAGCCAGCTCCTGCTGCTTAGGCTTTTGCACTTCATCAGGCTTCACAGTAGGCTTTACACCTAGGTAACAGAAGACACTACCACATATGAGAAACATGTTTGTACATGGAGACTCCTAAAGCCGCATGCTACGCCTGCAAGCCTCACACCCCTAATCAGAGTAACTCTCGTCATCACTGAATCAGTTTGGATATATCAATATTCTATAACCACATCTGCAGTGAGCTTTAGATAGGACTGTAAAACATTAAATGTCTATGCTGAACAATTCTGTAAAGAAACTGGCTCAATCTCTACATGGGTCAAACAAATAAATACCATGAAGAATGTCGGAAAAGTCGAAATAGCATCTGGGCTTCTGCTGCAAGAAGTCTGTTTCCATGAAGCTACATATATAAAAGGTAATGAAAATTAAATTTGGAAAAGAGGGAAAATATTAGCCTGATAAATCAGTGGCAGTACATTTAAGGTGACAGCGCAAATTACTTTCACAGCATTGTGTACTTTTAATTCTTTTCCTGTTGTTCTTCTAAATCAGGGGTGTCGAACTCCAGTCCTGGAGGGCTGCAGGTTTTCATTCTAACCATCTTCTTAATTAGTGACCACTTTTTGATGCTAATTAACTTCTTTAGCCTTAGCTTAATTAGCTTAACTCGGGCCCCTTAGTTGTTTTTTCCTTAATTAGCAGCCGGACAGTAATGAGACATAAAACAAGCAAGACATGACCAGCTCACCTGTACCCATCAAACAAAATCTGAAAATAAAGATGAAGAGCCCAAAACATCTTAGGAGTTCTCTCAAAAAAACAGAACATCAACAGTTTTGGAAATGTCTGCTGTGGGGAAAAAAGAGAGCAGCAACAAGCCATGGAATTGAATAACGGGTTTAATTAGCAGCAAGAATCAGCTTCTCATTAAGGAACTGGATGGAGTTTGAAGCCCCAATTTAGCTGGTTATCTGTTGGCTCGTTTCATGTCTCATTTCTGTTTGGCTGTCATTTAATGAAGAAAAGAATCAATTCAGAAGACTTAATCCTTAAAAACAGGGCTATTAAAATAGAGGGAAAATATGTTAAATGGCAGTGAAAACTGGACACTGATTAGGAAAAGGGTTAGAAAGAAAACCTGCACCCACTGCGGCCCTCCAGGCCTGGAGTTTGACACCCGTGTTCTAAATCTTTCAAAATCAACTTTGCCATAAGTATTTTTAAATAAAAATTTAATTAGCAACTTTTTCATATTTTACAGCATTTAATAGATATTTTCTACTGGAGGTTAAATTTAATCTCACCCTGTGCAATCTGCAATTCCAATGATTCAGGAATGTCTTGTAGTTGTTTGTCACAACACGTATTACTGCCTTGTCAATAATTTCAGACAAGTGTGTTTCCAGTCTCTGCCCGGCTTGCCGAGAAAACATTCAAAGTCTTTTCTGAAAGACCCCACCACTTAAAAAGAGCTGCTAGGTCCCAGTCCCCTCCACCTTTAAAACCCAAAGTATACTTATGATAATTTTAAAGTTTACTGCTTGGCAGTGTGTACTAGAATGACAGGCAATTCTAAACTAGTCCTGAACAAACAGGCTCTGTGATGGACTGTCACTTTGTTCACGGTAAATTCCAATCTTCTACATGATGCTGTCAGAATATGTTGTGTCCCACTGCAAATGCACTGGAATAAGCAAGTTTGTGTGCATTATTTGTAAATTATTTGAAAGGTGTATTGTGGTACTGAATACAGCTGTGGCAGATTCCATATTAAATCAATGAAATTAGGTTAAAACCATTACTCTTTAGGTGACGTTACAAGAGAACAACCTAAGAGCTGGCAAAAATAATTCTTTGCACACATTTAATAGTTTGTTGCCAGAGAGGGATTTTATTTTTCCCCAAAGAAACAAAAATTGCAAAATGAATAAGCAAAGAGTTAAATTCACCTTCACCTGAATGAGTACACATAATGCAAAATATGAAATTATAATTAAGTGCATATTCATAAAGACAAGGTAGTTGTTAATTATGCATGTGCTTGGGCATTTTTGTGGCAGATGAAATTACATAAGTAAATATGAAGTACTGCACACAGAAAGTAAAACGGTTAAGTTTGAATACACAATGGAAGGTCTGAAAGTACAGTACACCTTATAAGAGGGGCCTACGAGTCATAGCAGACTGGCCATTATCAACCTCCAGGCAATGACATCAAGAAGGCTAACAGAATGTTAGGTTACATAGCACAGTGTGTACAGTACAAGTCAAAGGTGCTTATGTTTCAACACAAACTTGAGAGGACTCGCCTGGAGTACCCAAGTTCAGTTTGGTCTCTGGGTTATAATAAAGATATAGCAGTACTTAAATAGTCTAAAGAAGAGCAACTGTGCGGACTCCAGCATACAGGTTATGAAGAAAGACTGAAGTAGCTGAACCTTTTCTTTTTAAGCAGACAGAAATTAAGTAGGGACATGACCGAAGTGTTAAAATTTTATGAAAATAATTTATACAATGGATCAAGAATATTATTTTAAAATGAGCCCAATATGAACACATGGCACAATTGAAAATTGCTAAGAGTAAATTGTGCACAAATAGTAGTATGCTTTTCTTTACACAGAGAACTACAGACACTTGAAATAAGTAACAAAGAAACATAAAAAATACCAGGGACATTCAAAACTTGACTTGACGTTGTTCTGGAGGATTTAGGTGGATAGGATTGTAAAGCTTTACTGGGATGAATGGCCCATTCTTGTCAGTCCCTTTTTGGGCATTTCCATTAAAAGGAAGTAATGCAGTTGAAAATGCAGGATACATTAACTATGTGCAAATAGCACCAGAAAAAAAAAAATTTAGTAATGGTGAAACAAGCATACTACGTAAAGGATCAGAAATTGACTCTGGTAGTGCACCTGGAGCCATTACTGACTGCAGGACTGCTATGATGGCATAAATATTTAAAGTACAGTTTGTTAGCTTCCTCTGTACTTCTTAGACTGTCAGGTTTTTGAGTCAGAACTATCAATTGTAGTATCATGTTATCACTGAATTTCTAAACAACTGAAGCATGGTGATTATCCAATACACCAACAGTCTACAGTGTAATTAAATATTAATATTATGCCTTAAAAGGCCTACATAACCAATCAATATTCACTGGTATACTTTTTATTTTTGTGCTAGTCAATCAGGGATTGCTATTAAAATAAAGCTTTCACCCCCCTTTGTTATGACAATAACCCTGCACATAAATGTGGCTCTGGGATTCAAAGAGCTGCCATCGCCACACTATCCTCCACACCTGGCATCATGCCACTATCATCAGTGCCCCTGTCTGTAGGGTTGTGTCCATTGGACATTCTATTCCAATCCTGAAAATGTCAAGTCAACTATAGAAGCAAAACGAAATGTTTTGAATGGTATAAAAAAGTGTCTCGATTACTGTAACAGTACAGAGGGATGAAAGATAAACAATAGTAAATTCAAATAAAGCTTATCATTTTAGGCCAGACTCAAAAAATTACATACTTAAATTTCCCTTTGGGATTATTTACTATAAAAATATTGAATTTAAGACAAAAATGGAGCCATCCTCCACAAAAGGCCATCTCCCAGCTTTAACTGTGGACTCCAAATGACCAGCATTCTTCACTTTTCAGCAATTTCCTCATGACTGTTTTGACAGCTTAGGCCCCTTTATTATTTCTGTACAAAATAACAACGAAGCTTCCAGTACAATATAGTAGTCCGACTTTGTTTAATGTTACTGAACAAAATCTGCCAATTTTAAATGGAGTAGTCATTGAATTTAAAGTTAACAGAGCTACAATGCATGCTTCAATTTGTTGTTAGCCTTTTACAAAATAAACTTTTTTTAAAAAATAAATGTCTTACTCAAATATTATACAATGCTCACCTTCTGTGTTAACCTCAGATTTTTTTCCCACAAAAATACCAGTATCCTACAAATGAAAGAAAAATATTTATTTTACCCTTAATTCACTGAAGTTAGTGAAACACTTAACTCTGACTTATTTTGATTGCAGCAAATAACTCACTAGGCATTTATCCTTTAAAGATTCAACATAAATCAGGCATAAAATGTATTATACTGACTAATATATGAAAAGAAAATTTTAATGTAAGGTGTTTATGAAACAACTACTACAGATAAACATTTAAGTGTACCAAGTAATATAGTTTAGTATGAGTATTTGTGCAATAGGAAGGATCATTTTTTAAAGATGGCACAATAAATGCAATCAGCTTTGAGTAAACATAGTTGGAGCTTTATTCAGAGATGATGGGTTCATCGACTTAAATGCAGTCTGACCTTGCTGGTTCAAAAGGAAGTAACACAACTGGTGCAACAGGCAATGAAAAATATGAAATACTAACCTAACAAATGAAACTGCAAGAGGACAGCACTCATTTATCTAACTTTTAAAGCATCAGAAAAGATATAATCATGCATGAAATACCCAAGCTGATTCACACGTTGTACTCATTTTCCTAAATTAGTGTTCTGTATTTAAGAATGTAGGAAATGCTCTTAGTTACCATTATGGAAACACACAATCTCACAGTGTTTAATACAAGGATTGTTTTTTTCTAATGAAGTTTTAGCAGGATGTATATTAATTACCTTTGGCTTATTAGGATGGATACGTGGCACTGATGAAGCTTCAGATCCTCCAAAAATATTGCTAGTTTTTCCTCCAGGTGGTTGGGAGCGAGTCTGCTGCTGGCCAGATTCTGGTTCTTTGAAAATCCCACTGTCCTTTCCACCTGTACACACACACATATATATTAGGGCTGGTCAATTTTGAGCTTTAATAAATGGCTGACTCCCAAGGCACGTGTAGTCCTATTACATTTCTGAAGTAGACACAAACTGTTCACTCAAGCTTCCCTTTCATTAGCATATTTTTCCAACACCAGTTCAACAGAAAAGTTATTATCATGGGCCCAAATAAAGGCAACCTTCAACTTAAATATGCAGTGAGTAGATAACCACCTGACAAGATGATGCAAGGAGCACAGTCCCACAGACAGCCTCCAGGAGAAACTGGCATAGTCCTGCACATGTGAAAACATACATACTGCCAGAGGGCAGTATGCCATGTTTGTAAACTACATGCCCCAGAATGTTGACATGCAATGGCATCAGCATAACTTGGACAGCCTGGATAAAACATGTTATTGTCCCCCCCACCCCCAGGATGCTAGAAATAGGTGTAGTTACTGGCAGACATCTCTTAGTAGCTCCTTGTTATGCTCCCACACGACGCTAGAAATAGTGTAGTTACTGGCAGACCTGTCTGACCAGCTCCTTGTAGAGTTACAGAGAATGTTCCCTTGGCAGCTACAGGACACACAGCTCCAAACTGCAACATATGGAACAACAGAGTACATGAGAGGCCATTCCTCATTGCCAGTGCTTTACAAAGTCAGAATGACAGTGGGGCAAATATTCATCTGTCAGGAGGTAGAGAAGCTATGTTTTGGAATAAAAACAAGAGACAGGAGGCAAGGTTAGTGCTTTGCAGGAGCTGGGGTGGGCATGTCACCACAGCAGGTTGCCAGTAATTTAAAACCTGTATAATCAGATTCGGAGACACAGCAAAATTTGTTGTGACAGAGATTAGATTAGGTAAACTTTATAAATCCCAGCAACTGCTGCTTATTTGTATTTTGATTTACTCTCTTTGGTACATTTTCCCTGTCACTACTTTGTAAATGAAGGCATCACATTTTTGTATCTTTCAACTCCTTGGTATTTTGCTAAGTAGGGAGGGTTGCCTCTTCAACTCTAACAGCATAAAGTGGTGTGAAAAACTATTTGCCCCCTTCTTGATTTCTTACTCTTTTGCATGTTTGTCACACAAAATGTTTCTGATCATCAAACACATTTAACTGTTAGTCAAATAACACAAGTAAACACAAAATGCAGTTTTTAAATTATGGTTTTTATTATTTAGGGAGAAAAAAAATCCAAACCTACATGGCCCCGTGTGAAAAAGTAATTGCCCCCTTGTTACAAAATCACCTACCTGTGGTGTATCACACCTGAGTTCAATTTCCTGATTACTGCCACACCTGTTTCAATCAAGAAATCCCTTAAATAGGAGCTGCCTGACACAGAGAAGTAGACCAAAAGCACCTCAAAAACTAGACATCATGCCAAGATCCAAAGAAATTCAGGAACAAATGAGAACAGAAGTAATTGAGATCTATCAGTCTGGTAAAGGTTATAAAGCCATTTCTAAAGCTTTGGGACTCCAGCGAACCACAGTGAGAGCCATTATCCACAAATGGCAAAAACATGGAACAGTGGTGAACCTTCCCAGGAGTGGCCGGCCGACCAAAATGACCCCAAGAGCGCAGAGACGACTCATCCGAGAGGTCACAAAAGACCCCAGGACAACGTCTAAAGAACTGCAGGCCTCACTTGCCTCAATTAAGGTCAGTGTTCACGACTCCACCATAAGAAAGAGACTGGGCAAAAACGGCCTGCATGGCAGATTTCCAAGACGCAAACCACTGTTAAGCAAAAACAACATTAGGGCTTGTCTCAATTTTGCTAAGAAACATCTCAATGATTGACAAGACTTTTGGGAAAATACCTTGTGGACTGATGAGACAAAAGTTGAACTTTTTGGAAGGCAGTTTGTCCCGTTACATCTGGCGTAAAAGGAACACAGCATTTCAGAAAAAGAACATCATACCAACAGTAAAATATGGTGGTGGTAGTGTGATGGTCTGGGGTTGTTTTGCTGCTTCAGGACCTGGAAGGCTTGCTGTGATAGATGGAACCATGAATTCTACAGTCTACCAAAAAATTCTGAAGGAGAATGTCTGGCCATCTGTTCGTCAACTCAAGCTGAAGTGATCTTGGGTGCTGCAACAGGACAATGACCCAAAACACACCAGCAAATCCACCTCTGAATGGCTGAAGAAAAACAAAATGAAGACTTTGGAGTGGCCTAGTCAAAGTCCTGACCTGAATCAAATTGAGATGCTATGGCATGACCTTAAAAAGGTGGTTCATGCTAGAAAACCCTCAAATAAAGCTGAGTGACAACAATTCTGCAAAGATGAGTGGGCCAAAATTCCTCCAGAGCGCTGTAAAAGACTCATTGCAAGTTATTGCTGCTAAGGGTGGCCCAACCAGTTATTAGGTTCAGGGGGCAATTACTTTTTCACACAGGGCCATGTAGGTTTGGATTTTTTTTTCTCCCTAAATAATAAAAACCATCATTTAAAAACTGCATTTTGTGTTTACTTGTGTTATATTTGACTAATGGTTAAATGTGTTTGATGATCAGAAACATTTTGTGTGACAAACATGCAAAAGAATAAGAAATCAGGAAGGGGGCAAATAGTTTTTCACACCACTGTATATACTAAACCAAAGCCAGATGGAAGTTAATACTAGTATATTCAGTCAGTTTCTAACCTGCTGTATCCTAACACAGGGCCTCATGGGTCAGGTGGAGCCAATCCCAGCCAGCACAGGGCGTAAGGCAGGAACAAATCCCGGGCAGGGCTCCAGCCCACAGCAGAGCGCACACACCAAGCACACACATTAGAGACAATTTAGGATCACCAATGCACCTAACCTGCATGTCTTTGGACTGTGGGAGGAAACCCACACAGACATGGGGAAAACATGCAAACTCCATGCAGGCAGGACCCGGGAAGCGAACCCAGGTCTCCTAACTGCGAGGCAGCAGCGCCACCACTGCATCACTGTGCCGCCACTTAGTATATTCACTTCCAACTTAAAATGTACATGTAAACTAAGAGGAGCACTGCTAAAAAAATCTAACAACTGAAACTACAAGCAGGCCTGACAGAGGAGAAGTTAGCGGTCAGTGTGATTTTGGATGCATAAACTTCCTTATTTCCAAATGCCCCTGGCACCATTTACTTCTTTAAAAATTGACAGTGCAGACACTGATAAAGTAAACATGCAAGACTGCAAAGTAAAAGACAGCATGCGCATTTTGGTGATCAGTTTTTAGATCTGGAATATAAAAAACAAAAAAATTTTGAACTGTCGTTATAAATACCAAATACACCAGGATTGTATCACAAACTTTAAATTCAAAAAGAGGAAGTACCAAAAATAGATGCAAGTAAAATGTTTCCTTTCAAATGTGCAAATTACAGTAAATCAGATGTTCCAGCTGAAAGATCCTGGATGATTTTAAATGTTCTATGGAGATCAAACAACTCAGGACTATTAAAATAGAACTTACCTGGTGGGTTTGTTCTTTTTGGGCCACTCTGAGGTTCTTCTGAAGGTGGTGCAAAGATACTCGAAGTCATCTTATGTGATTTATGTGTACTGGTATTTTCTTCTGCATTTCCAAAAAGGTTACTGGAGCCTCCTCCGGGTGGTCTCAGTACCCTGAAACAGGACATATCCAATTCAGACACATCTATCTAATGACATGACCCTCACCTTCCACGACACGTGCAGGGAAACATGTAACTTGGAATCAGTTGCACTTTGCAATACTGGCTCTAGCAACTGAGGAGTGTGAGATGTTAGAAACTGCAGTCCTTTAAGCTGACAAGCCCTCTGTCTAACACACAGTGTCTCTGGATTTAAATCTGACACTGCCTTTAGGCAAAAATATGATTGCCCTCATCCCCAAAGGCAATCCATTCCTACAATTCTCATTCAATAATTTAGCTTATAATGTAAAGCACACAACAGCATTTGGAATGTCTCAGATGCCTCAGGGAGTTCAGGCTTCCCTCCCAATTACTAAAGAACATCTAAACATCTGCCATTACAAGTACTTTGACAGGAAGTATTACCGCCGGGAATGCATTAGGACCACAAGGCTCTACAGAGAGTGGTGCAGTCAGCTGAACCTATCACTGTGTGTGCACCTCCTAACATTGAAGACATGTACACCAAGCACGGTCAGCCCAAAACAATAAAGATTACCAGAGATACTGTCCATCTCAACAACAGACTCTTTTCTGTGGTGTGGTCAGGCAAGTCCAGTTCAGAGACAGTGAGGAGCCTTTTTCCTCAGTCCACCCACATCTTGAATAAGGAAAGTGTCTATATCTTGAGGCCTAAACGCTGTACAGCGCCTGACCCGGCATGGACTCGCACTGAGGCATGTGTAAAAACACAAAAACACGATTTTTCTTCACCTGTGAACCCCACAGACATAACACAGTCCCAGTAAGCATTTAAACACACACAGAAGCACTCCCTTCTCGAACCACCACTCCTCCCTGGCAACTTTGTCCTCTTCCTCTCGATTCTGGCCCAGAGTGGTGGCTGCTGGCCCTTTTTATAGCCCACCCGGAAGTGCTCCAAGTGCTTGATCACCTGTTTCTGATTGCACTTCCGGGCGGGGCTGTAGAGTTGTCCATGCGGCCATCCCAGATCCCAACAGGGCTGTGGAGAACTCCATCTGCCAGAGCCCTGTGGGAAACTGAGGCACCCTCGACAGCCAAGGAGGCTGCCACCAAGCTGGGCATGGGAAACGGCCACCCGCCACAATCTACATGATGCCATATTGTTAATGTAAAAAACTTAATATAAGAGAGTTATTTATTTAGTTATTACTAATCACATATTTAAAATTCTATCAAGGATTTTTGTTATTTATAAAGTCATGTATTATTATTTTTCATTTATATTTTTCTTAAAGGCACAGTCATTGGAGTTGAGGAACTAAGCATTTCATTACACACTGTACACTATGCATATTTTGTATGTTAAAATTATATTGATTTATAAAAAACAAGAAAATGTCACTCAATTAAATATTTCTGGCACTGCCATTTCTGGCTGCGATTCAATTTAAAATGTATATATTTGTTGTGGGTATGTTTGACTTAAAATTCAATCACAATTGTGTATATCGCTTTTTATCTGAAATAAGATATTCTTGGCATTATTTATTGCTACTAACATTTAAATCATCAGTGCCATCAAAGTGACTGGAAGTTAAAATCATTGGTCAATGAATTGTCAGCTATGCCCACTGCCATCATTCATTCCTGTATTGCTGATATGGTCACACTGTATTATGGAAGGCATCTTAAGGTCTAAACAGTTGTGCATTGATTTTTCTTAAGTCAATTACTTTCATAAAGGCATTTATTTTACCCGTTTCCACAAACATCACCAATTTAGACAGATGGCACTTACATGTTAAATTGCCTTATGTATAATTTAAACAGCTAAAATCACTAATCTAGAACATTATAAACCTTATCAGATTCTGTTGCTCTTTACTGTGTGAGAATAAATCTCACTTAATAGAAAAGCACAAGATTTAAAATAAAATCCACTGGCAGACAGTATCCACTTAAAATGCCATGTTAAACCCTAGATAGGCTCATAATGTACTTTGTCATTTAATATTAATACACTATAAATGCAAAATTATTTTACTTTTCTTAGCAATTCATACACTTTACATTGAAATAGAATTGAAGACAAAAATAAAGTTGACACTCACCATTGTTGTTCTGTTACATGTATGTGTATGTAAACACCACTGGAAAAGTGTGAAAATAAGCAATAACATGTTTAAATATATTATAAATTATTAAAGAGTGGCCAGCTGTAATACTGGTGGGGCCACAGAGGGTGAACGTCTTCCTAATATTGGTCCTGATATTTTAATCCCAACTGTACTGCATTCATAGATCTTTCTTCAATCAGTGGCACTCAATCTTTGACACTGTGATGTGATGCCCTAATGTGGTATGCTCTTCTCTATTGACTGCATTTTGAGGACATTCGGAATCATCTATTAGCTTTTGATCCCATAACATATTAGTATTCAAAGCAAAGAGGTCTAAATGGGGAAATCAAGAAAATAATCATCCTAGGCAGATTATTTTAAATAAGAATGACATCTTATCATATTATTGGTAGCATTACAGATCCTAGTAATGTCTAAATTATATAAAAGACTAACTATACAAGCAAATTACTATCCTGGAAAGGTCACCATTACATAGATATGTAATCTGAAGAGGTTTACTTCACTAACCTTTGATTAATCTAAATTATGCTTTGAATTTTTCATGCTTGTTTACATCTTGGTCCACAAAGTAGTACATATCAGACTGCAGTGTGAGCCATGAAGTTCTGTTAAAATACTGTTACTGGCCTTTTAGCAAAAGTAACTAAACCGTGTGAATGAAAAACCAAAAACATAAGACAAATTATAAACCAACAATTCAGATTATTCTAAATTTGGCCACGGGTAAACAGGCAGTAAAACTGATTAAGGCCCATCGCAGAACATGAGGTACTCTTAATTGTCTGAACCTCTGTATATGTTACCTACACTGTCATTGTTGTACATCAGGGGTCTAAATCACTGGCATAAAGAACAGATATGCAAGTCGCTACGCCATCGATACGCACTTCTTCTAGTTTAAGGCAAAACTACCTCCTAAGGAAATAAGAGTGTTACTAAAAACGGCCTTAGCATGTAATGAGCTGCGATTTCTAAAATGCCACACAATCATACAGGTGTCATGGCCGAATGTCTTTTTCATACAGTTTACCTGCTACTTATAGAAAAAAAAAAGTTTGAAAAACAAGACTATGACCAAGTGAAATAACTGTATTTAAAACTATGCCTCTCCAAATCTGGGAGCATTCCAGCGCCTCGGCTCGCCGAGCCCTAAACCCGCCCCCCCGCAGTAAAGTATAATTAGAAAGCACAAAGATGTAAACATGGAGCCATCGAGAAGAACGTCTGACTCGAATTCTAATCGCAATATTACTGCTGTTTGTTGCTTATCCAAACACTGTTCGTAAGAGCGAAGCGAAACCGGCGTGAATCGGCCTCACCCGACACAACTAGCTTGCGCCTTAGGGGCAGAGTACACACGCAGGCCGACTTGCGGATGTGTCTGCCACTCCTGCCAAAGCGACAAGTCAGTACACTCCAAAAGCAACGTCAGTTTGCAGAAACGTTATAACCAACCTGGAGCTGGGCTTGCTGCACTCGTCTATACCCTGGAAGGTGTTGGTTGAAGTCATTGCTTGATTTACCTCACCGCCACACTTCACTACCCGACTTCCCGCTCCTTTCCGCCGACCTGCACTAAGCACATAGCAGCTAAAGCGACCGGTTAGCGTGCGCTTAGCGGAACGCTCCGCCTACTACACAGGGCACCGTTCGCCACGGCCGTCACTATTGGTCAAGTGCTGACACAAGCTGCTAGAAACATCCAATCGTTTTCCACCTTTCGAAACGCTAATTTGATTGGCTCTCTGGACCCACCCACTTAACGGCTACTGTTTCATGATTGGCTCATTGTGATGTCACACACTTTCTTGCTAACGTTTCGTACGGCAAGATACGTATCAACGTAAGCATAATGTGCGGCCAAGTTAACGTTTCTTTACAGTTGGTGCTTTATTATAAAAGGGTGTAAGATCAATGTTTAGAATGAAGTACGTAGAGATGCTTAAACAACGCAAACAATAAATCTGAAGTATCGTTGTATATGTATACATGAGCTATGACGAGGACTGCGGGACGAAGACATGGTCAAATAATTAAGAAGGCAAAACAACTGGCATAAGGTAGATGACGTGGTGTTGGGCTGGAGGGTCAATAAGCGCTATGTAGCCAAGTTCTGGCCTCCAAAGTACAAAAAGCCAGTCCTGCATCTTCGGGCGGGAGCGAAACCTTGACTGGGCACCAGACTATTAGACTGGCACATTCACTCATAAGAGTGCCAGTTTAGCCATTCCACCTAACCAGCATGTAATTGACACATGAAAGGAAATCCGAAATGCCCGAAGAAGAACCTACATGGAGATAATGATAAAGTGCAAATTTCTAGAGCAATGGAAAGATGAAGACTTGAACCTAGTCCCTGGCACTTTAGGGCAGCAACACTAAACACTAGCCTACCCAAACCTAATGGGAGTTTGTGTTTTATTGAAGGTTTTTTTTTTTTATAATTAGTTGTTGTTATTTATTTGTTTATTTATTTACATTATTCATTGATCTATTTATGGTATGGTATAGTACTTTACTTGTCTTGCACTTGTCCTGTATTGATATATATTGCACTGTGGTCCTGGGGAATGTTACTATCCATACTGTGGATAGTATGACAATAAATCTATTTGAGTAAGGCATAAGAATTGGTTGGGGACCATTAAAGCAGCTACATTTCATTTAAATCAGTACGTTCCTTAGATTTTATGGCACACCATATTTAATTAGAAACTTTGTTTCTGCTATGAATATGTTTGATTTTTGTAGACGGTGTTTCCTCTCTATAACCTTGGGAAAACTATATTAAACTTGCTACCCTCCATTTCATATCTTCACACAGACAGACTGGCTGTGACATTTGGACCTCAGAATCAGAAGGCAGATGCATATCAAGTTGAGTTAATGGATGCCACCCCAACCCCCAACTCCACTCAGCTGAGTAGACGGCCATCTCATTTGAAACTACAAGGCTCCATATCATGCAGGGGCAGTTACTGCCCCTTGCTAATTATTGTCCACTTTGTTCATGTACACTGCGATGGCCTGTGTGTATGTGACAGACCTCTGTGTGTGCCCCTAGAACAGGCACAGTGACAATACTGATCTGACTCCACAGATGACAGAGCTACATACTGTAGACATCTCTCAAGCTGACTGATTACTCTTTAAGCAGAGGAAGAAACTGGTTCCTACATTTTCTCTGTAGCCCTTAACATTCTTTAAAGGTCTTCACACATTACACTGTTGAATATGATGGTCTAGGTTTTGTGATCATACACAGTGGCGTCTTCAAAGGCTGCCCCTCTGGATCCTCCATAATACACGCTGGAGAGCTTACTGGCTTGCTTCATCACACCCTTGTGTGGCAACTGGCTGCAAGACCATGGATAACATTATTAAAACAATCCAGTTCACCACTGGAGCCACCTTTCCATCCACACAGAACAAAAAATGTGTTAAGAAAGCTCCCTATGCCACATCAGACCCCCTGTACAAACACAACAGCAAGCCATTAGCGCACCTTCTCATTTAGCAATTGATAGTGTAGCATTTGATGCTACCAATCAGTCTGTACAGTCTCTTCATGTTCCTGGCCATCCATAGTGGTCATGGGTTCAAATTCATGTTTTTTGTCTCTCTTGTTCGTTTTTGATTCTTTGATTTATGGTGATTATATTAATGTTACTAGTGTTGATTGTGTGCTTTGTTTTTGATTTTATTTATGTGTGTAAGCGGTCTGTGTTATGTTCCATGTGTTTTGTGGGTGGTCCCCTAAGAGGCAGGACCACCTGAAAATCACTACCAGGAAATGCCCTTCACCCTATACATCCAGAGGGTTTCCTACTGTTCCTGGCAGTTCATTTCAAACATGCCTGTGAGTTGGTGAATTTCCTTGTGTTTATAATGAATTCTATTAATTATTGGATTTCTGACATTTCAACTTTTTGCTTCAATTTTTGACATGTGGCATTTGTTTTGAAACACCTTCGTGTTTCATGCAATTCCATTTTTTTTTTAATTTTATTGTAATCATTCCATACAAATAGATACATTTTTACAAAAAAAAAAAAAAAATAGGATGAAAACAACGTAACCCCCACCCCTAAGAAAAAGAGCATGGCCAATGGAATTCTGTTTTTTCTTTGTGCACCACAGGTCTTTGAGATTGGAATACTCTTTGTGAAGAATATATCTTTTAAAGATTCAATGTTTGCCCTTTAGTAATAGCCGGGGTTTGACAGTGATATTCCCCTATAATGGGTATTATTGGAAGTTAGCATAGTTCCTTGAATTATGTGGTTGTTACTTGTTCTGTCTGATGCAGGTGTTATGTCCATATCTAATAAATATCACATATGGTTTATGTATCAGAAATCCATCCATCCATTTTTCCAACCTGCTGAATCCAAACACAGAGCCACGGGGGTCTGCTGGAGCCAATCCCAGCCAACACAGGGCACAAGGCAGGAACCAATCCTGGGCAGGGCGCCAACCCACCGCAGGAAACACATACAAACACACACCAAGGCCAATTTAGAATCGCCAATCCACCTAATCTGCATGTCTTTGAACTGTGTTAGGAAACCGGAGCATCCGGAGGAAACCCACGCAGACACAGGGAGAACATGCAAACCCCACGCAGGGAGGACCCGGGAAGCGAACCCAGGTCTCCTAACTGCGAGGCTGCGCCACCATGCCGCCCTGGATCAGAAATATCACTGGAAAATGTGAAGCTTTTTTTTCCTGAATATGTTTGGGTTTACCTTAAGAATCTGGACCTGCTACATGCAAAAACATGTCTAAATCACATACTGCTTTATTGAAATCACCTATTTTTGTGATTTTCTCTCATGGGTATACTGTATATATGCAATAGAAATTACAAGTGGAACATCTATGGTGATGTAAAAGTACTGGCACTGTCACTAGGAGTGCAGCTTGGATAGTTCCATTTGCCAGTGTGACAGCCCTGTTAAAGAATCTCATTATGTTGAAACGAACGGGCTGCTCCAGAAGCATTTGGTTTCAGGGCAGAAAAGTGTGGCACATAAACAGTGCACTAGTCGACTCAACAGAGATGATTTTGCCTTTGAAATATTTTGTGAAAGCAATTGAATACAGAAGGTGAATTATTTCGATATTTGAGACAGATGTTTCCACAGATAACTGATACTAATATTAAGGAAGGCATTGTTGTTGGTCCACAAATCAAACATGCCACCACTGACAAACGGTTTGAAGATCTGTTGGTGGGGCTGGTGGAAACTGTATGATGGTATGGTATGCTGGTGGAAGGCATTCAAGGATATTCTTGGCAAGTATACAGAACACTGTACATCCAGCTGGTTGACAAAATGCTTCAAGCATTCAAAACCATGAAGTTCAACATATTGCTGTAAAGAAAATTATTTTTGATGCATTTTGGCCTTGGAACCCCTCAGGGTTTATTTTCTCTGTCATCCTGCCCATTGCAGCTTTTACATTCTTCTCATCTCTGACCATAGTGTGTGCTATCAAGTTGAACTTTCTAACTATGCTATCCAGAAACAAAGAAAATTTACAAAATATACAATCTGATTTCAGACATTTTCTGCTAGAACTAACAGAGACTTACAAACTAGACATTATTTAATCTCACCTCTTTTATAAAGTTACATTTTTCTTTTACTACTTGTGAAGTACTTTGAATTACATTTATGAGTAAAATGTGCTATAGAAATAAACATTGAGTGTAGCTGTTTGTGACAGTGCGCCCAGTAATAGACTGGCATCCTATTTTGTGCTCAGTGGTGCTGGGAAATGCTCCAGTTTTTCAAACTTGGAAACTGGACTGATTGCTGGAATGGGGAAGTTTCCACATCGTCAAAAATATATATTTTACGAGAGACCAGTATATTCGTGTACGTGCATCCCAATTCTGGTCAGATTATTCCTGTTTTATTTACAAACTTAACATTAATTAAAGATCACAGTTGAAAAAGCAGTCATTCACGGCATTTTTTGTACGGAGTTTATGAAACTCAATCAATGATTAACAATCGTGTACTGGACACTGAGATCACTAGACTAGGGCGGTAACCAACGCCCATTTCGAATTCTAGCTGTTTGTACTCTAATGACGGAACGAACGAAATGGATGGAGCATGCGCAATAGATTATAAGCTTGACAAACCTAATTCTTAAAATGATCGCGCGATTCTAACGAATCTTTTTTTGTGTCACTGGAACATACATTTCTGCGAAGGAGGAAGAGTGTGGTTCATTGTTGTCGCCAAGGTGCATGGAAAGACTGTTTTTTTAACTGAGTAGCATGACCGCAATCAAACCACGCCCGTTGTCAGTGAAAAATCGCAGTAGATTAAATGTCACACACTTTCTCTCCGCCCGACAATTCAAACCGATTTCACTGCGATGCGCTGATGGTGGCGCACTTAAATTGGTTTCTTGAGCTAATTGCCAAATAAACGCCCCCACGTCAACCGACTGTTTTCCCGGGCTGATTTTCATTGGCTACTGAGGCTGTCAGTACAACTTGTTGCCACGGTGTTCCCGAAACAATAAGGTTTAGCCAATAATGCGCGACACAGGCAATCTAAAAGCAAATACGTGATTGGAAGAATGAACAGCATTCTTGTGTAAACGCTTATTGGCTGAAGCCTAATGTCAGTCAAGCCGTTGCCGTGGCGGCACTATACGACAACCAATGGTAGCTTTTGTTTGTATGTCAGAGGCGTCAACCTGGCCGATAGAGTCCTTCACGGAAATCGTTTTGGTTCAGGCGACACGAGTAAGCGTCAGTCGCCCGGGGAAAGCAAATTACTGTCGCGGGAGACTTTTGGATACCGTAGAGGTGGACTGGATCTTCTTCATCGTCGCAGTAAAAGTGTCAGGATACGACTGAAAACCTGAAATAAAAGTGTGTTGTCAGGATACGACTGGAGAGAGTGTGGTGAGCAACCGTTTCTGGAAAACGAAAAACCACCCTGTGAAGACACGTCGAAGGTTTTAAGAAAACCCGTTGAATGTTTTATAGAATAAGGCAGATTGCTTGTTCAGATTTGGGATGAGCATCTTGTGACTTGCACGCAACTGAATGAATAAAGCGCCTTTCTCTTGTCCGTGAATCTTGTGCATTCTCCGAAGTGTACAACACGCCTGTTTGTCGATAGGATGAGGGAACACCAAATTCTGCGAGGGGAGAGCGGCACTCGTCCCGCCCGCACAGTTGCGGCTGTCTGTCCTTTTTGAACGGGAGAGATGACTGTCGGAGGCAGCTGAAGAGTGGCATATGCGAAGGAGCAGGACAGTTTTCGGGATACCCAGCGAGTCGCCTTTAACGTCTGGATCTGAGGTCACTGACGCGCGTCTGTGGGAAGACAATCAAGGGTCAGTATTTTCGGTTTCGGTGTAGCGGACTACTTGCCTCGCACCCTACCTTACCCTACGTACTTCTGGTAAACTACGCTATTCCTAAGATGTGCACCCCAATATAAAGTTAACCCGTTGTCAACTAAGCCCTTAAGTCTTTAGCTCTTCTCCGTGTGTGCGTTGCGTGCGTGTGTGTTGACGTTGATTCTTCTTGTGCCGCTTACCTACGTCCTTTCGCTGTTGTCTATGACAAAATACAAACGAAGTGAAGGCTCCATGGATGCCCCTTTATAGGGTAAGGGTATATGGGGGTGCCGTTAAGGGGATGTGACTTCGCCATACTTTTCGTCAAGGGCAGTGGCGATCCGTAAGCGGCAGATGTTTCCAACGAGATCACTCTTTCCCGAACTGATTTAGAAGGCGACTACTTCACGACTTGCGTGTGCCCCCGTTGCTCACACACGCTGCGGTGCCCGTTCCAGAAGCCCGTCACCGAATGGCTTGGGCGAATAACTTTTTCGAGAAATCCATCAGATGATGACGTAGCAGCAAGCAAAGTTCACCAAGTGGGAGAGCGGCTTTCGTTGCGGGAGAAAGTGCGCGCAGCGGCGGGTTCGGGTTCAGAGGTGCGTGTGTTTGCGGGGATCGGGACCCGTAGATGGTTCCCCTGATATGGAATGCGACAACTTGGGGGCGATTCTCCCGCCGCCACCGACGCCACGGCAGCCTCGGGTTCGTGGGGTGGCGCGGTCCGCCTGGGAGTACCGCCTTGCCTTTCCGGTGGCTTTGCTTGTGTTCCCAAAAGATTCTGTTTATTATTGTTTTTAGTAGAGAGTCGCCGTCTACCGTGACTCGAGGACAGTGTTGTGAGGGGCAACCGGGGAACCGATCGGAGCCCAGGCGCGTTAGGCTGGGGGCGGGGAGGGGGGGCGGCTTGTTGTGTCGGGACGGTGAGAGAGGGGATCTGAGACAAACAACGGCGGCCATGTTGAGAGGGAGAGCGAGGGCGATGGGGCGGCTCGAGCGCACAGTTTGCCCTCAGTGAAACGCTTCTCTTGCGATTTTTTTGGTTAGGATGACAGTGAAGCTGGGGGAAGGCGGAGGCAACAACGAAGCGGCGAAGAAAGGAAGCCGAAAGCTGGAAGGCTGCGAGGAGGAGGAAGAAGACGAGAGCGGAGAGGTGGCGGGCGACGAGAGGAGCACAAAGAGTGATGGGCATCTTCATCCCGCGCCGTCCTCGTCCTCCTCGTCCTCCTCCGCTGCTACGGCGGCAGCCTCTTCCTCGAACCCGCAGCCGAGTCACGGGCAGGATCAGCACCACTTCCTCAGGTCCAGCGTCAGACCTCCAAGTAAACGGCTGCGAAAGGACGCGGGCCCCGCGACACTCAATGGCCTGGGCACCGCCAGAGGCAAAGGTGAGCAAAGCCGTGGGGACAGGGACGGAATGTGGGAGGTGGCTGCTGTCCTACTCAGGTCAACGATCTTCTTCGCCACTAGAGTTCCGTGGTGGCACTTGAGGTGAAGGTTCTTATTGTATGGGATCCCCTTGTGCCACAGTCCTCAGAGCTGCGTGTCAGGCAGTGAGTGACCGAGGTGGCATTATCAATACAAGAGGCGACATGGAAAATAGGGGAATGACCTGGTGAAAATCTGAGTAACACAGACACTGTGTCAAACTTATCTGGGCAGATTGGCAGCTTAGTTCGGAATACACAAATGTGTTGGCTGAGTCTGATTTTCAGAATGTGATTGTGAGGAACCAAGACTGCAGTAGACAGTTTGATTACAAGGCAGGAGCCAACTGTGGACAGAACAGAACAAACGCATCTCCACTCATTGCTACCAATTAGCCACACACACAAATCTCTTTGATGAAAGAGGGATCAAGAGGACAGGCAGACAAGTCCATTTACGCTGAGCCTTTGGTTGAAAGGAGGAACATGGAGATAAGATAATTCAGCCACTCATTCGCCATAATGTCCACCTTTTCGATTGTACAGAAGGGGAAACAAGCTTAATCCTTCTAATGTTTAATTGTATATTTTTGCACATGATCTTTAACTTGTGCTTTACAGAATATACAAGAATAGACTTTTAAATAAATACTAATTAGTAAAGTACAGTAGAAGCCAATTCACTAATATAATAATAAAAACATATATAATATAGCACACTGTATAAACAATGTAATTGCTATGTGTCTTAACATTAAAATAAAGAAACAATAGACACAATACACCAAAATAAGAATTAAACATAAAAATTAAAAAGGTAAAAGCAAATAGGTTAACATTATAAATCACTAAAGGTACACTGAAAGAGACGAGTTTCCAATCTCTGTTTAAAAGAAACAAAAGTATTTGATGGCAAGGTCCGTACAGACTGTGTGGCAGTTTGTTCCAGAGTCACCGACCAATGGAGACAGTAGACAGTTTTGCCTGCGGGACAACGAGGCAGTCCAGAGAGACAGCAGAAGTGGATGGAGTGAGTAGGTTCTGATGGAACATGGGTGCAGGAGCATCAAGGCAGTTGTACATGACAAGCAGAATCTTATAATGGATTCGCTCCTTAGCAGGCAGCCAATGTAGAGTAGAAAGGCACAAGGGTTGTATGGGAGTACTTTGGCATATTAGTAAGCACACCTGCAGCACTGTTTTTAGATGTTCTGTAATAAATATAGAAGGTTGGATAATGGATGGATGTAATAAATAAATGGTCTTTGGTAGATACCAACAAACAGTGTTGCAGCAATCTAAACAGGGATCAAACAGAAACATGAACCATCTTCTCGGCATCTTGTATTGAACGGGGACAATCAAAGTTTGAATATACTTCCTCAGGTGATAGAAAGCTGTCTTAATTTATCAAAAGGAAGTAGGGAGTCAACCTTAACACGAAGGGTTGTAACTAAACAGAATAATAGGGGTATCTGGCCATTTCTAGTACCATGAGTGCAATCAGATATTTAATCTGGCACGGAGTAACCACAACTATCCAAAACTTTAGTCAACTACTTGACTAAGCACAGGGAAATGGATAGGAATGAGAAGAGACAATGAACAGACAATACATGGGTGCTCATGAGAAGTGGGAATTGCTAGTCAGCAGAGTACAAGTCCAACATAAGGAGAACAGGCTTGAAAAAATTAGTCTGATTAGATGAGATGTATTGCGATTGAAAGTTTAAAGCGCGGTCCAGAGATGTGCATTTCTGGTAGACATAAATCCAGAAATGAAATGACCACAAAGGTAAAATGAGTTAGTTTGTGCAGAGTCTTATCATGAGCCTTTGCAATAGTGAAAATGATGTAACAAGCTAGTGAGTGAAAGAGGTCAATATGAGTTGAATTTTACAATATTACACAATTCAACTGTGAAGATGCTGAGGCAAGGAGGGAGAGTGTTTGTGTGCACCTCCCTGTGGGTCACTGTTGACTGGCATGGCATGGGTTAGTAGAAGTTGTAACAAGCAAGAATGTCTAGAAATAATTTACTAAAAGAGCACAAGTTAAGAAAGAGTGGAGTTGCAGGGTTTTGGTAGGAAACTCCTCCAGGGTGCTTTGAGGCAACATTCAGTCCCTGACTGGGACACATGGGTCCATGTTTTAGCATGACCTGCCATTTTTTAAATTTAAGCAGAGCTTTGTGGTAAAGTCACCCCAGAGGAACCTGTGCTGCATTTAAATGTTGTGGGAAATAAGAGTTTCATGTGAACATCCTTCCGAGTGGCAGCTGCCAGTGGTACTTTACAGACTTAACTTTACTATGGGAATTTGCCAAGTTTGCATGTAATTCTGACTTCTCAATTCCCTTATATAATTATAAGTAATAAAGCAATGTTGTTTGGAAGTTTCGTTTTATTTTAAGCAATATAATATTCACATAACTTGTTTCTTTTGCTTTTTATAATCCCAAAATATTTGATCCAATATTTTTTTAATTGTGATCTTTGTGCACCTTAGACAAGAAATTAGCAATGATCTTGTGTTGCTCCTGAACCCTCTGGTCAGAAATGTACACGAATAGTATAAAATGGGAAGATGTAATGTCATAAATGAGAACTCCTAGCCATTGAACTTCAGATCTGTTCTGGTTGCTCTAAGATTCTTTACACTCTCCTGATTCTAAAACGATTCTAGTTTGTGGCCTAGAAGTGGTCCTAGGATTGAGTTTAATGGCTCCTGTAATAGCAGACCATTTAATCCTGATATGGTAGATTGTCCATGAGCAAGAAAGGCCAGAGAGAGACTGAGAGAGGAGGTAATGGGGAGAAGGTTTGGTGGTATCAGACCTGGAAAATGCCTTCTGACTAAGGAACAGTCTTAGGAATACCTTTAGGGCAGGTTACTTTGTGTGTCCAGTAGATCTTTCTGTAGTTGTCCTTGTGTGTAGTGTGAGTGCAAGTACACCTGCCTTGATGCAGGTTTGGTTTTCTTTGGCCTGGTTCCTGCCATTCAGAAATGAGGATGTGCTCATTGATGACATCATAATGGCTGTGTTGGTACTACCTGCTTCTATTCCTTTTTAAATAATATGTGGAATATTTTAATATTAATATATAAAATAACATTTACACTCTTAAGTATTATAATAAATAAAATGATTGTGTTTGCATTTCTATTATTTATAATTCCATTTTTTATTTTACATTTCCATCCATATGAACAAGCGCCTGTTTTTACTGGGATGTGCCCAGTCCGATTGGTTATTGGTCTAGGACTTCGCCCAGTTATTCTCCAGCATTCATATAACATGCCTTCTGCCTCCAAATTATTCTTTTCCCCTCAGTGAATATCCACATCTTCATTCTAATTTTCTCCTCATATTCCCTCCTAACATTGTGTCAGATTCTCCTTTCAGTGGCCGTGTCTCACATTTATGCATCATATACAGAGTTTATGTGTGGGTGGGTGCTTGTGAATGTGCCGCTCAGTGCTTTGGCACTCCATCCAGAGTTAGTTACTGCCTTCAGCAACCCTTGCTGCTGGGCAAAGCTTCTTCCTGAGACTCTCTACTGGAAAAATCATCTTTGAAAATGGACAAGTGGGTAGGAAAGGTTTACTGTAATCGATTAAAAGTTTGCACTATAGAACTTTACATTCGGCTTACCAGATTCACAAAGAAAAAATCTTCTTGCTCAAAGAAATATGTGCAGACCTTTGCAAGCTTTCTGAAATGTTAGCTGTCTACAACTCATTTTGTCACCTTTTTATTTATTGTTTATGAGTAACTAGTATATAAATAATTTAGATATTTGCACAGGATCATCAGAAAAGCTCCTTGGTTTTTGTAGTGTTGCATCTTGTTTTAACAAACACACCAAGTAAGCAGACACTAAATGTACTGTATTAAATTAATAATAAAGTAATCCCTCCTCGATCGCGGGGGTTGAGTTCCAGAACCCCCCGCAATAGGTGAAAATCCGCGAAGTAGAAACCATATGTTTGTATGGTTATTTTTATATATTTTAAGGCCTTATAAACTCTCCCACACTGTTTATAAATATTCCCCGCACAGTTATACAGCATAAACCCTTTGTACTCTCTTAGATATTAGGTAAGATTCATTGATATTATGTATGTACACACACTGTTTATCTACAGTAAAACCTAAATATTATTTTAAAGATATCGAGGGTCTCCGATATCACATATGTTACAGACATTACGATAGACAGGCCACCAACAATAAATATGTACAATGCAAGAAAAATTGTGTACAGTGACAATAATGTACGGTCATGTACTAAGTACTGTAAGTAGAAAATTAATTATGGTTATTCACCAACAATGACACGATGACTTGTCCGATAACAATGAGTTTAGTTTTACTGCACAACAAAGGAGAGCGTTACAGCTCTTCTAAAGGAGTCTCTTCAGGCGACTGTGTAGCACTGCCATTGTTCTTCTTCAATCCAAATCCCTAAAGCAGATTCCATCCAGACTACTGCCTTATCACGTCCACTTACAACTCGTTTTGCACCCTGGTTAAAAAGACACTTCCGCTGTAGATCTTATATTCCTTTCCTTTCCTTCCGTAGCCTCATTGATGCTGTAATGGCATCCTACAGCGGTGTAGCTTTTCCCTTCAACAAATCCAAAACGTTTTCGGCAATCATTAACATCTTCCGTTGGCGCTTGGGCACAGACCCTGAAGCAGGAGCAGGAGCAGATCGTTTTGGAGCCTTAATGAAGGGCTTGACTACGCACAAAGATAAACACAAAAGAGCACAACAGTTAACTCTTTACACAGCAAAACACGTTGATGCCGAATGAGCAAGACGAGACGTCCTGGTTAACACCGCATTCAGCACACGGGATCTTAACTGCGTGCTCTGATTGGTTAGCTTCTCAGCCATCCGCCAATAGCGTCCCTTGTATGAAATCAACTGGGCAAACCAACTGAGGAAGCATGTACAGGAAGTAAAAAGACCCATTGTCCTCAGAACCCGTGAAGCAGCGAAAAATCTGCGTTTTATATTTAGTTATGCTAACATATAAAATCCGCGATAGAGTGAAGCCGCGGAAGTTGAAGTGCGATATAGCGAGGGATTACTGTACATCGTAACAGATGACCACTATAGTTTGTTTTTCTCAACTGTGTAGAGGCTACAAATGTAATACTGTCACTTGGTAGTCCTCTTTATAACTACTCTTGTTAGACCTCTCACCCAATTGCTCCCTTTGTCACCAGCATCATCCATCCATCCATCCATTAACCAACCCGCTATATCCTAACTACACGGTCACGGGGGTCTGCTGGAGCCAATCCCAGCCAACACAGGACGCAAGGCAGGGCTCCAGCATCCTCCGGGATGATTAAAGAAGAGAGCATCCGGGTGGCTTCTAATCATCCATCTACTGACTTTCATGGATAAATGATCAACAGTACCTGCAAAAAGTAGAAGAATCAAAAACGTGAC
Source organism: Polypterus senegalus (assembly GCF_016835505.1). Classification (NCBI taxonomy): domain Eukaryota; kingdom Metazoa; phylum Chordata; class Cladistia; order Polypteriformes; family Polypteridae; genus Polypterus; species Polypterus senegalus. Next base: position 161,362,683 of record NC_053166.1, on the reverse strand, counting down.
ATGACATTCATACCGCCCTCTCAGACTCTCAGTTGTCTGGTCAGAATGTTAGAAAGACTTGCAAATTCTGTTAGTTTATTTGTAATTGAATTCTTGGCAGGGTCTTTGGCCTTGGCTTAGCATAAGTAAAGAGTGGGTGACCCAGCCGACTTGTGTTTGCTTCACAATATAGTTTTCAACGAGGGAGGGCTTGTATCCTCTGACAGAACACAAGAGGGTTGTTCAAGTGACGAGTGCTGTGGATTGGTTTTCTCTTGTCTTTCTTTGGTGAAGTATTGGAGAAGTTTGGAGGGGGCCATACGTAAGCCCTGCATGGATAGTCTATTACACTTTTATGGTCCCAACATGAACCTTTCCTGGACAACACTCTGCTCCCTTGGGTCTTTTTTTTTTTCAGAAGAGAAAAACACTGCAGAAGCATGCAATAAGGGTTCCTTTATTACAGTACTTGTTGCTCAAAGAGGAGGATGACGACAAGGGTCAGTCTTTGCAAGCTTCTTACCATGCATCATCACAGTCCAAATTAAATGGTGTCTCTAGACTGCAGCAAATTAAAATAAATACTGCAGAGGTCCATTTTAACAATCCTCAGGTTTGAAGAAGACTCTCCTTTTCCTGGTATTATCTGACAATATGTTTTTTGTGGTCATCATTTGTCACCTCTTTTATGTTTTTTTTGGGGTCACACTTCTTGCTGCCTTACAATGACTTGGTTTTTAGTGTGTGTATATGGTGGGGAGTCTCGGGTGATGTAAGCGTATTAGGCCATGTCCACATGTACCTCGTATACCCACCTGACAGCCAAAGAAAAAACTGAATTTTGTACATTTTCTGGTTGCATTGTTCTACATTGCATGTATTGTAACAGGCTTGTGTGGATGTTGCCATCTCCATTAATTTTCCATCACATTGCTTGTAATCCTGTGACAGTGACTGAGTTGTTTGAGGAAAGCAGGTTAGAATATTACACACTCCACAGAAAATCCCAGCCAGGTATTGCTGCAAAGGTTTGGCATTGATGGACCAAAATCCTATGCATGCAAATAAGTTCTACTTGGCACCAGTTTGGAAATCTTTGTAATCCTTTTTTATTTATTAATGGCTTTATGGTGATGTTTGTGCAGAGTGATTTCGAAAATGAAGACTGTTTGAGTCAAGTTTGTTATCACGTGAAATGGTAAAAATCCTTGGTGAATTTAACTTGAGTGAAAACACTGACACTGGCCAAGAGATGTTTGTCCACCTGGCATGAATAGTTTAGACCAGCAGTGTTTTTGTGCTTATCACCTTTAAATGTAATCCAAGTTACTCCTGATTCTTCACTTTTAGGGTCTGAAAATGGAGGAGCTGTTGTGGGGGCATGTAATTCCACAGGGACCCTCTTGATTTCGTCTGGTGGTGCATCGAAAACGCCTTCAAGATCTCTTGGGCCCACGGATAAAGAGGAAGGTAACAAGAAGAAGGCTCGAAGGCAGTGGGAGTCCTGGAGTGCGGAGGACAAGAACTCATTCTTTGAGGGGCTCTATGAGGTACTGACTTGTTGTACAATTTAGAGCAGGAGCTAGAAGGAGAAGGAAGTCGGGGTGTTTGCAAGTGTGCAGTGGGCTTATGTGGTGGAGGGCGAGTGAATGACCTGAAATTGAATGGTGAGGTTGTTTAAAATGGCACGTCCTCCATGTGAAATCCAAGTCGAAAGTAACGAGGTCTCAAACTGACCCAGCTCGTTCACGCCAAAATAAGGTGATAGAATCCCCGTGCCATCTTGGAGTATGGATTATGGTAATGTTAAAATGTTTTGGAAGTACTTGAATGCTACACAATTTTAATTGGGTCCTTTGCTCTTGAGAATAACAACCAGTTTGTGTAGAGTAAAGTTTAGAAGGTAAAGTTGATCCACATAGTAGAGGATTCTTCAGTTTTGTTCCCCCCAGTAACCTTGTTACCATCTTGGAAACCCTCAGATTTATATAACCGCAATCTTATTCCAATTTTTAAACACATTAAACAAGACCATTTTTTTCTCCCAATATACATCTGCCACTGCAGGGAAGAAGTAATGCAGTTTAAATTTAAAAAATCACTCTTTTTATGGGCACTTCTTTGATATTTTAAGTGGAGTTGTGCTTTTATTTGGAATAAAAATGCACTTTTGGGGAGAATGTGTGTATCTTGTTCCAGAGATCAACAAAGATGAGGGAAGCTTGAATTCATCCAATCTTTATGATTTTTTTTTTTTTATACTGATTTTCCATCAAGGGAATCTTTGGGCTCGGGGATCCTGGATACCTGTTTGCATTACTTTAAAAAGACTGTTTTCTATATTTTCTATACTTGTGTGCACCTGGGGAAGGGAAAATATAGTGGCTCAGAACACCAAACAATTTGCACTTGAATGGTTTTGTCATTATTGTCAATTGCACTCTTAAAAGTTAATCACACCTTTCCACCTTTGTTGAAATACTCTCCAGTTTCTGTCTGCATTGTATTCAAACTCTTAGACACTTGCACATTGATAATACTTTGATTTCACCTCCAAGACTTGGTGTGAAATTTAAATGTGGTATAATTTTTTTTTTTTTAAGTACCTGCTAATTAGAGATATATTTAAATATTCATTACCAGACACAATGATCAGTGATTTATCTTTCTAATTCTAAATGCAAAATTGAGAAAATGGTAAATGCAGTGAGGTGCCACTTCTTTAAATTCATTCTCGGCATGAAAACATGCATTTTTATTTACAGCCTTTAGGGAGTGTCAGGGCATCTGATCCTAAACACTTGTGTTACATTTTCCCTTGCAAGGGAAAATTTATCTCAGTTTTAGACTCTTACCAGTTTTGCTGTTGCTGTGCTTCCACCAAAGCACTGGGGTTTTTTGGAGCTCGCATGACATGTTACCCCTTGGATTCTTTTCTTGTCCTGCTTACTACTATTAGACATGTTAGTCTGTTATTGCAGGACTTGCCTGTCCTGTTTATCTTTATATGTAATATGCTACCGTGGCTGTCCGTTTGTCTGTCCAGGATTGTAAATCACCTGGAGCTCACAAACCGTTTGAAATTCTGACCTGAAATTTGGTACACGTGTACGACGTGACGTCTACTTTCCACTTTTAGGGTGATGATTGACCTCTAAGGTTATTCCTCTGTTTTATTTTTATTTTGTTTTATTGTAGAATCAACTCTCGGCAGTGGTCAGCAGGGCAGCCATGTGGCACGTGTACGGGCGCTGTTCTCATTCCCTGCCACCTTCGCCATCACTTCCCCTACCTCTTCATATCTTAAATCATTCAGCAAATTAAGGAAAACGTACTAAGTAATTGCAACACAAACACTGACTTAATCAGTTTTAACAGGAAAAGATGCCGACGAAAGAATAGAAGAAGTGGGCCGCTAGGGTGGAGATAAAAAGAGCTGATCAGGAAGCAGCAAGCGCATCAAACTCTGAGCAAACGAATGCTAAACGTACAGAGAAAGAAAGAGGAGGAAAACTAAGAACGCTCAAGTCAAGTGTATGCAGTGCGCCGTTACTGGTTTTGATATACAGTATTTGTTGTGTCGAATGTTGTTAAGTGGGATGTTGTGTTCTGTTACTAGAAATCGATTGACTTGCGCAGTGCTGCTTTAGAAAATTCAATATTTATGAGAAGAAACCCAGACTCTGGATTAGACATAGTTTTAAAAATTGCATACGGTTCACTTCTTCAGCCTTAAGAGAGTCTATAATTGGTTTTACTTTTTTGGTTGGATGGTCGCATTGTCTTTACAGACTCCTTCATTCACTCATCTCAGACCTCACCCCATTGCTTGCTTAGTTTAGTCTTTCAACTTTTTGTACATGTGTAGTTTGTTGTCATTTTATATCCAAGATACCAAAGACCACCAAAAAGTTTTAAACGTCTACACGTTGATGTGTATGTGTCTATCCGGCCCAGAAGTGAGAGGTGGATTCTGGGTAAGGGCTCCACCTCCGAGGAAAGCTCGCTTAGCTGCTAATAACACAAGCAGGGCCAGCATGTCCGCAAAATTAAACCTCTGAAGAAAGATAAAGCCGATTAGCTGCTAACATCGGCAAAACGGTATCCCTTTTACTTTTCCTCTCGCTGCTAATACACAAGCGAGGCGAGTATGTCAGCAAAACGAATCCTCCTAGGAGAGAGACGCCCAGAGTAGTTCCTTTCAATTTTTTTTTGCTCACGATTTCAATAGTTTCTAGGCAGCTAGTATGTAATATTAACTAAATTTTGGAAGGGTGGAAATGAGTGTAGTCATTAATGGTCTTGCTAACTGTTTTTGAAAGATAATCATTTTTTAACACAGAACTTCACTTTCGACACCAACAGTGGTCTTGGTACTTTCTATATATATTTTCGGAAGCCAAGTTTGATGAGATGCTCCGGTTTCCTCCCACACTCCAAAGACATGCCGGTTAGGTGGACTGGTGATTCTAAATTGGCCCCAGTGTGTGTTTGGTGCGTGGGTGTGTATGTGTGTGTGTCCTGTGGTGGGTTGGCACCCTGCCCAGGATTGGTTCCTGCTTTGTGCCCTGTGTTGGCTGGGATTGGCTCCAGCAGACCCCCGTGACCCTGTGTTCGGATTCAGCGGGTTGGAAAATGGATGGATGGAAGTTTGATGAGATGATTATGTGATATGGTAATGAAAATAGAGATGATATAATATTAGCATTATATAAAAATAATAAAGGGGAAAATGTGTCTTTAAAGTAAACTTTACATTCCTCTGGCATGTTTATTTTGATGAGTGTTTTATTATAAATTAATAGTCCTAATGTGTTTTAAGCAATAAATTGATACATCGGCTATCTAAGCAACCAAAGGCCATTCTTTAAAAACTGGCTTCGTTGTTATCCCGTAGGCTTGTTTTGTGCTGGGGTTGGTTCTAGTCGGCTAGGACTCCAGACAGAGTAAAATGAAGTAAAAATAAATGAATAGGTGAATGTGTTTTTTGGTTTTTTTTTTTGTTTTTCCCCTCTTTGTCTTTCAAATGTAAAATCCTACATTTAAAAAGTTGTGGTTTGGACTGGAGTATGTTGTGGCTGCTTGAAAGAACCAAGAATCCGGGTGAAGCTGATGAAAAATATAGGGAGTGGAAGCCATGCTCTTCAGATATTTACCTTGGGGTGGCACTTTGTCTTCAGTTACAGCTTCAGTGAGTAGTCGGGGGCAGGCATCTGACTAATTAACTGCCGGGCATGATGAAGTGTTGGTCAGAAGATGTCGGGATCCTCATTATTTGTTGACTTAAAAACTACGCTTCATTTTAATGGTTACACTTAATTGCCATGTGAATTCTTAGCTAGGCAGGAAAGAAAAAGTAAGGGAGAGATGTAAGCAGTTTAGAGAATTGTTTTTAATGTTGTGTTTTTTGGAATCACATTATTTATTAGATTGCTATATTCTTAAACCTAAGAAAATAAGCCTTTGTAATGCCTCACTGTGACTGCTCTCTTATCATTAGCCAAGTAAAAGGTTTTCATTATTTTTAGTAGTTCTGGTGTGTATTTGGTGTGTCTGTCTGTTATTTTCTGAGTTTCTGTAAAAAGCCGTCTTCCTGTCTGCCGAGTCTGTCTACCAAGTCTCATCAGTTCAGTTTCACTAGCTCCCTTCACAGGTGATCGGAGGTCTTGGGTGTTGTTTTAAATCTGCAGTTGGCGTTTGGTTTAAATTCATTTGTGTTTACATCTCCAACAGCATGGCAAGGATTTTGAAGCCATACAGAACAACATTGCACTAAAGTACAAGAAGAAGGGCAAGCCTGCCAGCATGGTAAAGAATAAGGAGCAGGTGCGGCACTTCTACTATCGCACTTGGCACAAAATATCCAAGTACATCGACTCAAACAATGGTGAGTGAGCCTTCTTTCCCTGAGTTGTCAAAATGCTTTTGCATGTTTCTATTCCAGTTGTTAAATAATATTTTAACTGTAATAAACAGGCACCTTTTCAAGAGGAGGCGCCATAGTGGCATAGTGTTTAGCTTAGCATAGTGAGTAGTGTCTTGCATATCAGTCGTTCTGGGTTTAAATCCCATGTGTGGATGATGTCTGTGTGAGGTTTGAATGTCCTCTTGTCGGAGTAGTAGTTTTTATTTCTTGTTCAGTTTTTGGGTTATTCTGTTAAAACTTACATGAGTGTTTTGCAGTGGACTGGTTCTTGCTTTGTGCCTGGTGCTGCTGAGTTTGAATCTGCCCCTGCATACCCTTAATTGGATGAAGTGCCTATGAGAATGCAAGGCCCTCTCCAAAGGGTCTCCAAAGCAACATTTTCCCACTTCTTGAAATGTTATAGATTCATGTGGACGTGTTAGTGGCTCTGAGCAAACGGATGGTAATGATGTCTGCCAGCTGGCAGAAACTCTTTCTGCATCCCAAATACCTTGGGCACCCAAGACTGGTTTTGTAAAGAGCACAGATAAAATTGAGCCCAGTTATGGAGAAAATGCAAAGAGTCATGCAGGTGAAGACTTTAAAGCACTGATTGGTGGTACCGGTTATGTGTAACATAAAGTCTTATCTCAAAACAGGAGATGAGTAAAGCCTGCGCTCGAGCCATCTATGAAATTCTCAGCCGTACGTTTGGGGAACCACAATTATCCCTTCAGAATTATACAGCTTTTGACCCTCTTGATTATAAATGTTTTTCTTTTTATGTAATTGAATATGTGAGTGTTTCATCAAAAAATTGATTTAGTTCTATGTGTGTATAAATTACTTTTAGTTTTTTCCCGGAATCTAAAAAAGTCCTCTCAGGAACTTTATGGACTCATCTGTTACGCTGAACTACGGAAGAAGATTGGTGGCTGTAAGTCTTCCTTTTTCACCTCCTATTTAATCCTTAACTGCACTAATGCAGATTTCCTAATCTGCTCATATTGACACCTTGACATACACTGGCCTTCTCACCCTGTGGTCACTTTTAGCCTGCCTTCATGTTTGTTTTTTTATCTCCACTTTTGTGTATTTCTGAATGTCCCCACTTGCCCCTTCGCTCTTATGGTTTCAGGCTGGATTGCCAGCTTAACATTTTTTTTTATTTATTTTTATTTTTTTTTACACCAGCTGCACCCTTCCTCAGATATAAGATGGAAACATGTGTTTTTGATTATATTGCTTTGCAGTGTTCACTGTGAATGAAGGTCTGTATATACCCTCAGAAATACTCCGTTTATTTGGCATATGCATCACCGTAATATTTACATTCCATTGTACATCCTCTGTTATTACGGGTTAAACGGTAAATTTTAGAGAGTCAGTAAGGGGGTAAGTAAGTACTGAAGTAAATATTGGGGGTGCAGACAAAGACACACTGCATACAACCTTTGTTATCGATCAATTTAATGCAATATTCATACAAATAAATCCATCTGTATTCAAATACAGTGGCACTCCCTGATATCCTCCAGTTATAGGAAATTATTTGACAATGAATGTTTTGAGGTCTTCAAGCAAGTGTATATTAGGAAAAGTGAGTGAACAACACTAGATTTTTTTTTCTTCTTTGTCAACGTATGTTCTTAAAATGTACAAGGACATTTGGGATTGGGGTGAAGTGCCATATCAGAAGCAGGTGGAGCGGCTGGGTAGTTGGTGCACCGTCAACAGTCTTAACTTGAAAACCTTCACAATAGTGAAAATGATTGTGGATTTTGAAAGAAAACGCTCACCTCCTGCACTCATAGTTGTAAAAGAAGAAACAAAGTCCTCTAACAGAGTGGAATCATTTAAATTTCTCACATAATTAGCAGAGCTCCCCATAACATACCTGCTGTTAGCAAAAAGCTCCGCATCCTCACTTTCTCCATAATACACTGGTATGGCAATGCATCTGCTCACTCACAACATTTATTGCAACGTGTTATTAGATATCATCTACTGTTACATTCTGCTCCGTACTTGTAAAATGTTTATACTGTATTGAGGATTTGTTCTGTTCTGTGTATTGTATTGTATTGACCCCCTTCTTTTGACACGTCCAACCTACCTGGAAAGGGGTCTATCTTTGAACTGCCTTTCCCGAGGTTTCTTCCATTTTTCCCTACAAGGTTTTTATTGGGAGTTTTTCCTTGTCTTCTTGGAGAGTCATGGCTGGGGGGCTGTCAAGAAGCAGGGCCTGTTAAGAGCCCATTGCGGCACTTCTTGTGTGATTTTGGGCTATACAAAAAATAAATTGTATTGTATAAACAGAACTTGTCCCCAGGAGGAAATTTGGCTTTTTACTGAAGCTTTTTATATAAATAAATAGATATACAGTACACAATGGTCAGAACACACACCATAATGACCGAAAAGGAAGATTTAAGAAGAAAGAAAACTTGTGACTTGGCTGTCCCTGTCCCAGTGAGGTACTACAGGCGTATTTCTGTTGGTTTAAAGGAGCCCCAGTTGAGTTTCTTGACATACTTCTGCTGAACAATTTGTTGACTGAAAGTCCTCTGTGGTGTTGTGTCACAGAGAGTATGTGCAACATTGTTCATAGCGGCATGGTTTTGTTTCCATTTTCTACTTTGCTTCAACCTCCAGGGAATCCAGTGTGTGTCCCATAACTCAGCCTGCCCTTTTAATTACCTTGTTAATTTGGTGGGCCTCTCTTGAAGTAATATTACCAATCCAGCACATTACAGCATAGAAAACTGCAGTAGCCATCGCAGAGTTTTAGAAGATGTGAAGGGTGTCACTTCCCACATTAAATGAGTGCAGTCTACTATGGAAAAATAACCTGTTTTGCTTATTCTTATATTGTTCCTCTCTGTCCAGAGACCAGTCCAACCTGACATGGATGTGGTCTACCAAGTTCTTGTAGGAGCGCACTTCTACATCCACTCCCTGTCTAGTGACCGGACATAGAGGCTCTTTGGTGCCACAAAAGTCAATGAGCAGTTTATTGTTTTTGTGGATGTTAATTTGCAGACAATTCTCTTTGCATCAAGAAACAACATACTCTGTTTCATCCTCCTTATAAATATACCCCATAAGTGCAGAATCGTCTGAGAATTCCCACAAGTGACATGGCTTGGTGTTATATTTTATAGTTGGAGGTGTACAGAGTGAAGAGAAAAGGAGACAGGCCTGTTCCTTGTGGTGCTCCGTGGTTGCGCACATCTGTATCTGAAACACTGCCCTTGGGTGTCACAAAGTGCGGCCTGCCCACAGTCTGATATATTCAGAAAGCAGAAAAGATTGTAGGCCTAAAAGTGGACTCCATTGAGGTCCTGTATACATCACGGGTCAGGAAATGTGCTAAACATAAAATCAAAGACCTCTCTAACCTGGGCCACATGCTCTTTCAGTTGTTATCATTGAAGAAATATTACTGGTCACTAAAGGCAGGAGCTCCTAGATGCATAAGCCACAAGAAAATGCAGTCATTATGGTTAACACAAAGTCTATGATTGATCCCTGTCTTTTCCTGATTTCTGAAGTCCACCATCCAATCAAAATTATGTTTATTTTGACATATTTCTGGGTAGGAGTGCAATTCTAAGCTACTACAGTGATCCCCTGCCTATCGTGGAAATTACGTTCCAAACCCATCAGTGATAAGTGAAAATCCGTGATATAGAAAGACCATATAAATAAAATTTTTTTTAATAGTTTAAGCCTTAAAATTACCCCTCCCACACGCTTTAAACACATGTAAACTTAATAAAACACACTTTGTAAACACATATGATATGTGGATGTCGGGATATGGATATGAGTAACATAATAACAATAATAATATAATAATAATGTAGCGTACCGTTGATTCATTCAAGCTGTAGTGGCGAACGACGTCCGTGTAATGTTTTCCTTCCCTTCTTGAAAGATGCAGGACGCTTGGGAGCCATTGTAGGGCTTAAAACAAAATGAAAAGTTCACAAAAAGTTTGCTCACAACAATTGGACCACAAGCAAGGTACGCGATACGCAGAGAACTGAGATGCGTCGGGGACCCACGCTCGCTGTTCTTGCGCGATTACACCACGTTAGCAGCAGGCAATCAGAGCCCAAGAGAATGAAATTCCTACTCTGATTGGTTGAGTCTCCTCTCTCAGCCAATAATTGGGCCTTGTAAGAAATCATCTGGGTACTGTAACGTGAATCTCTTTGTCTACCGTAGTGACTGATTAAAAACCGTATTGGTTTGTTATGAATTGGCTGCAAAGTACACTACAGGTAGGATGAACTTATTGAATTTTTCTGCGATATAGCGGGGGCGCAATAGCTGAACCGCAATACAGCGGTGGATCACTGTATATAATAAAGTTCACGTTCATTTAAAAATATTTTTTGTAAACTTCACTCGTGCTCAATATCAGTCCCTATATGTATTCTGACTGTTGAATATATTTTGAAGTATTTATCAACTTTAGCAAAATTAACATTAAATTACACTTCTGTTGAATTATATTCACAGTTTAAGAGCTCGATTATTTTAGGCTTGAAAATATTGAACCTCACATAATAAATCTCAAAGTTTTTTCCAGTATGCTGTCTTAGCCATATGTACTGTGAAGCGACCTTTTGTAAGCAACCCATTTGACATGAAAGTTCTCTTCCTTCTCTTATTATGGATGAATGAACAAATGAACCAGAGGTGGACCTTGTCAAATAAATACAGAATGACAGCCTATCTTTACCCCTCAAAGGCAGAACATTGCAGGAGTCCGTCTATTCAGTCAGCTTTTGTATAATCTCCACTCTGTTAAGAATCTTTAAATTTAGCACTGATCAGTCCCTATAATTAGGTGTACTAAAACTTGAGTCGTGTCTTTGCCTTTCTTCTACTCCACATACTGCCATATATTGTTCAGTGTCTTTGCAAGTTAACTCTCATTCATCTGGTAACAGGAAAGGAACTCATTTTGTTTGCTTTTTACTTGGCCTGGCTTTTCATTCAGTTGTAAGGCTGCTAAGAGGCAGTTACAGATCTGTCTGTGTTATGGGCTTCTCTCTGATATGCATGTAATATCTTTCAGGTATGGACGATAAGAACGCTGCTAAGCTCAATGAACTCATTCAAGTTGGGTAAGTGGATGTTTTCACTAACTTGTTGAATTGGGTAAGCAGAGCTCACTAAGAGTCTTGAGGGATGTGAAGTATGTGCTGCATCGTACATATTCAAGAGTGTTTTGGATAACTTGGGGTATCTGGTAGTATGCTGCCTGTAACTTATGGTAAGGCTTTGTCATATTACATGACTTTTCCAGTGGATTTTTTTCTTTTCAGCTTCAGACATGATTTACATAATCTTATCAAGTTGGATATAGTCATGGAGCACTCCCAATCTGACATACCCAATGGCACAGTCCATCCAGTCTGCAACTTGCTCCAACAAATTTGATTTTACCTTAGGTCTTAGGGGCAGACTCTGAGTGGATGAGTGCTAACAACCAGTGACCACACGGTTGAAGTACAGTGTGTAGATTACAGCTATGAGGAGTATGAAGTTCAGATTTAACAGACCTTGCAAATAGAAGAGAGGCCCGTCTGTGTGTCTCATGTTTTATGTACCACAAAAGAATGTGGTAGGTGTGTATAGATTGCAGCCGCACTTTCCATACCTGGCAGGTGTTTGTACAGCACTGGCTCTGTCAGGCAGCACGTTATTGGCCAGTGAGAAAAAGAGGCAAACTCGCAGTATTTTGGAAATGGGAAACTGTGCTGAAAAGTCATTTTAGTGTTTCACATTTGTCATACCCTGCGATTTCTAGTCCTATAAACTGAAGATGAGCAGCTTCAGTCAACAAGCTTGATATCTTTACACAACTTCTAGTTGAAAATGTGCCACTGGCTTACTTTCTTGAGGGTTGTATGCATCTAAGCAAATAAGACCCATATTTTAATGTCTAGTGTAATTTTCCATCTAATTGGTGTGGCACCACTGCAGTCCACCTTAGTAAGCAAATGAGGAGCTTCACTACAGACTTCAATGGGGCACCAAAACAACCATGAGATGTATTGAGCTTTTTCTTTTAATGACACTTATCCTCTGTTTACTGGATATGAGTTTGTATACCTCGTGCGTGACAATAATTATTAATGTGCTCCAGAATACTAATGTTTTTTCCATCTGCCTACCACTGTATTAGAGAACATACTTTGATTGAAGTTTGCATGCTACAAATATTAATTTCCATACATCTACTAGAAATTCTGATTGGGCTTCATATAACTCTGCATCCCTTCCTCGTCTCAGCTTTTACCCAAATAGCAAATATCCTTAAGCAGCTTCAGTTTGCAGAGCTTGCAAGTACATGGTGTTAAGTTTGTCACGGCCATTTCTGACTTCAGGGGTTCTAAAGGAGGTGTTCTGTAATGTCACACTTGCAAATGCTGCGCAGTGCATAGATACGGGGCAGTACATTAGCCAGTCTGAAGTTCTGTGAGCCACACTTCCATTGCTGAATTCATCTGTCCACATATGTCGCATATCAGGTGCTTTTTCGGTCAGTTTTGTTTGTTGAATTACCTGTGGGCTACAAAAATACAAAAGCACAAGGCTGTCACTTCCTGTCAGGGGGTGAAATAGAGACCACAGTTTTCTCTGTCCGCATTAATTAAAATATTAACCAGCAAGATGACCTGATATGATGTGTTTGTGTTTAATTTCGTGTTTTTATTGCGATTGCAAAAGATATCGGCTTGAATACAAAAAAACATGCCAGTAGACCTTTGTGACATGGGATGTCTATATTTACTTTTATGAAAGGCATTTTCTAGAGTAATTTAGATGTAATCTTAAAACCCAGTTTACACCCACAGGTTTATAAGTCTTCCAGAGGGACACAAAGCACTTGTTGATGCAGGGTGTGTCCAAGTCCCTCTCCTCTGTACTATTAGGTAATGGTGTTGTCTGTCATAGAATTTATTTTATTTGTAGTATTTTTTTCTTTTATTAACACCACCTGCCATGGATTAAATAGTTCTGAAAAAAGTCATTACGACCACATTTTATGTAGAATTTCAACTTTCCTTTTACTTTTATGTCAGAATAGAAATACAATTCATATAATTAACGTTTAATGTATTCTGTTCTAAATTGGCCCTAGTGTGTGCTTGGTGTGTGTGTGTGTGTCCTGCGGTGGGTTGGCACCCTGCCTGGGATTGGTTCCTGCCTTGTGCCCTGTGTTGGCTGGGATTGGCTCCAGCAGACCCCCGTGACCCTGTGTTTGGATTCAGCAGGTTGGAAAGTGGATGGATGGATGTATTCTGACACTTTCTGGTTCAAGTCAGGTTTTCAAGTTATTTCTCTTTTTTGTCTGAATCTTAATTGACACCATCTGTTGAAGCAGTAGTGCAAGAGGATACTTGTTTAAACGTTTGTTTTGTCCTGTCTAGGGCAACTACGGTCCGCTACAATGGCAGAAAACTGAGGATCAAGGCGCCCATGTGTCGAGCTCTGAAGAGGCTTTGTGACCCTGATGGTAAGTGGAGGTGCCTTTGTTGACAGAGGATTATTTATTTTTGGGGCCAGAGGTAGAATAAAGAAATGGGACATTTTCCACCTTTTTATGGTGCAATTTAACAACAAGAGTCAAGATGAAAATTTCATACAGCCTTTATATCAAAAATTGTGGTGTATGAAAATTGATTTGGTGCAGCTAAAAGTTTATTGTGGAGAGATGTCAGAAGCAAGTGGCATTCAGCAGTATGGTCTTGCAGGGCCAGCCGTAATTTCATGCCTGGGGACAACTGGCCTAAAAGTTTGTAGTGAGCAGCAGCGCAACTGAAAAGGCTCCACCCACAGGATTTCTTCCTAAAACCTCACCCTCCGATTTCTCCAGTCCATGCACGTTATCATAAAATAACTATGGAAAGGCAGGGATAGGGGGGAAAAAAAAAAACTGATCAAAAAACTTTACTCTTAAGAGAAAATGGAAGTAAAATTACCAGTTATCAATTCAAGAGCTCAGCTAAGTGATCCATTTATATATCTTTGAGAAACGTTGCGGTCACGTTAGTGTCATTAGGCACATTTACTGCTTTGGATGTATTGAGGACAGAAGTGACATCTCTGGTGGCTCTTCTTTAACAACTTGTTTTTAACTGGGTGTGGTGGCACACTGTTTAGTCCATCCATCCATTATGTTAACCCACGTATTGAGGGTAGGGTCTTGGGGTAGCCCCCTAGCCCAGCAATCATTGGGCGTAAAGAAGGAACAATCTCTGGACAGGCTGGCAGTCGTACCATTTTGTTCAAATGCATATTTTCCTTTTTTTTTCTTTTCTGTGGACATAGATGCCAAACCCTTCAACCTCACATTGACTGCGGTGGTATCATCCTAATTGAGAGTGACACACCACGAATAGCTGGCAGTAGTGCATCATTCACAGTGCCAAAGTGTAATTCGGTTTTACAGAAAGACATTTGCTTTACAACAGGATACATTTATTTTTAACACTTGTGAAGTGTTCTCTGCACACACGACATGCCACCTGTATGTTTAACAGAGGTCTTTCTAGATTCTTCAGCTATACAAGGCTTATGCATCACAGGCTTGCTATCTCTCGGACGGTTTCTCTTTACATTTTTTTTTTTTTTTTTAAATCCCTGCCTTTACTCTGTGCTGCGCCTTTTGAGATGTTGGATTGCTTTAGAAATTTCAAACTGAATGAACCGTCTAATTGTTCGTGCCCACGTTTAAGCATAATTCATTCACGGTTGCCTCCAGACATATGTATTATATTTCTGGCTCTGTGAGACTTTGGGAGGTCTAACCCACACACTGTGCTTTTGGTAACTACTTTTATCACTGCTTATTCCAGTTTAATAGGTGAAATGCCTTGGTCGCAATTTTATTTATCTGACAGGTTAACCGAGGAATGTTTTAAAATTCTGTACCATAATAACCACTTGTCCTTTGTATTTTTTACACATTACAGCCTCTGCCTCTTGCCACCTGCCCGAATCAAAGTTTGTGCTTTGATTTCAGTCGTTGATTTGACATAAATAAAGTGCGGCTTTAATTTTACTAGGCAGTCGGGGTAGAGGGACATGATACTTTCACAAGTTATTTGAGTTTTAATTGCTGCTATTGTGGAATGTCACTCCTTCCCACTTTGCATGTATTTCTCCCAAAACTTTGACTTTTAAGTGTACAAGTTTGATTTACTGCTTGATCAACGGAAATGATTTTGTGTACATGTGTGTTTGGGGAAAAAAAACACACATTTCAATGCATTAAATACACATTACTTTAAACCAGACATAATGTGGCCTACAATTTTACTCTGCTGCTATCCTGTACGTTATACAGCATATACTGTATTTTTTATTTTTAAAAGGGAGACCAGTGTTGGCAAAATTGGATAAGAAAGTTATGTCTGAAATCTCCCTCTGGCAGCTGTGGCATGTATGTTCATGTGGAATATCCCCATTGGGGAGCTTGAATTTCTCCAAACTTAGAAACAGCATGGCGAGGGGCTAAACAGAAGCCATATGTGGGAAAGAAGCCTCAACCAAAGAGTATTTGTGCTGCATGTTATGCGGGGTTGTTGGGCAAAAGGTGACAAAAACTAGACTTGATAGAAATATTTTAAAAAAATAGAATCTATTTTAGAAATGGTTCCTTTGCAATGGTCCATGGATACATATGGATGGTTAAGAGTACATGTCACCCGTGTGAAGACCTTTCGTCATTTGAGAACTTCTGTACTGTAGATACTGTGAAGTGTTGTAGCATTTTGAAACTTCTGTTTGTCATGTTGACCTGTTGTCATAAAATCTCACGGTGTTATTAGTAAATTTCATGAATGAAGAAGAGTAACATTTACTTTGTACGGGATGTGACCAAGGGTCCAAAGTGATAGCACACTAAGGGGATGAATTGCATTGTCATTGCTAGAAAAGAGCAGACCACCCAGGAGCCTCACATGGCCCTTAATCCCCTTAAAGGGTATACTGAGAAACAGAAGTGAAGGCGCATGCATACCTGCTATGACCTGACTGTAGAATTGACTCCATAGGTGTATCTGAAGCACAGCCCCAGTGGAGTCTTAAAATAAAAATCTATCGCACCTGGTATGTAGGATAGATGGTTAAGTTGGACTTATTAAATATTACTATGTTGTGAATGAAAAGTAAAAGTATGTTAAGTAAGTTTTGAAATAATGCATTTTGAATGGTTCGGTCTCATCTAGTGCTGCAGTGGTTGTAGTTCTCCTATTTAGTTTTCTGAAGTCCGTGAATGCTACTGAGAAATCTGAAACTAAGTCTTTTTTTTTTTTTTGCAATCTCTTACTCTTGTGTAGGTATTAGTGATGAGGAGGATCAGAAGCCAGTACGACTTCCTCTGCGTGTGCCTGTGGAGCTGCAGCCACGTAGTAATCATTCCTGGGCACGAGTTCAGAGCTTGTCGCACAATCCTAGGCTGCGGTGAGTCTGGGCATCATTCTGGCAGTATGACCTAATGGGTAGTTGTTAAAAGGAAAATGTATTATGTTGTGCAGGTAACTTTGGTTGGGCAAGATTAGACCTTGTTTCTCCATAAGCCCCCAAACCCTTTCCATCTTAGCTGCCTTCGTGGTCTGGGATTTAATTTCAGAACCACCTCCAAAAATGAACTTAAAAATTGCACAGTGGTTAAAGAAAGCAGAATTGATTGCCATCTTTTATTTATTTATTTTTTTCTTTTCTTTCTTCCTGCTTTAGGATGGTGGTGGAACTCCACAGGAAACTGTCCAGCCTGATTGAGTTTTTGAAACAGAAGTGGGCTGTCAATGAAAACCGCATTGTATCCTTTAAACATGACAGCCTTGGCCTCTTGCTTTTATATCCTGCAAACCACCCTGCTTCCTAACTGCGTGCCATTCATCCATGGTGAAATATTTTTCCTGTACAGTGTTTTTTATCTTTATAGTATGTTTTGTTCTCTTTTTCTGCATCTTTGCTAGTATTTTCTAGCATTGTGTTAGACTGTGTGCCTTTTGTCCTGAACAAATATGGCATCAGCACTAAGACTGTCATATACACTGCTTGGCCAAAATACGTCACCACCTGTATTTAGCTAGGCAAATAGGTAAGAGTCTCCCATTGGATAAGTACTGCAGTGAATAATATGTTTCAGCTGGCAACAAGTTTATTTAACCCTAACTGATGCAGTGAGTAGCTAGCTTATCATTTCTTAAACAGCCATGTCGGAAGACGTATCCTGTGTTCGTGAAAAAGATGTTGCACTGTTTCAGAAGGGTCAGATTATTGGCCTGCATCAAGCAAAGAAAACGACTAAGTAGATTGCTGAAACTACTAAAATTGGGTTAAGAACTGACCAACACATTATTTAAACATGAAAGGATAGTGGTGAACTTTCATAATTAAGGAAAAAGTGTGGGCGAGGAAAAAAAGTCTTGAATGATCGTCATCAGAGATGGTTTTAATGTTAGGTGAAACCCAATTGTAAAAAATCAACAGTAGTACTGCTGGCTATGTTTAATAGTGAAAGTATACGAAGAGAACCCAAGATATTGGGACTTAATAGCTGTGTAGCCTTAAGAAAACTACTTATCAGTGAGGCTTCAGTTTGCTAGGGAGCATAAAGTTTGGACTCTGGAGCAATGGAGAAAGGCCAATTGGTCTGAGAAGTCCTCATTTATCCTGTCCCAGAGTGATGGGCGCATAAGGGTAAGAAGAGAGGCGAATGAAGTGATGCACCCATCATGCCTATTTACTACTGTACAAGCCTTTGGGGGCAGTGCTGTGATCCTGGGGTGGCTTCATTTGCTCAGGTCTAGATCCAGTAACTTTATGTGCCCAAAAAACTAAGGTCAACTGACTACCTGAATATACTGAATGACCAGGTTTTTCCATCAATGGATTTTTTTTTCTTTCCTGATGGAATGGGCACTTTCCAAGATGACAATGCCAGGATTCATCAGGCTCAAATTGTGAAAGAGTGGTTCAGGGAGAAGGAGACATCCTTTTCACAAATAGATTGGCCACCACCGATTCCAGATCTTGCCCCCATTGAGAATCTATGGGATATCCTGGAGAGGACTTTACGCAATGGTCAGACTCTCCCACCATCAATACAAGATCTTGATGAAAAAGAAGTGCAGCTCTTTAAAGAAATAAATGTGACATTGCATAAGCTTATCGAAATGATACCACAGCGAATGCATGCTATAATTAAAGCTAAAGGCGGTCCAACAAAATAATAAATTGTGTGACTTTTTGTTTTCTTTGGCCAGAGATTGTATAAATTACAGTGAGAAGCAAGCATACTTGGACACTGAGGTCATATGTGCTATTTTTGTAACATATTCATAATATATGTACAGTATTCTAGTTTAAAAGATTATATGATACTAACGTACAGAATGTCAGCTTTTTCTTCTTAAATGTTTTACATGTACCTTAATCAACACTGGGAGAAAAAAAAAAGACATTTGTTATGTTTACTCCTCCAATGTCTGATGAACTCCTTGGTTAGGTAGCCAGTATGTTTCTCGTCATTATCTTGCTGTATTATGAACCTCCGTCCATTGAGCTTAGAGACAATTGTTTGGGTTTAAGAAGACAAGATCAGAATTCAGCCTGCTTCTGCCATCATCATTTATATTGTCAGTGAAGACCAGTGAGTTGGTTGTGTTTCACAGCTAAACTGGTGGGTGTGCTTAAGATCATTTGCAGTCCCACTCATTCCCTTCCCAACACTCTGGTTAAGGCTTATCTTTAGCTCTTGTGTCCATAAATCTTTGCTTCAGAACCATTTTGGCTCTTCCTTCTGCTTTTTTCCAAATTCTGTTTTTGGTGCTAATACATAATATAGGTGCTAATATATTTGCATATTATAATAATTTGTATAATCTATACATGTGAATAATTCTCATTTAAAATACAGCGCTCAATGCCTGAACTCCGTGAAGGCCACTATACAAAACAAAAAATGCAAACTCCAATGACTACAACCAACCCTACAAACTCGGAGGTCTTTTAGGCGTAGAACTAAATGAACACCTGAACTTTTACAATCACCTGGCAGTCATTGTCCCAAGGAATTGGGGGACTAAACACAACAAATGTCTTTTTTTTTTTTTCTTTCAGTATTGTTTATGTTGTAAAACATTGGCCAGTAATAAAAACTGACAATCTGTACTTTAGTCTCATATTCATGTTTTCATTTAGAATACTAGGGGGCTCTGCCCCCTGCTCACTTCTCTCGCTAACCCCTGTGCGGGCCCTATGCGCCAGTCATTTCCTGGATCTGCCGCTTGCGACAAATCGTGCTGTGCTTTTGGATAAATATGAATATAAACTCTGTGTTTGGTATCTCCATCTTTCAAAACTATTATCGCTGACAGTTCGTCAGATGTTGATTTATTATATATATGCGAGCATGATCTTTCGAATTCATATAGAAATCCAAGAAAACTTCTTCTTTGTCCATGTTTTTCAGATAAATTTAGTATAAAGTACGATACTTCTGGATGTATGAATTTGTATCCATTATTGACTGTAGAAGTTCTAATATGTCCGTCCGTTTAACTCTTTCGATTCTATGTTGCATCGCTTCTCTGTGATCATAAATATAAACCTGACTGAATTGTGGTTTCTTTGAAATTCTAAACTTGAATTAGCTTTAATTGTTGCAGGACCACAGATTCTCATAGCGCATGGTCCTGAATCGTGTAAATCTACATTTTGAGCATTGAATGATGTGAACATGAACAGATTATTGTAGATTTGGATATTTTGGCAGTAGTGTTTGTGGATTTCACTTTCACCAAATAAGAAATCTTTTATTTCTCGCGGATACGCCTCTTCTTTGTGAAGAAACACTACTTTTCCCTGATGGCACCATAAATTAGACGATCTACAAGTCTCCAATTTAAACTTTAAAGCCTAAAAATATCTTCATACTCCTGTCATATCACCTATGTCCATATTTGATCTCTTTTCACTGTTCCATTATTTCATCCATCCTTCCATTATCCAACCCGCTATTTCCTAACTACAGGGTCACGGGAGTCTGCCGGAGTTAATCCCAGCCAACACAGGGCACAAGGCAGGTAGCAAACCCCAGGCAGGGTACCAGCCCACCACAGGGCATACAAACACACACACCCATACTAGCACACACTAGGGACAATTTAGGATCGCCAAGTCACCTAACCTGCATGTCTTTGGACTGTGGAAGGAAACCGGAGTACCCGGAGGGAACCCACACAGACACGGGGAGAACATGCAAACTCCACACAGGAAGGATCAGGGAAGCGAACCCGGGTCTCCTAACTGCGAGGCAGCAGCGCTACCCATTGCGCCACTGTGCCACCCTCCATTATTTTACTGAGTAATAATTTCTGTTTTTGTTAGCGCTAATGCGATCTTTACTATCAGTTTTTTGAGACTTTCGGATTTGAATACTTTTGTAATCTCTAACCCGCTCTGCATGTGTATCGTAGCAATGATTTTGAACCTCATTACGACGTTCTACTTCGTATTCTACTCTTTGTCTTTTCTTCTTCTACTGTTTGTCTTTTATTTCCACCCCCCCACTTGGACCTGTTAGATTTTCAATTCATCTCTTGGCACAAAGTCTCGTCTTGCGGGACTTGAAATTATCTCTCTGAAAAAGTCTTGTCTCATCTCTTTGAAAAAGTCTTGCCTCATCCCAAGATTTTTTTTGTATAATGGAGAGACATATTTTATGAATACACTGCTGGCTGAAAGTGTTAGAACACCTCAGTGTTTCTTCAAATTGAATCCAATGACCTAAATTGGTGAAAAGGTAAGCAGTACACTGCCAGGGGTTTAAATTTAAAGTTTAGGTTAGCAAAAACTGAAATAAAAAGAAAATTTCAGAATATTTCAAATGGGCCTTCTTCAGGGAACAGCTAATGGGTTACAACCTGTAGATGCCTGTAGCATTTAAAGTGAGTTAAGATTTGCAAATTGAAGCAAACAAGCAAAGTTGGAACAGATCTCTGAAGTACTACTTGTAGAAACTTGTAAATTCCGCTGATAATTGCAAGAAACAAATGAAATGAGACAGAGCATTATTACCGTTAGAAGTGTAAGCCTTTCATTTAGAAAAATTGCGTTCACGATTGTCCTACACAATCCAAAGGCAGTGGAAAACTGGAGATCTGGTAGACCCAAAGTTACTACCCACTCAGAAGACATGTTTCTGAGGGTCACCCATCTAAGGCTGTTTCCTGATTGTCAGAGTGTCTGAAAGCAAGGTATAATCTGGACTGTGCTCATAACCCTTGTTCACATGGGTATTAAAAAACAATGGCCTCATGATGCCAATGCAGCCCATTAGAAATAATGGTATCTTTTGTGGGGGGGAGTAAAAGGAAAGTAGTTTGTTCAAATGCCCACAGAAATTTCCTTAACTATAAACTTTATAGAGGAAGACATTAGAAGAAGGCGTTTCTGGCCAGTCACCTTCATTTGAAGAGAAGGAGGAGCTCTACTTGTACCCCACTGAGAACAGCACGCTTACATCTCTGCCAGGAGTGGCACGGGTTGTCCACTCAAAAGCTTTCTGCACTGTGCATTGGCAGGAGAGTGGGAAATGCAGGTCTAGTACTAAAGAGCTGCCTGCTGCCCATATTCTTGGCATCCAGGCTACCTCTAAAGGACCGGGTCGGCCAGGAAGTCGCAAAGAAAGTCCCACTTCTACAGCAGAAGATGCTCAAGGGGCAGATGAGTCAGATTTGCGCGTCACAGAAGAGGAGATGACTGACAACAAAGAGCAATTGGACTCGAGGCACATTCCTACAGGCCAGCATGTTCCTGAGGAGGGAAGAGATGGGGTCATTCACATAACTGAGGGGGTCACTTTAAATTCCGAGTCACTTTCCTGTTCTGTAAATCTAACGTTGCGTCACTCTGAAGAGGAGCAGGTGTCACATGAAGGCTCAGAGAAGAAACACTGTTCACCACAAGGCTCTCGTGAGCTCTTGGCATCTGACAGATGTGATCAAGGCATGGTTAATGTGAAAGGTGGGACTGTGGTAGACATTAATGGAGCCCAGCACACGAAAAATCCGACTCCTTCGGATGGCAGTGAGAGGGCCATTCCACCGCCCTCTCACAGTGACTCATTTTTACAAACGGAAGGAACCAAAAGCAGTGATAAAGATATTTGCACTAGATTGGACGAGGTAGCAGAGGACTGCACTGAGCCCTGTGGAAAGGAGACCAGCCCTGGGCTGCTTCAGCAGGTTCGTGGAGAAGGCTGGAGTGCTCGCAGCACCGAGAATGTCACGCTGGCTGAACTCTACCTCATGCTGGGTAAGCCTGGCAAACTGCAGCTGGAGTATGACTGGCTGCCAGTCTGCCAAAGGGAAAAGGCCCCGCCCATGCAGAACCCTGAACGTCACACCCAGCGGCTGCTCAAGTGTCTTCTGCAGCTTGTCTCAACAGAGGTCAACCCCAAGCCAGTGAGTTTGTCCTTAAGATTTTTTTTTGGTTTTGTTTTGATAGTGTTGAATATAAAAGAGGCAGTCATTCTACGTTAAACCTTATGTCTTTCGTATAGTGTTCAGAAGTAAGCACCAGCACCACGTCACCACTGAAATCTGTACCAGAGGACCAGCCGGTTGTGCCACCAGGGAAGAATCTGGCGGTCACTCCTCGGAGCCCTAGCTGTGGCCGAAGTCCTGCATCTGTCCGTGGCAGTAAGGTGTTCTCCCCCACTGCAGGCTCCCCAGGTATTTTATAGTTTGTATAGACTGGCCATAATTACAATGGCTTAAGTCAAGCATAAATGTTGTCAGAACCTTCTGTAAATCAGCTGGTGAATGTTTTACTGCTGCACCAGTGCCACACATGGTGATTTTTATATATAATATCATTTTTTTTATATGGAGGCAGTTGGGAACAGGGAAAAAGTCCATGGGGAAAAAAACAGATAGTTACAAAATATTAATAATAACTTTAAACTCAAAAGCTGCTGAAACAATGTCAGCCTGGTGTGGTTTTTCAAATGTCACATGCTCTTTTTGTCGTGATGTACTCTGCTCCTGATCAGGACAAAGCTGTCACCTTTATGGTATGTCACTTTTTATAGTGGATAGGCATAACTTGTTAGCCACATCACAGCTGATTGTGCATGCCCTCAGTGGGCATCTTGTCTGAGCTGTGGTGAAAGATGTTGGTGACAGCACCCCCTCACTTACCTCAGTCGAGCTTGTCAGGAGATGCTCAGGCACACTTGTGTGACAATTTATACATAAAATTGGCTTTCACCAAGGAATATTTAAACATATCACATACAACTTTTAGTCTGAGAAATGTGAAACCTGAACAGCATTTCACAACTAAACTGTATTTTATTCTTTTATAGGAGTACGCAGTGCATCTCGGACTCTCCTGATTGCTGACCCAACCAGAGCAGAAAGCGGAGAAGGAGAGAGTGCAGTTTTTGCCGTTCCCACTACGCTACCACCAAACAGCCGACATGGGAAGATGTTCTCGCCCAACAAAGAGGCAGAGATCTCCCTAAGACAGCAGTTGGATTCCATTAATGTGAGCAACTTTGAAGAAGCAGCATCAAAGAGAGAGGCAATATACCCGTAAGAGTTGGGGCTTTTTGTGAAGTTTCTTTTTTGTTTTTGGACAGATGCAGTCAGATTTATTCCTGCCAAAGCAGAGGAAATTCAGGAATCGGCACCTCCGGAAGCCCCTAGTCGTGCAGGTAAGTTGGAAGGGTTGGGTGGGGGGGTTTGGTATGAGCCCTTCCTGTGTCTGTTTTGAGAGTAACCCGTTAAAAGTTCAGAACACTGTCTGTTTCCTTCAGATATTCAGTTTTCATTTCTGACCCAGATGTTGACTCTTATTTGACTTATTTGTCCATTCCAAACATCTTTTAGACACCCTTGGGCCATTTTCAAGGACTGATATTCTGGCAAATCTTGTGAAACTGCAATTCCACAGTACTGTATATTTTAGGGCTTCAGTAGGATTGTCCTTGTTATCTAGTTGCCAGTTCAGTTTTTTAGATATGCTTCTTGGAACTGAGTGGGTGTGGCAGATGTTTGCTGACTGGGCGACCAACTACAAGCATTACCTGGTAGGTGACCACCCAAATAATCAGATTGCGATTCAGACCTATGGATATAACTCTGATCTGCATCTTGTTGAGTGATCCAACCCCTCTGACTCAACCTCTCAGGTTTTGACATTAGAGGTTCAATTCCCGTAAGAGGAAGCAAAGGTGCCTACACCTGATGAAGCCCCAGTTAGGGTGAAACACGTGTTGTGTGCCCTTTTTAATATATAACTGGTACTGTATAACATGCCTGTGGTCAGCTTCTCGCAACTGGGAGGGCATGACAGATGTTTGCCAACTGGACAACCAGCCTCAAGCGTTACCAAATAGGAGACCACTCAAATGATGAGACTGCGATTCAGACCTATGGAGGTGTATATAAAATATTGAAGAAGATTCTGAAGGTCTTCAGTGATACTGGTAAAGTTTCAGTTGAAGGCTCAACCCTAATTTCCTAATTTGTCCCCAACACTTGGGAAATTTTACAGATACCCATGTGGCTTCTGTACCTGGGTTGCCCAGTGCTCATGAGTGGGCTTGAGCAACGCCATGAACATCAAGACCCCAGTTCATGTAGCGTCCTTCTCCCATCAATGCAAAATGAGCAGTTTTCAAATGTGATGCCATACTTCATTAGTTGGAGCTGTGATGAGGGCTATAGAATTAAGCCTGTAGGACCAGGGCAGTAGTAATCCCAAATTTGCCTTTATTTGTACCAGTAAATATATTCTGTCATTTGTTTCCAAGAACTTAATTGAATTTTCTGCCATTCTTTCAAAAGTATGCAGATATTTTGCGTTATTTCTCTTTTTTTTTTTGTACACATTAATATCCTTGTATGTTTAATTAAAATATACTTCTAAACTCCCAAGTCCAATGACATGAAACCTGTTATACAGAGTGAGGGTTGTGGGCACTTTCCTTTTTCCTTAAGTTTCAAAATGCATATGGTAATTATTGGCAGGGAAACATTTACAACAGGATAAGTACACATTATCCCCAATACATTTATTTAAAATCTTTTGAAGTGAAAACCATCGCAAAGACACTTTATATAAACTTGTAAAAGTAAGATTAGCCTTGGGAGCTGACATCCTAAGAGTGATACAGTGAACCATTTATGCGTACTGAATTGGCGATCTTTAAACCAATGTCTGAAATGTTCTTTAAAGCACCTTTCCTGTTTAATACCATCTCTAAGAATTATCAAGTACTTTTTATTCATTTTATCACGCTTTGCCTATGTACATAGATTGTACTGCTGGAATCCAAACAGTTAAAGTGGCTTACTCAAGAGTCATATTGTGGGTCTCAAGGTAGCTAAACCAGCAAGACCCTCTTACTTAGTAGGCTGTAGTGCCATTCCATACGATTATTATCAGTATTATTGACACCCATACATTGTAAGCATTTTAAGTATGTCATGTACAATATTTTCTGAAAAAAGTGGGCAGTGAAGCAGCTTCGGTCTGATTTGTTTGATAGAGAGCAGTGCAGGAACAAACAATAAAGAATTAAAAAATGAAATGTGTGGAAATACTATAATTCAAGCACATAGGACCAAATGTTTCCATCCCTTAAATAAGCAGAATCTAACTTGAGTCATAGCATGGAGCTGTTGAGGTGAGTTTTGGTGGACACCCTCTTAGATATTTGGTCAATTTAAGCCCACTACATCCTTGGAGGGCTCAACTATGCATCTTGGGGTCCCAGTTGCACCTCCCTTCCACAACTAGCTGCCTGTAGGTCATTTCTGGGCCCAGTTCCCATCATTCCTCTTCATCCATAACCAGTGGCTGTTTTTTTTTTAATAGCTTGCCACTGGCCCTGGCCACAGACTCCAAACCTTTTTAGCAGTATGACCATGGAGGTAACCACAAATCCTCTGCAGACAACCTCCACTGGAAGTCGCTGCTCCCTCCGTCTGCACTGCTTAGAATCTGTGACCAACTCGGCGTATTGTAGAAATTTCTACCCATAAGCATTACAGACTGCATCTTCTCAGGGCAGTGTGAACTCTGAGATCAGCAAAGCCTGCAGACCGGTGGACCACAACTGCAAGTCTGGTCTGAGGGTTGTAGTGGCTATTCCAGTCACAAGCTGGTTCCAGTATACTTGAGCTCACTTGGTTTACTGTAGAAAACTCTTTCTGTCCAGATAAAAGAAATCCCAGTTGTTCAGATCATAAGGGACATTGAGTTGTTCTTCAGCCTTTGCTTCTCCACAAAGGCTGCCAAACATCTGAGGACCTGGTTGTGCCTCTGTGTTTCACTTCCTTGAATGAGGCTTAGGTTAACAGTAGGATCCCCAGGTACTTCGCAAACTAATCTTAAGGCATCCTGTCTGAATATTTGACTGTTTCTACAGAGAACGCTGCTGCCCAGGCCTACAGGAGATGCTTCACAGCATGTGTGCTCCTTTTCCATCCTTTCAAACTCATCAGTCACAGGTAAATTAGTCTTCATGTAATATCGCTGATCATGTATGACATTTGTGACAGCTCTGACATAGTTTCTAGTACAAATAGAGTTTTAGGTCTAGGTAGAAAGACTATGAATGTACAAGTTGTACTGTTATATGTACAGAGTATGCTGAAGGTCTTCAATAATTCATATGGTTGCTGCCAGGTAAAGGGGCTTGGCTTATTGATTCCAGGGATAATCTAATAAAGTGGATGGCAAAGCAGAGAGCAGATTTCTTGCAGTGGTAGAGTAAGTAGGTAATGTAAGCCCAATAGTTCATTGTTTGGTCAAGGTGAACTCCCTTCAAATGGTAACCCTAGATTAAAATTACTAGAGAATGGAACATTTCTTACAATAGCTTTACTTGGATTTCACCCAAATTATACCAATTTAATTGTTATTCCCTAACCCTTCTTAAAGGCACTGGATCATTCCGGCCAATTCAGTCATCTCTGGGAAAGGCACATGTGGCAAGGCCGATTGTTCCCAAAGTTGTCATGTCCTCAAGTTCTGAGAAGCTCACAAGTATGTATTCCTCAAATCTTATTATACTACCTACAGAATGTTCACAATGCAACATTGGAGGCCTGGGCTTTGACCATACTGGCGCCCAAGGCCTTACTAGATAAACGCTACCCTAATTCAGCCTTGAGTGGATTATTCAGAGAATTCAAGTTTCATGTCTCCACTGCTTAGGGTTGCTTGTCTCTTTTTCTGCAGGTGCTATTGATGTGGCAGCTAAAGTCTCTGGCATCCTGCCCACTAATCCTGTAGAAGCCCTTGACGGTGCTGATGGACTTCCACGTGACTCCTCACTTACATCCACACCCTTACAAATGGTGGAAAATCCTGATTCCTTGGCTAGTAAAGGGGATGATCTCAGGCCATCGCAGGTGAGGCAACCGGGAAGGATTTAGGAGTATTTACTGTTTAGATGAGGTGATGTCAGCACTAACAGGAAAGGTGCTACTGAACGTTTGAGTCAAAGGGGCTCTGGATTTTAGGGTCTAAGTGAGCCGACTGCCCAGAAAGTGGAATTGTGGGCTATGGCTAGATGGATGTTCACTCAGTCTTTCTCAATTTTGACTTGTTTTGGTTATCTTGGAAGATTTAATATGTAGATAGCTAACGTGTCACAGACCACACCACAGAATTGTGCTGATTTAGTTTGTGGTTTTGTGCATAAACATTATACTGTGATCAAAACAAATCGTCAAATTGTTTTATGCTGCGTTTTTCACATTTTTTATAGGTCATTCTTTTGCTGCTCTCCACTAATGTCAGATGTTCTCCCGTTACTTGTGTTTCAGCCACCACTTCACAATGGCTTGTCTACTTCACCGTCTCTCTTATCTCCTCCCAATGTCTCTGCACTGTTGGACATCTCCCTGCCCGGGCCACCTGAAGATGTTCTGTCACAGGATGAGCCTGCAACTCACATTAGTGACTCGATTATTGAACTTGCCATCAACTCTGCTAGCTACGGTAAGAACAGGCCAGGAGCCTTCCTCAAAAAGTTAGAGCAGATTTAATAATGAGATACTTCTTAGCTTGACAAATGTGTCATGGTGATATCTCGCATTCGTACAAAAAAGAAACATACGTCTCTGGTGTTTGTAGGTCTTCTCATTCTACTCTTCTTGCCCACCACCTAATATCTTTCCAAGGGAATTATGGGAAACCTACAACAATATGGGTGATAAGTCAATGGGAGGATGGATGAGTAGAAAGGGGTGGTGATTGTTACAGAAAGTCCCCTCCTTCCTCTCAAAGAATGAGATTTTTTGAAAGCATCTACATCATTATCCCCAGCTTTGCTTATTTCCAGACGTGGGAACTTTTTAGTATTTTTTGAAATAATAAACAGGAAAGCTTTGGAATGTGAATTTGAGTTTAGTGCACATTGAAAATGTACTTTCACACCACTCTTGCCTACATATCATTTTATTATTTTCCCACCTTTAGGTGGCACAGTGGTACAGTTATAGTGCTGCTGCCTTGCAGTAGGGAGGCCAGGGTTTGTGTCCAGGGTCCTCCCTGCACAGAGTTTGCTTGTTCTCTCTGTGCCTGTGTGGGTTTCTTTTGGGTGCTCCGGTTTCCTCCCACAGTTCAAAGAAATACACGTTAGGTGGATTGGGGATACTAAATTAGCCATAGTCTGTGTCTTTGCCCTGCAATGGACTGATGCTTTGTCCAGGGTTTGTTCCTGCTGTGTGCCCCGTGCTAGCTGGGAAAGGCTCCGGCACCCCCCACGACCCAGTTCAGGACTAAGCAAGTTAGAAAATGACTGATTTTCCCACCTTTTATGTAGCCTTTGTTGTAATGTTTTATTTCTTTTTCTAATTCCTGCCCAATTTTCTACTGGGTAAATGTACAACACGATGCAAAAGTCTTAGGCCATCTCAGAAAATTATTTTAAAGCTAGTTCTCTCTAGGCAGTAAGTATTTCTTTGCACATGAAAGCATCATGGAATATGCAGGTGGTTTCTGGCCTTTCAGTTTGAAATATCTTTATTTTCTCTTTTCTTAGTGCTCTGTTTCTCCAAGTATGACCCTGCACAACTATAAACTTACACATCATTCATAAATGATCTCATTTCATTTTTCTTCAAGGTGATGGCTCCTCCTCCCTTTCTCCCTCAAAACTCAATGGCAGTGACAGCTCCAAGAGCCTCCCATCACCATCAAGCAGTCCGCGGTGCAACTGGATTGAGTCTCCAAGCCACGATCCACAGTGGTACCCGAGTGACTCGACCGACTCCTCCTTGGGCTGCCTATTGTGTGAGTTTCAAAAGTAATATTAGCCAATCCCACATTGAACTTTGTAGTAAATTATAGGCAACAATAATAAATATTTATATAACTGTACAATCAAGGGCAACAATGCTTGCACAGTCCTTCCTCCTCTTGTCCTCCACACAGGCTTTGTCCTTTCTCCCGACTCTGGCCATTGAATACTGGTGGCTGGACCCTTTGTATAGGACACCTGGAACAACTCCAGGAGTCCAACTACCTTCTGCCACACTAGGAAGTGCTGCCAAGCATGGCCCAGCAAATGTGCAGTCGCCCCATGGTGGTGGCTATGGGCCCCAAATAGGTTGAGCTTCCATGCTCCAAACCCGTGTCCCTTCTGCAAGCCAAGGGGACTGCTCTCTATCGGTCCGGGGAAGAGAGTGTCCCGAAAAAGCTCTTTCCACTGGTCTTTCCATTTTTAGGGCATCCCAGCCGTCTGCCACCATGTACAGTGGGGCAAAAAAGTATTTAGTCAGCCACCAATTGTGCAAGTTCTCCCACTTAAAAAGATGAGAGAGGCCCTTAATTTTCATCATAGGTATACCTCAACTATGAGAGACAAAATGAGAAAAAAAAATCCAGAAAATCACATTGCAAATAAATTCTTTAAAAATCAGACAAATTATTACTATCGGGACAGTTTTTAGCCCTGGGCCGATAGAAGACAGCCTCCTTGGTTTCCAGTGGGGCCACAGGTTATGAGCAAGGGAGCTCAACCCTGTTGGAACTCGTGGTCACGTCCAGGCGGTGCATGAACCTTTCCAGGGGTGTGGCCTAAAGAAGCTCGTTGGGCACCTGGAGTCCTTCTGGGTGCCCTACAAAAAGGGGCCAGTTCCACCCTTCAATCGCCAGAGTGGAGTGGAGAGAGAAGGACTGACAGCAAGAAGCGACTGTTGTGTTGGTGACTTGTGCACAGTGTGTTTTGTTGTAAATAAACTGGGTGTTCTGTGGAACCTGTGTCCTGGTTACGGTGGCTGTATGCGCCCTGGTGGCATCACAATGTACGTCTGTGTCTGTGTATATGTATCTGTCTATCCATCCATTAGCCAACCTGCTATATCCTAACTACAGGGTCACTGGGGTCTGGGGTGCAAGGCAGGAAATAAACCCCGGGCAGGGCACCAGCTCACCGTAATCATATATATATATATATATATATATATATATATATATATATATATATATATATATATATATATATATATATATATATAGTGTGTGTGTATATACAGTCATATGAAAAATTTTGGGAACCCCTCTTAATTCTTTGGATTTTTGTTTCTCATTGGCTGAGCTTTCAAGGTAGTAACTTCCTTTTAATATACGACATGCCTTATGGAAACAGTAGGATTTCAGCAGTGACATTAAGTTTATTGGATTAACAGAAAATATGCAATATGCATCATAACAAAATTAGACGGGCGTATAAATTTGGGTACCCCAACAGAGATATTACATCAATACTTAGTTGCGCCTCCTTTTGCAAATTTAACAGCCTGTAGACGCTGTCCTCCTATAGCCTTTGATGAATGTCTGGATTCTGGATGGAGGTATTTTTGACCATTCTTCCATACAAAATCTCTCCAGTTCAGTTAAATTTGATGGCTGCCGAGGATTTACAACCTGCTTCAAATCATCCCATAGATTTTCGATGATATTCAAGTCAGGGGACTGTGACGGCCATTCCAGAACATTGTACTTCTCCCTCTGCATGAATGCCTTTGTAGATTTCCAACTGTGTTTTGGGTCATTGACTTGTTGGAATATCCAACCCCTGCATAACTTCAACTTTGTGACTGATGCTTGAATATTATCCTGAAGAATTTGTTGTTCTTGGGTTGAATTCATCCAACCCTTGACTTTAACAAGGGCCCCAGTCCCTGAACTGTCCACACAGCCCCACAGCATGATGGAACCTCCACCAAATGTGACAGGAGGTAGCAGGTGTTTTTCTTGGAATGTGGTGTTCTTCTTCCGTCATGCAAAGGGCTTTTTCTTATGACCACATAGCTCAATTTTTGTCTCATCAGTCCAAAGCACTTTGTTCCAAAATGAATCTGGTTTGTCTAAATTAGCATTTGCATACAACAAGCGACTTTGTTTGTGGTGTGAGTGTAGAAAGGGCTTCTTTCTCATCACTCTGCCATACGGATGCTCTGAATTGTAGAACGATGTACAGATACACCATCTGCAGCGAGATGTTCTTGCAGGTCTTTGGAGGTGATTTGTGGGTTGTCTGTAACCATTCTCACAATCCTGCCTCTTCATATGCCGCTCCTGTATTTTTTTTTGGCCTACCAGACCTGCTGGGTTGGTTTAACAGCAACTGTGCCTGTGGCCTTCCATTTCCTGATTCCATTCCTTACAGTTGAAACTGACAGTTTAAACCTCTGAGATGGCTTTTTGTAGCCTTCCCCTAAACCAGGAGACTGAACAATCCTTCTTTTCATGGTGCCTCATGCATATTGCCGTGTGTAGTATTCCCACTCTAACATGGCGTATGGGGAAAAAAGCGGAAATGTGCTTACGAACAAAAAAAAAATCCAGATGCATAAATCTGTGCGAACACCAGCTTCCATGTTCTTCTGCTACATAAATCCCAATCGGCGCGAAAAGTAACGCACGTGCACGCGCCCGCTGTCCCGCGCCATCTCCTCCCAGAATTACGCCTCTTTGAATATGTAAATCAATATAAATAGCCCTTAAGCTCAGCATGCTATGAAAAAGCAATGGCCAAAGCACAGGGTTTTTTTCAGGGGTGGGAATAGAAGATTTCAGTGAATACCAAGTGGAGGCAAAGGAAAAACTTACTATTTGTTGGTTTAAACAGTGATATAAACAACAAGAGGAAGTTGATCGAGTGGCAGAGTGTTGGAGAAACTCGAAAGCTCAAGTTCACAAAGTTGCACAGCGCCCGGAATAAAAAAAGAAGTTGTCACATATCAAAGTCGCTGTGAAAAGGCGAGTTGTAGCCCACTGTCGGAGTGTCATGTGAAAGCTTATTAGAGTACAGAGAAAAGAAAAAAAAATAGGGACACAGTGGGGAAAAAAGCTGGAAATGTCAACTTTAATCTTGAAATTTCCACTTTAATGCCTTTAAAGTAGAACATCATAAACTTCATCTTAAATCATTTAATTTACTAGTTTCTCAAATCCCATTGTAACTAAAGTAGCACGTTAAATGCTTTGTTTTGTATCTGATCTTCTATGTGCTCTCTGTGTGTGAATCACTACGTGCTTCTTAAACCGGCTTTCTCTTCCTCCGACAGGACACGGAATCCGTGACATTTGTGATATTACAGCTCTCTGAATAATTAAAATACTGTGATGTATACGTGATGACCTTTGTAATAAACGTTAAGCCATCTGCAAGTTTAGAACGCAAATTCTTCAAAACTCTTAAGGAACATTGAAATATCTTCATAGTACGTGTTTAATCCATCTGTCCATCCAGTGCCATGCCAGTCCCAGCAGGCATACAGCGCGAGACAGGAACAATCCGTCAACGGAGCGCCAGATCGTCGCTAGCGCTGCGGCACCGTGTCCTCACATGTTTCTTTATTAACAATATAGATTATTTAAATTAAGTTAGTTTTATTTTGCTGCATTTCATCTTAAAAATGATATTGTCATCATATGTAAATACGCGCTTTATAAAGTGGCTCAGGTTGTGCGATATTATAACTGTATCGCAAGTTTACAGTGAGGTGATTGTACTTAAGTCCTAACAGTTCTACACGGAGCAATTGATGGACTGATTGAGTGCATTTAGAGTTCTTGGCATGAAACTGTTTGTGAACCGCGAGGAAAGCCTCTGAAGCGTTTGCTGTGTGAGAGCAGTTCAATAGGCAGCTTGTGCTTGATGCTGTATACCGATAATTCTCTTTCCAATCAGCTGCTGTACAGCTGTGATTCACACCCAGATACAGTGATATAAATACTCCGAGTGGTGCAGTGAGAGGAATATGGAAAAAAATGATCCGCTGTGGCAACTCCTAATGGGAGCAGCTGAGAGAAGAAGAAGGTGCAGTGAGAGTAACAACGCTAAAGCAGCTATTGTATTTAGAATAGCTTGACCATTCTGTGGACCATTATATTGTTACTGGTTAAGTACAATCGGATGCATTAAAGTAATAAACAATATGCGGTTAATTTCAGTGTATTTATAAAGCCGCGTCGGGGACGTGGATCTAAAAAAGAAAGCGTAACTACATTGGAACAATAGCACCGCTTTGATGCTGGGTGCCAGCAGTCTGCAAAACTGAGCGCAGAACTTGCGTACGCCAGGGTATGAGCTACCGTGGAAAAGTGTGTGGCTTTACACCAAGTTTATACATCGCGATTTGAGCGTGGAAACGTTTGTATGTAACATTTTTTTGTGTACTCACCATTTTATACATGAGGCCCCAGATCTTTTGAGAGTTGCTTTGAGGATCCCATGCTGTCTGTCACTCTTCAGAGGAGAGTCAAAGGGAAGGAAGCCCAACTTGTAATTGTCCACCTTGAATACCTTTGACCACTCGTGATTGGACACACCTGTCTATGAAGTTCAAGGCTTAACGAGCTCATCCAGCCAAGTAATCAGCATTGAGCAGTGACAGGCATTCAAATCAGCACAATGACAAGGGGACCCACATTTGTGCACAGCCAGTTTTTAACACAAATACAACTAAATACTGCGTCACTCAAAATCTTTGTTCGGAAAACACCGCAGTTCTCCGATGTTCCTAGGAAATGGAAGACATACCACTGTTATCTTTTTTTTTTGTTGAAAGAGTCAATTATTATGCAGGCTGAGAGGGGTTCCCAAACGTTTTCATATGACTGTGTGTGTGTGTGTGTGTGTGTGTGTGTGTGTAAGGTTTACAGTAAGGAGTGGTAGTGATTGAGCGTTGTAAGCTGCTGCCTCTTTGTCATCTTTTATTGCAGTGTCGGCTACTGATTGTGTTTGCTTGTTTGTAAGTGTTACCCCCTCACCTCCGTGTCTTTCTTTTTGCTTCCCCTTCAATTACAGCAAGTCTGATATCTCCAGACAAGGGGAGAAAGATGCTCCTGACCCCCACTGGGAACTCAAGTGGCAGCTTGCTGCTGGGGCCAAGTCTTTTGGACGGCAACTCTCGGGACTCCTTTGTCTCTCGCTCATTGGCAGATGTTGGGGAGGTGAGGCTTTTTATATTTTGTTTGGAAGTCATATACCTTTTCACTGGAGAGTATTAATTACTAGAAGCTGATACAGTAAAGCTGTAAGTCCTGGTTATTACATTTTTGGTGCTTGTTTAATGAACGTAGCTTCAAACTTTTATGAATCTGACATTTAAGAACTTTTATAAATTTCATTGTCACATCTGATTATTTGTAGTTTGAACTTATTACTCTTGTAAGGTTACATGGCGGTGTATTTCTAGACATGCTGTCGGTTTCATTGGTGGGATTGAATGTAAAAATGCAATTTGATCCAAAAACAAAAGTGACATTTGCATTGTCCATATACCGTACAGTATAAATATGCCTTCACAAGACATTGAAGTGATGCACATAGGAAATCAGGGACACAATTTAGGTTTAAACCAGCAGAGGTATGTAAAGTATCTTCTAGTCTAATCTAAAAGAGTCTTCTAAATCATTCACGTGTTCTGTGTCCGGGGTCTTTTGTTACATACTGTAGGTATTTTTTGTTTTAGAATAGGTTGAATATTTTTGTAAAGACACCTAATTTATAGTGCCTCACAAAATCTTTCACTGCTTTCAGCTTGTAGCCTTGAAAGGCATTTTTAAACATTTATGCATACAACTAAACAAATGTAAAGCAAAATAACTTAAGAGGATCATTTAATACACTGCCTATTAAAAAGTTGTTGTAAAATGTTGAATCACAGTTGACTTAATTAGACTTCATCAGAACGATGACTGTTAATTGTCAGAGTGAAAACGGATCTCTACAAAGTGTCCTAACTTATTACAGTTAATAAACACAAAAACCATTGAGCGCACAACTCTTCACCTCTCTCAAGTCCATATTTAGTAGATGGCAGTCATGACAGCCTTGAGCCAGTCAGCACAGGTCCCTCTCTTATCAGCTTTGGACACCTGAACACTGCCGTTTCACTCCATTCTTTTTTGCAAAACTTCTCAAGCCCTGTAAAGTGGCATGACGGCTTCAAGTGAAGGGCTGTTTTCGAGTCCACCCACTAATTCTCAGCTGAATGGAGGTCTACCACTCCAGGAGACATTAACACTGTTGCTTTTAAGCTATTTTTGTGTAGCTTTGGTTTTAAGTGTGAGGTCATTGACATGCTGGAATATTTTGCCAAGTCACAGACTGCAGCAGGTTTTTCTCCAGGATGCATTATTCTTACCCTCTGCCTTCACAATTTTTCCAGTGCCGCCTGCAGAAAAGTGTCCCACAGCACGATGCTGCCACCAGAGTGCTTGACAGTGGACATGTTGTGTTTTTGATGATGGTGGTGTTTGGCTTACACCAAAAGTAGCATTTAGTATGATGACCGAAAAACTCAGGTTTTGTCTTATCAGACTATAAAACTTTCTTCCGCTTGCCCACATGCCTTCTGGAAGAATCTAGCCAAGATGTCACGTGCATTTTTCTTTATTTTTTTAAACATGGCGTCTCTTTTTCACTCCATAAAGCTGTGACTAGTGTAGCACTGGGACAACAGCTACAGTCTTTTTCAATCTCGGCCACTTTAGTTTGGAACTCCTTCAGAGTTCTCATAGGTCTCTTGTTAGTAATCTCACCCCCCATAGTGCCCTCCTTGTCACGGTTTTTGTGGATGGTCTTCTCCAGACTGATTCAGAGCTGTGCAATGGTTTTTCTACTTTTTAATGCTTGACTTGACAGTACTCCAGTGGATTTTGAGTAGATTTGCATGGTATAAGGTACTGGAAAAGAACCAAAAAAACAAAACTATTTTTAAAATGGTACGGCACCGGCATTTTGGGATTTTTTTCAGTACCAGAAGTAAACTTCAGCATTGTATGTGTGGAAAAACATCTATCTGTGCCATAGACTTGTTGAAATGAAACAGTCCAGACTTCATGGGGAACTCCCAAGCAGCCATATATATTGGTTTTACTAACAATTACACACTTCATGCTAACAAGAGGAAAACAGTGCAGCGAGACGCTGGTGTGTTGGAGTTATGTGTTGTTTGGTTAGGTACATACAGGTACAGAGGTCTGAAAGGTGGTATCGATACCAAAGTCAAAAGTTTAGTACCAATCCAGCACTGATATTGAAGGACTTGGACATCTTGTTGTATGCACCCCCTCTAATAAAAAGAGTTGTTTGGGGGGTCCCTTTGTCTTCATGCTGTGGTTTTGGCAGTTAGAGCTGCACTTGTACTGCAGTGACTTGAAACACCTTGACTGCTCGCAGGTAACCTGCATTTGACTAATTATGGGACTTCTAAAGCCCTTAAAGCCCATTGACTGTGCCAGTGATGATTTTGATGTGTCAAAATAAAAAAGGTGAATATTTAGGTGATCAGTTTTTTTTTTGTTAGTTAAATAATTGTAATAAATTTAGGTCATTCTGTAGAGATCTGTTTTCACTTTGATGTTTTTAAGTATCTTTCTCATGGTCAGTGTATATACGTGTATATATATATATATATATATATATATATATATATATATATATATATATATATATAAGACCTAATGAAATCCACTGAGATTTAGTGTTGGAAACCAATAAAACATGAAAATTCCAACGTGCTCGGCGCTCTTTTTAGGTACTGTATAAGAGTAAATGGATAATCCCTGGTAACCCATGCTACAGCATGCCAGGCTGGCAACCTCACAAACTGACATTGATGAAGAAGGCAGGCTAAGTCATGGAGGGTGATCCGCCTCATTGTTGGGGACCCGAGTGGTTGGACCAAGCCAAGGGGTCGCCCACGTAACACCTGGCTGCAGCAGATAGAGGGTCATTTCCGGAGGGTGGGACTGGACTGCCTGCCTGCCTGGGGGGTTGCCAACCGGGATCCCGATCTGTTTTATCATGTAGTGGGTGCAGCAACACACTGTACCAGTGCATGCTCCCCAACTTGACTTGACTTGACTAAGGTATGGGACACCCTCTGGAGGTGGTAGTGGAGCAGAGAATAAGGACAAAACTGATGGTCATTATGAACAATGCTGCACATTCTCTCTCTGACACTAGCATTATTGAGCAGGATTGCATCAAGAAATGAAATGGGGGGCCTCCTTCATAGCTACGGCAATACCTCTGAATGCTCTCTTATCTTTACCCAAGTCAGAAGTTTTCTTCTTTTTAGTAATTCTGGTGTCTGTTTATGTGGGGTGGTGGTTGTTGGTTATAAAAGCTTTTTATGCAAGTCCAAAAGCTAATCCCTCCCCTGAGATAAATAAAGATCTGTCTATCTATCCATGATTGAGTGTTCAGAATGTTAACTGAGTTTCACGGTAGGTTATGTACAGGGTGGTCCAGATCTAATTATGCAGATCCAGATCGTCTGGATGGGGACGATTCCAGTTCGGCACGAAGATGATTCTTCATGTCGTCAGTTCGCACACTTCTCGATGGTCCGGGATTTTTTGGGTGATTTTTCTATGTCATAAACTTAATAAGTTATAGTGTAATGAACATTGCATAATTAGATCTGGACCACCCTATAGTGGTCTTTCCTGCCAAAAAGTGGTCATCTGTAAGAGTCCTATGAGGAGCAGTTAAGTTTTCAAAGAAAGTAAAGGATGCTGGGTATTGAAAAGCAACGATCGGGACATGTGCAAAAAAAAGGCAAAGACCCTGAGCCCTATGAATGCCGTAATGGAAGATGTTCTTATATTAGCTACACGTGGTCCAGCCTTGGCTTTGCATCTGTGGAAGTTACACTGGGGCCTACATGTCAAGATGGATTTCACCATGCAAAAACCACTGACTGTGAAATCTCTCTCTCTTGTTTTTAAGGTGGACTCCCAGCTGGCCTGCATGATAAGCGAGAACAGCGTGGACTATATAGCCCGCTTCAATGACCTGGCACAAGAGCTGGCGGTCACAGATCCACCACCTCGCAAGGAGGTGCTGTTCGAGGGGAGCTCCGTGCTGACGGACTTGTCTCAGTGAGCTGAAGATCCTGCAGGACTGTCAACGTACTGCGATGGGATGTCTTCCAGCAACCTGTGGGGGTTTCTGCAGGGTTCGGTTGTGACAAAAGTGCAATAGGCTAACAGTAGAAAATTGAATGGTGACAATTAAGGCCGTAACGCTGTTGGGAGAAGATGTTGGCGTGATGACATCCCGAAAGGCAAGCGCCTCCTCCCCTTCCCAATCACTACAGGCTTTGAACATTTGTGGAAGGGCCACCGTTTCCCCACACTTGAGCAAGTTTTACTATTTTAAAAAGAGAAAGAGAGCAAGAGCCGTGCCCTCCGTGAAAAAAGCCTGAATGCCTCACAACACTAAATCCTGTTGAGGAGATCGGGCTGCAGCACTTAATACCTGGGGGTTGGGGGGTCAGCTGTTGAGAAACTGGCGCTGCAGTCACCCGCACCTTTTTTTTTTTTTCTTTTGGTGGCAAGAAAACCTTTTTACTTAGAACGAGTAATGCACCCCAATTTTATTTAATGTGTTTTATTTTATTTTATTTTTTTTTTTAGAAATTACAGTCCAAACTTGAACTGTCTCTGGTTACATCACGGCTTGGGGAAAAGGGGGAAGCATCTCTGAAATGGAATTGTGGCTGCCGAGGTGGCGTCGCGGTTATTTCTTTTTTTTGTTAATCGCAGTTCATTCTTGCCTTTATAGCATCTTCACACTGGGTGACAAGTTGTGTTGGGTTACATTTTTAATCTGTTGGCCTTTTATATGGAAAAAAAAAAAAAAATCTGCAAAGTTGATTTTAATGTTTGGATAGCCAGGAGAAGAGTTTTAGGTAGGACTTGTTCTGGATTACAAGACGTTGTTAGATTGTTGGCATCTCATGGGCGGTCTTCGTTGTTTAGACCATCTGCCTATAGTGAAGTGAATCACCTTGATTTATTGGTTTTTTTTTTTGGTTGGTTTTGATAAAATTGTCACAAAACAGTCCCCTATCCTCCTAGCAGCTGAGTCCAGAAGGGACTGCGCACAGAAAGTGGCAACAAGTTCAGCTCTCCGTTCAAAGTGTGCCATCTTCATTGTGGGGAAGACTTTTGTGCACCACTTGAGGCAGAAAGCGGAGTTGTAAGTAAACCTCATCAAGTGACGGTGACAGGTGGCAAGCAGCTACTAAACCGTCCTGCTCTGTGCCAGCTTTCCTTCCACTTGCCAGCCTTATCTTGAATTTCTGTGTCGTCGGGATTTTTTCAGTGCGTGCGTCTTGGTGGTTATCGTCTGCCCCACTTCTGCACAGATGGTTGCTTCTCGGCAGGCAGCGCTCCGATTTATTACGTACTGCCGACTACGCCCCACAGGTAATAATACTTGTGTTTTAGATGAACATCTCCTGAGCCAGGATTCTGTGAGATTGGATAACTTGGTGTGTTTGAAGGCAGGTTCGAGATGCCCCTCCAGAGTTCTTGTTTTGTCAATGCTAATCTCTCATCTGGCACTGCCTGGAGACCACAGAACGAGTAAAGAAGGCGCACACATCCATCCATCTCTGGTCAAATATTGGGACAGGACGTCCGACCTGAGCTGGGGTGGTTGTGATTATTGAACTGTAGGGATTAGCCATCCAGGTCATGCAGATTTACGACACTTGAGATCATCTGTAAGATCCTTCATCGTACTCTGCTTATCAGCGTTGAGCCATACGTTCAGACAGCACTCCCCCCAGCCCCCTTTTAACCTTGCCCACTT
Organism: Polypterus senegalus; assembly: GCF_016835505.1. Taxonomy (NCBI): domain Eukaryota; kingdom Metazoa; phylum Chordata; class Cladistia; order Polypteriformes; family Polypteridae; genus Polypterus; species Polypterus senegalus. Next base: position 161,322,607 of record NC_053166.1, on the reverse strand, counting down.
AGTCCTAAGCAGTGCAGTTCCAAAAGGCTACCTCATGCTAAGGTTTAGGCTGTTGTGCAAGTAGACCCCAAGCTCCCAGCCCTTTTCCACCAACCTCCTAAATCCTCCCCATCATGCACCACTGGTGAGGTGTGACCTTCTTCACAGCTGTTGCCAGCCCATCCCGTCCTGTCCAGGGGCCACCAGAGGGTCCGTTCATAGGAAGAAGGGCATGTAAATAATTGCGATAGCCTTGTAGTGGATGAGCTCGGCCCCGAGTGCCATTACTGACTGCGAGCACTACAGGCCGACTTCTCTTTCAGTCCAGACGGGTGTCGGGTGATGAAGAGGTGAGACGCAAAGCCATATCAGTTCGGATTTTGTTGGTTTGTTGTTTTTTTTTTTCCAGTGTTTTCGAGTGTACATAGCTGCTTCATGAAAATGTTACTCTGACTTCCACTCTTCTGACTTTTTTTGTATTATATTGTAAATTATTGTGACTATTTATTGTTTTGACAGCCTGAGGGATGTTTTTGTTATTTAATATGCAAAAAAAAAAAAGTGGAAGTTCTAATGTAAGAATTTCGGACCTGTAAAGTTGTTTTTATTCTTGCGAATATAAAATACAGTTTAATTTTTTTTTCTCTTGTTTGCTTGGGTTATTGGATGTCAAGTGAAGGGGTCCGAAGTTTCCAAGAAGCCTGTGCGTTCCTGTATGATGAGGACTGTGGGCCTTTTGAGGTCCCTGGCCTCCTTTCTGGGTGTCACTTTCCCACTGCGGCCTTTAGTTAGAATATGCGACAGACGTGCATAAAAGAGCGACACGGTGTGAAGTGTGTCACGATCGTCCATTCACGGGGGGGACTTACCACTTCAATGTGGTGCACCAGGAGGGCGGCCGTGAGGAGTGATGTGGCGCTCCATCTTCACCGCCAATTCTCCAAACCGATTTGTAAGATGGCGCCGGTGCTTGTGGTTGACTAATCGGCACACTTCATCGCCTGAGCCCCACCCATGATAGTTCCTGGTTGAACAAGAAGTATGGACCCTAAACGTGGGACCACAAGGAACAAAAGAGGGCCCGAGTTCCTGTAATGGGAATGCAACAAAAGTTCTTGAGTTTCCAAAGGGTCCACAATTCCTGCGGTGGGTCAGCAGCTAAAGTCGGAAAGCTCAAATGGTCCTTTCCATAAAGATGAAGGTAACGTCTGCGTCGCAGTAGAAGCCATCTTGTTGGGTAGCTTTTAGCTTCAGCAGCTCCTTCAACGTCCCGGTGGATGGAGTCTCTCTCTCTGGTGTCCCTATTGTCTCTCGGATGCCCCCGTTCCCGTCCATGCCTAAAGGTTCAATCGGGGGTCCTGTACCTACATGCACACATGGACAAAATTGTTGGTACCCTTCAGTCAATGAAAGAAAAACTCAAAATGGTCACAGAAATAACTTTAATCTGACAAAAGTAATAATTAATAAAAATTCTATGAAATTTAACCAATGAAAGTCAGACATTGATTTTCAATCATGCTTCAACAGAATTATTTTAAAAAAATAAACTCATGAAACAGGCCTGGACAAAAATGATGGTACCCCTAACTTAATATTTTGTTGCACAACCTTTTGAGGCAATCACTGCAATCAAACGATTCCTGTAACTGTCAATGAGACTTCTGCACTTCTCAGCAGGTATTTTGGCCCACTCCTCATGAGCAAACTGCTCCAGTTGTCTCAGGTTTGAAGGGTGCCTTTTCCAGACGGCATGTTTCAGCTCTTTCCAAAGATGCTCAATAGGATTGAGGTCAGGGCTCATAGAAGGCCACTTTAGAATAGTCCAATGTTTTCCTCTTAGCCATTCTTGGGTGTTTTTAGCTGTGTGATTTGGGTCATTGTCCTGTTGCAAGACCCATGACCTGCGACTGAGACCAAGCTTTCTGACACTGGCCAGCACATTTCTCTCTAGAATCCCTTGATAGTCTTGAGATTTCATTGTACCCTGCACAGATTCAAGACACCCTGTGCCAGATGCAGCAAAGCAGCCCCAGAACATAACAGAGCCTCCTCCATGTTTCACAGAAGGGACAGTGTTCTTTTCTTGATATGTGAACATAGAGCTGATGTGCCTTGGCAAAAAGTTCAATTTTGTCTCATCTGTCCATAGGACATTCTCCCAGAATCTTTGTGGCTTGTCCACATGTAGTTTGGCAAATTCCAGTCTGGCTTTTTATGATTTGTTTTCATCAATGGTGTCCTCCTTGGTCGTCTCCCATGAAGTCCACTTTGGCTCAAACAACGATGGATAATGCAATCTGACACTGATGTTCCTTGAACTTGAAGTTCACCTTGGATCTCTTTAGAAGTTTTTCTGGGCTCTTTTGTTACCATTCGTATTATCCGTCTCTTTGATTTGTCATCAATTTTCCTCCTGTGGCCACGTCCAGGGAGGTTGGCTACAGTCCCATGGATCTTAAATTTCTGAATAATATGTGCAACTGTAGTCACAGGAACATCAAGCTGCTTCGAGATGGTCTTATAGCCTTTACCTTTGACATGCTTGTCTATAATTTTCTTTCTAATCTCCTGAGACAACTCTTTCCTTCGCTTCCTCTGGTCCATGTTGAGTGTGGTACACACCATGTCACCAAACAACACAGTGACTACCTGGAGCCCTATATATAGGTCCACTGACTGATTACAAGATTGTAGACACCTGTGATGCTAATTAGTGGACACACCTTGGATTAACATGTCCCTTTGGTCACATTATTTTCAGTCTTTTCTAGGGGTACCATCATTTATGTCCAGGCCTGTTTCATGAGTTTATTTTTTTAAATAATTCTGTTGAAGCATGGTTGAAAAGCAATGTCTGATTTTCATTGGTTAAATTTCATAGAATTTTTATTTATTATTACTTTTGTCAGATTAAAGTTATTTCTGTGACCATTTTGAGTTTTTCTTTCGTTGACTGAAGGGTACCAACAATTTTGTCCACGTGTGTAACTGGCTGGCTGCGCTAGTAGTGTTGACCTCAAAGCTTTGATCACACGAGTCCCTGCAAATCATGTCGCCTTGTAACTGGTGCCATCAGTTGTTCCCCCAGGCCCCTTGTGGAAACAGGAATGGCCACCTAACCAGTGAGTTACAGACTGTCAGGTTATTCTGTCTAACCTAAGAGTATAATGTGAATCATACATGGAGGCGGGAACAATAAAAAAAAAGAGTGTATAGAATTAGATAACACAAACCAGAAAATCTACAAAATGACAAAGTCCGTGTCTGTAGCAGTGCCACTTGGTGGCCAGAGCGTTTGTATCCAGGCCATCGCAGTCTTTCTGCGATCAAGCTTGGAAACTTCTGTTCTCGTGCCCGCAGTCCCAAAGTGACAACTGCTCGCCGTGCACAGGACGTGTTAGTGACACCCCCGGCTTCACAAGCTTTCACAATACAAATATTGGCAACAACAGCGGCCGTGTGCTGCTTGATACCGGGGTGGGGGGCACATTTCTCAGTGTCGTGGCAATCGTGACATCTGCAGTTGTTTTAGGGTACCAATGAGAACAGTTTGGGATTAAAACTTGTTAAACGGTGGGGCTTTGGATATTTTCTGCCATTTGTAAAAATCTTCACTAATCATTAAATGGTAAATTAGCTTCAGTTTTAAAACTGCAGTCACTTTTCATGACTCCCCTTGAGTTTTATTTGGAACTTGTGGGCCATCTAGAAGCAGCCAATCACTGGGGGTGCCAGTCCTCTCCAGCTAGTGGTGGGCACTTTTAAGTTGAGACCATTTTAATTCATTTTTTTTATTCATCATCTTATGGCAGTGTTTACAAATCTGATTTTTTTTTGGCATATGCATTTTTTTCACATTCAAATCCACACAAAGTTTTTAAAAATGAATCCCCTGCTCAGAGTCATGAGGGCCATTGACACTTGGTGGTCTGCTCACTTCCTTTTTTGTTTGATTTAAATTCCTTTGCACTTTAAGAATTTCATAGTTTTTTTCTTAAGCCACCCTTAATTAACAATGAAATAGAAATATGTGTAGCTTTAATGAAATGGGGGGGAACAAGAATTGGGGACTACCAAACCACTCAGCTCCACAAATGGATTGTTCCAGAAAATCAAAGCCCTCTGCCAGAACCCTCAGAAGCTGCCCTGCCAACAATGGCGGTAAGGCCTGGCCTGGGCACTTGTCTGTGCTGGGCCCAACTGCACCCCCCTGGCCCAATCTGGACCTGACCTTCAGGTCTTTGAGGATGTGGCATGAACATGTAAGCTTTATATAGATAATGACAAAGGGTGGGGATTTGAACCCAGGGTCCATGAAAGCTGGAGTAGCCACCTTGCCACCAAAACTGCGTATGAGTGGGGGATTGACAGGCAAGACCCTTAATCAAGAAGCCAGCCGGAGCACAGGATTAGCCCCCCAGGATTAGTCCCTCCTACTCCAAATCAATGGCGTCCGACTCGGTGCTCAGGTTTGCACTCCAATCACTCTTATTTAACTCAGTGGCTCCTTGGTGATGGCACATTTGGCATTTCTCACACCGCAGAGTTTCATCCAAATGTTCTGTACAGTTTACAGTATTTTACAGTTTTTTTTTTCTTTTTTTATTATTCGTATTATTTTATTGAGTGGGTCCTGCGATGTCTTGTCCGGCACACACATCCTTCCTTTGATCATCTCATGAAAAAAGACGAAGTTTATGATGTCGCGGCAGGATAATATTTCTTCGTACTTTTAGTTTTACCCTTTTTTTGATTTGCATGTATTAGGTAAATTAGAAGCATTCTGGATTGGAAACGGTAATAAACATTACAAACACAATTTACCTTCCCGCTGTCCAGTCTAGGACTTGTTCCTGCAGCTTTTGGCTCCGATCCCCGTGCCCCTGAAGTGGCTTTGGCGACTTCTTTTCGTTAACCTTTCCTCACTAAAGATGGCGGTGTTCCCGAACCACTCTAGCCTCCCTTTGCGCTCAATGCCCACAGATGACATTTCCGGTTCCGGGGCCCACTCGCCGTTCTGTTTAGCTTTCGCAGCCCGGCGGTGATGGCTGTGCGGTTGTTTCGAAATATTGGAGCCTTGCGAGCGTTTCGCAGCTGCCTGTATGGCGGGACCCGAATGGTTTCTCAGTCTCGGTCTCCAGCGGCAGCGGGCGCCTCTGCTGTCTCGAGCGTCGGCTCGGCGGGGCACAAGGACGATGACGGACACCTGGAGGTCAGCGTCTTCGAGAAGGTAAGAGTGCGGCGCGTCATATAGCACCTTTCACGGACTCGCACGTGCATGTAGTGTCCCGTGTCGGGACCCCGCTCGTGCCACACTGAGCTACCGAAAAGCTTATGGGGTGGAGGAGCGGCGTAGGCTGACCGACCACTTAGCTGTGCGGCTTGACTCCTGATGTGAGCTCTGCAGCCGTAACTAGAAGAGAGAAGCCCCAGTGGACTCGACCTGCTGTCCGACAACTCCCGAGAAGCCTGGCGCAAGTCCACACGACAGTTCGTTTATTAAAAACCTGCCGGATAATTCGTGAGATTCCATGCCAACAAAGTGGCATGACCGCTAGGAGGCAGCACGGACCCTTTAAGCCCGTTTAACACCAAATGGGCTGTCGGCGTGCAGGTACAAAGCATTCATTTCTTTAATATAGCGCCTTTAACGAAGTCTGCACTATCGGTAGCAGCCCAGCAACTGATGCACTGTCCTGATTCCATACACCGGCCTGGTCTGCTGGGTACACCTAGCGATGGACTGTTGGCCTGTCCTGCAGTTACTGCTTTACATTTACTTCCATTTATTTCTTTGACTGATTCCAAGGCGGTTTACAACATCGGGGCTGCAATTAGTTCCATTTCTTTTGGTTTTCCAATCGGAGCAGAGAGAGGTGAAGTGACTTCCTCAGGGTCACAGAGTGTCCGTAGTGGGATGAAAACTAAACGGATGTTCTAGGCATCCATCTGTTCATCTTCCTAACGCTGATTATTCCGTGCAGCTGATCCCTATGCCAGCCAGTGTTTGGGCACAAGGAAGGAGCAATATCTGGACAAGGTGCCAGTCTATTGACACACATACATTCAGGCCAATTTAGCAATGCCAATTTACCAAGGTTTAAGTTTAGTGCAGATGTTTTGATGTTGGCAGAATGGTTGTGTGCCTCCGTCTGTATGGAGCTTTTCATGTTCTCCCTGTGCATTTACAGATTGATTGGTATTGGTGAGTTTTTTGTTCTCAGTTCTTTTCTTACCCTGTCCTCAGCACAGGAACACCTAAAGTCGAAGTCCTCAGTCAGAGCAGCTCATCATGCATTCAGGAAGTCAGTAGTTGGTTTGTGGCACTTTAATTTGCTCTTTGGCACACTCTACCTCTCTTATTTTCTCAGTATTTCTTTTATAGTACATGCGAATGACACAACATGGGAAGTGCTGCATGTAGTTGGCTTGTCCCTTACAAAAATAGAAGGTTTTTGTTAAAAGAACAATGCTGTCTGATCATTTCAGTTCAGATTTATTGTCCTGTGTGTAAAGTGCAATCAAAGTCTTGCATGTGCCCTTCACTGCGACGCTCACTCGATAGGCTGTGCAGAATAACGAGATGGAACGTCACTGGTGAAGCGCAGGGCTTGGTGAGGGGACGACGTCGTCATCATCATCATCTGATCTGAGCACACGTCTGTCTGTCATCATCTGATCTGAGCACACGCCTGTCTGTTGTTACAAGCTATGGCAGAACATAACCGACGAAGAAACAAAAGTAGGAGAATTAGCCGAACCGAGCTTGGTGAAATTGGGGTCTGTATGTCATTCAGTAACCTTCCCCAGGGTGCCTGCCGCGAACAGACAAGAATCGTATCCTTACCTCGAGAAATCCGTACCAAGAACCTGGGAATACGTGTCTTATTTCAGTTTACTTGTCACCAGCAGGCCTCAGAAACGCGGGAGGTGCTTCTTCTTCCTAAAACAGAACCTTTGCTTCTTCAAAGTGGATGTGTCTGGTGGATTTTAAAACTTTTCTGTGCCCATTAGCTTCAGTATAAAGCACAAGAAAGGCGAGCTATTTTGTTAAATGTATAAAATGGGCTTCAGTTGGGGACACAGTTTGAAGTGGCAAATTAAAAATATACCCCGATTGTGACTTTGATGCGAAACTTGCCAGCCTTATCCTTTGATGTTCTTTTGTCACATTGGTGATTTCAAGTTTTGTCTGTCCTTGCCATTGATGGGGAATTAAACTGAACACTGCGACGGGTCTCAGAGGTTAAAGGTGGGTTTATACTTGACGTGTCCACATTGGGCGCAAGGGTCATGTGGTCAAAAAGATGTCAGACTAGAAGACAGTATGTGATAATTCATACATCATGGCGCGTGTAGAAAATGTTGGATTTCCCGGAGAGACCGCTTACGTTAGTGTCAGAATGACAAACAAAGGGCTGTGTGTGACACAACAGGTCATCAAAACGCAAGGAAGACCTGCAAAAACATTTGAAATGCACCGCTTGGCATGTTGGTCCCCCCATTCACGAGAATATCACTCTCGCCCTTCCTTCAACGGTTTTGGTCAGTTGAGTCTCCATCTTCTTCTTCCTCTTAAAGTCAGGCTCAGCTCTTCTTCCATTAACATGCTGTGACATTGTTAGCTATGTTACACTGTCACCTTCTGACTAGGGGACTGTCAACGTGCTGAACGAGTGGGTCACAGCAAGTGTAAATGTGTTTTGGTCATTCACCGTGTGTGCGCTTTGCATTGTGGTCTGTGTGCAGCCTTCACACGGTAAGCATTACTCCAGCTTTGAACTGATTGGCCAGAAGAGCTGACAAAATGGGGTGATGGGAGGTCCAGCAGACGCTTCAGTCCAGCTGCTTGTCTGGCGCCCAGCATGGATATGGCCATCTCGCTGGTCCGTTTGGTCAACTTGGTAGACGCTGGAGTGTCTGTAGTAGCTTAAGCCTCATCAGACGGCATGAACCCCGAGGGGTTTGTTTTTCAAATGGCGGCATCCAGATTGACATCAGCACCGTCCACTTCCTGTGAATGTGAACAACACATGCAGAGCACTTCAAGCCAGTGCATAAGAGGGGACATGACTGAAGTGTTTAAAATTATGAAAGACTAGGGGGATTTACCCTCTGCTTGCTTCGCTCGCCCTCCCCCTTCCATCCACTCCCCAAAGGCGCACTACGCTACACCCACTTCACGTCTCTGCCGCTCGCCTTGTCAAGGGGTGCTGATCGCACGCTGAGGAGATGCGGTCTGATCAGCTGCTGTCTTCTTCCTGCTGCTGCTGATTTGTGTGTTCTGCTTGTTGCGCTGCACGTCGATCATTTAAGAGCCTGTACAGCAGCTGTCCTGTTGTCTCAATGACGTTAAAGTGCCTCTCAGGATGTCAAATTGTCTTCCAAGAAGATCACGTATTGTCGCCTTCCAATATTTTTTTTTTTTTATAAATAGAGAGAAATAAGTCTGGTGGATTCAAGCTGTTTGTTTTTAATGAGTTCAACAAGATCACAGGGGCCACAGTCAGAAACCTGTCAAGGGTGAATATCACACAGAAGGAGTTTGTCACTCCGAGAACTGCAGATGCCGGGTAGGACTTAAGGGCCCTTTGAAACTTGATGTGATGTCGTTTGGGAGAAATTAGGTGATAGGCTTGGCCAGCTTTGTTTGGCCCATTGGCCTGCTCTTGTTACAGTTGTCCTTTCATGTGAATCCACCTCCACATTCTCTCTTCAGCTCCTGTTGTATTTTTATTTAATACATTTTTTTTTCCTCTTCTCCTAGAACCCAGACTTTCATGGCTTCAGCAGGGAAGACCCTAATGTGGACTCCTGGAATATGAAGTTGGCCTTTTTCTTCAGCATCTCCATCGCCATCGTGCTTGGGTCGACGTTTGTGCACTACCTCCCAGATCACGGGTACGAGTTTGTTTCAACTTTGTGTTACGTCCACACTAGGACATCAGAACAATCAGGATGAGAGCAGGCCAGTCAACCCAACAAAGCTCGCCAGTCCTAGCCACTTAATTCTTCTAAAAAAGATTAAGTTGAATTTTGAAAGTCTTAACTGTCTCCCACACTACTTGGTCACTTATTCTAAGACTCCCTAATGTTTGTACGAAATTCACCCATCACAAGTTTCCAACTGTATCCCCGTGTCCTTGATGACCTCATTTTAAAGTCACCGTCTCGATCCACTGCAATAATTCCCATCATAATTTTGAACACTTCGGTCAGGTCTCCTCTTAATCTTCTTTTGCTTACACTCTAAAGGCTCAGCTCTTTTAATCTTTCCTCATAACCCATCCTCTGTAGTCGCTCTTCTCTGGACCTTCTCTAGTGCTGTTATGTCCTTTTGTAGCCCGGAGACCAAAACTGCACCCAGGACTCCAGATGAGGCCTCACCAGTGCGTTATAAAGGTTGAGCAAAACCTCCTGTGACTTTTTTGTTGTGTGACTTGAAGACTGATTGAGGTCATTTATGTCAGGTAGAATGCTTAGAGGGGGCTGGGTGGTCTCGTGGCCTGAAACCCCTGCAGATTAAATTTTTTTCTCCAACCATCTGGAGTTTTTTTTATTTTTTATTTTTTTTGTTTTTTCTGTTCTCCCTGGCCTTCGGACCTTACTTTTTTTCTATGTTAATTAGTGTTCCCTTATTCTAATTTTTATTTATTGTGTGTTTTTTCTCTTTCTTCTTCATGTAGAGCACTTTGAGCTGCAGAATTTATATGAAAATGTGCTCTAGAAATAAATGTTGTTTTTGTACTCCACACATCAAGGCGCTATATAACCTGTTAGCCTTCTTAATGGCTTCTGAACACTGACTGGAAGTTGATAGGAGTCGTAGTGGACTCTGCACTAAATCCTTCTCATGAGGTAGACTTTCAATTTTCAAACCTCACATTTTGACTTCCTTTGTGTAATTCTTTACATTTACTGACATTACATTTTATCTGCCACAACTCTGCCCAAGCCTGTCTGCTATCCAATTTCCTTTGTGATGACTCAGTGGATTCTCGATTATCAGCCAGTCTACCTATCTTGGTGTCATCTGCAGATATAACCAGCTTGTTACTTATATTCCTATATATATATATATATATATATATATATATATATATATATATATATATATATATATATACAGTGCATCCGAAAGTATTCACAGCATCACTTTTCCACATTTTGTTATGTTACAGCCTTATTCCAAAATGGATTAAATTCATTTTTTTCCTCAGAATTCTACACACAACACCCCATAATGACAACATGAAAAAAGTTTACTTGAGGTTTTTGCAAATTTATTAAAAATAACAAAGCTGAGAAATCCCATGTCCATAAGTATTCATAGCCTTTGCTCAATACTTTGTTGATGCACCTTTGGCAGCAGTTACAGCCTCAAGTCTTTTTGCATATGATGCCACAAGCTTGGCACTCCTATCCTTGGCCAGTTTTGCCCATTCCTCTTTGCAGCACCTCTCAGGCTCCATCAGGTTGGATGGGAAGCATTGTTGCACAGCCATTTTAAGATCTCTCCAGAGATGTTCAATCAGATTCAAGTATGGCTCTGGCTGGGCCACTCAAGGACATTCACAGAGTTGTCCTGAAGCCACTCCTTTGATATCTTGGCTGTGTGCTTAGGGTCGTTGTCCTGCTGAAAGATGAACCGTCGTCCCAGTCTGAGGTCAAGAGTGCTCTGGAGCAGGTTTTCATCCAGGATGTCTCTGTACATTGCTGCAGTCATCTTTCCCTTTATCCTGACTAGTCTCCCAGTTCCTGATGCTGCCACCACCATGCTTCACTGTAGAGATGGTATTGGCCTGGTGATGAGCGGTGCCTGGTTTCCTCCAAACGTGACGCCTGGCATTCTCACCAAAGAGTTCAATCTTTGTCTCATCAGACCAGAGAATTTTGTTTCTCATGGTCTGAGAGTCCTTCAGGTGCCTTTTGGCAAACTCCAGGCGGGCTGCCATGTGCCTTTTACTAAGGAGTGGCTTCCATCTGGCCACTCTACCATACAGGCCTGATTGGTGGATTGCTGCAGAGATGGTTGTCCTTCTGGAAGGTTCTCCTCTCTCCACAGAGGACCCTCTGGAGCTCTGACAGAGTGACCATCGGGTTCTTGGTCACCTCCCTGACTAAGGTCCTTCTCTCCCGATTGCTCAGTTTAGATGGCCGGCCAGCTCTAGAAAGAGTCCTGGTGGTTTTGAAGTTCTTCCACTTACGGATGATGGAGGCCACTGTGCTCATTGGGACCTTCAAAGCAGCAGACATTTTTCTGTAACCTTCCCCAGATTTGTGCCTCGAGACAATCCTGTCTCAGAGGTCTACAGGCAATTCCTTTGACTTCATGCTTGGTTTGTGCTCTGACGTGAACTGTCGGCTGTGGGACCTTCTATAGACAGGTGTGTGCCTTTCCAAATCACGTCACATCAACTGAATTGACCACAGGTGGACTCCAATTAAACATCTCAAGGATGATCAGGGGAAACGGGATGCACCGGAGCTCAATTTGGAGCTTCATGGCAAAGGCTGTGAATACTTATGTACATGTGCTTTCTCAATTGTTTTATTTTTAAAAAATTAGCAAAAACCTCAAGTAAACTTTTTTAACATTGTTATTATGGGGTGTTGTTTGTAGAATTCTGAGGAAAAAAATGAATTTAATCCATTTTGGAATAAGGCTAACATAACAAAATGTGGAAAAAGTGATGAAGCGCTGGGAATACTTTCCGGCTGCACTGTGTGTGTGTGTGTGTATATATATCTATACTAATAAAAGGCACAGCCCTCACTCACTCGCTCACTCGTCACTAATTCTCCAACTTCCAGTGTAGGTAGAAGGATGACATTTGGCAGCTCATTCCTTACAGCGTACTTACAAAAGTTAAGCAGGTTTCATTTCGAAATTCTACACATAACGGTCATAATGGTCAACAACGTCCGCCATGTTGAACTTTCTTATTCATGGCCACATCTTCACGAAATTTGATAGGCGACTTCCCTGCGCTAACCGAAACCAATGTACGTACTTATTTCGGTGGTATGACACCACTGTCAGCTGCCATATTGAACTTTCCAACAGTCTTTGTTACTTATGGGCCCATCTTCAAGAAATTTGGTACGCGGGTTCCCAACGCTAAGTGAATCCTACTTACGTACATATATACGTCCATAGCCTGCAGCTCGGTCACCGTGTGAGGTGGCATTGGGTCCCCCATCTCAACATCTCCCACGTTGTGGGCTGCCTGCCTATATAAGGCCGTCCGTCGCTCCAGTCTCTTCATTCCCTTCCTTGCTTCGCCACGGGATTCACGTCTCCCTGCTGATAACTACAGCCTTTTTATTTAATCCATGGCTTCTCCGATGTTTTATTGTTCATTTATTACGATTATAGTTATTGTTTAGGTATTTTAGACTTACTTTACATTGTTCAGGTACCCATTTCCTTTATCATTCCAACCGTACCCCCATTAACATGTCTATCAAGGTGATCACTATCGATCAAAGAACTGTTACTTAACGAGTGGTTTCCATGCCCAGAGATGGCACCTGCCTTTTCCATTCTCTTTGTTACATATTGCACGGCCATATCAGGCTCACTCTTGATATCCGGATGAACATTGTATCTTATGTATTGAATGACTGGACAGGTTCAAGGTGTGGACTGATGATGTACAGGAGATAATTAGACTACACAGGAGCACTAGAAGAGTGAAATGCTTAAGGCCTTCACTTATGGATCTGCATGTGAGTTGATGGCTGCCGCTGAATTGTTTGGTTGTCACTTTCAAGTGTACCGAAATGGCCAAATATTTTACACCTTTGGACAACTGCCAGTGCCTCTTAAACATCTTCGATTGACAGGTGACGATTTGAGTAGTGGACACTTTGATGTTTATGAATGTTTAAACTCTCAAAAGCTGGATGTGAAGTTATCAATGAAACTGGTTGTGTGCTTACAACGCTTGACAGATGGCGAATGTCACTTCAATACAACAAGTCCTACAAATACTGTCGTCATTGAAACAAACCATGAAACTCAAACCGATTATGACAGCAGCAATCCAAGCTGTGAGATTTGAGACAAGATTACTGTTCACATGGCCGACTGTACGTTACATGCTCAAGAGTAAGCTCAGCGCACAGCTTGGTCAGATTACAACCGGAGGGCCGAACTCGCAATGTGGTATACAAAGAGATCCTTAACAAATAATTATTGGGATATTTTCCTGCAGTTTAAAAAGGTTTAATTTTCTTCTTAAAAAAAATTTTAAGGCAGTACTTCGCCACTGCGAAGTGCAGGTATTTTGCTAGTATATATATATATATTTATATATAAACTGCTCAAAAAATTAAAGGAACACTTTGAAAACACATCAGATCTCAATCCTCCTGGATATCTATACTGATATAGACTGGGTAATGTGTTAGGAACGAAAGGATGCCACATCGTTTGATGGAAATGAAAATGATCAACCTACAGAGCCCTGAATTCAAAGACGCCCCAAAAATCAGAGTGAAAAATGATGTGGCAGGCTAGTCCATTTTGCCCAAATTGAATTGCAGCAACTCAAATTGTACGCAGCACTTTGTATGGCCCCTGTGTTCTTGTATACATGCCTGACAACATCGGTGCATGCTTCTAATGAGATGACAGATGGTGTTGTGGGGATCTCCTCCCAGATCTGGACCAGGGCATCACTGAGCTCCTGGACAGTCTGAGGTGCAACCTGGTGGCATTGGATGGACCAAAACATAATGTCCCAGAGGTGTTCTATTGGATTTAGGTCAGGAAAGTGTGGTGGCCAGTCAATGGTATCAATTCCTTCATCCTCCAGGAACTGCCTGCATACTCTCACCACATGAGGCCAGGAATTGTGTGCACCAGGAGCCACTGTACCAGCATAGGGTCTGACAATGGGTCCAAGGATTTCATCCTGATACCTAATGGCAGCCAAGGTGCCTTTGTCAAGCCTGTAGCGGTCTGTGTGACCCTCCATGGATATGCCTCCCCAGACAATCATTAACCCACCACCAAACTGCTCATGCTGAATGATGTTACAGGCAGCATAATGTTCTCCATGGCTTCTCCAGACCCTTTCACTTCTGTCACGTGCTCAGGGTGAACCTGCTCTCATCTGTAAAAGCACAGGGCACCAGTGGTGCATCTGCCAATTCTGGTATTCTATGGCGAATGCCAATCGAGCTGCATGCTGCTGGGCAGTGAGCTCAGGGCCCATTAGAGGACATGGGGCCCTTGGGTCACCCTCATGAAGTCTTTCTGGTTGTTTGGTCAGAGACATTCACACCAGTGGCCTGCTGGAGGTCATTTTGTAGGGCTCTGGCAGTGCTCATCCTGTTCCTCCTTGCCCAAAGGAGCAGATACTGGTCCTGCTGATGGGTTATGGACCTTCTATGGCCCTCTCCAGCTCTCCTAGAGTAACTGCTTGTCTCCTAGAATCTCCTCCATGCCCTTGAGACTGTGCAGGAGACACAGCAAACCTTCTGGCAATGACACGTATTGATGTGCCATCCTGGAGAAGTTGGACTACCTGTGCAACCTCTGTAGGGTCCAGGTATCACCTCATGCTACCAGTAGTGACACTGACTGTAGCCAAATGCAAAACTAGTGAAGAAACAGTCAGAAAAGATGAGGAGGGAAAAATGTCAGTGGCCTCCACCTGTTAAACCATTCCTGTTTTGGGGGTCATCTCATTGTTGCCCCTCTAGTGCATCTGTTGTTAATTTCATTAACACCACAGCAGCTGAAACTGATTAACAACCCCTCTGCTACTTAACTGACCAGATTAATATCCCATAAGTTTCATTGACTTTATGCTATACTCTGATTAAAAGTGTTCCTTTAATTCTTTTGAGCAGTATATATATATATATAGATATATAGCAGTGGCCCCAGCACTGCCCCCTGCTGGTCACCACTCTTATCACCCAATTCTGATGAGGTTCCTCACACCATCACGCTCTGTTTCCTGTGTCTGAGCCAATTCTGCCCCCATCTCATCTACACACCACACCCTGAACTCCCACTTCTCTTGGTTTGATGCCCACCCTCTCGTGTGGCACCTCATCTAATGCTTTCTGAAAGTCCACATCAATAATATCTTAAAGTCCACTTTGATTGTATTTTTTGTTGCTTCCTCACAGAATTCCAGCATGTTAGTAAAACACGGCCTCCCTTTTCTGAACCCCTGCTGACCATTCAGAAAAACTTGTGTACTTGTACGTCTGCTGCTCGATCATATCCTTAATAATTCTTTCCATTAATAATACCGACATTAGTGTCTGTTTTTCTCTTTAGTCCACACTACTTTGCGATGAAAAGTATCACTTTCTATTGTCAAGTGTCGAGAGGGCAGGATCTGTTAAGTCCTCTCTTTTGATTGGTGAATAGATAATATGGACATAAACCCTCAACCATGATGCGGCACATTTACAGCAGATGTTTGGATGCAGACACCTGATGAAAAATTCAAAGGTTCTTGAATTAAAGTTCCCACTCACACACAGTTCGCACAGGAATTCTGGGTAACTTTTTCTTAAACTCGTATCTCACGCACACAGTCAGCATCTCTGAGCCGACGTGTGAGCTGCAGGGTTTCCAAGTCAAGCAAAGCACATATGGCCTTGTGTGGGAGATTCACCAGTCCATAAGGGCTTTGACTGGCACTGCCGTCTGTTAACCATGGCATCAGTCCACTCCGTCTAACAGTCGGTGACGTGGACATGCCACCCAAGGCACTGCCATGGTCAAGGTGTCCATGAATGCTCCAGTCCTGTGTTCAGTGCCATTTGGTCCAGTCAGGTGGTCCTTGAAATTCCTGTAAGAGTCTGTTGTTTGACACCGTCTTCTGGTGTTGCAGTATATAGCGCCTTTCAAGGCATGCACTTAAAAGTGTGGTGTGCAGTGGGGATTGTACAGCAGGTTGGCTGCTCATGTCAGCCTTCAGATCTTATTGTGTATTTAGCGCCTTTCCAGCACAGTGACCACAGTGTGGTCATGCAGTCCTTCGTCTACTGGACACATTATTGTAATTTATGGACGGCTGGGGTCTGTTCCTGATCACGGTCTTCAATTCGTTCTGTATATAGCACCTTTTCAGGGCAGCAGCCATTCCCATGAACTTGAAATGTAGTGCACAGTGCGGCTTGTGCGGCAAGGTAGGAATTTGTCAACCAGGAGCATTTCAAGTAAGGGTCTCGCTCCTTCTCGACATGTTTTGACGTATTTATTTATAGTGCCTTTCACTGCAGCACACAGCCACAGCATTTGAATACTGTGTGGTTTTTGGCTTTACCTTTTCTTTACCTGGCATGACTTTTCATTAAGATAAGGGCCTGTACCTGTGTGTGTAAAGTGCCTTTCAGGGTGACAGCCATGCCCCAGCAGTTAAACTGCATTGGTACCATCTACTGGGGGCACTGCCGAAATTCATGTAATGCATGGCTTCTTACTTCAGATCTTCAGGTATATAGCGCCTTTCTAGGTAACACACACACACATAAACACTGTGCTGTTTGGCTTTTATTTACAGTATTTAGTTATTTCCATCCATCCATTATCCAGCCCGCTATATCCTAACTACAGGGTCACGGGGTCTGCTGGAGCCAATCCCAGCCAACACAGGGCACAAGACAGGAAACAAATCCCTGGGCAGGCCAGCACACACACACACGGGACAATTTAGGATCGCCAGTCCACCTAACCTGCATGTCTTTGGACTGTGGGAGGAAACACAGGGAGAACATGCAAACTCCATGTAGGGAGGACCCGGGAAGCGAACCCTTAAGGGTCTCCTAGCTGCAAGTTAGTAGTTTCTCGTACTGTAATTCATTCGTTCATTCATTCGTTCAAGGGTCTGTTCATCACAGTCTTTAAATCCTATTGCCCATATAGCGCCTTGCAAGCTCAGATGCATGCAGTACAGGGGCCGGTTTGTAAACCAACTGTGAAAGGTGCCACATATAAATAAACAGAGATGTGTCGCCTCACGACCAGCCTGGTCAGCAATCTCTGTCTTCGGATTGTACTGCGTATATAGCGCCTTTCAAGGTAGCACCTGTGCTGAATTGAATGCAGTACAGAGGCCAGTGTATGAGCCACTATATATGAATAAAGAAAGACCAGGCTGCTCAGCTCCTGGTGGAGCGGCCATCTTTATGTGAATTTCCTCTTCATGTTTCTTTCTTTATTTTATTTTATCCCCCCGGCAGGATGCGGCAGTGGGCCCGGCGGGAAGCCGAGAAGCTTATCAAGGATCGAGAAGCACGGGGTCTGCCCGTCATGACGGAGAATTACTTTGACCCAAGCAAAATCATCCTGCCGGCGGAAAGCGAGGACGAGTGACTGCGCCAGATAATCGACTGCTGAGAACTTTCTAGAGTGACATAATAAATAAAAAAAAGGATTTTGAATCTGGAGTTTGTTTTTTGTTTTTGTTAAATATTTAGTAATGTGAAAAATTAAATAGGCCCCTCCCCACTGAAAAAAGGAACCAATGGAAGCCCTGCCCAATTGGAAAAAGTAGCCAATGAAGCTGCACCCCCACTGAAAAAGCAACCAATGAAAGGCCTCCACCCCAGGAAAGGAGCTCATGAAAGTCCAGTCCCATCAAAAATGGACCAAAGACCCCACCCTTACTGAGAAATGAGGCATTAAAAGCCCCACCCTAAACAGGGCATGCTCCCCCATCAAGTAGGAGCCAATGAAAACAGCCACTGAACTAGAGCCCAATGAAGGCCCCGCCCCCAGAGAATAAGGAGCCAATGAAGTCCCCTCCCATACTGTGAAAGAAGCAAACAAAACTCCACCCTCAGCAGTGGCAACAATACAGAGACCCCCATTTCCCACCTAGGAACCAAAAGAACAGAGAGGCCAACCTCTGGGCACAATGCTGACCTTTATTTAACCAATCAGAGAAGGGATGGACCCCGGGGGCACAGGTGGTACAGCGGGCGTCAGGCCACACTCTCATTTTCAATTCTGGCTGCGCCTGATGGCACACAGTTCCTGGGGTGTCGGGCTCAAGAGCAAACCGATGGCCGGTGTGAGGTCCAGCTGGTCAGTCGTGACCCCCGGCGGTGGCGTGAAGGTGAAGTTCTGTAGGAGGGCCGTCAAGAACAGGAAGAGTTCCATCCTGGTCAGAGTTTTACCCACGCAGACCCTCGGACCTGAGAGGACAAAGGATGAGGATTAAAAATCTATGAGTGGTCCTGTGGAATCGGTCACTTGAACCCGTGTGGCAGTTAAGTAGAGACCACGAGTCGAGCCATCTGTGTGTGACCTCAGAAGGCAGTTGTCTCTCTAAATATAGCGCCTTTCATGACAAGCGGGCGCTCGGGGCTGACTGAAAACACCACAGGCCCTCGGAAGTGACGCCCCTGCTGGTCAGCTGTTGGCAGAGCGTCTCATGGGATCTGACCAATCAACAAGGCCAGATGGACTCAACCACAAAGCTGCTTTTGGGCACAGCTGGGGCCTGCTGGTCACTTGTTGAGATCGTCCCACGCTGGTCAGGTGTGGTCTTCAGAGAACCACTGAAAATCTGGATGTGACCTTATCTACAGCCAGTGGTACTGAGTCAAGCAAGAGGCCACTACTGGTCTCGCCTACAAAGGAGGAGACACGCCACTGGTCATCTGTGGCCACCCAGACCAAAGAAGTAGCCTGTGATCTCCTAGACAGCCAAAGATCTTAGGCCATCCATGTAGGATTAGTAGATGATCGTACTGGGTGGGCTTTCAGAGAAGCACCTCTGGTCACATCTGAGACCACACATCTAAAGCTGAAGACAACCAAGACTGCCTGGACTCGGCCCCCTAACTCTCATGAAAGACCTTTGTGGTGGGCGCGGTGGGCGATGGATACCTGCAGAGAAGGGCAGGAAGGCCTTGTTTTCCACAAAGTTGCCGTCAGCATCGAGGAAGTGGCTGGGATTGAACTCGTTTGGCGTTGCCCAGTGGGCTTCATCCCTCAGGACAGAGGTCAGCAGCGGGATGACCGTTGTGCCCTACAATTAAAAAAAAAATAAGCCTGTCAGTCAAGCAGATGGCCGCACTACCTGCCAGAAACAGGGCACAGCACACAAAGAGCCTCACTTTAGGGATCAAGTAGCCCCGGAAGTGGACATCGGTGGTTACTTTGTGAGGAAGATTTAAGGGTACGATGTTGGAGAACCTCTGGATCTCATGGATCACTGCCTTGGTGTATGTCATCTCCTTCTGATCCTCCATCTTTGGTGGCCTTGTCCCAATCGTGTTGTCGATCTCCTGCTGCAGTTGTCCTGGTTGGGACAGAAGACAAGCTTGGTCATCAGTGGTCAAGGACAGAATTCTCGGACAAACTAAATGGGAATGTGAATCAAACCCCCCCACCAGGCCATCTTCCTTACGTTGGACCTCGGGGTATTTCGCCATCAGAAGGAGACACCAGCAGATGGTCATTGCAGTCGTATCCGTCCCGGCGACAAAGAGGTTCAGGACTGTAACCACCAGGTTTTCATCGTTGAACAGCGAGTTGGGATTTTGAGATTCCTGAGAATTCACAGAAGAACAAAAAAGCAGTTGGAGGCTCCTTAAACAAGAATGCAGGCTGTCCCCTGGTGGCCATGACTTGAATTACAGGTAAATGAAACAGCTGACATCCAAGGCCTACCTCTGGGAGCCCAATTTGCCATCAACACCACATATTGGGTGCAAGGAGGCGTTCCATTACAGGAAAACTTTTCATAGCATCTCAAGACAAAATATAAAGTGCCCCTTAGTGGTAACATCTGGGACTACAGGTGAACAAGGTAGCTGCACAGTGTCCTCAAGCCTTGGGTATAGGAATGCCTTATCAGACAGCAGCAGCGTTCAAGTCACACACCTTCAAATACAAACTGTAGGGTGCCCCCTAGTGGCCATATCTTTATATGCATGTGAATAACACAACTGCACAATTCACACAAGGCCAGTATCTGAATGTCATGTCCAGTATGCAGGGGTGCTGGTAGATACTGAAATGGAACGAAAACCACAGTCCATCAGGCAAACTCCAAACAGGATTTTAAAATGTTGTTGGGGTAGGCGCCAGCTTCCCAGTGATATACCTATAGGAACTAAAGCATTAATACACGTGCTGCCCTCTTGTGGCAAAATCTTGAATTAAAAGTGAAGTAAATCTATACAGTATACTGTACAACTGAAAGCATTAACTTGTGCTGCCCTCAGGTAGTCACTTCTGGAACTACAGGTTGACTAAATTTATATAAGATGTAAGGCATTAATATTGGGAACTACAATTTAAATAAGTCATTTAGGATTTAAGGTAACAATATGTGTGCTGCCCTCATGTGGACACATGTGGGACTACAGGTTAATTAAGTTATGTTGGATTTGAGGCAATAATATGTGTGCTGCCCTCAGGTAACAATATCTTGAATTTACAGTGAACATTATTTTATATCAGGCATAACGTGTGCTGCCCTCATGTGGACACACGTGGGACTACAGGTTAATTAAGTTATATTGGATTTTAGGCAGTAATATGTATGCTACTCTCAGATGTCCATACCTAGAACTGCAACTGGACTAAATTTATATAAGACAAATTAATTAATTAAGACCATTAATATGTGTGCTGCCCTCATGTGGCCACATCGGGAATTACAAGTCAACGTGTGTCGTCATATCTGGAACTACAGGTTAACTGAATTTGTACAGGAATGTAAGGCATAAATATGTGTGCTGCCCTCATGTGGTCACATCGGGAACTACATGATAAATACGTTTTATAGGATTTGAGGCAATAATATGTGTGCTGCCCTCAGATGGCCATATCTGGAACTGCAACTGGACTAAATATCTATAGGACTTAATAAAGCATTGATATGTGTGCTGCCCTCATGTGGCCACATCGGGAACTACAAGTTAGCTAAAGTAAAGTTAGTTTAGGGTCAGGAGAGGGTTGCTACAAGCATAGCTCTACCCAGTGGTCTACCTCATGAACAGTAGCAAAGTGGCACAGTAGTTAGCACCGCTCCTTCACAGTCTCAGAAGCCCGGGTTCAAGCCATTGGCAGATTGGCAGTTTGAATGTTCTCCCTATGCCCGTGTGGTGATCTTGATGTCTCCATGTTGGCCATGTTTATACTGGCATTCAGTTCAGGGTGGGCACCATTTGCATTACCCCTAAACATGGATGCAGAAAACTTAGCGCAGTGCATTTTGTATAGCGCCTTTCACTGAGAGCAGGTGCAGGGTGCTGTGACAAGTTCTCAGGTAAAATGCCACCTCAAATGACTAATCGCACCATGACTGCACAAAATGGAAGGATAGATGGTGTACACTGCACCCTAGTGGCAGCATCTGGAACTGCTAGCGGAGAGACCATTTACTCTGTCGTTCTCTCAAAGCCCCCAAAGTGGAAGGTGTCCACCCAGAAGCATTGGGTGCAAAGCAGGACCCGACCAGGACAGGACGCCAGTCTTTTGGAGGTCTTTGTCATTCTGCCCAGTCCCCCTCCTGACATGTCGACGTATACCCAATGTGCCAGATACTGAAGTTGGTATTCTGGGGCACTGGAGTTTTACTTCCATATGCTGTCCTCTGTACATGTGACATGTAATACTGACGTTGTGACACTCCCGTATATCCGGCTAAACGATATGCTGCCTACTAGTGACTGTAAGTGGAACTGCAGGTGTCAACAAGATGGCATAAGCTGGACCACCACCACGCGGGTGTGTCCCTGCACGTACATATAGCGCTCTAAGTTCACATGCCAGTCACTCAGTGGCCCAGTCTGTGGCCGCCACCAGCTCACCTGCTTCTGCTTGTGCAGGAAGGCGTCAATGAATCCTTTGGCATCGTCCCCTTGTTGGCACCGCTGGCTCTCCCTGACAAAGCTCAGGATCTCTGCCTTGTTCTGCTCCATGTTCTCTATGGCTTTCGCTCTCGATGAGATCAACGGGCCCAGAAAAGGGAAGCAGTTGTAGATCTGTGGGAGAAACGAGACGAGGAAGAAGCCGTTTAGATTTGTGCCAGGCTGTGCCCCTCGTGCTGGAGTCGATCAGCGTCATTCATTTTATATAGCGCCTTTATGAACAGCGGCAGGTGGTGTGGCGCAGTGACCCTGAGCGACTCACTTCACCTCTGTCATTGTAAAGCACCTGGACTTGGCGTTCGAGTTGGAAAGGCGCTATATACACTACAGGCCTCATGTCATTTCATAGTCATTCAACTAAAATGGGGGCAACGAGAAGGGGGTCCCCAGATGGGCTATGAACACATGCAGCACCCAGCAGGCATAGCAGCCTGTAGGGGGCGCTGCTGGGTGGGCTCTCTGATTGGTCCCACTGGTGCAGAAGAAGCACCCTCAGAAAAATAAAGAGATGAAGAGGCGCATTTTTGAAATGACTTGACCTAACGGTGTTGGCGCGTGGGCGAGTCGCAGCAAGTCGGGTCCCGGGGTGACGCACGTGTGAACCTCGTCTCCAGGCTGCCGGCTGCTCTGGGCGTCGAGTCGTCGCAGCTCTGGCACTAAGCACTGACTTTGTGTTTTGTGTTTCTGCCCAAACAGGCTGGCGTGAGGAAGGTCCGGTCTGGCTGGCAATGCCAAGTGACTGGGGAAGAGGTACTCCTTACCTGGATGCCTGGCATGCCAACTATCTTGGTGTTTTCTGCCGTCCTCTTGATCATCTTCACGAAGTTGGGGTCGCTGTACTCGAACCTCTTGCCGTAGACGATGGAGCAGATGATGTTGGAGACGGCCACGCTGACGTCCTGTCTTGCTTCAAATGGCTTACCTGTTAAGGAGAAAAAAAAGGAGACGGGTGCTTTATGCCAAGGCAGCAGACTGGTGGTCTGGAGTTGGCATCCCAATAAGGACCATTCCCCCTGCCATCTTCAAGGTGCCCACCGTTCTGCTCTTGAAACACCTGCGTCAGGTGGCCGATCTCCTCCAGGATCTTCTCCTCCAGGATCCTCTTTCCCATTCCAAAGTCCTTCAGGGTGGACAGGGTGAACTTCCGCATGGTCCTCCAGCACTCGCCATTAGCAAAGGCAATGCCTGCAAACGGCAGGGGTGACAAACAAAAAAAAGTGAGTGGCCAGCCCCGGGTGGCACCGACGGTCCCCTCTGCACGCCCCTCCCCTAACAGAAATACGCAGCTGGCACCTCACTGCTCTTGCCAGCTCCCTACCAAACCCCCCAGGATGGCCGGCTGCCTTACCGTGCTCCTTATTGGTGTCCCGGAAAATCGGCCAAATATCTCTGGCACCAAACTCCTCCTCGTAGTTCACCAGGGCGTCCATCACCGTCTCGTATCCGGCCAACACCACGACTCTCCTGGGGCCCAGGTACACGGTGAACACGCTGCCATATTGCTTAGAGAGCTGAAAGAAAGGGACCACCATGAAGGCCAACGTGGGCTTTGTTAGACTCGTCACCGCGGAGCTCCGTACTCTTTGGTTACACGACATCAACTTACGGTGATTCCTGTTTTTTAAATATGCGAAGGAGGTGGGACCCCTGGGATCGATGCAGACAGCGGATTGGGTCCTCCGGGCTGTCCGTTGGCAACCCCCTTTTATGCTGGTGTCTGTGTCCTCAGCAACGCCACCGGGAGGCTCCTGATTCACTCGCGTCTGACCCCGTCATGAATGGTCACTCGCCCGGTTGCGACATAACAGAAAGTCACAACGTAAATATGGCGTCGCTCGCTGTTGGGTTGTCCTTTGGTGGATGAACCTTCATTATTGTTGTTGTTGCGTTTCCTTTATTTAGTTGAGCTTCTAAAGTTCAAGCGCCGCGGCTCTTTTTGGGTGCCGACCTCGGCTCCATGTTCCCCTTTGGGTTCCTCGTTGTAGTTTGTTGCTCAGCCGTTCCCGGTTTCTGCCTGCCTGACGACGTCTCCTTCCAGTTGTTGGCCGATCATCTCTCGCTCTGTTTTCAGACCCACAGTCATCTTCGTCGTATCCTTTATCGCACTCACATCAGTTATGGGACAAAGTCCATCCCACCGTCGTGTCCAGCATATCGATGAAGCCATCTTCTTTCCTGGGTCTCCGCCTCTTCATCCCGTTGTTCTTCACACATGATGGCCTGTGCTCATGGTGGTTTCTCTCTCCTGCTTGCCAGCTACCCAGGACTCCATTTCTCTCTCTGGCTTTTTCTTGTCCCATCACCACCCGTTCCTTGTGTCCTTCTTTACCCCTTTACTCTTTTGCTCTGT
This sequence comes from Polypterus senegalus, assembly GCF_016835505.1. Lineage (NCBI taxonomy): Eukaryota > Metazoa > Chordata > Cladistia > Polypteriformes > Polypteridae > Polypterus > Polypterus senegalus. The sequence goes on along the minus strand of NC_053166.1, from coordinate 161,298,408 downwards.
CGTAACGTGCCAGTTGTTGATCTCGCTTTCCTTCCATAGAGTTTCCATGACAACATCTACCACATCCCATTGTTTGTCAATTAATGGAGCAAATCTGCTCTCCAACTGTTCGGCCACACAACTCCTGTCCTGGCGTCGTGACACTTGCTTCCGGTTAAGTTTAGGGCTGATTTCAAAATCCACCTCCTTGCATATAAGCCCCTAAATGGCTGCGGCCCCCGCTTACCTACAATACGTGAACTTATCGTTACTTATAAATGACGAGGGCATTATGGAAATGTTCCTCCCAAAATGTCCTTTTTTCATATGTCCTTATATTTCAGTCAGGCTTCCTCCTCTGGCTGGGGTTCGAATTCCGTTCCTGTGTCTATTGTGTTCATTGTTTTTGTTTACACTGTTTATTATTTAGTTTCTTTATTATGTTTCTTGTCTTTTATGGGTGGTCCACCTGCCCATCACATCAAGGGACTGCTCTCAGCTGTGTAAAGTCCCTTGCGGTTCATTGTGAATGTGCTCGTGGTGTGGCGAGTCCTCTTGTGCTTTTATCAATTTTTCTGGACTTTTGAACCTGTGCTCTGGTTTTTGACTTCATGTTATTATATAACTCTTTTTATTTTATAAAGATGTTGTGTTTGCTCGTATTACTAGCTGAGGTTTGATGATTCCTGCTCATTCAAGCTGGGGCAGCCACAGTCATCTTCAAGGGAAGAAACCCGAGGATGAAGGTGCCCACGTGTCGTGCTCTGAAGGTGCTTTGAGACCCCGATGTTAAATGGAGGGGCCTTGGTGACGCAGGATTGTTTGTTTTACAGGGACAAGCGTCATATGCAGAAATACGTCAGTTTCCTTCCTTTGACGGTGCAATTTAACACCAGCAGCCCGGAATTTTCACAAAGCCATTACATCCAAAGTTGTGGGGCACAGAAATGAATTTGGAAGAAGATTCTAGAAGATCATTGTGGTGAGACAGCAGGTGCCTTACATGTCTTTATCCAAGGCGATGTACAACATTGATGGGACTTGTCTTTTTGATTTTCCAGTTGAGGCTCAGACAGGCGAAGTGACTTGCACTGGTGTCAGAAGTGGGATTTGAACCAACAAGCTCAGGTTTTAAAGTCCAACTGCTGCGCCACACTGCCTGCGAAGTGCAGGGGACACAAACGACATTCTGAGGTGCGACCCGCAGGCTGAGCTTCTGGTAATTACCAGTTGAATTCCAAATCGACGTGTGCTCCCAGTTTCTCCGATCTGATAGGTGGTCTTATTAAAATGTTGGACTGTCATGGCAGCCACCCTGAGGGTTTTGCGTTTTTCATACTGAGAGGCTTTGATTTCATTCCTTGAACTAATTTGACTAAAGTGCTGGTCACTCGGTTTGGGGAGTGCTCAGTGGCAAAACAGGGTGCCAAGGGACAGGATGCCCTCACAAGCTGCTGGGGGTTTCTCTCTTAATATCGTGTAATGTCCCTCCTTCCCCCTTTCATGTTCTCTTCCAGTCGGCGACTTTAGGACAAATAACACTGAGCCTCGTCTACTCTCTGGTGACACTTGTGGGGTCCTCTGCTGCTTCTCACCCACTCAGGTGTGCCAATGAACAGCATTTGCTGATGTGGCACCAAATCTCAATCCAGACTCTTTTCACATGTAGCTCTGGTGGAACGAGCTGCCCACCTCAACCCGCCTCCGTGTGTTTAAGAAGACCTTCTTGTTTGGAGGATTTCTGTCTAACTTAGCTGCTGCCTATTTGAACTCCCTGAGCTTGTCACCTGGGACACTCAATTTTGTCACCTTGTCACGTCACACTTGATCCCAAATGGTCCCCCAGACTGATCATTTCCCACTTATGCTGACATGTTTTGTAAGTTGCTTTGGATGAAAGCTAAGCAAATAAAACTAAATGTCAGTTGCACATTCGATTTCTTCTTCTTCTTCCTCACATTCATCCCTCTTTAATTCCTCCCCTGACTTCCTTGACGGCCAATCTTCTCTCACCCCATTCTGTATCCGTAAGCCTTTCCACAGTTTCGGATTCTTTATCTAGAAAGGTCTTATCCATGGCACCGACATTCCCTTCTCCTTAATCCCTCCCACCTCCCTCACATTTTTTGGACTTTGCCCTGTCCGTGTATACCTTCTGAATATTTTGGCTCTCTTTCCATCGCTTCCCTGCCTTTTTAGGGGAGGCTGTCCTGTTCTTATTGTTCTACTAAGCAGACACCTTGGTTTTGGAATTTGACACGTTTTTGGAGCAATGGTGGCCCCAGCCAGTGTCCAGGGTTCAGGGTTCAAATCCTGCACTTAGTGTGGACTCTGCGTGATGTTCTTCCAGTGTCTCTGTAGCTGTGTCTCCAGTCCCTCAGCTTGAGGGTCTGTGAGCTTGTTGGGCTGAACGGCCGTCCTCATCTAACGATTTCCAATGTTCATCAGTTTTCCTTCCACAATGCTTTCCAGTCACGCTCGTTCAATTGACCGCTTTTTCCAAATCAGACGCAATACGTGTGTTGGGGGCCCTATCTTGTTAGAGGGCCCTGCTGGCATGGAAGACCCTGAATTGGATTCATTAAGTTTGGAAACGTTTATATTAGTGTATGTAGTTAATGAAAATGTAAGGATTAACTGCTGGGTGCCACAAAGCTCTTCCTACTCCACTCAAACCCTCTCCCTGAAACCAGACCCACATGCCAATCTCATCCTGGGCAAGGACACCCAAATAAAAACAAAAGGAAGGAGCCTTCCGTGGCACATAGTGGTCACAAAGGGTGACAAAGACCAGCTACTGTGTCAGTTATCTCATACCAGTCAGTGAACCGCACTCTCTGGCTCAGCCACCACATGGCTTACTCTGAAAAGGACAGCAGATGCCCAATCGTCACTTGGCGCGGTAAGGAGCACCCGTCCAGTTTAGGGTCGCGGAGAGCCCGCAGATTTCGGAAGCTCCCGTGTCTACCGCCGCACACCCTGCGCGCATCGCTGGCGGTCCCGGAACCCTACGGTGAAACCTGGAACTTGTGGAAAGAGGCGGGGCTCCAGCTTCCGCCGACACCAACGCCCACCGACCATCTCGCACCCAAGCCCCCCCATCCACCCCCGCTCCTCAAATTGCCCTGTCCCTCCGTATTCACATCCAATACCACCTCCATCCCACCGACGTTTCTCACCTGCAGCAGAGACTCGTGCAGCCTGCGAGTGTTCAGCATGTGCAGGTTCCCAATGATCGGGAGCGCGCGGGGACCAGGTGGTGGCCGGGCTCCGGGGGGCGCGCGCCTGCTCCATGCCAGCAGCGCCAGCAGCAGCAGAAGGGGGACGACGAAGGGCCAGGGCCCGTCTTCTTGGAGGAAGGTGTCCAGCACTCCCATGGCTGCTCCTCTGCGCCCGCAACTCAACTGTCTTGTCGGGCAAGTTTCGGCGCGTTCTTGTGCGCGTCCACGCGGTCCTTCGGTGACGTCACGGTATGGCGCAAGGAGCCGGAACTGCGCGACTGAATCGTGCGCCGAAATACGGGCGGTGAGTCTCACCCGACCGCACTGATCTGGACATGGACAGTGGGCACTCCGCGTCGAAGCCGTGGCCATTACAATAAGCCGACGGCAGAGCTTCTGCAGGCTCCCGTTTCACGGTGACGAGCTTGACCGCCCCGTTGGGCAGTGAGGGGGCAACGTTTTTTAGTGGCGGCAGATTGAAGTTTTCAACAGTGCCTCGTTGAGCGGGTCGTATAAAGGGGACCAGTGTCTGTGAAGCCAGACGGTCTGATGACAAACGTTCAATTAAAAAGTTATGTTTAATTGTAAAACGTTCATTAAAACCTACTTAGAGCAGACACCAGTGCGAGCCTTTTGAAAGCGAAGTGATTTCGCTCCAACGTGAAACTGCGGGCTTCTGCACGCGGCTGTGACTCCGATTTGGACCTGTTTGTCTGTCCGCTTCCATACTTACGTTTAGGAAATTTCCTTTCCAAAAAGTGCTGCCGGCCACCACTCTCCGTCGCGAAACGTAAGAAATCCCACCGTCTGGCTGCCGTTTGGTCGCCTTTTAATTTAGACGCTGTCGAATGCGGGGCTGGAATAAAATGACAAGAAACAAACTGCTACCTCGCCCTCCTCAGTTGAACTTGGCAAAGATTCGGATGGTATTCAGGCCCGCCATTGTCTGAACGCTTTATTGGTGTTGCAGATTTCAATTTAAATGGAGGCGTCTTTCCACTCACTGACCCAAAGTGAAGACATGTGACGTGAAAGGTTTGTAAATGTATTAAAAATCAAAAGCTGAAACCTCTCCTTCATAGAAGGTTTCAGATCTATCATTCAGTACTCCGCAGAAGCCCCTTTAGCAGGACATTCCAGCACTGAGTCTTGTTGGGTAAGTCTCTACAAGCTTTGCATACTTGGATTTGCTCCATTAGATTGGATGGGAAGTGTCGGTGAACTGCCATGTTCAGGTCCCTCCACTTGTGTTCTAAGGGCTTTGTGTCTGGGCCACTCGGAGACTTGTCCTGCAGCCAGTCCAGCGTTGACATGCCTGTTTGCGTCAGGTCACTGAACTGTCACCCTAGTCTGAGGTGGTGTGTCCTCTCTGTACTTGGTTGCATTCTTTCATCACTCACTTCTGACCATTCTCTGCGCTCCCATAACATGATGCTGCCACCACCATTATTCACTGTAGGGATGGCATTAGGCAGGTAATGGGCAGCGCCCTGGTCCTCGCCAACAAAGTGCTTGGAGTTCTGCTCAAAGAGTTCAATTTTTGTGTCATTGGATCAAAGTCTTTTTTCTCGGCTCTCAGAGCCCTTTAAATGTCATTTGACAAACTCCAAGTGGGCTTGTCACTGCGGCCACTAGGGGGGGCGCATCACTAAGCCCCAAACCCCCTGTCACAACTACACACAGAGACAGATGGGGTTCAAGTGAAAAAAGTACCTTTCCACAAATCTTGTTTCAAAAATCACAATACAATCCTTCCTTCCTTTACTCTTCCAGTCGAGTGTTGTCTCCTTCCTCCCAACTCCAACCCCCTGAGTAAATGGAGGTGGCCCCCTCTATGTTGGACCCAGGGGCACTTCTGGTGTCAGGACACTACATGCAGGAAGCACTCCAGGTTCAGCCAGGAGCCTCGAATCATAGTGGGCAACCCTCCCTTGTAGGACCCCCCGGTGACACCTATGGATGCCAGCAGGGATGTCCCTGGGACTGCAACTCCCAGTATGCTCTGTGAGTGCAGAAATGGGCATCCTAGCTTTGGACATCAAACCCTGAGGTTGTTGATTCAAATCCCACTTCTGACACAAGTGCAAGTCACTTCACCTGTCTGAGCTCCAACTGAAAAAAACAAATCCTACCAATTGAATGTCTCAAATGTTGCAAGTCACCTTGGATAAAAACATCAGCCAAATAAATCATTGGCATGTGTCTGTAGTCTCATTACAATGATCTCATGCAGCTCCTTCTGGTGGCACCTATGAAAGCCAGCAGGGCTGTCCCCCTGGGGCTGCATCTCCCAGCATGCCCCATGGGTCCAGGAATGACACCCATCATATGGGGGTTTGGGATTGCAGTCTTGGGAGGTCATCTCTCTCTGTTCATCTGACGCTATCCCGGAGTTCCTACCAGGTAAGGAGACGGGGGCCATCCATCACACCCATATCCCATATACACCTGACTGATAGACAGGCTCTGTCAGGTCCTCCCATCTCAGCAGAGGACTTCTGAAACTCTGTAAGTGTGGCCATTGGCTCCTCGGTCACCTCCACACACCCCTGCTGGACAGTTCCTGGGCTTTCCAGACATCTGCCATTGCACAGTGATTGAGGCTTAACCGTTTAACTTGCGTTGTCTTTGACGGGCGTGTCCAGCCTGTACTGTCCACTTTACCCCATCCTCTGACTTGACCCATCCCAGCTTTCACAACAAGGCATGGTGTCCAGCCAGGCACGTTTTTGAACAGTAGTGCCCTCCACTAGGAGTTGGACCCTCCTAGCTCATTAGCGTGTCCACCTTACTTTATTAATCTTCTCTTTGTTTTCTTTTCTGGTTCTTCTGTGGTGCCGTCCTGCACCACCACTGCCTGTGTGTCCACCTGTGGTGCTCGAATGATTGAATGAAAGTGGAGACCCCAACCTGGCATGAGGCTCACTGGGACAAAGCTTGGAAATAATGAGGGGCGACTTAAGGGCACTTATGTTGGGCAGAATGCTCAGTGGGGGGCTCCTTTGCCCACCCCCCCTTCCCTCCTTTGAACTCCTGCACATTTAGTTTTTTTTTTTTGGTCCACTCAGGCCAATTGACCTCATCAATGGACCGTCATTTAAAGACTTTTAAAAACCCAACCGACTCTACTTCTCTTAATTAAGTGTCTACCTTATGTCTGTCTGCCCTATTTATTTTTGTATTATTTTTCTTACCTAATTTGAGTTGGTTTTTCTTTGCACGTAGTGATGTCTTTGACACCTTTGAGCTCCATCGTTTGTATGAAGTCGTGCGTTAGGAAGTTCTTCTTCCTGATGGCCCTTCCTGCTGTAGTTTCAGAGCCTTGCTGTGTAGCTGGTCGCACCATCTTCTCCTGCGTGTCCTTCAGGCTCACACCTGGCTCTTCTCTCACAGCGCCTTCCCTTCCTCCAGTCCCGGACCCTCGTTTATTTGCCTGGTGTCCCCCTTCGTGTGTGGTCGAGATATCCCACCTGGTGTTTACAGCGTTGAGTAATCCTGTCCAAAGCTGACCACAGAGCAGCATGTAGTAACGTGACAGTATGAAAAACATCTAGAAAGTTCTGGAACTTTTTGAGAAGGAAATTGGCTTTACCTGAGGACTCTGAGATCCCAGCCCTCCAGTACAAGAAGACAAAAATAAAATTCATCCATCCATTCAGACGTGTGGTGTGAACGTAAACTAAAGGTCATGAATATCAGGTAGATGTTTGCACACCAATGACACAGTGGCAATCGGCTTCCTAGTGACAGCCTCGCCACCTGGAGGGTGACAGTAGCCTGGCTCTGCCCATCAGGGCACATTGAATCAGGGTGATGGCGCTGACATGGAGCACTGGGCTCTGCCATATTCCGCTTATGCAACGGCACAAAGTGTTTCGGCTTCAACCGTCTGATGTTGTTTATCTGGAGGGTCTGCTCCTTTCAGGCTCTCGTGCGACTGGCTCTGGCGGCAATCCCTGACCACATCCTGTTGTTGCTACAGTGTCATGATCCCCCCATGTGCACAAAGACTATCTCCTTCCTCAACCACCTTGGCCTCCTCCTGCAGCTCAGAATTATTCTTAGGGCAATGCCACTTACCTCCAAAGCTGAGATAAGACACCCCAGAAAGGGTAAAGTTGGGCCCCCCGATGCTGGAATTCTCATTTTCCAGGCACCTCACTGACCCCCTATAGCTGGACATCCATTCAGCTTAACGTGGCCTGAACTCTCACATCAAACCCAGTCGCTTTATCCTTTTTCACACTTTTGTCCTTTTCCTTCTAGAAGGCCTCATTGCCAGGTAAGCTTTCTTGCAGTTATTCGAAAGAATGGCGGGATTGTGGAATGAGACGGCGTTTCTGCCTACAAATAACTGTGACCTGACTTGTTCACAGCTTGCCAACTAATGAAACATAGAGGAGACGATGGATGGAAGCCATGAAAAGGGACGAAGGACCACATTTTGTGATACGCATTGGCACTGTCCGCCTCAAGTAATATTGTGCCGAGCCTTTTTAGTGGAAACAAATTTGGTGTCCTACTGACTTGGGAATCAGCTTTTGAAAAGGCAAATATCTGTCTCTAGTGTCGTTTGGACAAATTTGCCAATGCGTTTTTCGCTGCATTTACCAGTGACCTTGTTTGCCGAATATTCTCCTGGAAAGTGCAAAGTATCCGCATAGAGCTGGGAGGTCCTTTCCTTGTCATTATGACCAAGTGCTCCATGTGCTGCTAATGTAAAATGGATCTTCTTTATCCTGCTGCTTTGTGGATTCTGTTCTGTCTAGTGCCTGTCTGGAGCTGCCTACCGGTTTAGGACTCGGTCCATCCGAGACCGGCCGCTGCGATTGATCTTTGCGACTTTAGATTGTGTGACGCATATCTCACTGCAGTTTCCAGATTCTATTCTTAGAGATTCTTGTGAAACCTGAAAGAGAAGAAGAGGACGTGGGCTAAAATGAGGAGGGTGTCAGGCTACGTTTGAGGAAACAGCGGCTCACCCGGATTCCTCTGCCCTCGGTAATCACGGGGAACATCCAGTCTCTGAAGAATAAAGTGGAGGAACTCCAAGGGCAATGTCCATTTTCAGAAGGCCTTCGGAGACGGGCCAGTACTGAGACATGGCTCACGGAGCACAAGCAGGATGCTGACTTGTTTATCGATGGTTTTGCAGCGCCATGTTGGCTGGATGGAAGGGCTGAAGTGATGAGGAAAACTCGAGGTGGTGGCGCATGTTTGAACTTTAATTAACGAGACCGTCAGAGAACACACCTGTATGCCAAATGCTGAACTTTTTTCGACTGTTACGTCCTTTCTACCTTCCCAGTGAGTTTCCACAGCTTTTTATCATAATAATGGACATTCACCCAAAGGCAAACGCTGCCTCTGCCTGTAGCACAAAAACTGCCATCAATTTCACCTGATGCACCAAACTTTACATTGGGCAATCCCTTAAAAAGACGCTTCACGTGACACTTAACCAACGAGGTGAGATAAGACATCCAGGCTTTGTTACGGCTCAGTAAAGGACACTTCTAAATCACTCCCACTATCTCCATTGGGCTCAGTGTGTCATAACTGTGTGTGTTTATTGTCCACATAAAAAGAGAGAGAAAGCACAAAGGACATAAAATAGCAGACAGATAAATCTGTGCTCTGCCTGCACTGCCCGGGACATCTCTAAACAGTCTTGTGATGATGACTTGGACAGATTCATTGATGTTATGTTCTCATGGGATGTGATCATTCCTTGTAAGCGAGTTACTATTTACCCTAATAACACACCATGGGTGACCAAATCCATTAAGTCCAGCACACAGAAAACGCTACTCGTTATAAACAGGGAGTTGCCTCTGATCTTCATATAGCTACCGAGGATCTGAAAATAGAAATCCTCCAAGCTAAACAGAAGTATAAATATGAATTAGTGAACGAGACGGCTGCAAGTAAACTTGGCCCAGCTTGGTTTAGTATGAAAACCACAGCAGGCCTCTGGAATCTAAAAATTACCAGTCAGGTCGCCTCAGTTTTGGTTTCAGTTCAGATACTGAGCGTGCTAATGTTTTCAATTGCTTGTATAAATCACCTTGATACTTTTGAATTTAGTAATGAAATTCACTACACTTGTAAATCATCACAACTTTGATATACGCCAAAAGGATGTGGAAAAGGCCATCCCTATCATGGACCTGATAACATCTGTGGCCATTTACTTAAATCTTGTGCAAAAGAACAAAGTCCCTTGTTCCACTAAATTTGTAGTAAGTCTTTACAGGCACAGCATGTACCTCAGGTTTGGGAGGATGATGTGGTAAGTCCCTGTCCCCAAACTTAGTTGACCTGAAACTATTAATGCTCTCACGTCCGTTTTAATGAAAACCTTCAAAAAACTGGTAAGGTCAGAAATCTTATGGAATACCCAGAGTGCATTTCACCTGATGCAGTTTGCTTCCAGGCCACACAGAGGATGCCACTGTCACTTTGCTAAATTTGCTTGCTAAAGATCTGAACAGAAGTGGAGGTGTTTCAGTTTGAAGTCACAAACCCACCATCTCTGCCTCAGAGGTGAGCACTTTGTGGCCTGAGCTAAACGGAGAGCTCCATCTGTCAGCTGTGCAGAGCCCACCTCTGAACACAATGAGCGGTGCGCACCCCTGGCAACGTCAGACCCCACCTTCTCTGCGCAGCGTCGTCACTACAGGTGAGTCCCATGCTAGACTTTTATTTGTTGATTTTTTTTTCTCTGCTTTTAAAACAATTTAGCCCCATATTTGAACCAGGAGAGTTTTAGAACAATTTGACTGGAGTGGTAATCTGGTGGGCTGAGTTCTAGACTTTTTCAATAGGGAGGGATAAATGGAATTCTGTCTGACCCTGTTTGCTCCTCAATGGGCTCCCCAACAAGGATGTGTGCTTTCGCCCCCGCAATGTATCGTTCACACAAATATGTGTCTGAGTAGGTGGGAAAACAGGACCACCCTAAAGTATGCAACTGACTCTGTCACTGTCAATTGGCTCCAGGATAATGACACCAAGCCACAGTCCCGTCACCAAAGACACTGTCAAGTAGTGTGAGGAGTCTGATCTTCCATTAAGCATATCTAAGGTGAAAGACAGGATCAGTGATTTTAGGAGACATCCCTACACGTGCAAAGTCACATCCATTAATGGCCAGACAGTGGAATGTGTGCAATCTTATAAATATCTTGAGACAATTACTGACTCAGAATTGAACTTTGAAGCGAGTTGTGAAGCCGTCTGCAGTAAGGGGTGCCACTGTTTGTTTTGTTTCAGGAAACTGTCCTGTTTCCACAAAACACAAAATCATGACGGCCATCTTCTGTTGTGCTTTTATTGAATCAGTTTAATCACTTTCACCTGATGATGTTCTAATCATTTCCTCCCGATTCTAATTTAAGGTGCTTGATGTAGTGATACATGAAGGGATGTACTTACATTTTCCACATGTGAAATTTGCATTTCCAGTGCCCTCCATAATGTTTGGGACAAAGACTTATTTTTAGTTTCTCGTATACAAAGTACTGTATAGGGAAAGTATTTTATTTGACCTTGAGATTTTGATGAATCTCATTGTTTTAGACCTCCATGAGTCCAAAAATAACACTTTTGGAATTATGTCTGTATGTGTGTGTGTGTGTGTGTGAGTATGTAAACACGATAACTTGAGTACGCTTTCAGTTACGTCAATCAAATTTTGCATACAAGTATTAGGTACAAAACGTAGATTTCCATAAACTTTTGAGCTATTTCCACTAACTGGAAGCGGTACTTTACCTTTTATACATGCAGCTGCAGAGTCCGATTTATTCAACTTTAGATAATAATTGTTAATATATTATTATTAGATAATAATTGTTCAATATATTATTAATTTGATTTGTTGTCTGCGGTGGGCTGGCACCCTGCCCGGGGTTTGTTTCCTACCTTGCGCCCTGTGTTGGCTGGGTTTGGCTTCAGCAGACCCCCATGACCCTGTAGTTAGGATATAGTGGGTTGGATAATGGATGGATTTGTTGTTGATGGTTTTTTAATGTACACAATATAAAAATAAAACCCTTGTCTTGCGGTTTACTCCTCAAATATCCAACCCCATATCTGAGTGTATGAGAAAATCAAGGGGAGACCACTCACGATTTTTTTCCCCCTTGATTTATCCCTCTGTTCCACAGTTTAAAATCAGAAATGAAACAATTTACCTGTGATTAAACTACACATCGCAGTCTTTCATTTAAGGGGATTTGCATACATTTCAGTCACACAACACTTTTTCTACATGGTGCCCCCCCACCCATTTCAAGGCATGATACTGTTTGGGACACAGCAATGTTGAGTCCATTAAAGCCGTCATATTTAGGACTTTGTCGCATATCCCTTGCATGCAGTGACTGCTTTAAGTCTGCGATTCATAGACATCTCCATGTAACTTTCAAATATGCTGGGTACAGTACAGACAGTGAGACAGGTCAGAGGTTACAGCTAATGGTGGTTTAGCTTGTTTTGACATTTTTTCCTGTCCCCAGTTGAGAAAAGAACCTAAGAGGTTAGTTGGTACATTTTGTGTTCAGTGCAGCTGATAACACGATGAAACCCTGCCAGTGTGTCACTTCTGTATTTTAATGACAAGGCCTCATTCTTTGCTTTTTTTCCTGTGGTGTCCAAAATGTGTCTTGGTGAAAGGTGCTTTGATAGGTTACAGAACTGGCTTTACAACTGCAAAAGGTTCTGTAACCATGTCCTGGCGCCAGGTGTGACACCCACCCACCCCAAATCTCACTATAGAATTCAAAATGATCGTTAGATTTAGGATTCTAGAAAGGCCGTCGGGATCAATGAGCCATACATTTCTATCAAAGAATTTGACTGACACATGACAATACACAACTTCTACTATTACTCATATGAACTCATCTCATCTCATCCATCATTTATTGCTTAAAAAAAAGGAACAAGTGGGTGCAAAAATAAAACCAGTGGCCAGCACATTTTAAAAACCTGTGTATTTTGCTAAGTGGACTTTGACATTAGCAAAAATAATAATAATAAAAAAAAAAACATCCAGACACCCTCCCTCAACCCTGCACCCCACCAGCGTTTCCCCTCCCCAGGCACTATTCTTTAACAAAATAAAAAGTAATTTGCATGCAACGTATTAAAAACAAAAAAAAAAAAAAAAAATGGACAGTTCATCACTTCAATTGCCCAGCAGGCCCATGGCAGCATGTCAGAGTCTCATTAAAACAAGGCATCCGAAGGAATGTGGAACAAGTGCAGTAAAGAAGGCACATGGCGGGTAGCGTTTCGGCTTTTTACAGAGTCCTAGAAGTCGGAACTTCCCTCCCCGTGGTAGCTGAGCTCGATTGCGGTGTAGTTCCTTGGATTCCTGTAAAAGACGTGGGAACAAGCTGCTTAGACAGGTGATTATTATTATTATCGGATAAGTCCGGGGCTATGCCAGAAGGCTTTGACAGAGATAGCTGTGGGGTGTGGAGCAGATACTGCATAATTCTAAGGGATGCTGAGGAAAAACAGCCAATGACAAAGGATGCACTCCCGGAAATAACACTTTTATGCTGCCGTGATTGGCTTCATTATTTGATTTTTCTCATGCCTCCCTGGAGTGATTGGGCCAATCAGCACATTAATTGTGGGGTTTTGATACCCAAGGAGTTAAATTTGGACGTTTATTTTACGATTCAAGACGTCCTGAGAAAGTTTATTATTGGGTGGTTTATTATCCGGTGTTTGCACAGAATGTGGCATCATCAATGTGACCACATGAAGGTCAATGTGGACGTTCTAAAAACTGGTTTACTTCTAGTGTGTGTTTCTTTGGCACATTTCTGGGTAAAAAGACTTATTTTCTGATTTTTTGACTTAATTCCTGTTTAGCCCCTCGGCCTGACAAACGATAAGATCATTAACCAACAATCAAGCCTAACACAGCTGGTTTACTTCTTTCTCCTGGTCCTTTACAAAAAAAAGCTTTAGAAAGAACACATTTCAAAATTAAACATTTATATTTAAACTAAATAAAATACGTTTGGTAGCCTAATAACATTATACCTAGTGGTTTTCTATTTTTTTTGGAGACGGTAACTCCCATTAATTCTAGGAGTGACGTAAGCACCTAAAAGGCCCTCTATGGCTTCATACCCACTATGTATATTTTGTTAATGCCTAAATCCAAGGTGACCAGGACATATATACTATGCCATATGTCTTCCCCACATTTGGAGCACAGGCAGTTGAATTGTCTCACTTGGGTCTCGGAATGAGGCACAGATAGGAATTGAACCGGTAACCTTACCTCTAAAGTCTCCCACCTTTACCATGTCCAAGTAGTTTGCTTCTATCTGATGACAAGACCAGGGCTTTTCAGGGTCAATGCAAGTAGAGCAGAACTGACCTTCATGAAGTTGCTGTTTCCTGACCGGAAGTAGTAACTTCTCGTGTGTACAAGGGCTGCTCAGAAGATTGTGCAATGTTATATTTATTGCTATTTGTATTAGTTATTCTTCCCTATATTTTAAGTTTTGCTGCTCAAGGATGTCTCAGAGTAAAGAAGAAATATTCTGCTTTTAGGATATCGGATTCAGCGAGATGTCATCACAGACTTTTAAAGACTGCATCCAGAAGAAGGCAGAGAGCTGTCATTCATTATTTTCTCCTATTATTATAAACTTAGGCGCATCCTATAATATGTATAAATATACTCAGATGGTGGGCTGCATGTGTACAAGTGCATGTGGGAAGGTGGGAGTTATGTAATGTGGAGCTCATAGTGACATACTGTACAAATACATCCTGGCTAAAAATCAGAAAATAATGCAAAATGATGAAAATGTAGGTTGATTAAAGAAGCCAAAGTAAAAACAAACTGATACAAAATACTATGGCTAGAAGAGGAGGTGATTTCAGATGTAGGAGCCTCAAAAATATCAAGTGCAGCGGCCTTGCTCATTCCTTACCTTCTTCTGTATAAGTAAACTGCAGCAGCAACCGCAATCCCAGTCACCAGCAACACACCAATGATCACTGCGATCTCCCAGCCAACCGATGTATCTGAAGGAAAGAGCGGGGAAAAACGAATCATAAGGACCAAAGAGGGCAGACTAGGAGGTCACTTCTAGGTGTCTAGCTTGAGTGGTACCTTTGTTTCCAAACTGGTTGGCTTTCGTCTCACTGCAGTTTGTAAAAGCGAGCCTTCCACGGGTGTGCAGATGAGCTTTTGCTGGTGTTGCTTCCCAGGATGCAAGGCGGATATGGTTCAGTTGCTCTTCATCCAGGGCCTGAATGCTCCCTCTCACGTATACCAGCCCCCCGTCACAGGTCACATTTGCAGCTGCAGTAAGACAGACATTGGACTGGATGACTACATACTGGACAGCTCAGATTTTCTGTGTATTTTTACAACTGCATTTCAAAACACAGGAGGTCCCAGGGATAGGCGTGTTCCAAATATATGATGAGAATCAATCAATCAACATTTATTTATATAGCACATTTTCATACAAAAAAGTGCTTTACAAAATGAAGAATAGAAAAATAGAAGACACAATAAAAAATAAACATATGTCAACATTAATTAACATAGAATAAGTAAGGTCCGATGGCCAGGGTGGAAAATATGAAGAATAATATGAAACAAGTTCTTGCTATACAGATATTCTCCTGAAATATGTTACTGACTCTGAAAAATGATGAAAATGTCTTGAAGTAAAAGATATTAAAAATATTTTTTCTGTAAATACATTTTTAAAAACTAGGCTATAAGTAATTATGAAATGTAGTTAATGAACAAGGAGTGATGTGGTAGGACTGCACGGTAAAATAAACTAAATGAACTATACTTCCCATTCAAAGCTGTGTGTGTCTATAAGGCTTGACACACCACTTCCTGTATTGCTTCAGCGTTGCTCCAGTTAGCTATTGGCAAACTCTACAAGAACTGCCTGACATTTTTCAGAAGGACAAAATGAAAATCCATCTAATCCTGCTCATCACCCCCCTCCCCAACTGAACTGTCATCTATTTATTTTTTAATGTTTCAACTTTTTCCTAATGCACTTTACTATATTAACTTTGATTGGTAGGTTAAGAAGTTGCAATAAGCAGAGGATGATAGATAGATACTTTATTAATCCCAAGGGGATATTCACAGAGGCAACCATTTCATATTAACAATGATTTCCATTATTTTTCATTAAACCATTCAAAATATTTTGATGAAAACAAGCCATTCAGCCCAATAAAGCTCTCTCATTTATCCCCATGATTCCTCCAAAATAACACCAAGTCGAGTTATGAATGTTCTCAGAGTCCCACTGTCTACCACAATACTTGGTCACTTATCCCATACACTGTATCTATGGTTCCTTCTGTGAAGAAAAACATCCTAATGTTTGTGCACAATTTTTCCTTAACATGTTTCCAACTGTTGTGCCCATGTTCTTGTTGCAGAATTTATGTTAAAGTAACAGATGGGATCTACTTTACTTAATCTTTTCATAATTTAAACACTTTTATCTTAATCTCCATTTACTTAAAGGTGCAAAGGTTCAATTCCGTGTAATTTTTCACTCATAGCTCATACCCTGCAGTCCTGGAATCGACCTAGTTGCTCTTCTCTTGACTGTTTCTTGCTCTGCTATGTCTCTTTTATAGCCCGGAGACCAAACTGAGCGCAGTATTTTAGGTGCGGCCTCACTAGTGCATTATAAAGCTTAAATAATTTCTACATAATGTAACATTATGTTAGGCTTCTGAATGACTTCTGAACACTGCCTTGAGGTTGACAGTGATGAGTCCACTAAGACTCCTAAGTCCTTTTCATAAGCAGTACTTTCAATTGTCAGACCTCCCAGTGTGTATTCAAATCTAACATACTGTATTTACTTCCTGTAACTAATACTTCACATTCACTTATGTTAAATTTCATCTGCTACAAATCTGCCCAAGCCTGTATGCTGTCCAAGTCCCTTTGTAATGATTCTGTTGATTCCAGGTTACCTGCCATCCCTCATAGCTTGGCATCATCTGCAAACTTAACCAATTTGTTGTTTATACTCCTGTTTAGATCATTTATATACTGTAAATTAAAAATAGCAGTGGCCCTAGCATTGCTCCCTGTGGGACACCACACTTAACATCACCCAATTCCAATACTATCACCCTATACTTCCTGTGTTTTAGCCAATTAGGCACCCATCTACACACCACACACTGAACTCCCACCTCTTTTAGTTTAATGCCCAGTCTCCCATGTGGGATCTTATCAAATACTTCTGGAAAATTAAGATTAAAAAAATATCATATACATCACTCTGATCATATCCTTTTGTTGCTTTCTCATAGAATTCCAGCATGTTAGAACAACATGACCTCCCCATCTGAACCCATCCTGACTGTTCCCTAAAGCTTCTTTTTTTGCCATGTGCTGCTAATCTACTCCATAGTAATTCCTTCCATTAATGTACCTTTGATGCATGTTAACCTTACCCTCCTGTAGCTACCTGGATCAGCCTGATCACCTTTTTATACTAGGATAATATTTGCTAGTCTCCAGTCTTGTGGAATTTCCCCAATGTGCAGACATTTTCAAAAAATATGTGCCAATGGCTCATATATGTACTAACTACCCTCCTTAAGTCCTTAAGCACAAATATAATCTGGTCCTGATGATTTGCTAGACTTCAGACTAATGGGAGATGTAGCTCTGTAATGCGTTGTGTTGCTATACTTAACACTTTCCGTATCAGCACTGTACAGCCTTGAATGTCTACTTAAATAATGTAAGCACAACAAACCAACAGAGGAGCACTGTGGCAGACACCGGCTTCGTTCTTAGTTTAGGTGCGAGAATGATACTTCGATCATTAAGAATAATAAGAAGAACCCCTGTGGGGGATTCACACACTATGAATGTATGAATCCCATTGTGTGAATGTCATGGGATGCTTTTTATAACAAGGCCCAAGTTGGTTCATAAATAGACCCCCTCAGGCAAAACTGTAACGTTACACTTCCACCCAGACTGGGCTTTTAACCTGCATGTGAATGAGATGAACTATTTTAAGTCATCTATATGTTGCAGGGCAGCACAGTGGCACAGTGGTAGCGCTGCTGCCTCACAGTTAGGAGACCCGGGTTCGCTTCCCGGGTCCTCCCTGCGTGGAGTTTGCATGTTCTCCCCGTGTCTCCAGTTTCCTCCCACAGTCCAAAGACATGCAGGTTAGGTGCATTGGTGATCCTAAATTGTCCCTAGTGTGTGCTTGGTGTGTGTCTGTGTCCTGCGGTGGGCTGGCGCCCTGCCTGGGATTTGTTCCTGCCTTGCACCCTGTGTTGGCTGAGATTGGCACCAGCAGACCCCTGTGACCCTGTGTTAGGATATAGTGAGTTGGAAAATGACTGACTGTATGTTGCAAATGTCACCATTTTGGGCTAATGTATTTTGTTGTATATGTGGCCACTTTGTCCTATCCTGTAGAAGTATAACCTCTCTTCCCATTCTTATGCAGATGATATTCAGATTTATCCTCCAGTGATATTCAACGATATGGCTACTATGCCAAGTCTTCTCAAATGCTTTCATGGTGTAGAATGTGGGATGGCGTTCAACTTCCCCGAACTGAGCAAAACTAAAGACTTAGGACATTCTTTTTTGGCCCCTTTACTCACACCACAATCATTTCTAGTAACCTGGGTCTGCTGTCTTCACACATTAAATCACAGGTCGGGAATGTTGGTGTTATTTTTGATGCTGACACTGTTTATTTTATCAATCAATGCAATGCTGCCAGACCAGTGACATTTTTTTTTTCCAAAGTTAGTCTCACTTAGCAAGATGACATTCCATTCATGTATCCACCTGTCCATTCATGTATCCACCTGCCTTACATTTTTAACACTGTTCAAAGATGACCGAGTGACTCATGTATTCAAAATAAAGATCAATCCGCTCTGATTACTGACTGATTGATGGGTGGATATCAATTTTAAAGCTGTACAATAACTTCAACTTCTTTCTGTTAGTGTACAGTAAATGCAATGTCTACTGCGAGGTTCACTCTTCCACTAAAAATGTGAATCTGACTTCTCTATACCTGTATATTCCTTAATCCTACATCTTTCTCTTGTGTATGAGTTTAACAATTGCCGAGAGGTAATATAGAAAGAAACATGGCCTTAAAATCCACACATTTATTAAAATAAATAAATTGTCCATACCATCCACACATCCACTGTCTGATCCCATTTACTCCATCATTAGGGATGTGGGGAGCTGGAGGCTAAATCACTGGCACCAAATGCAAAGCAGTAGTTAATACAAAACATATTCAGATAAACATAAATAAAAATCTCACTCTGCAGATTGAGAAGTGTCAAGCCACACTGGCAACGATCCTCCAGATGCACAGTCACCTCATTCAGCATGTCATTCTCTTCATTCTTCCACTGCAGGCAGGCTAAAATATAATAGATATTCATTTAGTAACAGGACGAAAACATCAGCTACGGACAACATGTTCAGTTTGCAGTGTAATGAGCCATAGCATAGAATTAAAAAATATATACGGTAGTTCAAACCTACTTTATCTATTTTGAGTACATTTTAAAATGAACATTTTTTAGACTAAAAACTTGTATTCAAGTCAGGGTAAGAAGATGAAAATTGAATGACTGGAAAGGCCTTTAATATAATCAGGAACACTTCCTGACCCAGATGCAAAACTGCCAAAGAGGGTCAGTACATCAGAGTCCAGTTTACAGTTTGAGAAACAGATGCCTCACAAGTCCTCAGATGGCTGCATCCTTAAATAAACGGCAAGCATCAGTGTCATCAGAAGACGAACCCCGAGATGCTGGCCTTGTTTGAAATTGGCACATCTGTATGTTTCTTAAACTACAGACTGATGTACTTATCAATAGTCAACTATAAAGTACTGTAGAGAGAACATCTGTATATAAAACACTAATAAGTGTAATTTCAATGCTGGGTTTATCTACTTACAGTCAATCAGAGTTTGAGATACAATGCTATTTTAAAACCTTACTATGTAAAACCATGCAGAAAAGTATCCGAATTTGAATCGCACTAATAAGGCAGAAGGTTCTGGGTAAAGCAGTAATACTTACTGATCACGGCACTGGAGAGTTGTGACATGCTGCATATTGATTAACATAAGCAAGTAAGAATTTAGCTCTGTTGTTTAAATGTGACAGCATTCACTTTATTAACCTATTTAGTGAATTAATAAAAATACACGGGAAACAGGTCATCTATCAGTGGCTGTAAAAATTACAATGCTCATAACAATAAGCAGATAACTTAACCACAAACTTGATAACTTGACCACAAAGTGGTGGCTTTGAGGCTAAGAATCTGCTCCGGTATCCGTAAGGTTGCCAGTTTAAATCCCCGTTACTACCAAAGGAGATCCTACTCTGCTGGGCACTTGAGTAAGGCTTTTAACCTGCAATTGCTCCAGGGGTGCTCTACAATGGCTGACCCTGCGCTCTGATCCCCAAGGTGTATGCAAAAACTAACAAATTCCTAATACAAGAAATTGTATAAGGTGAAAATAAATAAATAAAGGTCATCACCATAACAAATTGTGCAGGAGGATGCTGGATTTTCACAGGCTGGGGTGCTGAGATGTGATTACAATTAAAGTAATGCCCACATTGTTTTCAAATCACTACACATTTGCCCGAGTGCATAAGTAACAGACTACAGCAAAAAGAAGTTCAGCCTGCTCAACACAACGCCACAGGATGACACCATATAACAAGGCAAATGTAAGGTTGTACCAATCAATTTGAGGAAGGCAGCACTGGTAGTTTTTACTTTTCATTTTTCAGGTTCATATATAATTTTATTTTCTCTATGAAATGAGCCCCTAACTGGCCCAACAAGCACCAAATATTTTCATACAATGCATTGTGAGCTGCCTTCACTAGTCATATTTTTGATGTTGTTGGGTAACACCTGACTACAGGTATTGGGATACTGAAAACTGCGACGGGAAACTGGTGCTGGGTTCACACTAATTCTGTTAGAATACATTTTTCTTAAGGAGAGGATGACATTAAGAGCTTTTCATCCAGACATCTTGGTAGAGCACAAATATAAGTAAATATATGGAAAATATAAGGGAAAGAGGCAAGCAGGACCAAATGTACGTGGGTTACAAAGAGGCAGAGCTGTTCAAAAGGAATTAGGAATGGAATTCAAGCAAAAACCTTCTTCTAAGACAACTGTATACACTGACACAAATCATTGCTCAAGTTTTTAATTCTGAATATTTGGAGATTAAGTGTGTGTGTGTGTACAATTAAAGTCTAAATACTTAAAAAGAAAAAAACGAGTGTTTGTTGAAACTGGCTTTGGTCATTCTAAGCACTTGCACTTTCTAAGATGCAAACAAAGGCACTTGCTGCTACATCATGAAATGGTGACAATCAGGCCTTCAAAACCAAATAAATAAGGAGAACGCCATGGTCTGCGCCATTATTTGGGCTTCTGACCTTAAGGTAGGATTTCCCTTTTTCACTCACACTCTCTGTTTCAGATTTCCTCACTTCAGTCATTACAAAAAATGTCAGACTGAAGATGGAGTACAGATCTGAAGTGCACACATCACCATTATCATTAACACCACTTTGCATCAGTTACCTGGATTGGGTTGTTACCCCCAAATCTTTTAATTGAAACTTTATAAAACAGATCTAAATTAGGGATTTAATTGTAGAGCAGAACTGTGTGTATCCTACATATTTGTTTTAACTCTGTCATGGTTTACCTTAATAAAGTGGGAAAATCCCACTGATAGATAGATAGATAGATAGATAGATAGATAGATAGATAGATAGATAGATAGATAGATAGATAGAACCTTATTTGTCATCAAGGAGATTTTTTTTTTTTTACCAAAGTTAATGAATTCAAAAATAAACATTATTATGTTACAGTGGTGTGAAAAACTATTTGCCCCCTTCCTGATTTCTTATTCTTTTGCATGTTTGTCACACAAAATGTTTCTGATCATCAAACACATTTAACCATTAGTCAAATATAACACAAGTAAACACAAAATGCAGTTTTTAAATGATGGTTTTTATTATTTAGGGAGAACAAAAAATCCAAACCTACATGGCCCTGTGTGAAAAAGTAATTGTCCCCTGAACCTAATAACTGGTTGGGCCACCCTTAGCAGCAATAACTACAATCAAGCGCTTATGCGATAACTTGCAATGAGTCTTTTACAGCGCTCTGGAGGAATTTTGGCCCACTCATCTTTGCAGAATTGTTGTAATTCAGCTTTATTTGAGGGTTTTCTAGCATGAACTGCCTTTTTAAGGTCATGCCATAGCATCTCAATTGGATTCAGGTCAGGACTTTGACTAGGCCACTCCAAAGTCTTCATTTTGTTTTTCTTCAGCCATTCAGAGGTGGATTTGCTGGTGTGTTTTGGGTCATTGTCCTGTTGCAGCACCCAAGATCACTTCAGCTTGAGTTGACAAACAGATGGCCGGACATTCTCCTTCAGGATTTTTTGGTAGACAGTAGAATTCATGGTTCCATCTATCACAGCAAGCGTTCCAGGTCCTGAAGCAGCAAAACAACCCCAGACCATCACACTACCACCACCATATTTTACTGTTGGTATGCTGTTCTTTTTCTGAAATGCTGTGTTCCTTTTACACCAGATGTAACGGGACATTTTCCTTCCAAAAAGTTCAACTTTTGTCTCATCAGTCCACAGGGTATTTTCCCAAAAGTCTTGGCAATCATTGAGATGTTTCTTAGCAAAATTGAGACGAGCCCTAATGTTCTTTTTGCTTAACAGTGGTTTGCGTCTTGGAAATCTGCCACTCGGGCCGTTTTGCCCAGTCTCTTTCTTATGGTGGAGTCGTGAACACTGACCTTAATTGAGGCAAGTGAGGCCTGCAGTTCTTTAGACGTTGTCCTGGGGTCTTTTGTGACCTCTCGGATGAGTCGTCTCTGCGCTCTTGGGGTAATTTTGGTCGGCCGGCCACTCCTGGGAAGGTTCACCACTGTTCCATGTTTTTGCCATTTGTGGATAATGGCTCTCACTGTGGTTCGCTGGAGTCCCAAAGCTTTAGAAATGGCTTTATAACCTTTACCAGACTGATAGATCTCAATTACTTCTGTTCTCATTTGTTCCTGAATTTCTTTGGATCTTGGCATGATGTCTAGCTTTTGAGGTGCTTTTGGTCTACTTCTCTGTGTCAGGCAGCTCCTATTTAAGTGATTTCTTGATTGAAACAGGTGTGGCAGTAATCAGGCCTGGGGGTGGCTATGGAAATTGACCTCAGGTGTGATACACCACAGTTAGGTTATTTTTAACAAGGGGGCAATTACTTTTTCACACAGGGCCATGTAGGTTTGGATTTTTTTTCTCCCTAAATAATAAAAGCCATCTTTTAAAAACTGCATTTTGTGTTTACTTGTGTTACATTTGACTAATGGTTAAATGTGTTTGATGATCAGAAACATTTTGTGTGACAAACATGCAAAAGAATAAGAAATAAGAAAAGGGGCAAATAGTTTTTCACACCACTGTATGTCACACAACAACAATCCTTCTCAAATACACACCACAATGATTTAAAATAGAAACAAAAGCGTCTGACTTTTCCAAAGGTAAAATTAACAGATACCATCACAGTGAGGCATTAGAAAAGTCATACTACAGTGGGTATAAAGGAGCGCCAGTAGCGTTTGACACACTTGAGCTGAATAATTCGTTGGCTGAAAGTACTAAATGTTAGCATGTCACAGAGAGGACGTGCAGCATTGTTCACAGTGGCACTCAGTTTTGAGTTTATGCTCTCCTCTACTAATAACCTCCAGTGGGTCAAGAGTGTGTCCCATAAGTGTGCCTGCTTTTTAATTTGTTTGTTGTTTGGTGGGCCTCTCTTGAAGTGGCCCAGCATACCACAGCTTACAAAATATAACACCATACAGCACAACAAAAAAATGAAAGGAGGTTTTGTATTTATCCTCGATTTATTGTGAACATGACAACATTGTCCGTCCAACTATCCATTCTCTGCTTATCATATAAAATTCATTCAGCTACATTGAGCGCAAGACAGGATCCAACATTGGATGAGGATCCAACCAACACACACATCCACACCTTTCTCTGTCTACAAATTGAAATAAGCTTTATTTAGTTTGTGCTTAGAAAATTCCAGACTGGCCAGACATTTTTCTGGCACACCATGTTACATTTTGAGACGATCTTTACAGTTATATGACATGCAATGTGTTGATGGAAGCACATAATGTCTGAGACATGTAATTAACAAGAGCTACTGAAACATTTGAATCATTCATTGGATTTTATGAAACCAAAATAATGTTTATTAGTATAACAACTAAAATCTGACAGCAGGATATATAACACATACTTGAATGGTACAAGGGTGAATGAGAGGCCGTCACCAGTTATGAGTAATTTCAGCATTCATTCACTCACTCAGTCCAAATCAATGACTAATTCTGTATTAACACACGGGCACAAACAACAGCCAAGTCTTATCACTTACAGGAAATATGTGAGGCGGATTGAAAACAACAAAACAGAGGCTGCTTCACAGGAATTTGGAAATAATGATCTTAAAGTGACAAGCTGGATTTTATACACGTGGCCTAAACATTGGGACATCTAAATAAGAATTGAAAGATTTCTACAAGTACAGGATCAGGTCTGTGACATTTGAATTACTTTGGCATCACAAGTATTAATGTCTCCTCCATATATTGATGTAAACATCCATCCATCCATCCATTTTCTAACCCGCTGAATCCGAATACAGGGTCACGGGGGTCTGCTGGAGCCAATCCCAGCCAACACAGGGCACAAGGCAGGAACCAATCCAGGGCAGGGTGCCAACCCACCGCAGGATGTAAACATCAGTCTCACAAAAGCAAATGTCACAAAAAGTGATTTTTTTCTGACAAACCCGGTATGAAAAAAGTGTAGTGTTGAAAACGTTTGTTTAAGTGAAAACATCCTGAATTATCTTGACATTCAGTAATTTGTGTGACATTATGTAATACTGAAGTTTTATTTATACCACTGATTATGAGCAGTATTTATATTTCAGCTGCCGGAGAGAAAAAGTCAGTGAATAAATGTAGTAGATGAACATATTAGGGTAAATCAGGTAGTCCATGGTGACCAAATTAATCTTTATATACTTTGAGTGCCAACTACCTCCCATTTGTTGTTACACGGAGGTAGAGTCCCCGTCTCCGTCAAGCATCTATTTCAAGCTCTGTACAATTTAACATGAGAGCACAGCTTCTGAACTCATTACCTTTTTCTCTGCTAACTCCATTACCTGTTTCTGCATTTCCTTGCACAGTTAAACAGATCCAAACTGGGGTGGTGGCCATTTCAAAAAGGCAATGGTTCTTGGTACCTGGTGAGGGTCGTGAGATGGACCATACCATGGAATGCTCCTTAGTACAAAGGCTAAAAGACACATTTTGGGCTTGATACCTAAAATGTACAGAAAAAAAAAAGTTTTGTGTGAGAACTTGTCACTGGTCAAAGTGGAAATCTGTACAGCTGACTAGACTCACATCATGGTGGTTTCCACGGATGGCTTCTGTAGATTAAGTCTCTGCAACAGCTCCTCATTTTTGGTAAACACCACAGCATCCACAACAGTCAGGTTCAGCACAGATGAGTTGTTAATCAATGCCACCCCAGCCAATAGGGTGGATGGGAGGCTAGCAAATGTTACTGGCCACTGCTGGTCTGCAAATACATTAAATGCACGATGATTCATATTGAGGAACTCTGTATAGGCCACAAAAACCCTCAAGTTCATAAAATGAGCCGAGATTGGAGCTCAGTGTCGTACGAGTATGCTGGTAGTGCAGGCATATCTGACCCTGGTCTGGAATTCTATCTCTCAATCACATAGTACAAAACAGTGCTCCTAGTCTGTGATTACAATGGCTATAAATATGACCATTTTCATTACACTTTGACATTACAAACATTTTGTCTCTACGTGATCAAAAAGTTTGAAGCCCGATCTATCAAGATGAACGCTGGTAAAAATAAACCAAGTTTTCATTCCCAAAGCTTTTCTGTGCTACTCCAATGTTATCTTGCTTTTGTAACCACTGACCCATGGGTGTGGAAATCATATTGGGCCTGGCCCGGTGAATATGTAGGGCTGGCATCTCTTTGAATCCATGATTTTTATAGAAGAGTCTTTGCAAGCCATGAAATCTGAGCAAGGTACTCTCAAGAAGCAGAAGGAGGAAAAGCATGGTTGACAGCTTTCCTCATCACTTTTCCCTAACTGGTGATACAAACTCCAAAGGAAATCACTGTAATATTGTCCAGATGTGTGTCTCTTTTGAGAAATATCACTGTGTAGACTACATTCTCAGCATTATCAAAAACTGTGCCCATGATCTTGATGGCACTGGCTTGGAAATTACATTTCATGGGAGATAGAGATTCACTAATCTTTCACCAGTTGTTGTTTGGACTCCCAGTTATGAAATGCTTCTTAAATGTCATTGGCTGGGGTTATGACACAATGGATCATTTTAATAGTTAACATTCTGAAAATGCAATGTGTGGAGAACATGGTCAAGTTTAATTATTTATGAAAAATGCATTCAACTGACCCATAACTACAGTAACACCTAAAATGTCTGATATCTTGTGCAACATCGCTCTTCAATTCTCCATTGCAATTTTTGCCTTGGTGGTGCTATTTTCTTCTATTATCAGTGACAATGGCCAGCTAGACTTTGGGTCATCTCCAAGAGATGCCCCGTCACAATGCAATTCTGCATTCCATCTCTTGGCTGCCACATATTGTACTGCTACCTTGAAAACGGTTTAAGAGGAGACCAGAAGACAGAGCTACAACATAGCCTAAAGATGTGCCGAGTCAAAACCAACAAAAATGTCAACAGTGGACACAGAGCCAAAACGTTAACCAGAAGTCATTGTGAAAAGGATGCTCACGAAAGGTCTAAACCAAGAGCTCTGAGACAACACGTAGAGGAATCACCAAGTTTGCTCACAAATTTGGACAATGACAATGGCTGTGTGCTGCTGCAATATACAGACGCTTGACAATGATGTCACAATGAGACACACTGTCACACCATCACCATAGAACTGAGTCACAGCCAAAACAGTGATGAAACACAACCGTAAAGCAAACACTAAACTGCAGTGTAAATGTCATACTGATTTCCAAATACTATTTTTGAAATGGAACAAAACAGCTAAAAAAACATGTGTGAAACCCCTGATAAATAGTCCAATAGTGTCGAAATTGGACAGTTCATATTGAACTTTCAATTCAATTTGAAATTCAATGACAGTATCATAACTGATTTTGTAGAATTTAGCATCCATGTTAACATGATTATGAAACAAGGAACATACACAATAAACCACAATTGTTAGAAACTTGAACTTCACATATTTTAGTACACTGGAACTAATGTTTGGCCACTTTTAAATTAGTATAGGCTCAAAATGTTTTGATAACCCTTTGTAGTGATTCTTGCAAAAACAGTAATCTAAATACAATTTTTAAATCCAATCTTTAACTTACTTAGCTCATTTATGAAACCATGCAGATAATAATACTGATTTCATACCTGAGCCGTCATCACTTCCAATAAGGAAATAACCCGTGTCCTTGGCCTTGCCATGTAAAGGTACTCTAGCAAACTCCTGTGCACCTTCCTTCTCAAACAGGACCAGGACAAACCCATCCAGGCTACTAAGTGGTTCAACCTGCAGCTCCACAAAGAATGTCTGACTTGTCCAGTTGGAGCTGCTGACTTCACTGATTACATATGAGGCACTGGGCAGAGGTGTCGGGGTGGCAGGAACACTGGGACTTGCATTGCACTTATTTGGTTTCATGGGTGACACCACAGCTACCTGTAAAAAGGGCAGATTTTTAACAACATGAGTGAAAGAAAGCAAACATCACCTAACTGAATCTGAATACAAGGGTCTGTGACACTGGGCTTTCAGGGGAACTGGTTTTCCAGAGTGTACCCTTAATGAAATTGCTCTTATAACTTTGTATTTGGTTTCCTTGATGCTGTTTATGTTGTTCCAAAAATGCAAAGGCATTTTAAAGATATATATATATATATATACACTCACCTAAAGGATTATTAGGAACACCTGTTCAATTTCTCATTAATGCAATTATCTAATCAACCAATCACATGGCAGTTGCTTCAATGCATTTAGGGCTGTGGTCCTGGTCAAGACAACCTCCTGAACTCCAAACTGAATGTCAGAATGGCAAAGAAAGGTGATTTAAGCAATTTTGAGTGTGGCATGGTTGTTGGTGCGAGACAGGCCAGTCTGAGTATTTCACAATCTGCTCAGTTACTGGGATTTTCACGCACAACCATTTCTAGGGTTTACAAAGAATGGTGTGAAAAGGGAAAAACATCCAGTATGCGGCAGTCCTGTGGACGAAAATGCCACAACACGCACAACCTTGAGGCAGATGGGCTACAACAGCAGAAGACCCCACCGGGTACCACTCATCTCCACTACAAATAGGAAAAAGAGGCTACAATTTGCACAAGCTCACCAAAATTGGACAGTTGAAGACTGGAAAAATGTTGCCTGGTCTGATGAGTCTCGATTTCTGTTGAGACATTCAAATGGTGGAGTCAGAATTTGGCGTAAACAGAATGAGAACATGGATCCATCATGCCTTGTTACCACTGTGCAGGGTGGTGGTGGTGGTGTGGGGATGTTTTCTTGGCACACTTTAGGCCCCTTCGTGCCAATTGGGCATCGTTTAAATGCCACGGGCTACCTGAGCATTGTTTCTGACCATGTCCATCCCTTCATGACCACCATGTACCCATCCTCTGATGGCTACTTCTAGCAGGATAATGCACCATGTCACAAAGCTCGAATCATTTCAAATTGGTTTCTTGAACATGACAATGAGTTCACTGTACTAAAATGGCCCACACAGTCACCAGATTTCAACCCAATAGAGCATCTTTGGGATGTGGTGGAACGGGAGCTTCGTGCCCTGGATGTGCATCCCACAAATCTCCATCAACTCCAAGATGCTATCCTATCAATATGGGCCAACATTTCTAAAGAATGCTTTCAGCACCTTGTTGAATCAATGCCACATAGAATTAAGGCAGTTCTGAAGGCGAAAGGGGGTCAAACACCGTATTAGTATGGTGGTCCTAATAATCCTTTAGGTGAGTGTATATTGTTTTAAGAAAAAACATTTTTTTAATATACAGAACTGGCTTGCTCTGTTCCTCAATTTCCTGGTTGAGATTTTGTTTTCATATTTCCTTTCAAATTCTCTCTTAGATTTAATTGCCATTGTCACTTACCGATTGCTCAGTCAGCAGGTTTAGGTCAGTTAGGATAGGTGTACAGTAATCCCTCGCTATATCGCGCTTGGAATTTCGCGGCTTCACTCAATCACGGATTTTAAATGTAAGCATATCTAAATATATATCACGGATTTTTCACTGGTTTGCCGCTTTCTGCAGACAATGGGTCTTTTAATTTATGGTACATGCTTCCTCAGTTTGTTTGCCCAGTTGATTTCATACAAGGGAAGCTATTGGCGGATGGCTTAGAAGCTACCCAATCAGAGCATGTATTACATATTAACTAAAACTCCTCAATGATATAAGATATGCTTCCCGCACGGTGCTTGAGATTGTTTGCTTCTCTCTATCTTTCTCACTCTCTCTGCCTGACGGAGGGGGTGTGAGCAGAGGGGCTGTTTGCACAGAGGACACGGACGCTCCTCTACAAAATGCCGCTTTATCGCGGTGCTTCTGTATACTTAAAAGCACGTATTGATTTTTGATTGTTTGCTTTTCTTAGCGGCTCTCTCTGACATTCTCTGCTCCTGATGGCGCTCCTTTGAAGATAAGATATGTTTGCATTCTTTTAATTGTGAGAGAGAACTGTCAACTCTGTCTTGTCATGGAGCACAGTTTAAACGTTTGACTAAAGGGTGTTATTTCATGTCTACAGGGAGTGCAGAATTATTAGGCAAGTTGTATTTTTGAGGATTAATTTTAATATGGAACAAACACAGTGCTATCAGTCAATCCAAAATGTTAATAAACCTGAAACCTGAATGTTTCACAACGGAAATGCGCACAATTATTAGGCAACTATTAGTGTGCAGATTTATTATGCAACTAAAGGAAAAATGAAAATTTTCCCATCTCACTTGTTTATTTTCATCTGTTATAGTGAGAATAATAAACAAACACCTCAAAATTTACAAATAAACATCTCTGACATTTCAAAAAAAATCAATCAATCAATCAATGACCAATATAGCCCCCTTCTTTCCAATAACAGTCATAAGCCTTTCCATTCATGGAGTCTGTCAGTTTCTTGATCTGTTGACGATCAGCTTTTTGTGGAGCAGTGACTACAGCCTCCCAGACACTCTTCAGAGAGGTGGATTGTTTTTCTCCCCCGTAAATCTAGCGTTTAAGAAGTGTCCACAAGTTCTCGATAGGGTTTAGGTCAGATGAGGAAGGGGGGCCATGTCATTATTCCTTCATCTTTAAGGCCTTTACTGGCTGGCCACGCAGTGGAGAACTTCGATGCAAGTGATGGAGCATTGGCCTGCATAAAAATCATGGTCTTCTTCCTGTATCACTGTTTGAAGAAAGTGTCTTCGAAAAATTGGCAGTAGGTTTGGGAGTTGATTTTGAGTTCATCTTCAATGCAAAAAGGTCCAACTAGCTCATCTTTAAAAATACCATCTCATACCAGTACCCCACCTCCACGTTGGAGTGGAGCTGGAAACCCCAGGTGGTAATTAAGGTAAGTACTAATGAGGTAAGTATCTAAACCTATTCTCTGTGCCCATTACTGATCCACAGGTCCATCCATCTGGTCCATCAAGAGTCACTCTCATCTCATTGGTCCATAAAACCTTTGAAAAAAATCTGTCTTCAGATATTTCTTGGCCCAGTTTTGACGTTTCAACTTATGTTTCTTGTTCAGTGGTGGTTGGGTTTCAGCCCTCCTTACCTTGGCCATGTCTTTGAGCACTGAACACCTTGTACTTCTGGGCACTCCAGGTAGGTTGCAGCTCTGGAATATGAAAGTACTGGAGGATAATGGGTTCCTGGTAGCTTCACGCTTTGATTCTTCTCAAATCTTTGGCAGCTAATTTATGCTTTTGTTCTCAACACGCTTTCTTATGACCCTGTTGACTATTTGCAACAAAATGTTTGATGGTTCTGTGATCACACACCAATATCTTAGCAATTCCAAAAGTGCTGCATCCCTCTGAAAGACTTTTTACAATTTTTGACTTTTCAGAGTCAGTTAAATCTCTTTTTTGGCCCATTTTGCCTGAGGAAAACTAGCTGCCTAATAATTCTGCACACCTTGATATAGGGTGTTGATCTCCTTAGGCCACACCCTCCCTCATTACACAAATACACATCACCTGACGTGCTTAAATCCAATAAGCATTCAAGTTAATACAGCTTGGAGTTGGAATATACGCATTAAAAATGATGATATGGTCAAAATACTCACTTGCCTAATAATTGTGCACACAGTGTAGAGGGCTCTAATAATGTTAACAGGGTGGGAGAGTTTATAAGGGCTTCAAATATATAAAAATAACCATACAAACATATGGTTTCTACTTCACGGATTTTCACCTATCGCGGGGGGGTCTGGAACGCAACCCCCGCGATCGAGGAGGGATTACTGTAAACCCACCAGGTGGGTAAGTGGGCTTTGCACATATTACGATGGGCATCAAATTAGCTGGCAAGAGTTTATGATACAAAACACTTTCAGATGTGTAGAGGCTTTGAAGGGCACACTCTGCAATCAATACCACAGAGGAAAGAATGAAGAAGAGAGCCATCTACGACAGCACAGAGTCTCCAGACTCTGCATCAAGAGAGCAGATCTACGGGAGACTGCTGCTAGGGCACAAACAAAGGCTTGATGAACATCAGTTGGGTTTTCTGGACAAGGGTGTCCAATGTTTAAATAACCCAAGACACCTGATAACTCCAAGTAATGACACTGATGAGGTGCCCTAGTTTAACAAAAATTGATGGATCAGTACAACATACACGTATCACAAGTGGTCACCTACACACACACACACACACACACACACACACAAAAAGGCAGTCTTGTAGTCAGAAACAGACTCCTGAAGAAAGAGGGAAATGGCAACTCAAAGCAGTGACTCTAAAAACATAGGCTGATGTGCAGACCTGGATGAGCAGATAGGACAGTGGCAACAGGAAGATGAAGATAATGTATTGAGGCCTAAAATACAAAATAATAGGCAGAGGTCAAAAGACACAAGTCAGCAAATACAGCACAGATAAATGTATCCAAAATATTCGACAAAAACAGAATCCAAAAAGGCTTGGCAAGGATCAAAAACAATGAACACTGGGAGACAAGCACAAGACACAGAGAGCTCAGCCCAAGACTTTCATAAGGCACAGGGCTCCCTGTTTTAAGTCCCTGGCACCAGCCACCAAGTGAGTGCCACACAGTTAGTGTTTCTAGGCAACATGTACTGATTGGGGGGAGGGGGGTTGTACAAGGGTAAAGTTTAGGGAAAAGGAAGGGCTAGGGGCGCAACTGCTGCCAACTCCTGATACCCATGTCTTGTGCAGATTAGTAAACTGGCTCCAGTCAGTCAACTAGAAGACTATCAGCAGATCTAAGACTAGCAGATCTATCAGTCAATCTAACTTTCTCTCTTTCTTTCCTAGGTGACGAAGCGGAAGCGGAAGTAGAAGCAGACAATGGCCGACAGTGAGAAGAATCGCGTTGCCATCGTTGTCGAGGAACTCCAGGCACTCGACAAACAGATTCAGAAACTCCTGTCTAGACGAAGGTACCTCAGAGACTTGAAGACTCGGCTGCTGGACAAACCACACCAAACAACCGAAGCCGGCGTAACATCAACCCCACCTCGTGCCGCTCAAGTCCAAGGGCAAGTAAGCTTCGCCCCCGCGCCTCGTAGGAACAACGCTGATGAAGACCTCGACGGGTTTCAGCTTTGCAGGCGGGGGTTCAAGGCTAGAACACCTCCAGCGGCACAGGCGAGCATTCAAATCCAGAATCGATTCGACCCTCTCCGCGTCCCCAGTCTGCCTTCAACCCCGGGTGATATAATCGTGGTAGGTGATTCCATTGTACGAAACCTGAATATCACGTGCCCTAATCAAAAATCCTTTGTTTCTTGTTTTCCCGGTGCTCGAGTTCGAGATGTGATGAGGCGGGCGCCGACCTTCTACCAGAAGCACAAGAGGGCAATTGGATCCATCATTCTACATGCCGGCGTAAACGACATAAGGCACCGAGAGTCAGAGGTTCTCAAGGCTGACTTCGCAGCACTAGTTGAAGACACGAAGGAGAGGACCCCATCCGCAAAAATCTTCATCTCGGGTCCACTACCTCTCGTCAGACGATCGCATGAATACTACAGTCGTCTGCTGGGTTTAAACAACTGGCTGAGAGGCTTCTGCGAGAATCAAGACATCGGGTTTATAGACAACTGGGATCTTTTTTGGGAAAGGCCGTGCTTCTTCAAGCGGGATGGACTGCATCCGAATAGATTTGGCGCCCGGGTCCTCTCCAAAACATCGCTAAGGTAATTCGTCTATCTTGACTGTCTACTTCTACTGCTAACCCCTTACGTAATGCTACTGGTTTGATAGGACATAATGGCTTAACAGAGTCTTCCGTTAAAGTGCACATCATTAATAATCTAATAACAAATCTTAACGCACGTAAAAAATCTAGGCAGTGCGGCAAAAACACCAATAATTTAATTGAAATTACTACTTCAGATCAACACTGCATTAAGACTATAAAAACGGATTGTAGATTACATAAAAAGTACACACAGAGCGGCGTTAACAAAAATAACTTAATTTTTGTTCCGATTACCGATAACACGCATAAAATTCAGCTCTGCCCTTCAGAAACATTAAATATGGCACTATTAAATGTTAGAGCTTTAACTAACAAGACATTTTTTATAAACGATCTTATTAGTGATAGAAACATTGATTTTATTGCGCTAAATGAAACATGGCTTAATTCCAATGGGGCGGCAGTTTTAATCGAATCTGCCTCCGGATTACAGTTTTACTCGTGCGACCGCCAGGGAAAAGGGGCGGTTTGGCAAACATTTACTCGAGCGATTAAAATGTAAAGATGTTAGTTTTGGTAAATTTAAGTCCTTTGAGTATCTCGCCGTTGTTATTCATGGAGATTCTCACGTTCTCGTATTATCCGTGTATAGACCTCCTAAATATAACGCGTCTTTCCTTGAGGAATTCTCTGACTTAATGTCAATTTTAGTTACAAACTATGATGCACTCTTAATAGTCGGCGACTTTAACTTTCATGTCGACAATCAGTGTGACCAAAAGGTAAAGGAATTCATGAACCTCCTGGACTCTTTTGATTTGAGGCAGCTCGTAAATCAGCCTACACATAAAGCAGGTCATACGTTAGACTTAGTGATTACTAAAGGACTTAAAGTTGATATAAAGCAGGTCACTGATATCGGTCTATCAGACCATTTCCTTCTACTATTTAATATAGAAATAAAGATAGAAAACGCTCATGAGAAGCATTTTGTTAAAAACGCTTCTTTGACTCATCAGCAGCTTTAAAGCTTACAACTATTCTAAGCAATCAGTCCGTTTATAATGCCAGCTATAATAGCGAGGATAATGTAAATAGTAAAGTGGAAAACTTTAACTCTAAAGTAAGAACTGCTGTTGACATAGTTGCACCTGAAAAGACAGTTAAAAAATCCTCTAGTACTGTTATTCCATGGAAGACCCAAAGAGTGTCTGATTTAAAAAGAACATGTCGTAGAGCTGAGCGTAAATGGAGGAAAACTAAACTAACTATCCACTATGAAATATTAAAAGTTAAAATAACAGAATACAATAACACTGTCCGTCTTGAGAGGCTGCTATTTCTCTAATATTATAAATAACAATGCTAGTAATCCCAGAGTCTTATTTTCAACAATTGACCGTCTGTTAAACCCAGGGAACACAAAGGAATGCCCCCAGAATACTTCCAGTGAAACCTGTGAGAACATTGCTGTATTTTTCACTCAAAAAATTAATGATATTAGAGATAACATATGTGAAAGGCGCTATATAGCGCCCGACCCGGCACAGACCACGCAGAGGCAATCGTGTACAAAACTCACAGGTTTTATTTTCTTCAGCCGTGGGCTTTCCCCGTGTCCCACAGGCCCAACACAGTCCCAAACACAGTCCCAAAACACAGCCTTACAATTCTCCACCACCCTCCCAGTCAAGCTTCGTCTCCTTCTTCCTCCCAACTCTGGCTCGCCGAGTGGTGGTGGCTGGGCCCTTTATAGCCCACCCGGAAGCATTCCAGGTGAGTAACCACCTGGTCCCGATTGCACCTCGGTGGGGCTGAAAGCTCGTCCAGCCGGGCTGTGGGAAGCAGGCAGCTCCCCTAGCGGCCACGCCGGGCCCCAACCAAGCTGTGGAGGACTCCATCTCCCATGGAGCCCTGCGGGTGGTTGGGGAGTCACCGACGGCCAGGGAGGCTGCCACCAAGCGTCCCGGGGGAGGTATTGGACTTCCCATGGCGGCTCCCCCGGAACATAAGTAGTAGAGGCGTCCCTACCGGGCATGGGACCCGGCTGTCCTTCGCACATAGTATATCTCCCGAACACTGCAGAACCTCCAAAGCCCCGGTACTCCGTTATAAACAAATTAAATGCTTTCACCAGGATAGATTTACCTGAATTCCATAGTATAATCTCTCAACTGAAATCCTCCACCTGCGTCCTTGACCCAATACCAACCAGGTTTTTCAAAGAAATATCAGGCGTCTAATTGACAATATTCTGGACATAGTAAATTGTCATTAGATACGGGGTCTTTCCAGACTGTCTTAAGACTGCTGTAGTTAAACCCCTTCTTAAGAAACATAATCTTGACCCCTCTGCCTTTGAAAATTTTAGACCCATTTCTAACCTGCCCTTCTTAAGTAAAATTTTAGAGAAGGCAGTCATTATGCAGTTAAATGACCACCTCAATAAACATGCTATTCTTGATACTTTTCAGTCAGGCTTCAGAACAAATCACAGTACAGAAACTGCACTTGTTAAAGTAGTAAATGACTTGCGGGTAAATGCAGACAGAGGCCATTTATCTGTTCTCATCCTCTTAGATCTGAGTGCTGCATTTGACACCATTGATCATAATATTCTTAGAAATCGCCTTAGTCAATGGGTGGGCCTCTCTGGCAGTGTCTTAAATTGGTTTGAATCCTACCTGGCAGGGAGAAAATTCTTTGTGAGTTGTGGTAATCAAATCTCAAAGACACATGATATCCGATATGGTGTTCCACAAGGCTCTATCCTGGGTCCGCTGTTATTCTCAATCTATATGCTTCCGTTAGGTCAGATTATCTCAGGTTACAATGTGAGCTACCACAGCTATGCTGATGACACACAGCTGTACTTATCTATAGCACCTGATGACTCCGACTCTTTCGATACACTAACACAATGTCTTACTGGTATTTCTGAATGGATGAATAGTAATTTTCTCAAACTAAATAAAGAGAAAACTGAAATTTTGGTAATTGGCAATAATGGATTCAGCGAGGTTATCAGAAATAAACTTAATGCACTAGGATTAAAAGTTAAGACGGAAGTAAAAATTTAGGGGTAACCGTTGACTGTAATCTGAATTTTAAATCGCATATTCATCAGACCACTAGGACAGCATTTTTCATTTAAGAAACATAGCTAAAGTTAGACCTCTTATATCATTGAAAGATGCTGAGAAATTAATTCACGCTTTTGTTTTCAGTAGACTAGATTACTGTAACGCACTCCTCTCAGGACTACCCAAAAAAGACATAAATCATTTGCAACGAGTGCAGAATGCAGCTGCTAGAATCCTAACTGGGAAAAGAAAATCCAACACATTTCTCCAGTTTTGATGTCACTACACTGGTTGCCTGTGTCATTCAGGATTGACTTTAAAATACTGCTTATGGTTTATAAAGCCTTAAATAATCTCGCTCCATCTTATATATCGGAATGCCTGACACGTTATATTCCAAATCGTAACCTTAGATCTTCAAATGAGTGTCTCCTTATAATTCCAAAAGCTAAACTTAAAAGAAGTGGTGAGGCGGCCTTCTGCTGCTATGCACCTAAAATCTGGAATAGCCTGCCAATAGGAATTCGCCAGGCAAATACAGTAGAGCAATTTAAAACACTGCTGAAAACACATTACTTTAACATGGCCTTTTTATAACTTCACTTTAACATAATCCTGATACTCTGTATGTTCAATTCTTCATAATAACTATTCATGGTGGCTCTAAAATCCGTACTGACCCCTACTCTCTTCTGTTTCTTTTTCCGGTTTCTTTGTGGTGGCGGCCTGCCACCACCACCTACTCAAAGCATCATGATGCTCCAACAATGATGGACTGAAAGCCAGAAGTCTACGTGACCATCATCATCAGGTCCTTCCATGAAAATATGATGATTTATGTTAGGTAGAATGCCCAGAGGGGACTGGGCGGTCTCTTGGTCTGGAACCCCTACAGATTTTATTTTTTCTCCAGCTTTGGAGTTTTTTGTTTTTCTGTCCACCCTGGCCATCGGACCTTACTCTTATTCTATGTTAATTAATGTTGACTTATGTTTATCTTTTATTGTGTCTTCTATTACTCTATTCATTTTGTAAAGCACTTTGAGCTACATTTTTTTTTTGTATGAATATGTGCTATATAAATAAATGTTGATTGATTGATTGATTGAACTAACAGCCAAGTATAACAGTGATAGCAAAACAAGGACATCAGTCAGAAAACTGCAATGATTTCCAAATTTGTCGGCAGAAAACAATATTAAGGAAAACAAAAACTGAAGAACTGGAAAAACATCATCTAGTTTGGTTCAAGCTGCTGGCAGAATCAAGACATGACAAAACCCCCTGAGGGCAGAGATGTGAGCTGTCGATAAAGAAAGAGATTATGCCATTTGGAGAAAAGATCTATCACCAACAATCATGGAACATGTCAAAATGAAAACTGGAGTTAATGTGGGCCATCTCCTATGTCAGACTTGTGACATTTTCTTGAGCTCTTCTGGTCTATGTGCCTCATTAAGTGGCCACTCTATAGAGCATATGGCCGTTAATTTCAACAATTTGTCTCCCGCAGGTAAATTGATATCGTGCTCACTGACTAATACATATATTCCGTAACTCTATGATAGCCAGTGTAATTTTTCTATCCAGTGAGCTGAACTGGTAACATCACAAAGCAGGCGGCCTTCAAATCCACAAGTTAACTAAAAAAGCAGGCTGAGCCATGGAAAGCACACAAGACCCTCCTGGAGATTGTAGTAGAGGGACATATGAAGACAAAACTGAGTGCCATCATGAACAAACTTGCACATCCCTTCTGTGAAACCTGGCTAAATAACAAAGATGGGGATGAGTGTAACATAGAGGGATACACATTTTTTAGGAAGGATAGACAGAACAGAAAAGGAGGTGGGGTTGCTGTTTATGCCAAACAGGAATTAAATGTAAGTCATCTTCAGTTGGATGATGAGCCCCATCTTAGTGAGGACGTGTGGCTTCGCCTGGAAAATATTAGGGAAAAAGGTCTCATTTTAGGAGTGTGTTATAGACCACCCAATTCAGACAGTAATTTCAACACACATCTTTTTAGTAATATCAAAAAGGCAAGTTTACAGGGGATATTATAGTCATGGGGGACTTTAATTATCCAAATATTAACTGGGATAACCTTACAGATGGAGGAGCACAAGAGTTTTAGAAGTAATCGGCGACTGTTTTTTAACACAGCATGTTAAAGCACCAACAAGGGGTGAAGCCTATCTGGATTTAGTATTCTGTAATAATCAGGATAGAATTGAGGGTGTAGAGGTGATTGAACCACTAGGGTCAAGTGACCATAATGTAATACAATTCTCAGTATTTTGTAAGAGTACAGATGCAAAGACTAAAATTGTTAAGTTGAACTTTAGTAGGGCTAATTTTGAGCAGATGCGACAAAGTCTAAGTAGGATAGACTGGGATAAGCTTTTAAATGTGGAGACAGTCGAGGAGCAGTGGAACAGGTTTAAAAATGTTTTACATGTAATGCAGGACAGATACATACCTAAATTTGGAAGTAATAGGAAACTAAAAAATCTCCACGATGGATTAATAAAGATTTAAAAAAGAAGTTGCAAAGGAAAAAACTGCTGTATAAGGCATATAAGACTAATGACTGCAAAGAGAACCGTAGCGTATGAGAACATGAGGGCAACCATTAAGAAGGATATCAGAGAGGCTAAAAGACAGTTGGAGAGGAATATAGCAGATAAGGCGAAAGAAGACCCCAAGAGATTCTTTCAGTATTTTAGTAGTAAAAGAACAGTTAAGGAGGAGGTCAAGTTCATCAGGAATAGTAAAGGGGAATTAAAAGATACAGACAATGAAATAGCAGATGCCCTAAACTTACATTTTTCTGAGGTGTTTACAAGTGAGCAAGTGGATAACCTGCCAGAGGTAAACACAACTACTAAGGAGGTACTGAGGGATTTGGAAATTGTAGAGGGAGAAGTGCTGCTCAGATTAAATAAGATGAAATCAAACAAATCACCAGGCCCAGATAATATTTATCCTCGTGTTCTTAAGGAGGCTAGTGAGTACATATATAAACCCTTGACACATATTTTAGGAAGTCACTGTGCACTGGAGAGATTCCAAAGGACTGGAAAATGGCAAATATCATCCCATTATATAAAAAGGGTGACAGGGCAGATCCAAGCAACTATAGGCCAGTAAGCTTAACAAGCATCACAGGAAAATTAATGGAAGGAATTATTAAGGATAAGATTGAGCAACACATGACAAGGACAGGAGTTATTCTGAACAGTCAGCATGGGTTCAGAAGGGGGAGGTCGTGTTTTACTAACATGTTGGAATTCTATGAGGAGGCAACAAAAGGATACGATCAAAGTGGAGCTTATGATATTATTTATCTGGACTTTCAGAAAGCATTTGATAAGGTGCCACATGAGAGGTTGGGCATCAAGTTAAAAGAAGTGGGAGTTCAGGGTGATGTTTTTAGATGGGTGCAGAATTGGCTCAGACACAGGAAGCAGAGGGTGATGGTGCGAGGAACCTCATCAGAACTGGCCGATGTTAAGAGTGGTGTTCCACAGGGGTCAGTGCTAGGGCCGCTGCTATTTTTAATATATATAAATGATTTAGATAGGAATATAAGTAACAAGCTGGTTAAGTTTGCAGATGATACCAAGATAGGTGGATTAGCAGATAATTTGGAATCCGTTATATCATTACAGAAGGACTTGGATAGCATACAGGCTTGGGCAGATTTGTGGCAGATGAAATTTAATGTCAGTAAATGTAAAGTATTACACATAGGAAGTAAAAATATTAGGTTTGAATACACAATGGGCGGTCGAAAAATCAAGAGTACACCTTATGAGAAGGATTTAGGAGTCATAGTGGACTCCAAGCTATCAACTTCCAAACAGTGTTCAGAAGCCATTAAGAAGGCTAACAGAATGTTAGGTTATATAGCACGATCTGTGGAGTACAAGTCCAAGGAGGTTATGCTCAACCTTTATAATGTGACACACTCACACTGAGGACTTCCAGTCAGCAAATTACTCAGCAGCAGAGTGTGAAATGTTACTGGAGTTCCTTTATACCAATTACAATTTGCTTTTATAGTGTCTCCCTGGGACTGTGACTGCTCTTTTTATCTTTAGCCAAGTCAGTAGTTTTCTTTTGTTTTGTTTATTGTTCTGGTGTTTTTATTTAGAGGGTTTTTTTTTGCTTGTCATAATCTTTATATGTCATACGCTACTGTGGCTGTTTCTTTGTCTGTCCAGGATCTTAAATCACCTGTAACTCGCAAACCGTTTGACTTATTGACCTGCAATTTGGTACACATATACTACATGATGTCTACTTTCCGCTTTCGGGGTGATGATTGACCTCCAAGGTTATTCCTCTTATTATTTTTACTTTATTTTATGGTAGAATTAACTCTCAGCAGTGGCCAGCAGGGCGGTCGTGTGGCATATGCGGTACGGGCGCCGTTCTCCTACCTACCACCTCTGCCGTCACTTCTCCTACCTCTTCATATCTTAAATCATTCTTGAGGCAGATTGAAATGAAGAATTAAGAAAAACGTACTAAGTAATTGCAACACAAACACTGACAATCAGTTTTAACGACAAAAGATGACGATCAAGAAAGAGAAGAAGCGGGCCGCTAGGGTGGAGATAAGAAGAGCTGCTCAGGAAGCAGCAAGCACATCAACCTCTGAGCAAACGAATGCTAACGTACAGAGAAAGAGGATGAAAACTAGGAATGCTCAAGTCAAGTGTTAACGTGCAGTGCACTGTTACTGGTATAATAATATTTATTTACTGAGCTTCTGTAAAAGGCCACATTTCCCTCTGAGGACAAATAAAGTGCCATCTATCAATCTATGTAACCAGAGGACCCACAAAGCTCAAAGTCTGAGTGCTTGGACTCTGGATTAATTTCTAGAGAAGATGCCGTCTAAGAAGATTATACATGCTGTTCTCACGGTGTTCATGTAGAACAAATCTGGGTTGCCAAACTGACTGGAGACAATTATCTGCCTTGGTGTGACCATGACCAACTGTGAGAACTTGCTGTATGATGGATTAACTTCCCAACTAGGGTTGTGACACTAACTGTTGGATAAGCTCCCAGTAATCGAATATTAGATAAGCAGGTTCAGAAACTGAATGGATAATCACTTATTTAAACCAGGGACTAGAAGTGGTTTAAAACCACCACCCTATTTGCAGCTGTTAAAAAGTCACGCTCACTTTCATGCCAGCATTACGATGGCAGGAAAATATGATGTGGTTCATCTGATTACAATTTTGTTTTAAAATATTTTTTGGAAGCCAAACTTTATCTTAGTACCACAGACTTCATTTTAAACGACAGTCAAGCATCACAGCCTACACAGCTTTTTTTTTTTTTTTGCTTTTCTCCACCAAACTGCACACACAGATCTTCTTCCAAACTTGTTCAGGCATTAACTTTATCTTCTGCTTGTTCTGGCCTGCATTCCCTTTATGCCTTTATGTTTATTGTGCAACTGGCAAAAGGGAAGGATGTACTGTACTAAGGCATTCTGCAGGGGTGTGGCAGTCAGCTTGGTGAGTAATCATGCCATGTCACAGTATATTATGCCAGGTCTTGAAACTTGGCTAGGAAGGACGGTTCAGTGCTGTCTAAGAACACTGGTCCTGTATGAAGTGATTCAATGACTTACTTTTAATAATTGCCTTTATTTTATGTAAAATTTTTCAACAGCAAACATTGTTGCAAAACAGCGTTTTTCTGTAATACAATAAGTTGCATGAACATTTGACATATTGAGCACGGGCAAATTAAACGATTTGTTTAGGGTCACATAGTGTTATGGCACAGACAGAGTTTGTTACCTGGCTCATGTTTATTTGTAAGCCTACTTTGTTTATTTTAAATTATTGCTGATGTTTACTATAATCACATAATCAATATTCTTCTGTTTACTTATTATTTAGCAATGTGCTCTTATGTTCTCTTATGATTCTAGTAGATGGAATCCCAAAAGGCATGACCACCCCAATCTCACAGCTGAAGGATCACCCTTCGGCCCTTAATTTTCTGAAGCCGGTGCACTAACTTCAAAACAAAACCTGTAGTGGTGACAGTCTGAAGAAAAGGTGGCGAGTGGGTTGGTGGTTGGGGGGGCTGACAGCGATCAACTGATATCACCAGGAAGCGCACTGCCTGTAGTGTTCAGAGACGGTCTCTGCGCCACTGACTAATGAAGTTATACCTTTAGCTCATGCTACAAGGAGATCTCTACTGAGACAGATCTTGCGGATTTGCGGCTGACCACCATCAATTCACCACAGTGCAAATCTTCGAACTGAGATGCTTCGTGTTGTGGGCCCACAGAAACCCACCTGGTGAGAAGGATGGGATTTGCACAGTGGATGAGTGGAGTGTAGTGTTGACACTGCACAAAAATAGGTGGGGGTCAATAAAGTGAGAGATCAGCTGAGGTCACCAGCAAGCGCACCGCTCACGGTGTTCAGAGACGGTCTCTACACAGCTGATGAATCGAGTTGCTCCTTTAACTCAAGCTAGATGATGATCGCTTCTGAGCCACATGGTGTAGGTTTGCGGTTGACCACCAGCAGTTCAGCACAATGCAAATCTTTGAACTGAGAAGCTTTATGATGCAAGCCTCCAGTAATTCAAAACCTGAAATTTTTTGTGAGGATGGAGCAGGAGAAAAACAAGCAAATAGCACAGCAAAAGTTAAAACCAAAAATCAAAGAGAAAAAAGACAAAACTAGAAATACTAACCCAAAAACAAAAGTCAAAATATAAAACAAGTCTTATCCTAAAAATGTATAAAAGAAAGCAAAAAACCCAGTTTGAAAAAAGATTCAATCTCGGATAAACTACAAGAGCTGCCAAGGGATGACCTTCATATAGTTATGCCAATGAGAAGATCATTGCACTGTCCTGGTGCATTGTGCGATGTGTAACCATAGTAACAAATGAGAGAAAATCCTCAAAATGGAGACACACGCTGGAAAAACAAAATGCAGTGGAAAATAATATTAACAAATTATAAACTTTCAAACAAGTTTTCCAAACGATAAAAAACGGACATCTGAAAAGATTCTTTGGTTGAGAAAACCTCAGAAAAGATGCATCACTTTCAAAGCTTCAGGAAAGCTCAAGGAAAAGTAAATATAAACGTGAATTACAACAGCTGGGAGTGGATTCTTTAGTGGTTTATTAACGTTCGGAGAGAGCTGTTGTTTGTAAGTATTCATTTTCTTGGCTTTTTGCTTCTGTACTTTGATTTTGATTACGGGATTGCGGATTAAGATTTGTTACTGTGGGTTTCCTTGCTAAGATAATTATTTGCCATTTTTTGTTTTTGTTTACATCAATTATATCTTTTTAATATTGTGAAAAGTCAAGCAAAATTACACCTTTTATTGGCTAACTAAAAAGATTACAATATGCAAGCTTTCGAGGCAACTCAGGCCCCTTCTACAGGCAAGATTATTTTGTGGATTTCTTTCTCAAACTAAAGTTCTTTTTGTTTTACAGTTTTTGTTTCCCTTGAGAGTTATTTTGATATACTTTGGGACTTTATAACTTTACAAGCCTGCTGCTCATTTTTTGTGTCTGCCTGTAGAAATGGGAATGTCAGGACACCTAGGGTGAGGCCTTTACTAGACAATCTAGGAAATGCCATGGCTGGCTTTGTAGGTCTTTTAGGGGCTTAACACAATATTTCTGTTTTGTTTGCTTTTCCATCACGGAGATGGAGACATGTTTAGGAATACAATTCCTCAAAAGCTACATCACAAAGTCTATGGAACAAGACACGGGTATGTATTTAAATTACAGACACTGGCTTACTCCACAGTACACTGTTCAGTGTCCAGGGATGACCAAGTCATCTGGTAAGGCATTTCTCCACTGGCCTCTATGTAGACTATTTTATTTTTACCTACCTTCTTCCTGACGAATCTCTGTTATTTGAATTTTGCTTTTATTGCCTACTTTGCATTTGTCCTTACCCTGCATGCTCTCAAAATCTTATTCCTTAAAAACGTATTATCATATTTCACAACATTTTCATTTTGGGTTTACTATTACTTTCTGTGGTCTTTGTCTAAAGTATGCCATACCAAAATGAACAGTAAGTCAATATTGGAGACTGGCTTGTGGAAATTAGCTCAAGCAGCTAACACTGGATATAATCTTGCATGTACTGGCAACAGACAGAATTCCCTCCTGAACTTTTTCTGCTAAAGATGGTATTTCCGAATGCTACAGGTGAA
This sequence comes from Polypterus senegalus, assembly GCF_016835505.1. Lineage (NCBI taxonomy): Eukaryota > Metazoa > Chordata > Cladistia > Polypteriformes > Polypteridae > Polypterus > Polypterus senegalus. Next base: position 161,254,156 of record NC_053166.1, on the reverse strand, counting down.
CCTTCTTAATCTCACCGAGCAGAATTTCAGCAAAGCCTTCATTTACTGCTCATCTTTCCCCTACCAAGCCAATGTTCCCTCCAGGTCTGCACAGGTTAACCTCCTTTCTTATCAAAAACAGCATTTCTGAGCCACAGTGTTGCTTAGGGCTCTGGATTAGTTACCTTAAAGGCGTCCAAGTTGCGTGGATATGTATTGTGGCAGCGGCTCAGGGACTCATCTTCAGCACTAAAGCTCGGGTCTTCAAGGATGTGACTCTGTCCAGGGGTTAAGGCCTCCAGGAGGGCTTGAGCCCCAGCATCAGAATAGCGGGAGCGGTACACCACAGCATCCAGCAAACCTTCGGTGGGAATTTGGCTCTCCTGACTGGAAGGTGGACCTTTGAGACTGCGGTACAAGGCGATGGCATCAGGGCCATTTTGCACAGTATTGGGAGGTAAACTATATTGAGGTTTAGGCATCACTTTGGCACCTCCAAGGAGGAAGAAACCCCCATCATCAGTATGGTAACCAATCAAGCTAATTTCCTTGTAGGGCTTATTGCCCTTGCCATTAAACAACAATAGCCAGATATTTTCCAGGCTTGCCCGTTTTCCTGAGGTGTGCCACAGCTCAATGAACTCCAAGTCCTCCTCAGAGCCAGGGCTGTCCGTGTTGACCTCATTCAGAAGAAAATCCACATAGGTTTTAGGAGGAGTGGGGGAGGGTGCTGTAGAGCAACAATAAAACAAGAAAAACCTGTAAGACTGGCAGGTGGTTTATGGTGGCACCCTTCCCTCAGCAGAACCACTGAACTTACCCACAGTCTTTGGACAAAGTGCCACTCCACTGCAGCTGTTATTCTGACCTGGAGTGGGCACCGTTTCTACAAACAAGCCAGAGTCTTGGGTCCAGTTGGCCATTCCACAGCGACTCAGAGAGACACTGCCATCTACAGACCTAAAGAAAATTGACAAACAAAGTAAGTGTAAAAGATGTTAAAGTAATAAATCAGTTGAAAACTCTGGGAATGGGTTGTGAGACCCTCACACCCCTAATCTCTCTCTCTAGCAGCTATGGGTGTCCTTGCAAATCTGAACCCATCTCTCTCTCTGTTTTATATGTCCTCACAGGTGGCGCAGTGGTAGTGCAGCTGCTTTGCAGTATCGACACTGTAGAAGATTGTAGGTTCGCTTCCCGGTTCCTCCATGTGTGGATAGCGCTTTGAGTACTGAGAAAAGCGCTATATAAATGTAATGAATTATTATTATTATTAAGACCAGGCAACCTCCAGAACACCTTCTCAGAACAGGAGGTACCAGCTTGCCACATGGGTCTCCCTGCTGCCCCCTAACACACTGCAGGTCTTCTATTCATAAAAGACCCCTCTCACCTTTCGGTTAATCCAGTGTTCTCATGTGATATTGCTTCAAAAAAACAACACGACCCCTGAAGTTATCACTGTTACTGCAGTGCTTAAATGGATGATTTATAGCCTGACTCCTGTCACAAATTCTCTAAAATAATCTGTGACCCTGACCCCAACCAACCTTCCCTGTAACACACAGACATAATGGAAACTAATAAAATAAGACAACAGAGAAAAACAGACCAAAGGAGACAAACAAGCTGAAGTGGCCCACCTAAATGCCAAGAAATATGCAGAGATGACTGATTGCAGTAGGGGACAACAGATAACATGTTGCTAAAAGAAGTTGCTGTGAAAATTTACAGAATATGACATATACATATATATATAAAAGCGAAGGTCTGTGATATGGTTTGCATATTTGCAGCTGGAGATCCCCAAAATTTTGCTATATATTGCCTTTGATTCTTGTATGTCTAAGCATTATCCTCTGATGACGGCTCCAGGTAGGGGCTTAAAGCTCAGGAATAGAAACTACTTTATGATATGTGATTCATCTTCTCCCTTTGTGGATCTCCAGCTGCAAATATAAGTATACAGTATATTTTCTTTAAATGTCTGTCCTGAAATTAATGAGATTGACTGAAAAGATACCATCCAAGAAGCTGTGACCAATCTTCCTTTGTCAGAAAAAAAGGTTGTTTAAAAAGAAAATCAACAAGAGCCTACTGATTTCCATTTGTGTTACCTTTCTCTGCTTTTCTTTTTTATATTCAAAAATTAAAATGCCACTAACTGAGAGCCAGGCACCTTGTCTTACTTTTTAAATGTTAAAACATTTAAAGCATCTCAAATCTTGAAAAAAAATGCAGTACTAAGGGAATACTACTTTCAAAAATTAATGTTTTTGTATTACTTACCCCATGTAGTTTGTGGGGATGCCTGAGAAAAAAATGTTAACATTAAATTTTCTTATGTAGATAAAGTTTCTAATAGAAACAGCATCTATGTAGACCAAAACTGGACAATACCAAACAACATCAAAACCATCCATTAAAAATGTCACCATTTTTCAGTATACTTTTATAGTCACCTTCAGGAAAGTTAAATTCAGTTCAAGCCACCGTCTGTTGACCAGGCACTAGTCTCAGGATTTCAGGACTAAAACACATGTATGATAATTCTTGAGACTTTGGACCATCTTCTTGTTTGACATGAGGGCAAGAAATGGCCACATACAGCAAAAACTAAGCTACACTGAAGAAAACATCTACAGCAGCAACCATGCATAATGTTGGTATTTGAAATATTGAGGGAGAGGAATTGTGTAAAACATTGACAATTCTGTGAAGTAGTAGGGAAAAAAGATAACATCAATCAAGGACATTTGGACTGAATTACAAAAAAAAAGATCACATAATCAGCTGCAGTATCAATATCCTTTGAAACGTGCTTCCTTTCTAAGACTTTAATGTGTTGTTAAAAGGTCTTGTCTAGGCACTCTCCACCCATCATGGTGATTTCCTATTCAACGTGTCAACTAGGGACAAATTGATCATGCAGGCAATTTAGATTAAGAACTCATTTGCCAGTTTACAGTACTACTAGTGTAGAGTCACCTAATGGATTCTAAAAATCGGCACTGAATGTGTCTCTAATGAACATTAAGTATATATGTGAGTATAAATATTAAATGAACAAAGAGTAATGAGTGTAAAATAATAATGTCATCCCCTAGCAGCTAAATAAATCTGCATGTGCCACACCTTCAGAGGAGCTTCTCTTACATCTCAGAAAAGGTCTGAGGCGTTTTGAAGGGAGGCACTCGCAAAAACCTCTGGCTAAAAGATAGTCCATGACTGCAAGGGCAGATACCCTCTGCCCAGTTCACATCTGTCAAGGTTGCCCCATCACCTACAGTGTTTCATCTGAGAATTTGTAACATATCTGGAATAGGCATGAAAAGCTTAAGGAAGAGGAAAAAGGATAGCTGTATAAAAGCTTCTTTATTTGAAATGAAAGAGAATAATAATTAATGGGAAAATTGTGTTTTTCCAAAAACAAAATAGGAGAAATTTTGGAGAAAAATAGGAGAAAAAAGGAGCAGCTGAACAGGGTTAAATTCACTGTCTGTTTTTGACATTTGTTTGTATTTTCAGCTTTTGATGTGCAAATTTACATGTCAAGATTAATTTGTATGGACAATGGACTCAAAATCTTCAGAACCCTTCACTTTCTTCACACTTTATTGTTCTGTAGATTTCCTTTTAAATTGATAAATTTGGTATTTTTGCTTAATAATTTACACACAATAACCCATAATGACAAAGTGAAAACGTGTTTTCAGAAAGGTTTGCAAATTTATTAAAAAACAAAAACTGAAACCTCCTATTCCTTGAAGTATTCAGACCCTTTGCTGTGACACTCCTAATTGTGCTTGACTGCATCCTGTTGGCCTTAATTCTTCTTGAGATGTGTCCAGAACTTGACTGGTGCCCATATGAATGGAATGGACATCGTTTAGAAAGGCACACATGTAAATGTGTGTAGAAGGTCCTACAATTCACACTGCATGTCAGGAAAAAAAAAACAAGCTACAAAGTCCAAGAAGCCCTCTGTAGATCAGTGCAATCAAATTGTGGTGAGCACAGATTTTTATTTTTAAAGCATTTTTAAAGCTTTCAGTATTGCCAAGAGCACAGAAGTCTGGAACCACCAGGACTCTTCCTAAATCTGGCTGTCTGGCGAGTCTGAGTGACTAAGCAAGGAGGGACTTGGTCAGGAGGATGACCAGGAATCCAATTGTCACTATAACAAAACTACTGAAGTCTTCTGCTGAGATGGGAGAACTTGTTTGAAGTGCGATCACCTCGGCAGTACTCCTTAAATTAGGCATTTCTAAACAGAAAGCACTCAAGTAAAAGGCATATGACAGCACTGAAAGGACTCTGAGAACATGATGAAAAGCATCTCTGCTGTGATGAGAAAAAAAGGTATTATTTGGGATGAACGTCAAGCACTATGTTCAGCAAAGACCAGGCACTGTTCATAACCTGGCTAATAACCATCCCTGAAGTGAAGCATTGCGCAGCATCATGCTACGGGGTGCTTCTCAACAGCAGATACAGGATGACTGGTCAGAGTTTAGGGACGAATGGCTGAATGTAGCCAAATACAGGCAGGGGCTTAAAGAAAACACACATGCAGAGTGCATGCATTCTTAGATTGGGGCAATGGTTCACCATTCAGCACGACAGTGACGCGAACCATACAGCCAAAATAACACTGGAGTGGCTTTGGGACACATCTCTGACTGTCACTGAGTGCCCCAGCCAAAGACTAGACTTACACCCCATAGAATATGCGTGAGGAGGCCTGAACATGATAGTTGATGAACTCTTCCCATCCAGTTTAACAGAGCCTGAGAAGATCGGCCAGAAAGAATGAGATAAACTGCCTAAATCCAGGTGTGCAAAGCTTGCACAGACTTAGCCAATAAAATGCAAAGCCAGAATTTCTGCCAAAGGGCACTTCTATAAAGTACTGCATTAAGGGTCTGGAGACTTCTATGAATGAGAAATTTCAGTTTTCAATATTTAATAAATCTGAAAACCTTACTGGTAGGTCTATCTGGGAATATGTTTTCTCTTTTTCATTATGGGTTACTAAGAGTAGATCGATGGGCCTCATTGGGATTTTTTGGTGCTTTTGTTGATTTTGTGTAGTGTGAAAAAAAATAAAACTCCAAAAATGCACTCTTGCAGCTGAAATATGAATTTTCTTGTAGAAAGTACAAGGAAGCAAAACTCTCTGGTAGTGATACTTTTCTGATCATATCACGTCCTGACTAGTTTTCTAGTCTAACAGGTCCGGGGTCTCTTTAAAGAGGGTGCGACTGCAGTCTCCTGAAAACAGTATCCTTGGATACAGTGACAAAGGAAGAGCTGGATTAGAATCACCACAAACATCTCTCTCGATATAGTATTGCAATTCATCATAAAGGTGCCCCTGCTTTACATATTGCACACAGTACTACGAGCGTTGAAAGGCACTGTGCTTCCATCTTGCTTTTGCACTTTGCTAAAGTCACCTTGAATCTAGAATGATTATTATTTCCAGCTGAATTATGAACATTTTGCCAGCATGTCTTTCATTCATTTTAACTTGTAAGTGTAAACACACACGGACTCCTTAAATGAGCTTTTGGTGATGGTGGAGATAAATTAAGGGCTACATGCATTCATGGTTACAAGTGTAAGTATGAAAACTGCAAGAATTTTTCAGCCATGGCTGGAGGCAGTTATATTGTCTACCTTTTTTGTTAAATCAAACAGCATGCATAAGACCGTGGTGGGCAGAGTGGCACTGATATCAGCAGCTGCAACTTGACCTTGAGGGGGCTACACTTAGAAAACATCACCTCATCTGATTTACTTTTTGTTAGCACTCTGCTGCTCCTTTGCTTGCTGTTCACAGACACTTGCAGGGACTTACCTGCTGCTAAGGTTGAAAGGCTCTCTCCCATGAAGAAGAGTTTTGGAAAGCTCTGGACTTAAATCATTTTCCCCCTTGTAAACAACGGCATCTAAGAGTTCTTCCTGGCTTAGCAATGCTCCTATGGGAAAGGGTCCTGCATCCTTCGAGTATAAAGCTATGGCCCCTCCAAGTCTAGCCTGCTTTTGGAGGAGGGTTGCTGCATCAGGGTTTAAAACCTGATCTGCTGCAAAAAAATAATAAAAATAAAGTAAAATAAAAAACAATTCAATGCCAACAAAACATTTTGAAATAACAGTGACAGCACTGTGCCCACATTTCATCCAGGGATCAATTTACTAATTAACAGAATGCCTGAAAGATGTTAATCTAATTGTGAGCTTGTGAGATTAATAGATATATGGTGATAACCTGCCCCACTGCAAACCACCCTAGTCTGTGAGGGCCAGCATGGTGACCCAAGACTTGCTAAAGGATTAAATAATAAAGGCTACAGTACTTTCCTACTTACCTGGGCTACCACTCTCTGTTGTGGCAATAAGAAACATTCCCCTGGTGACACTCAGCACATGGATGTCAAAACTGAGGCTCACTGTAGCAGTTGTTCCATCAATAAATACCAGGGACAAAGAGGCAGGGGAATGTGGAAGAACATGGAGCTCCACAAAAGGCCCTTGGTTTCCACCAAAACCAACCTCGCTTATTCCAATTGGAAGTTCTGCCTGACTAATACAAGGGTTCCTTTGGCGAGGCGATGGTGGTCCTGCTTGAAAAGTCCACTCACGTCCAGACATCAAACACCGCTCAATGGATTCATCTCCCATCCTAAAAGAATCATCTTCCAAGAAAGCTGGAATGCCTGGAGTCAGTGTGGCTTGCAGGACTTCAGCGGTGTCTGAACGGTGGGATTTGTAAACTATGGCATCCACCAGCCCCACTGCTGTAACAGTCATGCCAGTGTAATACTGTCCTTCACCATAATAGAGTGCAATACCATCTGGCCCATTTTGAACAGTATTATGTGGCAACTGGTAGTCTGGCTCTGTCGCTACCCCAGAGGAGCCCACAAGGAAAAAGCCTTCCTCATCAGTAGTATAGCCTGTGAGATTCAGTACTTTGTAGGCCATGTTGCCATTTCCATTGTAAAAGACTAAGGTGTAGCCATCAAGACTAAACTTCTGACCACTACTGTGCTGCAACTCAACAAACTCCCTTGTGTCCACCTTGGGGTTGTCAGCATTCACCTCAGTGATCAGCAGGCAACCACTGGCTGCTGTGGTTAGTGGCTCAGTCCAAGTCACCAGCAGAAGGCAGGACCAGAGATGGGCTGGCAAGAGACTCTTTAAGCTCATTGTTATACGGAGAAGATGCATGGGTGTTTGTCTGCTGAGGTTAAGGAAGACGAGCTCTGCATCTGCAGGGTAAAAAAAAAAAACCAGACATTAACAGTTAGCCCAAAAAAAGCTTGCCAATCCTATTCACTTAACTTCCTCAAAATAACACCCAGGTGACTTCTGAAGGTCCCCCAATTCCTACTGCTCACACACTACTGGTCACTTGTAACAACCCTTGAAGAGAGGCACACCAAATCAAAAAGCTGATTAAGGCAGCAGGCACAGTTATGGGACTCTCTCTGAACTGGCTGGCAGTGATAATGAAGGAAAGAATGAAAACAAGACTGAGTGCCATTATGAACAATGCTGCATATCCTCTCTCCGACACACCAACACTGAGGACTTTCAGGCAGCGAATTATTCAGCAGAAATGCGCCAAGAAATTCAGGTGTATATTTATGATTATGCATTTATTTGTTTATTTTTTGTACTTTTGTAAAAGCTAAATTTCACCCCGATAGATAGATAGATAGATAGATACATAGATAGATAGATAGATAGATAAAATGTCATTTATTTAATCCAAAGGTTAGGCTCTGTTATAGGACACACTCTAGACACCCTATAGGTAGTAGCAAAGGACAAGATTAAAAGAAATGCTACTGGAGCTCTTTTGTATCAACAGAAATATGCCTGTATAGTGCCTCACTGTGTCTGTGGAAGTAAATAAGTTTTCTTTACTTTTTGATTTTTGTGTTTCTTTTTTAGTCATTCTGGTATGTGTTCAGGCCACAGTGTGTGTGCATATATATTTATCTATTTACTTATTTATTTATTTAAAGAGCTTCTGTTAAAAGCCAACTTTTCCCGTGGGGGAAAAATAAAGTTTTATCTATACTGTAGATAAACATTACTACACTGAAGCACTTTATAGGTCGACAAAATGACGAATTTGTTAACCAAGCATACATAACGCATTACATTTTCAAACCCACTTATCCAGCTCATGGTGCCCGTTGCCTACATCATAATAAAAGTGCAAGTCTCCAGCTAACTTAGCACAAATGCAGTTGCAGTACAGAAGGAGAAGTACCCTGGGAAAACCTATGCAGAAAAAATGTGCCTTTATAGTAAAATGGGATGGACTTCATAAGATGAACAAATGGGTGTAAATAATTAAATGGATGGAAATGGCGTAACAGTTCCTCACACTTTAAACTTAATACTTGCCAGGAAACAACATTTGCTATCTCTACACCTCTATCGCCATCTACTGAATGAAAGGGTCAGTGACTTAAAAGGGATTTTTTTTTTTTGCTATGGTCTGGTACTTGGTGACTTTCTTCGGAGGGGTAATATCTGATATAAACTAGGCGTGAATAGTTTAAAATTTAAACAAAGACATCCATGCATCCAGTTTTTAGTTCTTCCTAGTTGGCGTGACGTGCAGTGGAGCACTTGATCTTGGTAAGGCTTACTGACATTTCTTTACACTGTATGAATATTCTTATAGCCCTTGTGTGATTATTACAGACACCACTTTACTAACTCTCCTATAAAGCATTTAAAACACGAGACGCACAAACTGATCATTTTTACAAGAAAAGGACACAGGATGAGGGAAAAAAAAAGATTACAACAGAGTCAAGTCTTGAACTCGCTTCCCTATATTGTCGGTGCCATCGCTAAGTCGGGGTGAGCCCTCATCATCGTCGATCCCTTTCACAATCTGCGCGGTAACGGGGCATGCGCACGTTGTTGCATTTAGTACTTTGGGCGAGTGAAGGGGGCACGGATATGGCGTGGACACGCGTGTGCGTGATGCAGGAGATAGGAAGGGTTACGCGAGTAGCGGACGCATATCCTAAAGCTACTCTCTCTTTTCTACATGCACACACGGCACGGACAGGAAAAACCAATCACGAAGGACCTTTCTTCGCCTGCTTGACGCATGAAAACTTCACTGCATGCTGACCACTCCGCTGGGCACCTACTTCTTCTGATCCTTCAGTGCCCAGAAACCTTGTTTTAAAGTTTCGCGAAAGCGGACACTCACCTCCAACAGGGCCCTTTTTCCCCCCTGAACCCTAAGCAACGTTTATAGAATCGGTCGCTGAGAACATCGCTGAGATTGAGAGCGGCCGAAGGAAGCAACAGCGAGGGTCAATCCACGTCGAGTCACTGCGCATGCACTCAATTTCGCAAAGCGGCGGAGCCCTGCATCCCGGCTTCGGGCATCGTCGAGTGAGCATGCGCGAACCCCGGCAGGCTCCCTTTCCCGCGTCCCGCCCGTTTTGCCGGCTACCCACAGAGGTCGATTCGATTCCAGGGCGGGCATGACGCATTGCCTTCAAGTCAGACAGCGGGGCGCTTCGAGGTTTAAAGATCCTCCTCACTGCCGAGCTCTCGGCGCATCCTAAATGTATGTTTGAACATGTTATTGGCACCAAAATGTGCAGTAATGAAGAACAGTTTTGGACTGAAGGGAAACAACGCAGCTGGTGACTCGTTTATAGATGGCGGGTGCGCGTTGCCCCATTTTAGGGTAGGTAAAGTAGGGCCTGGAAAAAGAGCTAGTGGCAGGCTGCTTAAGCTATAGTGACCTTCAAAGACCATCATAAACCAGTTGCTAGTAATGGTGGTGAAGGTTAAGCTTGGCTAATAAAGATCTTTTACGCTGCAAAGCCATGTTCGTGTTGTTGGGTCGTACTGGGGCTTGGGAGTTAGAAATTCAGCTCCAGGAGCACACTTAGCAATTGTTTCCATTTTGGCCAAATGAGCGGCTGCCATCTAATCTTCTGCACCAACCAACAGCACAGTTTGTTTTTAGGAACTGTTTTTGTAGTTCCTTTCTACTGCCGTTTTTCGCATGGCAATTCTGGTGACGCCATAAAAGAACTTTCCTACACGTGTGAAGCCTTCCCAGACTCTGTCCTGGGGACCCACAGCAGCTGCAGGTTTTTATTCCAACCAACCCTGTTTTTATTTAGACTCCTAACCTAATGAAGTGAGCTGTTATTTAATAGTTTCTGTGTTTTAGGGTCAATGTAGAAAATTACAAAACTAAGTTTGGTAATTAAAAAAAAAAAAAATCTACTAAGCTGTTATATGGGGATAACGTTTCTTTTACTTTTTAACAGTGCTTTTTATTCTGCTTTTCCAGGTATTCTAATTATTTGATACTTTATTTTCTAATTAGTGGGTCTGGCACTGAAGTAGTTGCAGTTTTTCATCATTCAGTGTTGTTTACCAAGGTGTCTACTCTACTTGTTTTTGTTTATGCTAATAATGACAGAGTTAATGGAGCAATCGACACAGAAAATGGGCAGAGTAATAGGAAAATAACAGAGATTCTTTATTTCGCCTTATACAATTTCTCGTATTAGGAATTTGTTAGTTTTCGCATACCCCTTGGGGTCAGAGCGCAGGGTCAGCCATTGTACATCACTCCTTGAGCAATTGAAGCTCAAGGGCCCAGCGGAGTAGGATCTCTTTTGGCAGTGATGGGGATTCGAACCGGCAACCTTCGGGATAGTTAAGTATTTAAAGATTCTTCAAACATAGAACTGTTTCTGATTGTCTTACACATGTAAAAATCACATGGCTATGCTTTTCTGAATGCAGAATGAGAGAAGAAAAAAGACCAGCTAATTAAATAAATCCTTTATTGTTAATTATTTTTACTGATTGTGAATCTGGTTGCAACAAAGACCTGTAGCCATGAGTCCCCAAGACCCCTTTTGGGAACCACCACTGTAATGTAAAGTTTTAATGTCTTTTCCGCTTGCTAACAACTAGCAAAACATGCAAGCACATGCAACATTTGTGTCACAAAAAGTCAATCAAACAATGGGGTGCTGGTGCCTGTTCTGTTTTGATTGACATCAGATCATTGTGATGCACCCTGACATCTTCATTATCTAACAAAATACATACATATTTATTTAAGTGCTATTAAAAAAAAAACGCTGCTCTGAAAAATCTATTAGCTAAATACAGTAGAAATGGCAATACCCTAGGTGAATCAAGTGGGTTTAAGGTAAGAAAGGCAAGCCACAGTAACATGGAAAGAATATGCGTAGTACATGCATGCTTGTAAAAGCACAAGACCAGTTTTGAAAGGACTATTTTCTACATACTGCAAGTGTTCTTTTTGTATCTGGACTCTTTGCTTCTTTAAAGCAGGGGAATCAGAATCCAACTGCAGACTTTTTTTTCCGTGAAGCGGAAGGAATGCACATAGGCTTCCTTTGCATCTTTTTCAAATTTATCTTGGTGCTACACAACAATGGGAGAAAATCAAGGCACAGCATAATGTCTTATTAACAATGCATTCCTAATATTAAGATCCTTTTTTTTATCAAAGATTTCTGGGGTTGCTTTTAAGAGTGCAAATGGTGCAGCAACGATTATACTTTTTCCCTTTCATGTGCTGCATGACCTACACTGGAAAAAATGCACAACTATTTTTGTCTTTACTGAAAGAGTTAATTTCCCCCAAGGACAAATAAATATCTATCTATCTTATATAGTGCCTTTCATCTCTATGTATCATCACACATGTGCGCATGGGAGGCAGTCTAAGGGCTTTACTGGGGGTGAGACACGGAGTCAGGAGTTGATGAAATGCATGGATGTCTCTTCTCTCTCTCTTCTACAGATCACCAGAAGGGAAGTCTGTAAAGCACAACCAGCCCCCCTCCTTTCCCTGACCATGCCCACTTACGGACATCACTTCCAAAAACTCCCTCATGGGCCCGCCTCTTCCTGCCCACCGCCTATAAAGTTCAACGACCTCACTTTTCTAGGAAGACACATTTTGGACTCAAAAAGAAACACAAAAATTAAAAAGTAAAGAAAACTTATTTACTTTCACATTCACAGTTAGGCACTATACAGGCATACAGTGGTGTGAAAAACTATTTGCCCCCATCCTGATTTCTTATTCTTTTGCATGTTTGTCACACAAAATGTTTCTGATCATCAAACACATTTAACCATTAGTCAAATATAACACAAGTAAACACAAAATGCAGTTTTTAAATGATGGTTTTATTATTTAGGGAGAAAAAATCCAAACCTACATGGCCCTGTGTGAAAAAGTAATTGCCCCCTTGTTAAAAAATAATCTAACTGTGGTGTATCACACCTGAGTTCAATTTCCTGATTACTGCCACCCCTGTTTCAATCAAGAAATCACTTCAATAGGAGCTGCCTGACACAGAGAAGTAGACCAAAAGCACCTCAAAAGCTAGACATCATGCCAAGATCCAAAGAAATTCAGGAACAAATGAGAACAGAAGTAATTGAGATCTATCAGTCTGGTAAAAGTTATAAAGCCATTTCTAAAGCTTTAGGACTCCAGCGAACCACAGTGAGAGCCATTATCCACAAATGGCAAAAACACGGAACAGTGGTGAACCTTCCCAGGAGTGGCCGGCCAACCAAAATTACCCCAAGAGCGCAGAGACGACTCTTCCGAGAGGTCACAAAAGACCCCAGGACAACGTCTAAAGAACTGCAGGCCTCACTTGCCTCAATTAAGGTCAGTGTTCACGACTCCACCATAAGAAAGAGACTGGGCAAAAACGGCTTGCATGGCAGATTTCCAAGACGCAAACCACTGTTAAGCAAAAAGAACATTAGCACTCGTCTCAATTTTGCTAAGAAACATCTCAATGATTGCCAAGACTTTTGGGAAAATACCTTGTGGACTGATGAGACAAAAGTTGAACTTTTTGGAAGGCAAATGTCCCGTTACATCTGGCGTAAAAGGAACACAGCATTTCAGAAAAGAACATCATACCAACAGTAAAATATGGTGGTGGTAGTGTGATGGTCTGGGGTTGTTTTGCTGTTTCAGGACCTGGAAGGCTTGCTGTGATAGATGGAACCATGAATTCTACTGTCTACCAAAAAATCCTGAAGGAGAATGTCTGGCCATCTGTTCGTCAACTCAAGCTGAAGTGATCTTGGGTGCTGCAACAGGACAATGACCCAAAAACACACCAGTAAATCCACCTCTGAATGGCTGAAGAAAAACAAAATGAAGACTTTGGAGTGGCCTAGTCAAAGTCCTGACCTGAATCCAATTGAGATGCAATGGCATGAACTTAAAAAGGCGGTTCATGCTAGAAAACCCTCAAATAAAGCTGAATTACAACAATTCTGCAAAGATGAATGGGCCAAAATTCCTCCAGAGCGCTGTAAAAGACTCATTGCAAGTTATCGCAAACGCTTGATTGCAGTTATTGCTGCTAAGGGTGGCCCAACCAGTTATTAGGTTCAGGGGGCAATTACTTTTTCACACAGGGCCATGTAGGTTTGGATTTTTTTTTCTCCCTAAATAATAAAAACCATCATTTAAAAACTGCATTTTGTGTTTACTTGTGTTATATTTGACTAATGGTTAAATGTGTTTGATGATAGAAACATTTTGTGTGACAAACATGCAAAAGAATAAGAAATCAGGAAGGGGGCAAATAGTTTTTCACACCACTGTATTTCTGTTGATACAAAAGAGCTACAGTAGCATTTCTTTTAATCTTGCCCTTTGCTACTACCTATAGGGTGTCTAGAGTGTGTCCCATAACGGAGCCTTTCCTTTGGATTAAATAAATGAAATTCTATCTTAGTTGCATACACAGCCAAGGCTATAGAGAACACTGGAGTGTAGATTGTTTCAGCCCCTCGTCTAGGAACAGCCTGGCAGCATTCAGCATAAAGACAGCTTTACATACTACAAAAAATGGTATTTTTCTAAATAAGTAAGTACATTGAGACTATGGTAGTAAATTTGGTGATAAAAGTGCTTTAGAAGGCAAAGCTAAGAATTGCTATAAATATTTTTATATGTTGCATTACTAAGGGAAGCTTATTACTTACACTGTACAACATTTGCTGGGACTGTGGCCCACTGAGCCTTAATGCAGAAATGTCACCGTTACCTCTTAGGAAAGACTCGCCTTCTTATTGTTGTGTTTGAAGCCAGTAGGTGACTGGAGCTTCAGTCAGTGTGGCATGTGTTAACAGCAACCAACTTTTTTTTTCTTTTGTTTTTTTTTGATTGAATGTGAGGTTTGGAAACCATACAGAGAATTTAACTTTACAGATTAATGTGTTAGCTAGCTTTTGGTCATTAAAGAGTTAATTATTAAAGGCTTATGTCTGCAGTTAAAGTAAAAAATCACCAATACTTATGAGGACAAGGCTGCTTGCTTTTACATGCAGTGGCCAGGCCCTGCTTTTTTACTTGCTTGCTTAAACACCAGTATGAGGTAATGAAAAGCCATGGACTGTGTGTACTATGAGAAACCTAAGCAGGCCATTGTTTTAGAAATGCAGCTGCTTAAAACGTCAACCTTGAGAAATGCTTGGATGTCAAGTAACTTTCATTTGAGTGACCTAGTATCTTATATGTGGGTCCCCCTGGTTTCGACTTAAGTTGTGTACTTGATCAATGAATACATTACGGACACCTGCGCAGGATGTGAAGTAATCATAGCAGCTTCGGTCAAGTGATGGACATTAGCTAATGGTGGGAAGAACTAGAAGGAGGAGAGTGTTTTATAAAGGTGATAAGAGTGTATTTAAAAGGAGATTCGGCCAAACTGACGGTGCTCACTTCTTTGAAATGAGACAGCTTTATGCACTTTGCAATAAAGTCTTTTTCTGTTTGTTCATCCAGAGACTCTGCTTGTATTTTTTGAAGAGATCGAGATTTTTCTCCATGACAGTATAATTAGATTAATTATATATTTTTTAACTATAATAATGAATAGATATGAACTTCTTAACTGGTGAACCCTGGCATGTGCTGATAGAGTGTATAATTTACCTCCATACTGATCCTCAACAAAGGTTTTCCAGGGTGCAGTGTGCCAAGTCCCCTGGTATGGCCGCATGGTCAGGCACAGCTACAGCTACAAATGCTGCATTATATTTTCTGATGATGCCATAATTGTAGCTCTGAATTCCATTAAAATGAAATGTTTTACAGAGAAGTGGTTTGCTTTCTGACTTGGTGCTGTCAGGAAGGCAATCCCATTACTGACATCTGCATGTGTGTGAGGTGAGTTTCTTATATCTATAACTAAACTTGTCTTTAATGTAAAATCTTATTTGTTGTCTGCTCTTGGCAAAAATTTACCATTGTACTGCATACACATGACAGTAAATGTGAACTTGAAAATGATGATTTCCTCCTCATTTCATCTTTGTATAGACTTTTCATGAAATTTGATCCATTCATATGCCTGATCTTATTAACTTGCCAGCGATTTTTGAATGGTCTATTATAGCTAAACTATTCTAATGTAAAATGATTAACTTAAAATTTCAATGTTTTTTTCATTTGGGGCCTCCAAGCTCAGTTGATTTTAGCATGTTGTGTTCATATATATTTAAGGCCAAACTAGACTAAATTATCTTCCTTTATATAAAACGAAATAGTTAAAACTTCTACTTTAATGACACCGATGGTAATCATTGTAAGATGTGACAAATCTGAGTGCCATTTTTGTGGTTTAGTGCATTCATTTCTACATATTTATTTTTATTCTTTCCATCAATTCAGATACTGCATTCTGTGGATAGTTCACCTATATTGTCATGATGTGGACTTTGTTTTATATAAGTGTAGCCTTTTTTTTGGCCTGTACATTTAATAGAGAACTTGTCTTGAGGGGTTTTAGAGGTCAAAGAATTAAATGGTCTGATCAGTTTTTTGTTTTAGATGTTTTTGCGGGAGTTATTTTTGAAATATTACTGCAATGCCATTATGTTTTTATTATGGGAGCCACAATTGTTTGCTATTTGCGATACAGGTTTAGTTTGCCAGGATGATTGGGAGTGTGCAATGTACGACATCCTTATGGTAAAAAAGGTCCCCATCATACACTTCATAACTATCCTAGTTCATGGATGAATCAAAACAATAAAAAAAAAATTGGGTTATTGTTGTTATTTCTAGTTATGAATTCTTTTGTGTTATTTGACTCTGATTTACACTTTGTGTTTTTGATTAGGCTACATGAAATATTCTTTCTATGTTTCTTGTTCTACAATGTTGTCTCACGTCATGGTCTTTGTTTGTTTAATTTGTGCCCTTCCAAAATAGCCTTGTCTTTTTATTATAATCATGATCCATCTTAATTTAAACTGCTGTCATCCTGTATTGTCAATACATATATGTGATGTAAGGAAGAACTAGTTTCTACTTAACTAGGATTTTATTGTCAATATTTACCTGTGGATGTGACATTCTGTCCAGGGTTGGCTCCTGCCTTGTGTTGTGTTTCTGAAGTTGGCTCTGGACTCCTGTAACCCTTAATTGGATTAAGCAGTTTTGAGATTGCTATGTTAACCCTTGAAGAATCACAATATGTTTCACAAGCAGTACATTACCTAAAATGACTAACATCTGTACACCAAAGCTCTGTGTAATAGTGTCATTTTGAATACACTGTGCAGCAAAGATTAATCAGTTTTGCAACTCTAGACACATTCTGCTTATATATATTATGTGTGAAACATAATGCAACAGTTGCAAATTAAACTACATGTACTGCATAAATAACTTAATAGCAGAATCTTTTTCAGATAAAAGTTTCACACAGGAGAGGATATAATGTAGACGTAACTTGGGATTAATTGTCTGTCTGTCTGTCTGTCTGTCTGTCTGTCTGTCTATCAGTAATATAGTATCTATCTATCTATCTATCTATCTATCTATCTATTATATATGCCTTTCACATCTATCTATCTATCTATCTATCTATCTATCTATCTATCTATCTATCTATCTATCTATCTATCTATCTATCTGTCTATCTACCTACCTACCTACCTACCTAAATTAAAGTTTTTAGTTATGTGGAGGAAATGCATGGCATAGGCGTCTCTTCCCTCCAGTGATAGAAGTTACCAAGAAATGAAGGCAGTGTGCTTGTCTAAACATGGTAATGTTCTGCTTCTAAATATTCTAATTAACCTAGTTATCTAAAACCAATTCCAGAAACCTCCTGTGTAACATCCATCCATCCATTATCTTCCAGAATATCTTGGATCCTTCCAGTGCCTCAATTAAAAAAAAAGATTATTTGTAAGTAGAAGTATATTGTGCATCATATAATGCTATTGAGAAACAGAAAAACTATCTTGGTAAAGGAAACTCCATCAGGCACTTTTCTTATTCTGAGGCATGTAGAAAACATTACATTGTCTCAATCCCATTTTCTGCAGGGTGTTCTAAATTTAACTCGGTGAAGGATTGTTTTAAAAACCACTGACAGTCCGGGAGTAGTGGTGCCTTCATTTATTTCAGCTTGGGAAAGTTGTCTGTTTGGTTTCTAAGTAGCTGTGCTTTATGTTGGAGGTTTTATTTACTTTTTTTTTTTCCTTTCCCATTCTCTGAAACCCTTACATGGCAAAAAGTAATCCCTCCAGTATGGGTTCCATTTCAAAATGGTTTAATTTCTTTTAAATTTGGGCAGTGTTACTTTTAATGAAAGCAACAGTAGAACGTTGATATGTAAAAATTAATCTTGAGCACTGTCTTTGGTTCCTGGGGTTCTGTAGGATGCAGTGACCAATGTTTAAAAGCTGTAATACGTCTTCCTTGTACAGCGTTTGACTGTTCATTTGCAGTCTTTGCTGTGCTAGATGCCTGTCTTGAAGCAGTATTCAAGGGGTGAAACCCTCATGGAGTGATGTAGTGTTGATGCTGTGTCTCTTTGGCTTAGAACCAGATTTCAGATTTATTTTTTCTCCAGCCTTTGGAGTTTTTTTTGTTTTTTCTGTCCACCCTGGCCATCGGACCTTACTCTTATTCTATGTTAATTAATGTTGACTTATGTTTATTTTTTATTGTGTCTTCTATTTTTCTATTCATTTTGTAAAGCACTTTGAGCTACATTTTTTTTGTATGAATATGTGCTATATAAATAAATGTTGATTGATTGATTGATTGATAGAACCAGATTTCACCACTTTTGAGGTGATGTTTGTGTCAGGATGAGAGGATGGGAACACAATAAATGATAAGTCACTTAATCCAAAGGAATTCTCACATTGTTAGTAGAATTTGTAAGTGCTAGAAGCTGTTTGATTATGTATGTAGTGCAATAGCTTTTATAAAACCGACCTGAAATGTTTAGTTGAGTTTCTGAACAGTAATCATTATAACTATATATTTTCATATTTTGGATGAGTATATGAAATGTGGTCTTTTGCTTTTTAAGGTCTTGTTTATTGTCATGTATAGACTACAATGGTTTGTATTTTCATGCCAGAGAAGAATTTTAAATGGTTGCAGAAAATATTTTTATTTTTTGCTTCTCACAACTTAAAACACAGTAACTCTCTCTTGAACTTTACTATTTATCACCTACAAAAATGACAAGACTTTTTATACTATAACTGATCTTGTTGAAAGACTGTCTAGTCAAGAAATTGTGCTGCGTGTTCAAATCCCATGTTTCTACCAGTACAGCTTTCTGGCCATTTTTGTCCCCAAGTAATATAGTATACAGAGCTTTCTCTGCTTCCTTTGTAAACCAGGACCCAAGAGGAGATGCCAGATCTTCACACAACGCACTTGTGCACACATTTGATTTACTTGTCTAAATAACAGCATGTTCTCGGGCAGCATTAACTTTCTGCAGTTCAATTCAGAAGTGGTTTGCTGGCACATCTAATGTTGCATTACCAAAGCACTAAAAGAAGATAAATGCAATTCCCGGCCGAAGCATATCTCAGGGGAGTGGAGAGCACTTATTACAGAAAAACAATGAGCAGCCTCTCTCCCTGTGATCTCTTGTGTTCGTGTTAAGGGGGCCTCGGCTAATGAGAAGCAGCTGTGATTCCTGCACAGGCTGTCTTAACTTACTCTCCTCCCCAGCCTGCATTTGAGTGTGGCTGGAAACTCTCCTCCCATTCCCAGAAATTGCAAGATTGTTCTGGATTGCTGCCTGCTGCTGCAGTCTGGATATGCTCTGGAGTGTAGGAGTGAGTTTGTGTGCACACACTTATTACTATTTATTATACTACTAATCTTGGGGAAAACAATCCACCCTTTTTTGCTAAATACAGTGTACATATATACTGAAGGAATCTGTGCAGTTTATAGCAACACAAGTGAGCCTCTTATGCCTGTCTTGCACCAAGAGGAATGCACAACAGAGAGGCATTCAAGACATGGCTGTATTCAGTCAGGAGTGTCTGGTAAGAAGTGGCTTCCAGTTAAATTTGGCACTGATGTCAAAATCGTCATTTTTCCATAAGAAGGCTAAAATAACACAGGCCCTATTGACTTATCAGAACTCACCAATGCTTACATTCCGTATTGCCCATTATGATCTTGAGGCTTGGGTTGTTTAAAGCCAGGTATACATTGTGTGATTTTTAACACAATTTTGAGTCTGATTTGTAGTCACCTACTTTTCTGAGTGGGCCTGAATTTCACCTTCATCTGCTGTTGTTTCGTGTACAGTAGGAGAGGAGTTGAGATGCCTAGTTGCATCTTATGATTCGGCTGTTATATGGCCATCAGAAATTTCAGTCCTCTGTCTTGGAGTTGTCTCACTAGATGTTTTCCACTTGATGTTCATTTAGTCACAAGAATAATTATTGTGATGCACAGAAGATCACAAAACCCTGTTATATCATCCATCTATATTACAACATGAAACAAATAAACAGCATAATTAAAAGTGACTATTGCTTAATAAATTAATAGATGAGATATTGAATTTGATGTTGAAGAGAAGAATTATAACAGCAGTGAGAAATGATTGATATTTTATTTTAGTATGTTGTTTAATGGCTGTGCGTTGTACTCTGGATATTGCTGCTGTCGTTCTCATTATTTGTACCTTTTTGATTTCAAAAAGCTAGCTATCATATAGCGACATCATACAACTAAATGACCAATGATTTAAGTGTCTTAGGAAGTATTTACTGGAAGAACTTGAAATGCACACACACACACACAATGGTAAATTACGTAGATTACATATCTCCACTTCTCTTTTGTAAAAGCGAGAGACCATATTGTCTAGACCTTTCCAACCATCCGCATGTTCGGTTACACCTTTTCGTTGTAGTTTCAGAGCACAGTACAAGAAGAGTCAGCAAGGGAGCAGTTTTCTTTTTTGGCATTTTGAGAAGCATGTGGCCATATAGTTTTTATAGCGGCTTTATGGCCGAACGTCAGTGAGTATAACTGTTTGTCAGGGCCATGGACATCTATAAAGTAGTCTCAGCATGAATCCACAACTTGGCATGTCAATCGGACCTAACCTGCTTGTACAGTTTGAGAACACATATGAATGGTGACTTTGTCGTATAGTGTGAGTAGTCGCCTGACCACGAATTTTAAAAATCACACGGTGTATGCCTGGCCATTGAAATGCAAACTATAGTTGGAAGCCAGGCCTTTCTGCATTTGGCCAAAGAGCTGTGAAATTATGTGCCTGGTTATAAAATGGATGCCCTACCAGTCTCAGGCTAGCATATCTGTAATTTAAGTGAAAAGTCTGCATTCCTGCAAACTTCCTGTGGGACCAGACGCAAGGTTTAAGAGTTGTAAGCAGACATGGGCTTTTACTTTTATTTATGTGGTGTTGAACAGGTGCTGAGAGCTTAGAAAAACCTCTGAAAAAGTTAAAAATAAATAATAGTTATTTTACTATTCTAATTTACCATCAATGTCCTAGTTAATACCGTTTCACTGTAAAAGTATATGCAGTCAGAAAAGGTAGTGTGTGTCTGTGATGTTTTGAAATCGAATTATTACAGGTGTTGTGGTGGAAATGCTTTGCTGTTTGTAAAGTCAGTTTCACAATTTGCATTAGCGTGGTGTTCCGCTGGGGCCAGCTACCATCTTGCTTGTTGAACATGCATTTTAAATGTTAATCGTAGGCCTGTGCTGTTGTGCCCGCTGCTATCTGTTACTGCACTGGGGCTATCATTATGGAAGTTAACCTGCTACAGTATTTTGGTTCAACTACGCTACATAGTTATAGCTAACTGTGATGTGTACATGAATATTAGGTTATCTGCTTTATTGCACCCCAAAGTATAACATTATTTGCATGTGGACACCTGCCTCAAGAAAAATAAGACTTCAGTATACCTTCTATGTAGAGCCCCACATGTACAGCTTACCCACATTTGGAAAGTTACATCAAGCAATGAAACTTTTTTTGCTTGGCTTAAGCAGACCAAACTGTTTTCTTCAAACTTCAAAATGTCTATTTTTCACAGTCAGAGAGTCATTCAGGTGCCTTTTTGTAAATTCCAAGGAGGCTTTCCTGTGTCCTGTGCTGAGGAGAGGACTCTGTTTGGCCATTCTGTCATAAAGCCTAGATCAGTGGAGTGTTGTGGTGATGGTTGTCCTTCTGGATGTTTTTTCTGTTTCCGCACAGGTTCACTGGAGCTTAGCCAGAGTGACCATGGTGTTCTTGGTCACCTCTCTTACCCTGGCCCTTCTTCCAAGATTGATTGCATAGTTTGGCCTGGTAGCCATCCCTAGGAAGAGATGTGGTTGTTCCAAACTTCCTCCATTTAAGAATTATGTACAGTAAGTCACCGTGTTCTTGGGAGCATTCAGTGTTGCAGCCTTCCTAAGATCTGAGATTCAAAACAATGCTGCCTTTAAGCTCTGCAGGCAATTCCTTCAACCACATGGCTTGGCTTATGCTCACCTGTGGGACCTTTTGTAGACAGGTATGTGACTTTCCTAATCTTTCCCAATTAACTGAAATTACCACAGGTGGACTCCAAATATCTCAGTGATGATCAATAGAATAGGATGCACCTGAGCCAAATGTCAAGAGTCACAGCAAAGTGTCTGAACACGTCTGTCAATGGGATAGTTCATTTTTTAATTTTTAATAAGTCGGCAAAGATTTCTAAAATCCTGTTTTTGCTGTATCATTCTGCAGTATTGATAAGAGAAAAAATAGTTAAGTGATTTTAGCACAAGGCCACAATATGGTAAAATGTGAAAAAAGTGAAGGGGTCTGAATACTTTCTGATTGCACTGTATACATATATTCACATAGCCTGGACAATGGATGCTGATCTGTGCTTTCAGTCGACGATAACTACGGCGTGTGTAGACCTTACACCACTTGATTTACTTTGCAGTTAAGGCATAAATGTGGATAAGGAAAAAATAACTTGAACATTTACAGAAAGATGTTTTATTTGCCATTTTTAAAAGAAAATTAACATTTCACACTAAGTAGCATTTCTTGAACATATTGCTGGCTAAGACAACAGCCCCCACACCCCATATTTGAGCTGAAGCTGTAACATGCATATATACACAGTTCTGTGGTAAACTGAAGACATGCAGCCACTACATTATTGCAAATGCTAAGCTCAATGCCAAGTTTCCATTTGAAATGATATTCAGCAAAAGACAAGTTTACTTCTGAATATTTACTTGTGCCAGATATTGCAGTAATGATGCTTGTATGTGTTTGCAAACTGCGCACATAGTTATTATGTAGTGTGACTGGCTGGCAGTGGTGCTTCTCCTCTGAGGTGGCACTCCTGGAGCCTCATTACCGCATATTCCCATTTATAGATGCAGGCACCACACCATCAGTCCGTTGAGTTGTCTGCAGCATGGTACAGCCAAAAGTATTCCTACCTCTTCCAGATCTTTTTTTTGAAGAAAATTGAAGAGTCTTAGACTGTCAGTTTTGCATGGACCACCAGACTGGAATATATCAGCTGATGCAGAAATTATGTGAGATGCAAAAAGAGGAGATAAGGAACAATATGGGTATGCCATAAACTTAGCACCATATAGGAAGGTGGTAGCGTCAGAGAAAAGTGAGGCCCAGAAACCCATGGCGTAGCATGAACTGAACACCTGCAGACTTGAGAGTGCTATGAGCCCTGATTTTTATATCACTGTTACGGGTTTCACTGATTGTATCACTTACAGGTTTGCAAGCACAGCAGTTAAGCACAAGTCTACTGTAACACACAATTTACGGGTGCATTGCCTTGGAGTAAATTGATAAAAGTAATTTCATAAAATCTTTATAACAGTTGGGACCTTATTTTTTTCGACAGATATTGGTGTGAAAAATGCTAAGGGTGAAATTTAAGATTGCTTGTGTTTTTAAAGTCCTGAATCTCTGCCAGTGATCCGTAATAAAACACAGCGGGCAGAAGGGAAGTAGGCCTTCCATGTTGAGGTCAATTTAAAAGAGTCCTACAGAGTGATGGTGATTGGATGGTTGAAATACAGACTGTGAGTCTGATGAAGTGGGATGGAGAAGGACAAGGGGTAGCCATCACTATAAACTAAGAGGAAAAGTTGTTACATTCCTGAAAAACGTCAAGTCAGTATATTTCTGTGCAGTGTTCTTCACTGAGTGTATTCCCAGAACACCATAATATGTCTACAGCTAGAATACAAATTACACATTTTGCAAATTAGATGATGTGCACACACACTAACTAATGCACATTCGGATTATAGGCAGCAATGCAGAACAGTGTCTGGTACAGTATGTCACTTTGGTCTGTGTATTTAAGTTTTGAACTTGTATAAATAGCTAGCTTGTGTAATACTATTCGATATACAGTATATTTAACTACACTTATTGCTATCTCAAAGTTACTTTGCTTACTTTTTGTTTTTTGTTATTGTGCTGTATTAGTTTTTACGAAAACATGTCTTGTCTCTGCCAGGAAAAACCCTGATGAAGTAGAAAAGTGGCACTGAGGGCACCCCTGCTAACTGCCATATTTGACTTTCATAGTGGGGGTCTCTGCTGATCCTAACCTTGGATTGTACTGAATGCTGTTTTTTCCCCCATACAAGTTAAGTATAACATTGTTATTTGTGCTGTGATTTGTTTTAGTTCTTGTTGTGTGGTTATTTTACCACACTTGTGGCTTTGAGGTGGCACTGTAAGTGGAACATCCTTTCCATAGTCTAATTACCAACATTGAACCTGGTCCAGTTGTGAGACTAATGCTCCCAGCTAGACGCAAGGATAAATGAACAGTAAACCAGAGGAAGTTGATAAGCATTAAAAGACGTTAAAACATGTCCTTAAATATTATAATTATTATTTATTGGGGGTAAGAGGGTGCAGACCTCAGCAATGTCCTGGTGGATGTTGAGAAGCAAATTCACATTTTATTTGTAGTAGAACTGACTAGTGCTGTGTGATATTTACAGGTTGTGCAAATCACTACACACACAACTTTCGGTTAATTCTGGGATATCCGACTGAGGTCCTGGAAGGCTACAGGTTTTCATTTCAGCAACTTTCATAATTTAGATTCTGGAAGGCCGCAGCAGCTGCCATTTTTTGTTTAGCCACATTCTTAATTTATAAACCATTATTGCTGCTAATGGAACAAAATCTGCTTGCCTTAATTACACATGACTAGTGTTTTAAAGATAACATCTCCCAATTGTTTCTTTTTCTTAATGAGTTTCCAAAAAATAATGTAAACCGTGTCAAAAGATGGCCAAATAACTTTGGAATCTCAAACTCCGTTCCTCCAGCCATTGTTTTAACTAGACATCAACTCTAACTGTTACTCTAATTTTACTTCTTGTTACTGCTCTCAATCTGTCACTCCAGACATTTCCAAAATGGTTGATTTCTCTTTTTCTGAGAGCACCATCCGAATGTTTTGTAGACCACCGCAGCTATTTATTTCTCAGACCTAAAATTTTTTCTTTTCAAATATTTAATGAAAACAGATATTGTGTGATGGACATCTAAGCAGGATCAGGTTAGCCAGCCATCTGTTGGTTTGTTTTGTATTCTACTGTTGTTTGGCCACTGGTGAAGAAAAACAACAAGAATTAATCTGAAAAAGCAAGTCAATTAAAATCAATGCAAAAGATGTGTATTCAATAGCCCCTTCAGGATCTCAGTTTGACACCTCCAAGTTAATTCAAAATGCTGTTGCAAAAATCCTATCTAGAAGTAAGAATTCAACTGCCTAACTCCTGTCCTTAAGTCTTTACAGTGGCTTCCAGTTAATTTTAACACTGATTTCAAAAATACTTCTCCTTACACATAAACCTGTAAATGGCCTAGGCCCTACATATTTATCTGAGCTTATCCTTACATACAAACTGGAGTGTGCATTTGGATTTTCAGATGCTAGTCTACTAAAGAACAAAAAGATTAATAAAACAATAGTGGAAGGTCAAGCTTTTAGCTACAGGTCCTCAAAAGCTCTGGACCAATCTGCCTGCTTGGGTAAGAAATGGCCTGCATGTCATTTTGTCTAACCTTTTTAAATCAAGGCTGAAGATTCACTACTGAGCCTAGCGTATCCTGACTGGAGCTACTGTTCTTATTGCATTTCCTTGGTTAGTCACCTTTACTTGTTAGTAAAAATATAATCCTGATGGTACTGTAATGCTTGGATGACGAGCTGGAATTCCATCATTCAAACAAGCAGCTTTGGTGCCAGTTGCAGGGGTACCTATAAAAATGGCAAGCCTGCTAAAGTCGTGTAAATTCCAAGCAGTGTGGTGTCAGCAAGTCGCCCTTCTAAGGACAACGAGCAACCTAAAAGAGAACAGAAGAGTGTTGCCAAGCACAAAGAAAAGTTCATCTACTCCAACATAAAATATTTTTCTAGATTATTAATTGCATTGAGCATGTCATTGAAAATTAAAAAAATGAATCATGATGACTAAGTAGAATTTGCTTAACAATATTCTTTGCTGGGCTCTAGAGGTCTGTTCTTAAACTGTTCTAACTTTTCCATAGTGTTAAAAATGTTTGAGACGAGTTTAAATTTTGCACAACCATGCCATCTCTTGGCAGGTATGGGGCAGTGTCCTGCTTACTCTTAACGAGGAGACATCACCGTGTGTGGTGAAATGTAATACGGTTACCTAAACCCAGTCAAGGACAGCCATTGAACACTTACGCCTACCAGAGTGTCTACTGCAGTCTGTTTTACTTGTTAGTTATGCCTTGTGTATAATGCAAGCTCCCTCTCGTTTGAAGCACATTTCATTTTGTTTCTCCTATATGAATTGATATTTTTAATTAAATTATTTTTTGTCAGACTCTGTGTAAACATAATGTATATAGCTAGCTAGACATCTGGAGTAAAATCCTAAAGCTGTAAAGCTGTATGCTGTACTCATTTCCTCTTCCACTATAACTGAACTGTCCAATTTTCCATATGATTTAGAATCTCAGGAGGCACATTATAAGGGTCAGGGAATCTGGGAAGTTAACTGATTGCAGCGAACTGCCTGAGGATGAATAATAAGCCCTGAGAAGGGAGAGGAGCAGCTGTTGTTAGTGTTACCAAAAAAAAAGCAACTGGTGGGACCTGGCAGAACTTGATGGCATCGTATAGGTGGATCAAAACATAGTTGGACAGGTAAGGAGGTGCAGCCTCTTCATGTCTGGATGTCTGTTGCCTCTCTTTCTCTCTGTTCTGTTGTACACAGACAATCAAATAAATCTGTATATGGTGCCAGCACCTGATGTTGGGCCATGCTGTCATTTGTCCCAGCCAGTTCAGGTCCAGGAGCAGAAGGAAACAAGGCATGTCATCTAAAACTGCGTCTGGCGTTAAGCAACTTGTGGAAGGATCAGCCACACCTTCTCAGTTTTCTGCACGTCCACATCGTCTCTGCTGCTAGTGTGTAGAGAGGCATCCCGTCTGAAAAATGAAAAACAATATTTAATCAGGTAGGAGAATAAGGCAGCGACAATGGCCTGAAGGGGCCAGAGAGGATGAAACAGACATTTGCTTGGCCCAAGTTCTTGTAAAGCACATCATCGTTGTGTTTTTTTTTTAAAACAGGGTGGTCCTCCCATTACCGAGTGAGATGAGAAAGGCTTGCTTCAATACCTTCTAGTCTTTTGTTTCCCCTTTTATGATGGTGGCATTGAGTGGGTATCTCCAGTGTAATCATGGTGAGTTAAGATTTCAGTCCTGCAATTGCAAAATGAAAAATATTGTTGGTAAATACAAAGGGGCAGCCTGCGTGGCGACGGTGAATAAAACATGGTCACACTGAGTGAAGGCCACAGATGCAACATCAATATCCTGAATTTCACACAGCATAATATATTCTTACTGTTAGGGAGAACATTTGGGAAAATAAACATTAATTCCATTCTATTCTTTAACTCACAAGGAAAAGTTGTATTTACTTATTAATTTTAAACTCATATGGCATTATAAAGAGTGGTCTGTTTCAGCAGTCCCCAACACCTCCATTGCATGGTCCACTTTCCACAACATCACAGGCCTCCTTCCATGCCCAAATAGAATGTGATATTTAAACTGAATTTTTAAATAAAACTAAAATGTCCCTTGTGTTCCCTCCATTGAATTTGTGTCCCTAGTGTTTACTCCATTGAATTTGTGGATAGGCTTTAAGAACTCCACCAAGTGCCCTCCTATGCGTCTGACATTTTTCCTATTTGGGAAAAGAAAAGACTGGATGCTGCTGATTTGTGTACAGTGTCGACTCTGGTAACACAGCTTATGCTTTTATGCAATTTCAAGTCACTGGTGCTGAGACAACCCGATGGAAGCAACAGGTTCTGCAGATTGAAACCAGTGTGCAAGTGAGTGTGTCATTGGCATTGTTTTTTTTTTTTTTCCTCAAATTTATCTGTGCTTCTTGTCCTTTGTTTGATCCAATACTTATATGAATGTCAATTTCATATCTAGCCTTGTGTCAAATGCATGCACACCTAGTAAATCTGAATTGAATTCAAACCACATCATGTAATGCTCCACCTGTCTCTCACATCTGGCTGGTAGCACATGAATGCCACATATTCTGTGCATCTCCAGACTCTCCCCTAATTGACACAGCGATTCTTGGGATTTTCAGTTCTTTCCCCAGCTCAAAAGTAAACCAAAGTGCCGGTCAGCTTGTTTATGTTGATGTATGTGAAAATGGTTTAAAAATACCATCATAAAAGAGTACTTCCCCTTCAATTTATGTGTATTAAAATTCACAATTCAGGTTAGGATTTTTGAAAATCGAGCTCTCTGCAATAAAAAAAAGAGAAATTACTTTTTGAATTAGTAATAAAGAAGATGTACTGCCACTGAAGCTCACCAGCCATCAGTCTGAGTGCTTCTGTTCAACAGCGGTGACATGCAGGATTTAAGGACAGCCTGTCGGGTGCCCAGTTTCAGTCACATTATGGAAGACTTTCTGGGACGATGCCTTAATTCTTATTTTGTTTTATTTTGGATTATACCCAAAATGGATTCCATCAGTTGAAAGCGAGCCAAATTGCTTGTGCTGTTTAGCTTCCAACAAAATGGAATTTTATTTAAAAATGTATCGGCACAACCACAAAGCAAAGTCGTGCCATAAGTGGAAAATTAAAGTGCTGATGTGACATTTTTACTTTCTACTTATGGAAATTGGAGACTTGACGTTGAATCTCACTGCTGTCTGATGCACAGATGACTAACTCCTTCTTTAGTTGTCTGCCATAAGGCAGGTCTCTCAATCGCTGTTCTTCCATTGTAATCTGTCCTCTGCTGTTCTTTCAATTTCTTGGTATGCTTTACTGTTTTTCAGGTAATATATCTGGCCTTGGCCTTCCTCTTGATTTCTTTCCTTCTAGTTTACCTTCAAGCACCATTTTCAACAGTTCATCTCCTCTTAGTAAATGTCCCATCCACTTTTGTTGGCCACCTTCTCACTTTTTCTTTGCCAGTCCTTTCCAGCAACTTTTCATTAGATAATTTATCCATCCAACTGATTTTCTCCACAGCTACAGTTCAAATGCTTCCACTCTATTTATATCCCCTTTCCTCATTTTGCATGTCTCAACTCCATTCTGTGAGTTAAAAATATTTTATTTGCAGGTATTTTGACCATTCTCTGTGATGAGGTGGCATCCAGCACACATTGATTTTTTGATTCCCTTGTACCACTGAATTGGATTATGTGGGTTTGGGAATGTATGAAAGCATGTATATTTAATAGTTTTCATTTTTAAAAATGTGTAGTCTTTAAAAATACTGGATACCTATTGAATGTATCAATGCAGATTTTTTCATAAAGCTTAGGAACTTCGATAGCACAGTGATCCGACAAGAGGCACCCACACTTCCACCCTAATGCTGGCCAGTGTCTGTATGCCCTGATACCTGATCTCAGTGTGTCCTCTGATGCCCGGCACCTCTCGCCTTCTCCTCAGCTGTACAATTTCAGAATCAACCGTCTCCTGTACTGCTTGCTCTGTTAATAGAAACAATGGCAAAAAAGATAGACACACTTAGAAAGGAAATTGTGCAAAGTAGTAACCTCATCACAAAGTATACCTCTGAGACTTAGTTCACACTGTCACAGACAAATTTAAAAATGCCATTTTGTTCTAATGTCCTGCGGTGGGTTGGGACCCTGCCCAGGATTGGTTCCTGCCTTGTGCCCTGTGTTGGCTGGGATTGGCTCCAGCAGACCCCCGTGACCCTGTATTCGGATTCAGCAGGTTGGAAAATGGATGGATGGATTTTGTTCTAAAAGTTTACCATCTGCACAAGCATTTTCAGGTTTCCTAAAAGCCTCTACAAAATGCCACAAATGTATAAATCTTCCTTATTGTGCAGGCATGGTTTTTCAGTCAAAAGTACAGGCTTGTTTACAGAACAAATCCATAGTAAATGGAAATGCCAAAAGAATCATGGGAAAATGAAAACAGATTTTTTTGTGTGGACAGATGATAAAGTCAAACTGCTTTTAAAGGTTACAAATGATTGAAAGGTTTCAAAAGCCTAGGAAAATATAAAGTGGGAATCAGGCAAGAAATGAATACAACAAAATATTCAAACATTTCAAGATGTAGTAGCCATTGGTTGATACAAACAAGTTAGGAATGGACAATCTTGCAGCAAAGATGCAGCACAAAATTAAAGTCTGTGTCTGATTGCAGCCTATGTCTTCAGCCTTTCAAAAAATTCCATTTTCCCCATCCTCAGTGCTATGCTTGAACTACATTTCAGAGAGCATTTTTTTTAATGACTTGCTTTCAATGGTCAAAAATGTCTTTTCAGTGTGGATGGAAGGCCAAAACTGTTATGGTTAGCATTTTCATTTAATGTTTTGGGGAATTTCTTAACACGCTTTGAGCAATGTCACTCAGTTTTTAGCTGAAGAATTCAAATCTAGTGTTTGTTTAGAGTTTCCTTAATTTGTGCTGTTTTGGGGGTCTTGTGATTTTCAGACTTTTGGTTTGGCTTTTAGAGTTGCAGAGTTTGTCTTTTGATTTTGTTCCTGTTCTGATATGCAGTTTATAAGAGTGATGGAGTGTGTATTGCAACAAGTGAGCTTTTAAGTATGGTAAGACATTGGGACAAGCAGGTGTATATTTGTCGTGGATGATGGCCGCGTCTGTTCACTGGTAAACTGGCGGGTGTCATTTGTGAGGTGGATCTGCGATTGAGCAGGCATTTGGTTTGGGAGGCCTATTGGCTGTTTGTACAGTCTCGATAATTTTCAATAATGCTTTGGTGGAGATTCTCTAGCGATGAGTATGACTTGCTGGTGTGGGAAGGAGTGCATTTCTGATGCACGTGGTGGAGACTGACTGGGTGACGAATGCAGGCATGCACACGAGTGAATAAAACCTGCTATTAAGAGACAACATGTGAGTAGGGCACAGATACGCTTCAGCCAGTGCTAACCGAGAGGCTGGGGAAAGTATAAAAGCCAAAATTATTAGCACAAAGGCGTGTTTGGTTTTTTACTTTGAGAAAGACCCTGGTGGTTGATTTTCATCAGTTAGATAAGGAAAAGCTGTAAATGACCTCATTGAGGCAAAGCCTATAGTCCCATTATACAAGTATATGGACATAGGAGGGAGTTGATTAAGAATGGTGTGTATCAGGAGAACAGGTGTGTTAAAGTTTTATATATATACTGCTCAAAAGAATTAAAGGAACACTTTTTAATCAGAGTATAGCATAAAGTCAATGAAACTTATGGGATATTAATCTGGTCAGCTAAGTAGCAGAGGGGGTTGTTAATCAGTTTCAGCTGCTGTGGTGTTAATGAAATTAAGAACAGATACACTAGAGGGGCAACAATGAGATGACCCCCAAAACAGGAATGGTTTAACAGGTGGAGGCCACTGACATTTTTCCCTCCTCATCTTTTCTGACTGTTTCTTCTCTAGTTTTGCATTTGGCTACAGTCAGTGTCACTACTGGTAGCATGAGGTGATACCTGGACCCTACAGAGGTGGCACAGGTAGTCCAACTTCTCCAGGATGGCACATCAATACGTGTCATTGCCAGAAGGTTTGCTGTGTCTCCCTGCACAGTCTCAAGGGCATGGAGGAGATTCTAGGAGACAAGCAGTTACTCTAGGAGAGCTGGAGAGGGCCATAGAAGGTCCATAACCCATCAGCAGGACCAGTATCTGCTCCTTTGGGCAAGGAGGAACAGGATGAGCACTGCCAGAGCCTACAAAATGACCTCCAGCAGGCCACTGGTGTGAATGTCTCTGACCAAACAACCAGAAAGACTTCATGAGGGTGACCCAAGGGCCCCATGTCCTCTAATGGGCCCTGAGCTCACTGCCCAGCAGCATGCAGCTCGATTGGCATTCGCCATAGAATACCAGAATTGGCAGATGCACCACTGGTGCCCTGTGTTTTTACAGATGAGAGCAGGTTCACCCTGAGCACGTGACAGAAGTGAAAGGGTCTGGAGAAGCCATGGAGAACATTATGCTGCCTGTAACATCATTCAGCATGAACAGTTTGGTGGTGGGTTAATGATTGTCTGGGGAGGCATATCCATGGAGGGTCACACAGACCGCTACAGGCTTGACAAAGGCACCTTGGCTGCCATTAGGTATCAGGATGAAATCCTTGGACCCATTGTCAGACCCTATGCTGGTACAGTGGCTCCTGGTGCATGACAATTCCTGGCCTCATGTGGTGAGAGTATGCAGGCAGTTCCTGGAGGATGAAGGAATTGATACCATTGACTGGCCACCACACTTTCCTGACCTAAATCCAATAGAACACCTCTGGGACATTATGTTTTGGTCCATCCAATGCCACCAGGTTGCACCTCAGACTGTCCAGGAGGTCAGTGATGCCCTGGTCCAGATCTGGGAGGAGATCCCCCACAACACCATCTGTCATCTCATTAGAAGCATGCACCGATGTTGTCAGGCATGTATACAAGAACACAGGGGCCATACAAAGTGCTGCATACAATTTGAGTTGCTGCAATTCAATATGGGCAAAATGGACTAGCCTGCCACATAATGTCTTCACTCTGATTTTTGGGGCGTCTTTGAATTCAGGGCTCTGTAGGTTGATCATTTTCATTTCCATCAAACGATGTGGCATCCTTTCGTTCCTAACACATTACCCAGTCTATATCAGTATAGATATCCAGGAGGATTTCTTTTTCCCATTGAGATCTGATGTGTTTTCAAAGTGTTCCTTTAATTTTTGAGCAGTTTATATATATATATATATATATATAAAAATCCTTTTTTATAAGCTTATGCATTCATTGTAAATTACATATTTTTTATCAGCATGGTGTAATTTATTTTGTTTTGCACTAAGTTCTATATCACCTTTTAAAGTACACTTGGATGTTTTAATTATTTATTATTAATAGATTTTCTAATTCAGAATATCTTTACTCATGCATCATGTCCTTCCTGATTGGCCTCCTTTTTGGGGGTTTCGAGTTGCTCATTAAAACAAGTAATTGAACTCCTTTATTTTATTGACAAGTCTGTTTCATGTTGTCTCCTCCTATTCTGCAATCTAATTTTGGTTTTGCACTGTCAACTGCACTTTATACGGCAGCATGGTGTTCATCAACAAGGCTTTTCCTTCTGTAGACCCGTCTGGTCAACATGTATTTGAGAGGCATGTTTCCCCAGTTAATCTCCCCAGAAAAAGTAGGGTGAAGGTGAATTGTTCTTAACACATTTCAGCTCTTCCTTGATTCTTATGTTAGTACTAAAAACTCAGTAAATAGATGACTGTGAGAACGGCAACTTCATGTGTTAAATTTGTTGAGTTTAATACTGGAAAGTGAGCCATGATACCAAACTGTGGTGGTCAAAAACAAACACTAGTTCTCCATCATAGAAGGCTTGCCTGGTATCTGAATAGTATGGCTGAATGAAGGATTAAAGTAAGACAGTAAAGAACCGAATGTAAAAAAAGCAAACATCTCATACAACCTACTTAAGTGACCTCAGTTGACTCTGAGAATATCTGGTAGAGGAGTTAAGAATATAGTAACTTACCAATCTCAGACAGGATGTTCTCAATATCGCTGGGCTGCGTGGGTTTCACCTACAATGAGAGAGACAATTAGATGAACAGGACACGATGAAAGCATATTTTCTTGTATTGTAGGAAGGTACTTGTGTGTTTCCAAAGCATCTAGTTAGGTAAGTATGATGTAAAATGTCTTTTATGCTGAGACACCTCTTTCTGCTTTCTGTAATACAGAAAGGGATTTTTAATGGACGTTCTTTTATAAAATATTACTATCTTGGATGGCCGCACCTCTTGGGGAGTTCCACCCACAAAACATAAGGAACACAGGAGCGTACATCATACATACCAGTGGATTCATAAAGTGTTTAGATCCTTTCAGGGCACCCAAGGACCTCTCCAGCATAGTCTTGGGTAGTATGCTCCAGTTTTTTGTGGTGCTGAAAGGTGAACCGTTGCCTTAGTCTGTGGTGGCATGCACTCTGGAGCAGGTCTTCTTCAAGGATTTCTCTTTATTTGTGTACATTCATCCCTCCCTTAATTCTGACCATTTTCCCTGTCTCTGTACCCCTGCAACATGAGACTGCCACCATGCTTTGCCAGCAGGTGATGAGCAGGTCCGCCTTCGCCAGATACAGTACTTGAAGTTCTGCCTGAAGAGTTCAGATTTTGGCCCATCAGACCAGAGAATCTTTGTTCTCAGCTCTCAGAGTCCTTTAAATGCAGTTTGTCAAACTCCAAGCAGGAGTTAGCCACTCTATCATAAACACCTCATGGATGGAGTGCTGCTGAGAAGGTCATCCTTCTGACATGTACTTCCATCTCAGCAGAGAACTTCTACAACTGTGTTAGAGTGAACATTGGGTTCTTGGTCACCTCTCTGACCAAGGCCCTTTTTGCCCCGTCCCTTATTTTAGCTGGATGGCCAACTCTAGGAAGAATCCTGGTGTCTCCAAACTTCACCCATTTCACAGTTCTCCAGGCTCCTGGGGACACTCAAAGCTTTAGAAATAGTTTGATCCCCTTGTCCTGATCTGTGCCTAATCACAATTTGATTGTAGAGATCTACAGAGAGTTCCTTGGACTTCATGACTTGGTTTTTGCCCTGTCATGCAGTATGAATTGTGGGACCTTCTATTCACAGGTCCATGTTTGATTTTCTAAACTATATCAAATCAAGTTAATTTAGCACAGGTGGACTTCAGTCAAGTTCTCGACACATCCTAAGGAGAATTAAAGCAAACAGGAAGCACCTGACCACAATCTGGAGTGCCACAGCAAAGGGCCTGAATACTTCTAGGAAGGAGAGATTTCAGGTTTGAATCTTTAGTATATTTGCTAACATTTTTGAGTACTTGTCACTTTTTCATCATGACTAATTTGTCGATTTAAAATAAAATATACAACACAATACTGTAGAGACTGCAGACATACTTTTTGAACCCACTGTAGATAGTAGACTTGATGTCTTAGATTAGAGGCATTTGTATTTCTAGTCTCATATTTTGAGAAGTGCTCATTTCCCCTTGTGACAGAGAGAGCTAAGGTGACAAGCCACTTGAAGTGTCTCCCTAAGACTCGTTGTGGTAGGGATGAGCATTCAGGCCAGGAATAGTGCCCTAATATTAGTTACACCGCCACTGCTGCTTCTTCTGACAAATGGCAAGCAGCTCGGCCCCTGGCAGAAGAACAGTATGACCTTCATCTGATCTGCCGGATCTCAAGTCTGCTGTATCAGGTATCACCCTGAGGTCTGCACATTTGCAGAGTCCTAAGACAAGCTGAGGAGTTTGAATAGTGTCTCATATCGTGTAAAACTGGGTTTCTTTCTTGCTCATCAGGTTTACAGTACATAAAGTATATGAAGGTGTGTTTTTTGTTTCCCCCCTCAGTAGCCATTTCTGTTTGCACATCTCATTACTGACATTTGTCTGTGCTTACTAACCGCGTACACCAAATCCTCAGAGTTATTTTTCGCATTGATGCTGCTCTCTGAGTTTTTGTTTTCCTGTCCTCCATTGTCAACTGGCCATAATTTAACAATTAATCAAAGTCAGATATTGCTGGACTCCATTTATGATACTTAATTTTGAACCATTTTGTTTCCTGCCTATTTAAACAAATCTGTGTCTTTATATGCACTCATTATGTAGTTAGTAAAATTGCACATTTCCTTTGCATTTGTCATACGTCTGTGCCTGTTCTCCGTGAAGGACACCATATAAAAATAAATTCTTCATCACTTATGTGCTTTTTGCTGCTCTTCTTTTTCTTTCTGCTATTTCCCTTGCTTTTGCAATCACTTAACCATATATGTATTTTTTTAAATATATACTTTAATCCCCGATGTGGAGATTGAATTCTAACATGACCTTTGGCGGTAAGAACGTAGGGTCAGCCATTGTACTGTGTCCCTTGAGCAATTTTTAGGTAAACCCATGACCAAAGGTCAAGTTGCTGAGGTTGCTGCTACATGAAATTGTCTGAATTTCAAGAATGTTATCAGGTCATAAAGTTTTCATTAAAACCATTTATCAAGGCTCTAGTCCAAGGAATTTTTGTGTGACAGAGAGATAGACCCTAGCATATTATTTATATAAAATATATGAAACAGCACTTCTCACACAAAATTCTCCAAAGTGCATTCAGTGCATCACAAGGAACTAGCTGGTAACTGGTCATGGCTGTTAGGGGGTCCACCCACAAAATACAGGAAACATAGGAGAGTAAAATAATGCACATGGAAACTAAATAATGAAACAAAATTGACATGACATATTGACAACATATTCACATAAATGTTGATAATCAAAGAATCCAAAATGAACAAAAATGAAATTTAAGAATAAGCCAGAAGAGGAACCCCAAAACTGACGTGAATTGAATCCCACCATTTATAAAAAACTGTTACCTATCTGAGAATTCATTTGGAATGAAAAGGTATGGGTAGCATACCAGTAATAATGGCACCTGACCAAATAAAACTACTAAGTCTCCTACTAAAGACCCAAACTGGCACTGCCACAAAATTGTCTGTGTGTGTGTAAGCCAATGCTGGTGTGCAATATCTAAACTACACACAATAATGGTGCCTTTATTAAACACATTTCATACAGAGGGTCTGTCATTGTGTTTATAGGAACAAAGGAGTAGAAACCACCAAGAAAACAATCCAGTTGCTGAATAAGCTGTGTCCACATTGGAGGACTGCCCAAGGAGGACTGATGCCATGCGGCAGTTTACCAAACAAAAAACACACAAAAATGGCTGTCATGTTTCAACCATGGTGTGTTCTCAGTCTTGTGTTTGTTTTCCTTAAAGGGGCCCCATTTAAAAAGATGGCGGGTCACTTCATACCCTTCCCTGTAGAGTGTCAGTGTTGAAGATCTATATGGAGGAAGGCATGCTAACACTTTGGGGGGGCCTGCCATTTAGGAAGAGCAAAACTCGGTTGCAGAGGGTAGCAGTAAGTTCCAAATCATCAAGGCTGACTACCATGCTCCTCGAAGTTAATTGCCAAGTGTTAGTTTATAAACAGTACTCTGGCACTGCAGATTTTCTTTAGTCCATGGATGCCAGGATTGTATGAAGTGAAAAGGTCATCCACAGTAGTAAGGTAGCCATGCAGATGTGGCACAGATTTGGACCTACTTTAGATTAGATACACTGTACCTATTCTGCTAGTGCACTAGCAAGGAAGGTTTTTTAAAGGAGACGTAGTCAAAACCAGTAAAAGGGGTCAAAGTTGAGAAGACTGCTGCACAGTTACCAAAACAAGGATCAGAAATTCAGGGACAAGTCAAGGACTGATCTTCAGTAAGGCTTTTGGAATTTGTAAACTCGGATAAGGAAATGCCTAGAATGGCAACCTTTTAACCTGGAAACTGGTGGTTCGGGATCTTTGAGGATATGCCCTTTAACAACAGAGAGCTGTCCTAACAATGGGAGGAGCAAAATGGCAGAGAAAACAACAACCGTAAGAGATTAGGAATCAAGGGTCCAAAAGCCCCCAAAATGAGTGTTTAACATCATGAAATGACAAAGAAACACACATAAAAAATGAATAATGAAGCCATTCGGAGCTGTACTATTCACATGACACAGAAAACGGTACAGAGGCAAACAGAGTGTCATGATTCAACCAACATGTGGTCCCTGGCTTCCTTTGTAATTTTATGTCTTATCTTGAAGACACAATGTATTAACTTTGGTTGTTATTCATCAAGGGTTTATTCCTTAGCTTATGTTTACTTTCTGTGCTAACCTTCAAAAATGGGTTGAAATCTAAGTAATCAATGTAGACCATGTTTTTTATTTGATACATGGGTTGTCCATTTGGTCTGGTATAAACATATGCAGCCAATCCCTTTTCCTCATGGCGGCCTTTCCCTCTTTGGACAGAGCTGCCCACTCTCACTACTTCCCCTTGGCGTCACTCGTCAAACTGACTACTTTTATAGTGGAAAGCTTTTGCTGAGAAAATGTGGTGGTGTTTGCTACTCCATTGGTTTAGTGACTCTAGTCTGATATGTTGGGATCTTTGGTTTCACGATGTGTGCATCGATT
Source organism: Polypterus senegalus (assembly GCF_016835505.1). NCBI lineage: Eukaryota > Metazoa > Chordata > Cladistia > Polypteriformes > Polypteridae > Polypterus > Polypterus senegalus. The sequence goes on along the minus strand of NC_053166.1, from coordinate 161,216,150 downwards.
TTTTTTTTTGTTGTTGTTTTCACTTATCTGTTGCCCACCACACAAAGTTATCTGTCATTGGCATTCAGTGTCCAAACAGTTAAGGATTTAATCAAATAATAGTAAGCAAACAGTTGATAGCTTAAGCACTTCTACCACCACGTTTACTTCCTGTCCTCCTATTGGTCTCTACTATACAGTGCATCGGGAAAGTATTCACAGCGCATCACTTTTTCCACATTTTGTTATGTTACAGCCTTATTCCAAAATGGATTAAATTCATTTTTTTCCTCAGAATTCTACACACAACACCCCATAATGACAACATGAAAAAAGTTTACTTGAGGTTTTTGCAAATTTATTAAAAATAAAAAAACTGAGAAATCCCATGTCCATAAGTATTCACAGCCTTTGCTCAGTACTTTGTTGATGCACCGTTGGCAGCAATTCCAGCCTCAAGTCTTTTTGAATCTGATGCCACAAGCTTGGCACACCTATCCTTGGCCAGTTTCGCCCATTCCTCTTTGCAGCACCTCTCAAGCTCCATCAGGTTGCATGGGAAGCGTCGGTGCACAGCCATTTTAAGATCTCTCCAGAGATGTTCAATCGGATTCAAGTCTGGGCCACTCAAGGACATTCACAGAGTTGTCCTGAAGCCACTCCTTTGATATCTTGGCTGTGTGCTGAGGGTCGTTGTCCTGCTGAAAGATGAACCGTCGCCCCAGTCTGAGGTCAAGAGCGCTCTGGAGCAGGTTTTCATCCAGGATGTCTCTGTACATTGCTGCAGTCATCTTTCCCTTTATCCTGACTAGTCTCCCAGTTCCTGCCCCCCACAGAATGATGCTGCCACCACCATGCTTCACTGTAGGGATGGTATTGGCCTGGTTTCCTCCAAACGTGACGCCTGGCATTCACACCAAAGAGTTCAATCTTTGTCTCAGCAGACCAGAGAATTGTGTTTCTCATGGCCTGAGACTCCTTCAGGTGCCTTTTGGCAAACTCCAGGCGGGCTGCCATGTGCCTTTTACTAAGGAGTGGCTCCCGTCTGGCCACTCTACCATACAGGCCTGATTGGTGGATTGCTGCAGAGATGGTTGTCCTTCTGGAAGGTTCTCCTCTCTCCACAGAGGACCTCTGGAGCTCTGACAGAGTGACCATTGGGTTCTTGGTCACCTCCCTGACTAAGGCCCTTCTCCCCCGATCGCTCAGTTTAGATGGCCGGCCAGCTCTAGGAAGAGTCCTGGTAGTTTCAAACTTCTTCCACTTACGGATGATGGTGGCCACTGTGCTCATTGGGACCTTCAAAGCAGCAGAAATGTTTCTGTAACCTTCCCCAGATTTGTGCCTCGAGACAATCCTGTCTCGGAGGTCTACAAACAATTCCTTTGACTTCATGCTTGGTTTGTGCTCTGACATGAACTGTCAACTGTGGGACCTTCTATAGACAGGTGTGTGCCTTTCCAAATCAGGTCCAATCAACTGAATTTACCACAGGTGGACTCCAATGAAGCTGCAGAAACATCTCAAGGATGATCAGGGGAAACAGGATGCACCGGAGCTCAATTTTGAGCTTCATGGCAAAGGCTGTGAATACTTATGTACATGTGCTTTCTCAGTTTTTTTTTATTTTTAATAAATTTGCAAAAATCTCAAACTTTTTTCACATTGTCATTATGGGGTGTTGTGTGTAGAATTCTGAGGAAATAATGAATTTAATCCATTTTGGAATAAGGCTGTAACATAACAAAATGTGGAAAAAGTGATGTGCTGTGAATACTTTCCCGATGCACTCTATCGCTTATCTGTTCTCTATCTAGTGGTGTTAGTACACCATACAACACTCTAGCAACTGGACAGACAGACACTTGACCTTTTATTAAGGTGGATTGTTCATATTGCTATGTAATTTCTGTTATCTTTGTTTATGATTTGATGTTTATATTCTGTCTGCTTAAATGCTCTGAAATTCCATGTGCTTTATGGTTGGAGCCCCCGGAGGCGGGGCCACTCTGACATCACTGCTGCTGGGATTGCTGCATCTGTTCCTTGAGCCAATGAGAGAATCTGCCGGTGAACTGAGCAGTGCAGGTGTGACGCGCAGGAGGCTTAAAGGCTCTAGTAAATGTAGTTACCCGCAAAGCCAGGGGCTGGCACAGTTTCCTGCTCCCTTCTCTCTTTCTCCCTCTACAGACCAGGTGATTGACAGCCCTACCATCACTGATGTCATCTCTGGTTTCCTTCCTCCTAGATCTGCCCCTTCCTACTATCTTCCTTTATAAACTGGAAAACCAGTTACCTACTTTGGTTCTGTTTGGACTCACGACTGTAAAGACATCTCCATAGCACACTGCATGTTTATTTACACAAAAGCTCAAGTTATATGGGGTTAACAAGGTGGTACCAAACTCAATCTGTGGCTTTTTTGTGTAATTTTACAAAAGAATGAATTAAAGTCAAAGCTAGGAAAAGCGCTGTAACCAAAAAGGACAAAAAAGACGTCCAGCCCATGTATCTGGATTGTCTTTTTGAATTGAAGATAAAGAATTTCATCTTCTGGGGGGACTTAAGAGAGGAATCTTCAATTTAAAAAGACAATCCCATGTGACTTGCATTGCCTGTTTATAATGTGTGCAGATTTTTCCGGAAGTATCAATTTAACAATATTATAGCAAAAGAATAAATATGACTGGATAACTGACGTGTGAATTTTGTGATACGAGTAATGTGAGATTTTTGATGGTTTTCCATGCTTGCCATTGTGCATCACTGGTCACCATTGGCTTGTATTATATCAATCTTTTTTTTAAACTCTATTATGCATGAAAATATGAGATTAAAAATGTTCTCAGTCAACAGTACTACATGGGGAAAGGAACATATAAACGAAATATCATTTTCGGGTGGAGTATTCATTTAATAACATTTGAAGGTAGCCTTCAAACAAAAGCAAATGTCAAAATTGAATTGTTTGGGAAATCCCCAGAAAAATGAAACAAAATATGACAGTTCTGAGCTGATAGATTAGAGATTAAACGTTGTGCACTGGTGTACAAGGTGCTGTGTGAAGAAAAAAACTTGTGTAGCTGAATGTCTGCATCATAAACTGCAAAATGAAATGGTCAACTTTTAAAATGTGGAACAAATCAAAGATTTCTAGGTTGGGACACCTAAACTGGAGCTGTCCCAGGAGACACAGAGCGTCTGGTCACCTCAGGCATCGTCAAAGTGCATACGTGATATTGATGTGGTGCAGACACACTCAGAATGCAGAGTAGACCTGGTGTGGATGCCATAAATGTGTAACTCAATCCTGACCCTAACTGACTCTGCATGTTGCATGGATAGATACAGGGTTTTGGGGGTGCAGTTTGGTGACGCCCCATCCTGTACCCCAGCAGGCAAAATGAGTGATGCTGTACCCCAGGCTGGCGCTTATCCTCGCATGCAGCTTACCTGTGGTGCAGGGCGGCTCCGCTGCCAGATGTCCTCAGCTGGTGCTGCATAGGTTGGTGCCCGTGGTGCCACATGCTGCTCAGGGGCTCTGCCTGGGCCACTACTGTACACAACAGCAGTTAAACGTGACAGGTAGGCATCCAGCTGCTCGTCAGAAATTTCTAGGTGCTTCCCACCTTGGGCACTGGAGCTCAGTATTGAATGGGGCGGGCTGACCTCTTTCTCTTTGCTCTTCTCTTCATCTGGCTTCTTCCTGCTCGAGATGAGAGCTGCCACTATTACAAGGAGGATGAGGCACAGCGAGACCACCCATACATCATCCATTGTGTCCAGCTGGGGAGGGGGGCGCACAGAGAGAGCAATTGGAGAATCAGGAGATTGCAGGTGCAACCAGAGAGGAAGGAAAAAGGGCTCCTTGGAAGCACTCAGTTGATTCCCAGAAGCCTCCTTTGTCCCTTGCTGGTCCCAGTCTTCACACAAAGTGGCAGTCGATGGGAAGAAATAGAGGGTGAAATATCAGCCAGGGTCCAACTAGTCTATTTAAATAACTGTAATGGAGAAGAAGCTTTTTTTATAGTGGAATCTGACTTGGCTTGCCCGTACCGTACTTGTCCATCTCGTGTTACCCCACCACCGCCGTCCCCCTGCACTTTGCCTTCTCATTTTCGCAGCCTGAGAGAATCCTCGTCACGGTGCCATAAGGATCCAGAAGGGCTGTGTGTTCCAAGCTCTGATTGGCAGGCTAGAACTCCACTCAGCTCTGAATTGACAACCTGAGTGTAGCAAAGTTATATTGGCCTGGCAGTTTTTTTATCCCCATGTGCCATTGTGTGCCCCCCAAAACCTCCCAACCCCCATCCAATCCCCCCCCATTACACTATATCAGAAATCTGTGCACATTACAAGGATGTGCATGAAAGTGCCAGAAAGTGCATGGTCACATGATCTGGGCTGAGATGACATTACAATCAGTAGGCCACTAAAGTGCAAGTCACTGTGTTAACAACTGTGTGTTACTGGCGATTATAAGAAGACTAAAGTAGTAATAGGGGGAATGACGAACGTGACGGAGTAAATACTGCTGCAAAAATGAAGTACATTTATAACTGAGATGGAAAATGAATGTAAACTTCAATACCACCTTCTCAAATAGATCTTCCAAGTAAGATTTTTCAGGTAAGGGATAGAGAAGTTACAAGTGTCAAAATCCCATATATAATATATAACATACGCTCTGAGCCGGCACTGCCTTCTTTCGGCCAGCAGATGGTGCCCTCTAACACAAGAAGAAGAAAATGTCTTCACGGCAGGAATGCACATGTCCAAAGTCCTCTGAAATTTGCTGTAGGCCTCATGTATGGAGTCCAGTGAAATTCTTACTGGCTTGTGCAAATCATCATGCCAAATGTTGCCACTCTCCGGTGCCATCATTAAAGTGTAGAACTATTTTGGAAGAATTAAGTGGATAGGACTGGTGAGCTTTGTTGGTCTGAGTGGCCTGTTCTCTTCTAGGTTATTCTAATGTCCTACCTTCCCTGCATTTTGCTGCCTTCATTTTCCCTTCACAAGCCTGCTGCAGAGAAGCATCCTCACAGCTTGATGCTGCCAACTCTCTGCTTCATGTTGTGTATGTGGTGTCTATGTGCATTATAACATGCTGTTTAGTCTATTTTGGTCATATCAGACTACAGAACATTATTCTAGCTGACTGCATGGTCTCCCACATGCCTTCTGTAGAGATGTCCTGTGCGTTTTCATTCACTTTGCAACTGTCCAGTAAAGTTGCTACTAGTAAAGCACCCGGGCAGCAGTGGTGGTCTGGGCAGTCTGTCCAATGTCAGCCACTTTAGCTTTTGACTACTTCAGAGCTCTCAAAGGTCTCTTGGTGTCCCCTTGACTCATTTTTTCCAGTTTTTTGCGGATGGCCTGCTCTAGCAGGTTTACAGCTGAGCCATTCTCTTTCCATCTCTTCATGATTGATTTAACTGGATGTTCAGTGACTTCTTTCTTGTCTCCGTCCCCAGACTTGAGCTTTTCATGGAGTTACTGGTTGTGTTCTTTGGGTTTCAGTGTGTAGGTCAGGTCAGGTGTGTAGTTGGACCTTCCAGGTACAATCAATTGAACCTCCAGACACTAGATCTCCATTGAACTAATCATGTGACTTCTAAAGCCAATGGGCTGCACCAGTGATGAGTTAGTGGTGTCAAAATAAAGGGGACGAAGACTTATGCAATCTATGATTTTTGTGTTTTATATTTGCAATTAATTTAGAACACTTTCTGTTCCACTTTGAAATAAGTCTTTTTTGTTTTTCAGCGAGCCAAATTAAATTCACAGTGATTCAGTGTTGAATAACGCTTTAAACAACCTTCCAAGAAGGTGAGTACTTTTGATAGGTCCAGCATGCTACTTAAATGGCGTAGGAAATTTGCATCACTACACAGCTCCTTGGAAGTGGACTGTTGGATTTTGAGGGGTTAGTTCATTATTGCTTGTACGTGAAAACAGATATGCGAAGTCCATCAGGTACGCAGATTGGTGTTTTCCATTAAATACAACGGAGTTCTGTATTCTAATTGATTTTAGTGATCACAAGTTTATTTCTTGTTTATTTAGTCTTTTTGTTGAGATTTAAATATACATTTTCATATTTTGTTTTTAGTTTCTTTTTGTTTTTATGTAATATTATGACTTTTATTTTTGGTTGTCTGTGTGGGTTTTGTCCAGGTGCTCCAGTTTGTTTCCACAATTCAAAGTCATGCAGTATTGGCAATGCTAAATTGTCCCCCTGTGTGTGTGTGTGTGTGTGTGTATATACATGTACATGCGCACTCACTCACCTTGGCACCCCATCCAGGAATTGCTCCTGCCTTGTGTTTACTGGAAAAAGCTCCATCTTCTCTGCTACTCTGCTCCAGATAAGTACAGAAGGTTTAGAAAGTGGATGCATGGTTGAATGATTTTCTTTGATATTGCATTGTTTATGAATTTTGCTGTCTTGTGTTATTGTCATGAACTTTGAATTCCAAAGAACAGACGTGGACATAAAATAAATCTCAATACGTTCCAAAGCACATAGTTCCAAACACTTGAAAAATTGCCATAATAAGGCCTATCATTGAATTTTTATCAAATGTATTTCAATCACAATCAAGCTCCATAGAGCACAATGGCAAAATAAAATCAAAGAAGTCCCAAAACAGAGTCCAACGACAAAGTAAAAAAATAAAGCAGAAAGACAAACTATCAGAGATCCAATAATAGACACACAAGAAGAACAAGAAAACTCACTGAAACCGTGGGAGACTCTATGGATTTATAGAGCGAAGGGTGGTGCCTAGCAGCGATTGGTAGCCTGCTGCCATTCAGATATCTTGCCCCACCCAACATGCTGCCACGCAGTCATCTAGCCCCCTCCTATACATGTAGCCCCACCCGGCATGCTTCCCCTCAAGCTCATAGCCCCACCCAGCCCACTACCAGTCAAGCATCTCAGCCCACCTGTCCTGCCTCAGGCATGTTCTTTGTTTACATTTTTTGTTGTATTTTAAATGTCATTTTGTATATTATGTTAATCATTCTGTTTTTGGTTTTGTTCTTTCTGTGCATTATTTATGTAATGAAGTTCATTAATTATTTTGTATTTTTGTGTTTTAGCAATATTATGTGTGTTGAGTGTTTTTGCCTTCCATCTCCTCTTGTTCAAGTTACAGAACTGGATTTCATATTTAGGTTTGTCAATACCCTTTTGATTTCCCATAACATGTTTCTTGACTTTGGCATCTTCTAGTATATGTTCTTTGCCCTTCCATAACTGTGGCAAAATATAGGAGTCCCAAAGGATAATTGGGAGTCTGGGATCCTACCTCAAACACTTCCTACTCATATTTCTCACTCTGCTTGCCACCCAACAGACAGATCTGGGCCTTTATGCTTAGCATGTACGCTACGATCAATAGGTTCCCATGAATAATACCCTCTGGGTAAAGGGCATTATAACCCGCCCGCCCCTGGATTGCCTGCTATCCACTAGGCAGACAACAGTCAGACTTAAAAATGGCTTTGAAGTCAAATTTTGCCAGTGGTACTCTTCTTGGGGAAGAGAAGGCCCCACTGAGAGATTCAGAGCAGCCTCCATGATCAGAGAGCGCTTTGGGGACGCCTGGTGCAGAAGGGGCTGTAAGTGATATCATTGCCAAGTGTCCCTGCAGGCCCCTAGAGGGGTACACATATGGCTTTCTGTAATGAGGGGGATATGAGAGCAAGGGCTGATTAGACCAGATGGCCACCTTCCCAGGAGAGCCTCTCTGCAAAGCACATGCTGTCGTGCCGAGCTGCGCCTCCTGCAGCCTCTTTTGTTCTTTTTGTGCTTTTTTCTTGTTATCTTTTGTCATCTGTGGTTTTGAAACGTGAAATTCTAGTGTTTGGCAAAGGCAATTAAAAACATTAAACTCTTCATCTAAAAGCGTGCTGACTGCCCTGCCATCCAGTAACGGCACTTCTGTGTGTCCTAAACATTCATGTAGTACATTTCACTTGGTAAACAGCATCGTGGTGGCGCGTTGGTTAGCACTGCTTGATTCGCCCAACCAAGTAATTGTTTTCCACTAATCAACGTTGTAGTTTTGCTTTATTCTGCTTTGTGGGTTTAAACTAATCTGTAATTGTATGTTTGTAATTGGTAAATTGTATTTGTATTTTACCTGAGAAGTTGTCGCAGTGCACTGGGCCTGTACCCTGTGAAAGGCACTATACGTAAATTGACTTGACATCTCTGTGCCCAGTGGACATGTGTAACAACAGCACATCTGCAGTGGCACACTTTCATATTTAAAGCTTTAATTCAATACTTTGTAGAAGCCTCTTTGGCAGCATTTTTTTTTTGTAAAACTCTGCAAGCTTTGCACACCTGGATTTAAACAGCACTTTAAATAGATAGACCTTTATTTGTCTCCAAGGGGTAGTTTGAATGTTATGAATCTGACTTCACAAAATAGTGAAGTGGTGAGGCCCAAAAAAAACCATAAAAGAGATTTCACCCAAGGCAAGCCTGACCCAGGAAAAAGGGAGGCTTAAGATTTTATAAACAAAGAGCAAAATACAGTTTTAAAAAAAAGGGACAATGCTCGGTGAGCAAGTCTCTGTATGTTAAACAAGAGTCAAAATCCTTAAACAGAGCTGTTTTTTTTTTAAGGCCATAAAAATCCAAAGAGCAAGAATAAACATTAAGACGAGAACTCGCCAGCACCAAGCACATGCAATGCACCGTGTGGGACTGGGAGCCGTGGCTCTTGAGGACTCATCCACAAAGCACATGGAACAAGCTAGGACATACTGTCATACGTAGAAACTAAATAGCAGTCAAAATTGACAGAAATACACAAACTTAATAAAAAACTTAGATAACAATATAGACATAGTCAATAATAGTTAAAGGATATAAAAAGACTTTAAACATAAGACATAGGTGGGACCCTGCCTGAAACATAACAATTAGCCAGTTGATCCATTTCTTCCTGACAGATTGGATTGGATTCATCTGTCATCTTCAGGTCCCTCCACACGGGCTTGGGAAGGGCCACTCAAGGACACTCATACGCTGGTCCTAAAGCCAGTCCAGCGTTGTCTTGGTTGTATACTTCAGGTTATTGAACTGTCACCCCAGTCTGAGTAGCCGTGCACTATGGATTAGCAGGTTTTCTTCAAGGACCTCTCTGTATTTGGCTGCTTTCACGCTTCCCTCAATTCTGACCCGTCTCCATGGCCCTGCACCCCCACTGAATAATGCTGCAACCAGGGATGGTATTAGGCAGGTGGCAAACAATGGCTGGTCTTGTACTGGAATCAGAAACATGACAAAAAAAATAACCATAGACCAGGACCTTCATTGGCCAGCCTAGAAGACACTCACCGTAGAGCACCCTGCCCCAGAAAACTACCTGCAGGCCTCATCCTGACCAGTGTTTGGGGAAACACGTCAAAAGTGACATGCGTCATATGTAGTCCAATTACTTTTGAAATCAACAAGTTATGTAACCCAGCGTTTCCCAACCTTTAAGTTTTCATAACAGTTTTAATCGCACCCCCCTAACGTTTTTTTGAAACCCTAATAAAATGTATTCCTATATTTTTTTAATTAAAGATATAGATGCATATTTTATTATACCTACTTAACTTTTATCGACATTTATCTAACTCTATATTTATTTTTCTAGTATCAGAATGTAGTTTAAGTTCATTTGTTTTGGTTTCAATAGATGTATTTTTCATATTTTCGATTCTCGTTTTCTTTTTTTCACATCTTTGTGCCCCCCATTTTGTTACTTCATGCCCCTGGGGTTGAGAACCGCTGAGGTAACCCAATACTTACTTTCTGTAAGTAAAAATGCCTAGTAAAATAAACAGATATGCATTACACCATTACTACGGGAGATTGTTCTCGCCACTTGCCACAAATAAATTAATAAAATAACTGTGTTATATTGTAGAAGTGTTGCCTTTTTTCACAAAGATGGTGCCTGCTGCCTTTAATGTAAATCATGCATGTATGGCTAGTGACAGCTAAGGATGAAGCAGTTAAGCACATGCATAGTCTGCAATCCACTGAAAAGAACTCAGCAGTGTACATTTTGTGCACCAGTTTAGGGTTACAGGGATGCAGTGATCATCGCAGTAGCATGGGGTGTGAGGCAAGAAGCGGATGGGTTTTAGCATCTGGGAGATGCCACTAAAGTGCTCTCTAACTGCTGCACCAGTCTCTGCTGCTCAGGGAGTGCCTTCTCCAGGTGTTCCTGCCCCTGAGGAGTGTTTCCCTCTCAGGTCTGTACTCAGGAGCACTGTGTATTTATAAAATGAAAATTGTTCAGTGTTTCCTCCTAGTTTCATGAACGATGGATTGAGGATTTAACAGCAAATTCTGGCCAGTAAAATGTGCAGGTTTTCCATACAAAAGAATAAAAAGTAACTCAAAGGTAATGCACTGTTTGTAACACAATACATTTTATAATGGGTAACTATGTAACATAATGTATTTTATTACCTTTTTTTGTAAGGAATTTTTAAAAGTAATATTCCCCATTTTTGGTCTCAAATTTTTGCTCCTCCTTTCGACATCGTTCTTGGGTTTGTGTTCTGGTTTTGATATGTTGAATAGAATCTGACTCTCGGTTTTCACTGTCTTCTGTCCCCTGACTACAATTCATTTCCCTGTCCCGTGTGTTCACTATTTTCTCACTGTTCAGCTTGCAGGCAGTACATTGTGGTATTTTAAATTAGATTGACACATCCAATTATTGCATATATCATAATTATAAATGGACAGCATATCAAACATTTAAAGCATACGCATGTATCGTGTTTTTACATTTTCCATCTGTGAAATCTTCTAAAAGGCCCGAGTAGCTGGCACTGCCGCAAGCGCTTCAATACTCAAGGAATTCCTGCTGATTTTTTTTTCCCTCTACACCACCCAGAACCACATTTCCCTTGTAATTTTGCTTGAGCTGAGCCAGCAAAGAAAAAGAAATGAAATATTTTTGTCTTCCCGTTTCTTTTACCACAATGGAAGAGCAGAGATGTCAAGTGGTTAAAGACTCAAACTTGGGCTCAAATTCCAGCACCCCCCACGCCCTTTAGCAGCTAACATGCCTCGGCTTCAGCTGCCAGAATGCATGATGGCTTTAACAGCCATGTTGTGTAGAGCAGCAATCTTCAGACTCCATCCTGGAGACAGACCCCTGTCGCTGCAGGTTTTGGTCATTTCACTGATTGCGTTTCATCAGTTCTTCTTTTTTTTTCTTCTCTTATGCTGCATTCAGATAATCACAACAGTGTGATTTGTGCAATCAAATGACATTTAGACATTTTAGTATTTTTGCTATAGCTTTAGATGTTTAACTCTCTTGTTTGTCTTTTTTCTGTGTAGTTTTCTGAATCCTAAATATGACACTTGAGCAGACATCTGCACAGATGACACTGGAGTCTGTAAGGCTGCACCTATTTTGCCCCGGTGGAAGAAGGTAGAAATTTTAATGGAGGTAAATAGAAGATGAGATGATATCCACAACTTGCCCTCGGAATTTCAGTCCTATCTTGTACCTAAGCCACAGCAATGAACCAAAATCTTAGTCAAAAAATGTTTGCCAAAGGTCAGTACACTAAAGTCATCCTAGAGAAGCATTCAGATGCACTCAGAGACTTAGTTAGCTGGCTTGAAAGATGGAGTATTTTAACATTTTCCAATCACTTTATCACAGTTTGGTATCACAATTTTGCTTATTGCTTATTTTTGTAACAGTCAGTTACACTCACAAACAACATTAATGATAGAATGTAATTTCAGGTATGACTAGTTAAATGTTTTAAAATCTTCTTTTTCATCCATATAACCCCAACCCTAAAATTAAAAAAATTGATTAAAACGAAACCATCAAATACTGAGTGGAAGAGTTATATAATAGAAAACAGTTTATAACAAAGATCACTAAACTTGAGACCCCCTAAGAGCAAAACCAAATATTTATAAGAAAGTATTTTAGACAACAAGCAATTGGAATTACAGACCTAAATTGAAGGCATTGGTCTAACAACATTAGAAAAGATGGTGAAGGGGCCCAATGGCATCATTCTATCTTCTCATGGTGGGATTCAGATGTTTGGTACCAAATAATAAAAAGGGATGCAATTTCTAGACCAGCAGGTAGACCAGCATCCCAGGTTACAATACACTGAACCTCAGAATGATATGAAAAATAAAAGGGGCGAGGGGTGTGAAGCAGAGAGTCAAAAATAAATACAATGTGGAGTGTGCAGTCACTCACCTGAGCATGTGTGGGGATGAGGGGCATATCTACTGACTGAAGTCCAGGAGATAAACATACCTAACCCCATTTTTTATGGGGGTGACTATTTTTTCTGCCTAGACTTCTCCAATTGTTTTTTTTTTTTGTTTTAATTTTTTTATGTGCCATTTTGAAATATCTTGTGAATTAGGTTGCTTTCATAGACAGCAGATTTCGGATCAAGGGATACAAAGAGTCTGTTAGATGTTGATGTGGAGATCTGTGGCTCATTGGAGTTCACATTTCTTAAATACATTTTTCAAAGACAGAGATTTAAAATCTTTGTGTCAAGCTAAAACGTTTGGCTGCATCTGAACATGATAGAAAGTGGATCATTCAATGCATTGACACACAGACACGTAATCGGATTAAGGTGAACGACCCAGTTAAGGCAGCAATCTGGGCAAGTAACCTTCTGGAGTTGTTCTTTAGCAAAACACTCCCAACTGCACAAAAAAAGAGTCAAACGTCATTAATGGCCACCATGAATCCGAAAATAAGCATGACGCCTGTGATCATTTTCTTGTGTTTTATAAATCTATTCAGTCAAACTGGCACTTTATTTATAGATTTCTGTTACTGGATGTTATGCAGCACATTCTTTTCTGCTTGGTTGTGTGATTGAGCTCTGCACAAAATCGGCATACTGATACGTATGCTTCTTGGCATACACCTGTACACCCAGTGCTGCTGGGATAGAATAAGGCAGATATTTTTTTACTTCAATAAAATATGCATTAGATTACTTGTTACTTTAAAAAGTAATTGGACTACATAATGCTCTTTACTTTGAACAGGCTACTGTACTGCTCTTGAGACTGTGTTGATGATTTTAACACTGTACATTCATCTCTTCAGCACAAATCTAGCAATTTCTAAGATATTGAGGCAAATTATTTCAGCCAGGAAAAGGAATAATGCGATCACCTGAACATTTGCCTCTGGAAATATATTTTGTGGACGCTGAACACGAGTGTGAAGCAAATACCTGTGCAGACTGACAGATTTCTGTAATCAAAATAGGGGATACAGTAAGTGACAAATTAGAAATCGGTTTTCTGTGAATACCTGGGTTATTGAAACACATGTAAATGCACAAATTGTGGCTATTTAGCAGTAAATCGTAGCATCAGAGAATTACTAAATCTTTATTATTTGCAGGCAATACACCTGTGAGGTCACTTTTAGTGTAAGGGAAATACCGAGTGCATGTTTAGTCACTGTAGCATTAAGTGTCACCAAGTCAATTTTCATACATTTTTACATAAGTCAAGTTGCCTTTTTTTGTTACTGACAAAGACATGAACTTCATATCACTTACCCAATTCAGTTTCAAGGAGAAATGAGAACTTAGCAGCTGTGACTGAAGGTCATGGGAGATGCTGTGCGACCCAAGAGACGAGTGCAGGATGGCGTGGATGCAGAAGCAAACAGTTAGCAGGTAATGAGCACTTCTGTGGCATTCTGGGACAGTGATGAAGAAATGAACAATGTCATTAATACCATATTGAATAATTAAAGAATGTTATTATTAAATTGAATAAACAAATACACATTATCATCACCTTCTTTGTCTTTCACTGGCACTTTTACATGCTGTGGTGCATTACTACCATCTTCTATTCTGGATGAATGCACATTCAATATTACACCTTACTTATATGGTGTTCTGCCAGTAAACTGGCAGATAAACGTTTAGAGCAAAACTGGTAAAAAAACAAAAAAAAAAAAACACAAAATAAAACCGAAGCCCCAATATGAGAGACAATAGGGTCAAAACTGAAAGTGCTTGCAAGAAAAGAGCACAATGATAAACTCTGAGTTCTTTAGAGTTTTGGTATCTGCAGATCAGATAAGGATTTGAACTCATAGCCAAACTTTTATCTGGTCGCATTGATTATGCAGAGGTTACGACCTCAGAGGCCACGCCCCTAGCAATTCTACAAATGGACCTAACAACGGAGTTAAACAATGGTGCCCTCTGAGGACCCACAATCATACCAAATCATGACACGTAGTAACACTCGGGCCATCCAGCCCCGCCCACACCTGACTCCACCCTATCTTGCGCGCTGCTTCAGAACACACGCCTACAGATTTTTTACTGCTTAGGCGTCAACAGCGGCTATAGAATAAATAAAAGAAAAATGTTTTAAAAAATATACAAGTTGAAATAACCGCTCTCATGGTAAGACTGAAACAGTGAACAAATTCGTAATTAAAGTTTCACAAAATGTTTCTCTGCTTTAAGTCGGACGCATTCAACAATACTTCTCAATGGAAGATTTTCAAATTTCAGAAATATGTGCAGTGTGCTGTAGTTGAGAAATCGCAATACAAATTGAACAAATTGCCATGAAAAACAAGTATGCCAAGGTTTAACAAAATTGGACGCTCCTACCCTCACCTATGGTCATGAGCTATGAGTAGTGACCGAAAGAACGAGATCGCGAATACAAGCGGCTGAAATGAGTTTCCTCCGCAGGGTGTCTGGGCTTTCCCTTAAAGATAGGGTGAGAAGCTCAGTCATCCGGGAGGGGCTCAGAGTAGAGCATCGAGAGGAGTCAGATGAGGTGGCTCGGGCATCTGATCAGGATGCCTCCTGGACGCCTCCCTGGTGAGGTGTTCGGCACGTCCAACCGGGAGGAGGCCCCGGGGAAGACCCAGGACACGCTGGAGGGACTATGTCTCCCGGCTGGCCTGGGAACGCCTTGGGATTCTCCCGGAAGAGCTGGAAGAAGTGGCCGGGAGAGGGAAGTCTGGACCTCTGCTTAAGCTGCTGCCCCCGCGACCCGACCTCGGATAAGCGGAAGAGGATGGATGGATGATCTACCAAAAGTCAAGACATTTCATGTGGACAGGCAGACATGGCTATTGCAGTAGGTGCTTTTCTTATTTTATGCAAACTCACCTAAAAAAGGAAACAGAGGCAACATCCATAATATTTACAAAGTGATATTTAAAAGACAACAAAAGGCAGACCTAAGCTAGGGATTTCCTGACACTGGCATCCTGATTATTGTCTTCCTTTGCAGAATTTTCAAGTCTATAAATCTGACTTCAGAGGCATGCCATTCTAAGGCTGCCCTGGCACCACCAATCATCCCAAATCTTTTGGAACATTTGGAGCAACCTACAGAAAAAGGGGTGAATGAGGCAGTGGCCCTCTCAGTTACTCAGTAGGCCGGCACTGCAGTCCCAATGTGTCATTTTGGGTTCCTTCAGCCTCGGCAGGCTGATGCAGCACGGTCTGCTGGTTTTGGCACAGACACACCACACGCACACACACAATTTTGGGGTTTTCATTCCAAGCTGCTGCAATCCCGCTGGGCTTCAAAGCACTTTAATTAGACCTGGATTCAAGCACACCAGGGGTTCCATGGACTTGCCATGAAAATTAGAAAGAACTCACCCAGCGAGATATAATGCGGACTCATCTTGTTACAGACGAGCGCATAATGATACACGCTGTCAGGGAAACTTCAGCACATGAATTATTAATTGTGAAAATGTACGATTTAATCTATTCATCCTGCTGGGCATAAATAATGGAAACCTGAGCCGACTCCTCAGGGTCCAGAGGCGGCCTGCTTTTCCTAAGTGAACCTGTGCTGTCTGGGCACAGTTTGCTCTCTGAGTTCTCGGAAATGCCATTTGTGGTAGGTGTCAATGACCGACTTGATCTTTGGAGCAGTGCCAATCCCGGCAGGTGCCATATTCAGGCCATATTTGAGGTAGCGGTAGGTACCGGTATGAGGCGGCGTTACAACTCAAATCCATCCTTTCGGTTTATGACTTTCTCATATACAAAGTATGGAGAAAGTATTGTAATTGTCCAAAAATTCTATTTTGAGATTTTGATGAATCTCTAAGGCGACACGGTGGCGCAGTGGGTAGCGCTGCTGCCTCGCAGTTAGGAGACCCGGGTTCGCTTCCCGGGTCCTCCCTGCGTGGAGTTTGCATGTTCTCCCCGTGTCTGCATGGGTTTCCTCCGGGCGCTCCGGTTTCCTCCCACAATCCAAAGACATGCAGGTTAGGTGGATTGGCGATTTTAAATTGGCCCTAGTGTGTGCTTGGTGGGTGTGTTTGTGTGTGTCCTGCGGTGGGTTGGCACCCTGCCCAGGATTGATTCCTGCCTTGTGCCCTGTGTTGGCTGGGATTGGCTCCAGCAGACCCCCGTGACCCTGTATTCGGATTCAGCGGGTTAGAAAATGGATGGATGGATGAATCTCTACATTTTAGACCTCCCTGAGTCCGAAAATGCCATTTTTGGAATTATGTTTGTGTGTCTGTGTGTAAACATGATGACTTGAGTATGCTTTCAAGTAGGTCAACCAAATTTTGCATACAACTATTAGGTACAAAACACAGTTTTCTATCAACTTTTGGACTATTTCTGTTAACTGGGAATGGTACTTTACCTTTTATTCATGCAGCTGCTTTTACTTATATAATAACTGTTCAATATATTATTTATTTGATTTGATTTGTTGTGGAGGAGTTCAAGTATCTCGGGGTCTTGTTCACGAGTGAGGGAGGAATGGAGCATGAGATCGACAGGCGGATTGGTGCAGCATCAAAATATCGGAAAAAAAAAAGCGAAACATTTTCCGACTTGTCCAAAAGTACAAGAAGCAGTCCAAGTCCCAGTGAGGCACTATACAGGTGTATTGCTATTGGTATAAAGTGTTGAGGAGCAGCAACAGCTCAGCCATTAAATGATAGACCACGCATACTAACAAAGCAGTTGTTGTCAAACGCTGAAACACATGAAAATGGCCAGTCCTCTGGTCCATCACTCAGAACAGAGTTCCAAAGTGCCTCTGGAAACAACATCAGCTCGAGAACTGTGCATCAGGAGTTTCATGAAATGGGTTTCCATCAATTTGTACAGTTGTGCTTGAAAGTTTGTGAACCCTTTAGAATTTTCTATATTTCTGCATAAATATGACCTAAAACATCATCAGATTTTCACTCAAGTCCTAAAAGTAGATAAAGAGAAACCAGTTAAACAAATGAGACCAAAATATTATACTTGGTCATTTATTTATTAAGGAAAATGATCGAATATGACATATTTGTGAGTGGCAAAGGTATGTGAACCTCTAGGATGATCAGTTAGTTTGAAGGTGAAATTCGAGTCGGGAGTTTTCAATCAATGGGATGCCAATCAGGTGTGAGTGGGCACCCTGTGTTATTTAAAGAACAGGATCTATCAAAGTCTGCTCTTCACAACACATGTTTGTGAAAGTGTATCATGGCACAAACAAAGGAGATTTCTGAGGACCTCACAAAAAGAGTTGTTGATGCTCATCAGGCTGGAAAAGGTTACAAAACCATCTCTAAAGAGTTTGGACTCCACCAATCCACAGTCAGACAGATTGTGTACAAATGGAGGAAATTCAAGACCATTGTTACCCTCCCCAGGAGTGGTCGACCAACAAAGATCACTCCAAGAGCAAGGCATGTAATAGTCGGTGAGGTCACAAAGGACCCCAGGGTAACTTCTAAGCAACTGAAGGCCTCTCTCACATTGGCTAATGTTCATGTTCATGAGTCCACCATCAGGAGAACACTGAACAACAATGGTGTGCATGGCAGGGTTGCAAGGAGAAAGCCACTGCTCTCCAAAAAAAACATTGCTGCTCATCTGCAATTTGCTAAAGATCACGTGGACAAACCAGAAGGCTATTGGAAGAATGTTTTGTGAACGGATGAGACCAAAATAGAACTTTTTGGTTTAAATGAAAAGTTTGTTTGTATGTTTGGAGAGGGAAAACACTGCATTCCAGCATAAGAACCTCATCCCATCTGTGAAACATGGTGGTGGCGGTAATATCGTGGTTTGAGCCTGTTTTGCTGCATCTGTGCCAGGACAGCTTGCCTTCATTTATGGAACAATGAATTCTGAATTATATCAGAGAATTCTAAAGGAAAATATCAGGACATCTGTCCATGAACTGAATCTCAAGAGAAGGTGGGTCATGCAGTAAGACAACGACCCTAAACACACAAGTCGTTCTACCAAAGAATGGTTAAAGAAGAATAAAGTTAATGTTTAGAATGGCCAAGTGAAAGTCCTGACCTTAATCCAATCGAAATGTTGTGGAAGGACCTGAAGCGAGCAGTTCATGTGAGGAAACCCACCAACATCCCAGAGTTGAAGCTGTTCTGTACGGAGGAATGGGCAAAAATTCCTCCAAGCCGGTGTTCAGGAATGATCAGAAGTTACCGGAAACGTTTAGTTGCAGTTATTGGGGGGTCACACCAGATACTGAAAGCAAAGGTTCACATACTTTTGCCACTCACAAATATGTAATATTCGATCATTTTTCTTAGTAAATAAATGACCAAGTATAATATTTTTGTCTCATTTATTTAACTGGCTTCTCTTTATCTACTTTTAGGACTTGAGTGAAAATCTGATGATGTTTTAGGTCTTATTTATGCAGAAATATAGAAAATTCTAAAGGGTTCACAAACTTTCAAGCACAACTGTACAATGCCAAGTGTCAGCTGGAGTGGTGCAAAGCTCACTGCCATAGGACTCTGGATCAGTGCAAAGTGTTCTCTGGAGTGATGAATCACGCTTCATTATTTGCCAGTCTGATATACCAATCTGGGTTTGGTGGATGCCAGGTAGATGTAACATTTTGGCCAGCATAGTGCCTACTGTGAAGTTTGGTGGAGGATGAAAAATGCGCCAGGACGGCTTGCAGGGTTTGGGCTCGGTCCCTTGGTTCCAGTACAGGGTCCTGTGACAATGACATTTTACACCATTGCGCACTTCCATTCTGGAAAAGCCTCTGTTCTGTTCCGGCATGACTATGGCCCTGTGGTACATATGGACACAGAGAAACTTGAATGGTCTGCACAGAGCCCTGACATCATCTCCGTCAAACACTTTAGGGGTGAATGTAAATGCAGATTGAAAGGCAGGTCTTCTCATCCACCATCAGTACCTGACCTCGCAAATTCCCACAGACACACTCCAAAGTCTTGTGGAAAGAAGAGTGGAGAAGTTTGTGGGGCAACTGCATGTAAATGCCCATATACACATATATTGTGCCTTTCATGTCTGTCTACTTGCTTGTCTTTCCATTTATTTATCTACTTGTTATATCGTGTCACATGTATTTTATAGCACAACTATAATATATAATGCCTTTCTCATCTGTTTACCTATCTGCCTCTTATATAGTGCCTTTCATATCTATCTAACAGTCTATTATATAGCATCTTTCTATATATCAGTCTATCATAGACTGCGTTTGAAATCATTCTCTCTTTATGGTGAGTTTCATGTTTAACTGTCAGTCTATCTATCAATTATATAGTGCCCTTCACATCTAACTGTCTTATAAAATGTAAAAATAGTTTCTCATGGTGCTGGAGAGTAGTGACAGGTTGCATGTTGTTTAGATAAGTAAGAATGATGCTGTAGTCTGTGGATGTGACAATACCAGTACTATCTATTGATCTGTTTGTCTAGTATAGTCTATTTCACATCTACTGTATTATATAGCGCCTTCCTCATTTATCTGTCTATCTACTTATGTATCTCGAATATATAGTGCCTTTCTCAGTCTATCATGTAGTGCATTTTACATGTATCTGTTATATAGTGTCTTTCATGTCTCTCAATTATCAGTTTAACTACAATACATTACATTTTATATCTATCCATCTCTAATATAATGCCTTCCATGTGTTAGTGTCTTAAAAAATGTAGAAATATTTTATCCTGGCACTGAAAGGTGGGTAATGTGTTGCATGTTGGTCAAACGAACATGTACGTCTGTCACTACAGTAGATTAAGGCAGTCCCACTACTACTACTACTACTTACCAACCCACAGCAAAATCAAGCTGATCCAATGAAGTTGTTCCCAGTGATGTAAAGCAGGTGGAAAGCTGGTCAAGCAAAGCCTCAGTGATGTGTCTGTTCCAATCGGATGGCTCTGGCACTGCATTCCAGAGTTCAGAGTTCCTTCAAGCATTCTCTTCCAAGTCTTTGTGAAATTTTCACTCAGGTTAAACATCTGTACACCTTTGCCTGGGCGATGGCCCTGATTTATTTCTTTTATTCAATCTTTAAGTATTCAAGTCTAACCCAGCCACAGGGAATGCACAAACCAGTGTGTTTCTTTGTGGGGGTCCCAAGCCCGGATAAATAGGGAGGGTTATGTCAGGAAGGGCATCCAGTGTAAAATTTTGCCAAATCAATATGCGGAGAACAATACAAATTTCCATACCAGATCAGTCGAGCCCCAGGTTAACAACGACCGCCACCAGTACTGTTAGCCAACAGGGTGCTGGCAGAAATTGGGCTATTGTTGGCCGGAGAGGGGGGAGACGTGTCCAGGGGCAGGAGGATAGGAGGAAAGTAAAGAGAGTGGAAGTGAGGGTAGGAACTTTGAATGTTGGCAGTATGACTGGTAAGGGGAGAGAGTTAGCCGATATGATGGAGAGACGGAAGGTTGATATATTGTGTGTGAAGAAACTAAATGGAAGGCGAGTAAGGCCAGGTGGATCAGAGGGGGATTCAAATTGTTCTCTCATGGTGTGGATGGGAGGAGAAATGGAGAAGGAGTTATTCTGAAGGAACAGCACGTCAAGAGTGTTCTGGAGGTGAAAAGAGTGTCAGGCAGAGTGATGATGATGAAGCTGGAAATTAGAGGTGTGATGATGAATGTTGTTAGTGCATATGTCCCGCAAGTTGGGTGTGCAATGGAGGAGAAAGAAGATGGAAACATACTCACAAGCGAGGAGCATGTGTTGAACAGATGGAAGGAGTACTTTGAGAGGCTGATGAATGAAGAGAACGAGAGAGAGAGAAGAGGTTGGATGATGTGGAGATAGTGAATCAGGAAGTGCAACGGATTAGCAAGGAGGAAGTAAGGACAGTGATGAAGAGGATGAAGAATGGAAAGGCTGTTGGTCCAGAGGACGTACCTGTGGCAGCATAGAGGTGTTTAGGAGAGATGGCAGTGGAGTTTTAAACAGGATTGTTTAATGGAATCTTGGAAAGTGAGAGAATGATGAGGAGTGGAGAAGAAGTGGACTGGTGGGCCGATATTTAAGAATAAGGGGGATGTGCAGGACTGCAGTAACTACAGGGGGATAAAACTGATGAGCCACAGCATTAAGTTATAGTGAGCAGCAGGATGGTGTCATGCCAAGAAAGAGCACCACAGATGTGATATTTGCTCTGAGGGTGTTGATGGAAAAGTTAAGAGAAGGTCAGAAGGAGCTGCATTGTGTCTTTGTGGGCCTGGAAAAAGAATATGACAGGGTGACTGAGAGGAGTTGTGGTATTGTATGAGGAAGTCGGGAGTGGCAGAGAAGTACATGAGAGTGGTACAGGATATATACGAGGGAAGTGTGACTGTGGTGAGGTCTGCAGTAGGAGTGACGGAGGTGGGATTACATCAGGGATCGGCTCTGAGCCCTTTCTTATTTGCAATGGTGATGGACAGGTTGACAGACGAGATTAGACAGGAGTCCCCGTGGACTGTGATGTTTGCTGATGACATTGTGATCTGTAATGAGAGTAGGGAGCAGGTTGAGGAGAGGTGGAGATATGAGAGGAAAGGAATGAAGGTCAGTAGGTCCACCATGACAGAATACATGTGTGAATAAGAGGGAGGTCAGTGGAATAGTGAGGATGCAGGGAGTAGAGCTGGCGAAGGTGGAGCAGTTGAAACACTTGGGATCAACAGTACAGTGTAACAGGGATTGTGGAAGAGAAGTGAAGAAGAGGGTGGAGTGGGTGGAGAAGAGTGTCAGGAGTGATTTGTGACAGACGGGTATCAGCAAGAGTGACAGGGAAGGTCTACAGGACGGTAGTGAGACCAGCTGTGTTATATGGGCTGGAGACGGTGGCACAGGAGACAGAGCTGGAGGTGGCAAAGTTAAAGATGCTAAGATTTGCACTGAGTGTGACAAGGATGGACAGGATTAGAAATGAGGACATTAGAGGGTCAGCTCAGGTTGGACGGTTGGGAGACAAAGTCCGAGAGGTGAGATTGTGTTGGTTTGGACATGTGCAGAGGAGATATGCTGGGTATATTGGGAGAAGGATGCTAAGGATAGAGCTGATAGGTAAGAGGAGAAGAGGAAGGTCTAAGAGAAGGTTTATGGATGTGGTGAGAGAGGACATGCAGGTGATGGGTGTAACAGAACAAGATGACGAGGACAGAAAGATATGGAAGAAGATGATACGCTGTGGTGACCCCTAACGGGAGCAGCCAAAAGAAGATTCAATCTTCAAGTCTGCCTGAGCTTTTTTCTGCAAATAGGCCAGTGATGGGTTCTCTACCACAGTGGCCTCCTACATGACTTGCAGGTACCTCTCAGTAAAATCTGGAGGGCACTCTACTTACTCTGCATGGATGGCCTATGTTTTTCAGTGCATCTTCTGGTCCTGTGATGTTTACCACATATTGGCCAACATTTGGTGATAGCTTTGTGCAGTTACCTCTCATATCGAGGCTTACAATGATGTCCAAGTAGAGGATGGTTGTCTAAAACTGACAGATGAATTCAGGCCTGCACCCCCTCACTACCCACATGTGTTTCCTGATCTTCTAACAAGCTGCAAGATTACCACTGGGGTTATCTCCTCTTTGGTATTTGCATGTTCTCCTTGTACTCACTTGAGTTTCCTGTCACCATCCAAAAACATGCATTTAGGCTGGCATGAGCCTTCCTGTCGTTGCTTACTTGCTGCCTTGTGTCCAGTGCTGTCTGGGTGAGCTCCAGCATGCCACAAGCTGAACACGTGGATGGATGGTTAGACTTGTAGTAGTCCTATTGAAGGAATGACATGAGTAAGTATTATCACTTAGGCTGTAATTCTGAATTTGGTAGAATTATTGGTGCCAACACTAATTAATATTTAAAATATTATTTTACTATTGTTATAAGTTCCAGTGATTAAGTCTTTTTTAATTTATAGAGGGGATACTTTTTTTTTAAAAATGGTAAACCTTTCTGAAAACATGTTTGCACTTTGTCCTTATGAGTTATTGAGTGTATATTGATAAGCAAAATGACAAATTCATCATTTAAAATTAAATCTACAACACAATAACATGTGCACAAAGTGACTGGACCTAAAGACTTTTAAAATCCACTGCAGGTTGAGCGTTAAATTGCTATGTTTTATTGTATCCTTGTCAAGTCGGGGCAGAATGTGCGCGGGCGTCCCGTCCACTGCAGATTCCTACTTTGCGTCCGATGCTGTCGGAATGGGATCCAGCTCTCCTTAATCGTACGCTAGACTACGTTAGCGTGTTGATTGGTTTTGTATTGTTCAAGTCCCACTGTAGACGGTTATCTCCCGCATTGTTTTCTTGGTGTTCATTTCGATTGTTATTTGTCCCAGATGTCTGGCCATTGATCAGTCACGCGAGGGTCATTATTAAAAGTTAACCCTTATTGTCTGTCTCAGTCTCCCCCACTCTCGCTCCCTCCTTGACCGATCCCTGAAACTGCCGCCTTTGCGGTCGAGCCGCCTCATCCCAAGGACCGCGTTCTTTTAATCTTAACCTGACCAGAGCGAGGCGTTGCAAAAGCCACAATAACAACCCAAGGGACCATTGCATGACAGTCGCGACGCAGAACCAATGGACTAGGAGTTCGTGGGTTACGTCAGCCATTAGGCTGCTCCGGAGGGCGGTGCCTGTTGAGGAACGCGGACTCTGCTTGTAAAGGCTGCCACTGCTACGCTGTTTCAGTCGTGTTGGCGCGGGCATCTATGGGGAGCTGCTGATTGTTTATGACATATACGGAATTGTGGATTTATCGAAGACCAAAAAAAAAAAAAATCCTCAGTTAAGGGAAGAGAAGAGAAGCCAACGGGAAAACGATTATTGCAGGGAGAATGCTGAATGGCTGAAGTTTACTCAACTTTGACGTCGAGGGCCATTTGTAAAGGCCTCGGGGTGGCGGTGTGAAGGGAAGCCGACTGTAGAGTAAGGAGAGAGCGGATGACAACGTCAGCTGCACCCCGGAAAATCATCTGGAGTCCAGGCACCTCAATCGTATACTATAGTCATGTTTTTCTTCATGGACTGATCATTTTTCAGTTATTTTAAGGTGAGAAATCTGACTGTAATCGAAGACGCGCATATTAAACTGGCTTCAATGAAATATTCGTCACTCACAGCATTTGATATTGTCTTACAGCTCTGTAGGAGTTAAAATCCATACTCTCTTTAGCCTGTCTATTTTACGAGCGTCTTAATAGAACAAAAATCTCAGTTGAATTTAGAAAGATAAAGGGGTCCTCGCTAGGAGCAACCTCAGCCCCACTAGGAGGGCGTGATTCCTTTTTGCCGGACACAATGAATTGTTTTTCTTCTTCATTAATATTTTCAGATTTTCTTTAAAGACTTGACTCTGCTTCACAGTCCTGTGTGTTTTTTTTTAATGGTCTTCATTCTCAGTTTCAGGGTTGTATGTAGCCTCACGACCAGGATCCCCGCAACCAGAGGATTTCTTTTGTTGACATTTTTTTGAAGACAATGAAGCATCCTCGGAAATAACTAAAAGAGAGAGCAGCTCGCACAAAAGATGCATTTTCCTTTGGCTACGCGGATGAGAAAACAGCCCTTTGGCCGTGGCCTTCAGTATTTAATGAGCAGGTTTTGTGCCAGACAGTTGTGTTTTTTTTAAATAGCAATTCTTTCCAGGTCTGACTATTTTGAACAGATGCTTGGCTTCGAGGAGTGGGAGCACATTTGTTCTTTATTGAGACCATTTTCTTAATGGGTAAATGACACTGAAAACAAAACCCTGGCATAAGCAGCAGCATATTTTATTAATGTTATATTCATGGCAGGTTTGCTGGGGTTACGTTGCTTCTTTGCTCTTTTGTAATATGGAAATATGGATTTGGTGGAAAGACAGCTGCCAGGTTTGACACAAACGCATTCCTCTTTGTTCCTGATCCTCCGCATGCTGCCTTGACAGATCCACACATGATCAGAAGCGCTGGACACCTACGTTTTGTGTGCTTGTCTTTCTGGTACATCCTGTTCATGTCAACCTATTGAAGGCCACCAGTTGCTGCTGACTTGCATCAATCCAATTTGTGCATAAAAGACAGTGCTGCTTAGGAGGAGTGGGACAACCCTCTAAGTTGATTTGGGGGTACTTCACACCAAAAAAGAGAGAGAGAGAGAGACTTTCTTTGGCCATTGCCAGGTGTGCCCTGTTGGAACAGACTGTACAGATGCGAGTCAAGATGGGCACCCAGGGCAGTCCTGTTAAAAGCTATGACTATCTCCTCAAGTTCCTACTGGTGGGAGACAGTGATGTTGGGAAGGGAGAAATTTTGGACAGTTTGCAGGATGGATCTGCTGAGTCTCCTTATGCCTACAGCAGTGGTGAGTTGTTCTCTTTTCTTTGCTTTCATGATAAGCACAAATTAATTACTGCTTAACTTTGATTTGTCATTTGACTGTTTTGACACGGTAGTTGACTAGACTCTGATTTATAGTTTGTTGGATTTTATTGTTATTTGTGTGACACTTGAAGCCATTGAAAAATCTGAATGACTAGGGATATGTGAGAGTATTTGTGCAGCGTTGCAAGTGCTTAATTTTTTTCTTTTAATCTATTCCAGTCTTTATTAAACGGCAAATTGTTATTCTTGTGTGGCTGTAGGGAATCAAAAGGCAGAAAAATTGTCGCCAATCGCAATGTTTTGTTCTGTTTTTTAACGCATTAGGGCATTCTCTTTTACTGCACCATAAGTTATTTTAAATGTGCCGCAGCTTGCAACTGCAGCGTTACACTTTGCACAATAAATTGTGACCTGAAGTGTGTTTATATCACAGTTCCAGCTGCTCGCAGTACAGCTTTGTGTGGAAGAAAGGGGCCGACCCCGAGTATTGGGAAGATTTCCAGTTTCCTCCATTAATGATCTTTAACTTGCTGTGTTGATCAGAGTTGTAGGAAAAAAAATGTAATTGGATTAGACCTTGGAGTTAAACGCAGACATTGCACCTTTCTGCCTTATTGTCTATCCTGTGAAATTAAAATTTCAGGAAAACTCAACGGATCGGGTTGCTTTTCACCCAGTTTTTCTTGTAGGGCCGGTTTGTTAGCTTCAATTACCTGTGTTTTACAACACTCCATCCAAAACGAAGAGAGCTGCAGTGGGTGGCTCAATAAGCTGCTTTTCTCCTGTTTTAATTGCAGGATGTGAATAATTGTGCATTTGTCTCTGTGACTATGCCATCTCCCCTCTGTTTGTCATTTTAGATTATTTTTATTTATTTTTTGTCGGTATAATACTTCTTGCCACTTGGTGATGCCTTGTTTGTGTGAATATTTTTAAAAGAGCAATTAGTTATGTATGTCATGCTAGTGGAAGCCTTTTGTTTTCCTGATGACCGTACAGAATTCCAGAAGTATCTGTACACATTTGTTATAAAGAGTAAAAGTATGGGGAAGACAACACAAAGCAATGGTGGCTGGGCATTGGTCACACTGGTGTGTTTTTTCTGATTTCTTCCTTTGTTAGCAGGGTCTTCAGCAGTATAAATAACTTTTGTTTGAGAGTGATCTGGGTGAGGCCCTTTTCTTGTTCTTTCCTCTTCATTCTCCTGCTCTGCTCCACCTTATCCATCCGGCATCAGCCAGCCGCTTGGTGTTGCCAAACTAGTCAGGTGGGAAGTGTGTCCCTCCATAAATAAACAGTATGAGTGGAAGCTTCAAGATGGTAAATAACGATTCTTGGAATGAAGTACAAAAATAAAACTATTGATAAAACCCTTGGAGAATTTAATACGGCACTGAAGAGATCCCTAGGTGGTTTTTTTTACTTGTTGTCATTTATTTATAACAGTAGTTTTACATTAATTTTTATGGTTAAATCTGCTGGATTAAGCGATTGATGATTTATATGATTTGATAAATTTTAAGTCGAGTAGGCACTACAAGGCCTGTAGAGTCGGTGGGCTGGACTCCCTGATGGTGGCAGTTGACTATGAGACCCCGTAGCTCATCATGCACAGCAAATAAGCCAATGACTAGAGGTGTCCCAGGACAGTCATGGAGAGAAAGGGCTGCTGCCTTACTAGTGATGGCTTTTAATTTTAATGCTGTTTGGTTTTTACTTTCTTGTATATGAAGTATAGGGAAGCTATTGGTATCGTCCAAAGATTGAATTTAAAATGTTTGATGAATCGTGAAGTTTTAGACCTTCCTGAGTCCAAAAATACTATTTTTGGAAATTGTGTGTGTGTGTAAACATGAGAACCTGAGTACACTTTCACTTGGGTCAACCAAATTTTTCATACAAGTATTAGGTACAAAATGTAGATTTCTGTCAACATTTGAGCTATTTCTGTTAACCGTAAGTGGTACTTTTTTATTCATGCAGCTCCGATTTATTTATCTTTACTTTCATAATAATTGTTCAATATATTAGTGATTTGATTTGTTGTCGATGGTTCTTTAATGTACATAGTATAAAAAACCTTGTCTTGCAGTTTACTCCTCAAATATCCATCCCCATATCTGAGTATATGAGAAAGTCAAGGGGAGAGCACTTTAAATTATTTTTATTTATTTATTTATTTTTTTCCTTCTGCCACTCGCTGTCTGTAGCAATGCTGTTACTGTATATGGATTTCACATTAGCACCTTAACCTGTATCTGTGTGCTGTTAACCTGAGATGCATTCCTTTTGTAAACACAATGATCTTAATTGACACTAAGATTTTTATGTTGTATCTGAAAGTGTCTCTGCCCACACTAAAGTGACTGAGAATGTGTATGATCTAGCCATTCACCCACACTGGGCATACCCAGTAGGCTGATTATTCCTTGAAGAGATGGTGATGCCACCAACCACAGGATTTATTGTGTAACTGTAGCGACTGCTAAAATTTATTTTCATTCTGCGCAGGTATATAGCATAAATATATATATATATATATATATATATATCCCATCCATCCATCCATTTTCTAACCCGCTGAATCCGAATACAGGGTCACGGGGGGTCTGCTGGAGCCAATCCCAGCCAACACGGGGCACAAGGCAGGAACCAATCCTGAGCAGGGTGCCAACCCACCGCAGGACACACATAAACACACCCACACACCAAGCACACACTAGGGCTAATTTAGAATCACCAATCCACCTAACCTGCATGTCTTTGGATTGTGGGAGGAAACCCACGCAGACACGGGAGAACATGCAAACTCCACGCAGGGAGGACCCGGAAGCGAACCCAGGTCTCCTACGCCCTATATATATATATATATATATATATATATATATATATAATATACAATTAAGAAGCAACACAACACGCGCCGTGCCATGTTGGTTTTCTTCCTTGAAGTGTGACCAATCTGGGAATGAGCTGTAATGAGCAGGATCCAATCGGGGAATAGCCATGTAAGAAGCATGAATCAAGCTGTGCACAGTAAGAGTTTTCAAAACTCTCATTTTCACCCATCCACACTGTGGAGCTGGCACTTTCAATGGTCTGTTGTTTCGGGGGTTTAAATGCTGGAGTAGTGTTTATGAAAGGCGAACATGGAAACTAATGTCTGTTTTTAAACGAAAAAGTGGTAGGGTTGACTTGGTTTAAGTAGGCTTAAGGTAGGTGTGCTTCTCAAATGTATGAGGACAAGTCATTAAAACATTTGTAGTGAATAGTGGCGAAATCTGCCACTGCATAGCCACATGGCTTCTTCCTAAAACAACCTCTCTCGATTCCTCTAGTCCGTGCACTTAAAACCATCAGGGAGAGAGCAAAAAAATGAAAAAAAAAAAAAAGACACTGAGAGAAAATATATACTGTTATCAATTCAGGAGCTCAGTAGCACAAGATAACCGAACCCTAGTGATACAATTTCTACATTACAGTGTGCACAGCAACCGAGTAGACACACACGTAGACCACTGTAGCCACTTGGCCTTGTCTGCTGCAGTGTCTTTCTGTCAATTGTATCACCATATGGCCTAACAGCAGCAAGTTGAGTTCAGATAAGCATTATGGTCTGTGTATATGCGATGTGTTAAAACGCTGCGGCCATATCGTGGCATCTCAGGTTGCTTTTCCAATTAGACTGTAACATTAACTTCATTTAGTTATTTGTTTAGGTGAGCAGTCAGAAGGTGGGGTGTTGTGCAGCCTCGCCATGTTTCTACTGATGTATTTAGACAGATTTGTTGATTTGGCTGTTTTGAGCACTGAAATCTGTATTTCCTGTGGCTCTTTGTTATCACCTCTCTTCATGGCTGTCTTTTTGATGAGGTGTGATGTATCATTTACTTCAAGTGCATATTTTGTAGTTCATATTTTAGTGAACTTTGATTTCTTTCATCCTTACGTTGACTTCTACACTGTCATCATAATTGTGAACATCACGGAGCACACAGCGATCTGCGACCGCATATTGGTCACTTTTACTACTAGTCTGTCTGTCTCTCAATGCCAATGTACTGTATAATCTTATTTTACAGAAAGATTTTTCACTTGCCTCATGTCATATTTATTTTTTACATATGCGGTGTGCTCATTGCACATGTAACACACATTTATATCTTTAATAGGTGTCTCCCTGGGAGTCTTTTCGGCTGTTGAAAGTTTATTGCAAACAGAAGCTTGTCAGATCAGGTTAATAGGAGCCCCCTCGCGGTGCAGTTTAAAATCACTGCCCCTGCCTTGAGCGCCACCTTGAGGAGGCTTTGGATTGCTTTAGAAATGTGACACTTAGTGAGCCTTCTAACTGTTCCCGCCCAGCAAAATTCACTGATGGTTGTCTCCAGATGTATATGTTGTATGACTGGCCCTGCGAGACTCTTAGGCTCTGCTCGAGTTGCCACTGCTACGTGACATTTCAGCAGTGGATTGCGATTACTGTCACGTGTGCAGAGTGCAGAGAAATTCTTACTTGTATGTGCTAATCAACATGCCCCCTGTCACCACTCACCGGTGCTGTGATCAGTTTGTGTTTCAGGCTTGGCTTATAACCTTTAGTTTTGTTTTTTTATTAAACAATCTCAAAACCGTTTACTGCACTAGCTACCAATACCAGATATAATGTAACAGATTTTGTAAAAAAAGATTAGTAAAATAACAGAAACAAAAGTAAATATGCTCATGAACCCCTCAAACCAAACACATCATTGAATGAATTGTATATGTCCATCTGTTGTGTGTTCAATGAAAGTAACACATCCAAAAAAGACAAAGACATTGGAACAGTTGGGGTGAAAACCGGCCATTCTGCCCAGCTAGATCATGCATACTGTTCTCCTAAATTGAGGTTTGCAGGTACCTGAAAATCCCACTCCCCACCACATTGCTTGGTCACTTGATACCATCTGTTTGTAACATGTATGTGAATTCTGTCCTTGCAAGTTTCCAGCTGTGTCCTTTTGGTCTTATTAAAGAATTTATTTTAAAGCAACAGCTGGAATCCACTGCACTCTTCCCTTTCATAATTTCAACATGTCAGCCATGTCATTTTTCGTTCTATACTTGCTTAAAGTGAACTGTCTCCACTTCTCCAGTCTCTCCTCATAGCTCGTATCTCTCAGTCCTGAATCAGCCTGGTCACTCTTCTTTTGACTTTTTCTTTTTTTTGTAATATGGAGACCAAAACTCCACGCAGCACACCAGGTAAAGCCCCAGTAGTGTGTTTGATAACCTGATCATAACCTCCAATGATTTGTATTTGGCACATTGTGATGTATAACTTAACATCCTATTAGCTTGTGATCATCTCTGTCTATTGTCTTGATGTACATCGAGGGTCATTAGAACTCCTGATCTTTCTTATAAGACATAATTGTGTGTTTGATTCCAACATTTTTACTTCCTATGTGTACTACTTTACATTTATTCACTTAAATTTCACCTGCCACAAAATCTGTCCAGGCTTGTGTTCTGTAACCATTTATCTGATTCTCCTTTATCTGCTCTTCTTCCTACTTGCATGTGATTTGCAGACTTGACCAGCCTATTTAGGACCCCAGCACTAAACCCTGGGGGACCATTCATCTTATCACCCATTTCTGAATAAGGTTCCCTCTGCATACCCCTTTGGTTGATGTGTTTGTGCCAATTTATTTGTTCATCACCGTTACTGTTTTTACAAGATGGCAAATCAATACAGTTTTTAAAAAAAAGTTTCCAGGTAGCACTTAATGCAGTCATTTGACCGCTTAGGATTGCCTACTACAAGAACAGGGGGGTCGCCCTCACTAAACAGGCTGTGATTGCAAAGTCCCTCACACCTTGGCAATATGGCACTAAGACTTGAGTCATATCAGCGTTTTCAGTTTTTGGGTAGAAAACAATGGTAAAAAAAAACATGAAATCCTCTTCCCATAATTCAAAATTGCTGGCTCATTTCAAGTGCTGGTGTTGGTGAAATGCCGCACTTTCATCTTTGATTTATCTCTCTATCTTACAGTATTTCACACTTGCTTTCCTGAATCTTGTCACTCTTTTCTCAAAAGTCTAAACGCAAAAGTTAATCTTCGCACAACATTCACAAAACCTCTGACTGGTCTGGTAAAGTAAAACGGTGGCCTCAAAACCACTTTATCTTTGCTCATCATCAAGCACTGCTTTCAGATCACACACATGGCCAGTGAGTGTGTAAACACTGCATCACAAAAATGAAAATGCTGCCAGTCGGAAGAGTTCAAGGCATTAGAGAAAATGTTTATTGAGAATGTGGTCTTTGCCATTTTGATTTATGGAATACAAACTGCATCTAAAGACTAGAGCAAAGAAAAATGCATTATTTAGCAATAATGTCCATTTACAACTCAAAAAGAAATTTTACTGCATAAGGAATACACCGTGTTGGCAGTTGTCGGAGACTTTTGAAAGTGTCCTCCAGAGATGTGCAATGTTGCAGTGTGCATAGCTGGAAACAAAGAGTTTTGATTTGTTTATATCATGTGAGCCTTCCTGCTTAGCCCCTCCTCTTTAAGATGTGTCATTGTCACCTTCAGCCTGCAAATGAAGAAGGTTAAGCAGGTGGTGAACACTGAAGGATGCACAGCTTTGGCACACTTGGCCTTCACATTAAACTGCATGGGTGGGAATTAACAAGACGTCTATAGCTAAAAGGTGAAACAGAATACATCCTGAAAAGGAATAGAGAATTGGGGCACTTAAAAAAGTAAATAAATTAAAATAAATAAAATTGAGAGCTCAGCAAAGGCTGAACATGGTGAGTTTTAACCTTATGTAAACCAATGATAAGAACGTACAAATAAGATGTATCCATTTAAGTTCATCAAACTCATTTAGTTAGGTAATGTACATGACGGCCAGTTTCAGCAGGACTGTGGTACAAAGAAAACAAAATTTGCCTTTAAAGCCCACCTTGTGAATTTCCCCTTGGGATTAATAAAGTATCTATCTATCTATCTATCATATAGCGCCTTTCACTCTATCTATTTATCTCTACCTACCAACTAAGCTGCAGTTCTCCTTTTACCCTGGCATAGTGTTGCCTTTGAACTGCTCCACTATTTTGTTTTGCTACCTTTTCAAAATGCAGTATTAGAAAAGCACAATTTCTTTCCTGTAAAGAATTGTGTTCCCTCATTTTTGCTCATGTCCAGACTCTCCCATTTGCACTATTCAGCTTTGATATCTCATTTTTCTTGTGACTCTTCTACGAGCCCATAGAAAACCTCAAACCTGATTTTGTAGCATGCATAGAATTTCCACAGATTCCAGGCATCAAGTCTTCGTCATGATGAAACATGGCCCCACTTCTACTAAAACTCGACTCCTAAGCCAGGCGGAACAAGGCTGCATGCACACTGCAGTGCGTTCATTTAATGTAGGGCTAAAGGTGTGACCAGTCAGTGACTTTTAAGCAAAGTATTGCAATGTCTCACATCGACTGCCCTGCTTATCAACAAATTGGGGACAGCTAGTGTTATCAGCCGTTTCCATCTCTGTTTCTGCAAACTAAATTGACAAGCATCTGACAAAGCTCAGCTGGTGTGATTTGGTTTTCTGCTAGGCATGCAGAGGCATCTCTGCTGGCAGAGAATCCACACACCTCCTCTGCGCCATCCACGGCTTTCTTAAAGACTCGGCTTACCTTTCAGATTTCAGTCTCGTCACTCCTGCATTCTGACTAGCCATTACTATAGTGTGAAGACCCACTGCAAGGGTGTGTGTCCCAGAAATCCCATTGCATGTTGTCGTCACTGACACAATATAAAAGCCAAGCTGTGCGTGCAGTTCTCTGTTGATAATATCAAGCAATCTAAGAGTGTGGGTTGTAAAGTGTTTAGCATGTGATGTCTGGCTTTGAACTATTAGGGCTCGGAGATTAAACTGCAGTAAGGCTTTGGTGCACTTTGGAGGTTTCGACTGATTGCCTTGTGTTTTTCAATTTCATCTCCTGGTCGTTTTCTGTCTTTGGTGCTATTTAGACCCAGGGCTGTGGAGTTGGTAGATAAATGCTCCGACTCCTCAGTTTCTAAATCTTCCGACTCCGACTCCTCTGTATGTATATACTATGCTAATGTATTTTCTACATCCATTGAAGGAAAGGAAGGCAACATACATGTCATTTCACCACAGAACTACTGGCTAGGAAGCCAACACTCTACTATAATGTCAGATTAAAGACAAACACAATTGATTGGCGGCCGCAGATTGCGGTGTCCACATGGACGGGCAGATCCAGCTTGCCAAAATCTCGACCACCGTCCCCATCCAAAGTAATGTGATGCCTCTGTCTGCTGCAGTGGCCGTCTCCTCTGTTTAGTGCATTGTGTCACTCACCAGCCAGCTGATCAGCAGGACGAGCCTCTGCTGGAGACCGGTAGGGAGATCTGTGTCCTCGGCTCCTTCGGCCCCCTTCACTAGCGCATAGCGAAGGGGAGCTGAGAACACACCAGATGATTTTTCAGGCGTTTGACGCGTGATGACTCGTTGAACGGCCGAAAAATCGGCAGTGCATCTGTAAATGTATGGGGGCTTTAGGCCAGGTTCACAGTTCCCTGTAACAGTGGAACACGACACAATGGAAAGCGGTGCCGCACCTTACCTGTGCATTACATCCCATATAGTGACGCATACAGTCAATGAAAAGCATGCTTCATGGTTACTTGACATGTTCGTTTTGTGGTAACATTATGCACTGCACGCATTGGGCTTTATTCTTACAGCAGAGACGTAGTTCATGATGACTGTTTGTGAATTGGGACATTTCAACTTACTTTTTTAATTCCCATTTAAATTTAGTAGGAGTCTGAGTCGGTTAACTTTTTGCCGACTCCGACTCCAGGTACCCAAAATTGTCTTCGACTCCACAGCCCTGTTTAGACCTCCCAGTTTTTCACCATTGACTGAACAGTCTGAAGGCAGCGATTCACATCAGCATGAGGCGACTTTAGACCAGTTAATTGTTTCTGGACACATTTTAAAATTTTTTTTCCTTCTTGTAGCAAAAGGGTGGAATTTGCAGTCATCAGAACAAGTGTGATGGTTCATCCCTGTATGTTAATCCTAATCGGTGGTAAATTTTGGCTAAACGATCAGGTGTTTACAAGTCCTCTGATAGCCCCTTGAGTAAACTGAAGGGCTACAGTTTATTTTATCTTATTTTTTTGGTTAAATTGCTGTAGTCCAGTTCTGTTTCTCTTTGTTTGCCTTTGGCCAAAATGACCCACTTAACCAGTTCATGTGCCACATCCCTCTTTCTTTTAACAACATGTTGGTGGTGGTTCTGGTCTCCCTATGGGTTTTAACATTAAAAGTGACATCACTTTAGGTTTTAAAGAACTTGCTTCCTTGGAGATTCAAATAAAAGGTCATTTTAAAATGAACATGAAGCCTCATCATTGGGGAAGTAACATTGTCACTTCAGATCACGGCGTCATGCCTGTCTTTTGTCAGCATGGGCTCCCTGGGGCATCTCGTTGAATTCTGGGAAAGGAAAGAACCACTGAAGCTGTAGATTTCTTTTCTTCTTCCCAATCGGTTTGCTGCTTGATGCTGACATACAAAGCATTTCATGTTTGCTCCCAAGATGATTGGTTTGGTTAAACTTTTGATCAGATGTGTCAAGCAAAGAAGGCATTTTAAAGCTGGCAGTGACAGATCCAGGGAGCACATGTAAGTTTGATGTGCCTCTGATGTATGTGTGTTGTTGTTTTTTTTTTTAATCTTTCCAATGTTGTTCTTAAAATGTTGCATGTGTTCTGCTAAAGGATGGTAAACAGTGTGAAATAATGAAAGGAACTAGAAAAAGAGAGATTGTTAATAAAGGCAGAATCATAACCTCATAAACACAAAACGTGAATCAAAAAATCAAAGCTGAACAAGTGGAGCAAAAGATTTGTAACCAGTAAAGTGTTTTTAAAGAAGAAATTGCTAAGCAGAAGTTTTGAGATATCTGTAATCGCTGCTAAGGAAGGGTTGTCCCTGCTGAACTTTTAACTTGTCACGTCATTGATATTGGATGTCACAACCTCTGAGAATGCTCCCCTGGCTGAATCCTAAAATGGCAGCATCCATAGCTATAACAAATGGTGATGACAACAGTGCAAAATAATTTTCGTAACTATTAACTCTTCTTGAAGTACAAAATTTGACACCATCTGTGAATTCCCTAGAGTTGAAAAACTCTGTAATAGTGAAAAATGCACGTAAAACATAACAAACCATTTCATAACTAAATGTTTATTCTCCGAGCATGAATTCCACTCATACTGTAATGTAAGTAGTGAAGCTAACGCTCTGCACGACATTGGCTTCTCCACATCTCCCTATCTAGTGGCCATTGTTGTTTGTAGCTGCTTGTTACTCTGTAGTTAATGGTAAGCACGGTCACACACAACTTAAAAATCTGTTGGCCGATGTTCTCCTCCATACCCTCAGGTGACCCTGTCTTCAGGGTTTGTGATCTTATATTCGCTTACATCAAGAGATACTGAAGCTGATGCTCTGCCAAGAAATGAAATTATGGTGGGCAACAAGGCCAAGGAAAAGGGACCAGAAGATAAACATTAGTGAAAATCAAAACCAATTGGCCATTTTATCTGTTCATGAAATCCAAATGCTAATCAGAAATTACTGTCAATTGAATTGCTAAAGAAAGTCACTAACGCATCAAAATTTTGAAATTTATCCACAATTTTGAACGCCATTTGTCATGCAGCTCCAACATAAAAAGAGGTGTGCAAGTGATGCTTCAAGTGATCAACTTCTGCAAACCACCTTCAACAGCCCATCATATCATTGCAACACAGCCACAAAACACAATCCCCACAAGAAACAAAATGACAGTGCAGTAAATCTAAAAAAGTAAAAAGAAACAGAATTCTAGAAGTTGTTTACACGCTAACTAATGATATGTTTGCATTCTCCATTTTCAAAGAACCCCAAAAAGTCACATGTAATATGACAAAAAAAAATGCCACAGTTCGGGGAAAAATCGTACGTTTGCAGTTGAATTGTGTAGCCCAGTGACACCCATCTGCTGAATAATCTGGTAATGGCCCTTCAAGAGAAGTCCACTAAAAGCTGAGTAAAAAGGTAGACACCATTATGGGAGACCCTCTGGACCTGCTGGAGATTGTGGTGAAGGTGAGAATGAAGACAAAGCTGATGGCCATCATGAGCGATGCTGCACATTCTCTTTGTGACACACTAACTTAGGTGAGTTTTGTCAACAGAAGTGTGTCAAGAAGCTCCACTGGGGCTCCTCCCTGCCAATGGCAGTACTCCTTTATAGTGCCTCACTGGGGCTGCTCACTTGACTTGTGACTTGGCTAAAGATTTTTCTTCTTTTTTTGATATTCATGTGTGCACGTGAGGGAGATTGTTGTTGTTTGTTATATTTCTTTAACTTCTGTAAACAATTAAATTTCACCCTTAGAACAAATGGATGGATGGATGGCTATTAATTTATGTATCTGTTATACAGTACTGTTCTGATTTCTGTGTGTCTGATGATAAATGTCAGCTTATGCTTCTTTGACTTGTAGGCCAAGCTGGTTGAGGTTTCTTACCAGCCGCTGAGCACATCAGCCTCACTGTCCAGTTGGGTCCTATACACGGTGGTCCAGATCTAATTATGTAGATCCAGATCGTCTGGATGACTTTGATTTATGTGGGGACGATTCCAGTTCGGCACGAAGAAAATTTCTTTATGTCGTCAGTTCTCACACGTCTTGATGGTCCGGGATTTTTCGGGTGATTTTCAATGTAATAAACTTGGCCCTGGGGAGTTGACAAACCGGCTCCACAGGTAGAATGTGGTCAGGTGTTCTCCTGCTAGAAGAACACAAAAAACAATTATCAGATGTGGCTGGATGATGGCCCTGTAGGGAGTACCAGTTTATGTTCTCTGCAGAAATGAGAACAAGCTCTGTAGCTGATCACACCCTACTTCATGATGCCCAGAGTGGGCCCTGCATGTCACAGGTGTAGACGTGATGGACGTAACCACGCCTCAGGTGTCTATTGGACACATGTACAAACATCCATCACTTATTCCCAGGCAGAATCTACATTCATCACTAAAATGGAGAGGTGGCCATTTCACCCTCCATTCAGTTTGTTCAAGGCACCGCTGGTGGTTTAAGTGGCAGTAATGTGGAATGAGTGACCATTGTGCCAGGGGAGCGCGTGACTGCAGCCCTGCCTCAAGAAAACAATTGCATGTGATCCAAGTTTATACTTCTGGTGGTGTAACACTGGCTTTGATGTGTGCTAATGTGGCAGCTTTGTCTGCTGCAGCCTCGCTTCTGATGTGCTGCTCTTGACATGCTTGCATACGTCTGCACTGTCTAAAAACCACATCTCTGAATGTTGGTGCCACCTTCTCCCCATTGTTTCCAACACCATTGCACTGCTTCATGCTCTGCACAGGCTCACCATACAACCCTGCTCTAATTCCATTACTTGCACAAGTGGAGCAGAGTGATGACTACCAGGCATGAAGAACACATGAGAGTACTGGACAGCACATGGGAAAGCAAATGACTGTGAGTGCCACTTACTGATGATGGCAGAGATGTGCCACCCACCATACTCTGTATTCCCATGGGTTACTCCACTGACCTTATGACTTTGGTGATAACAACATCTGCCCCCTGTCTTCCATGTTGTATTACAGTTTTCCAAGCTGGATTTCTTTTGGATGTGCTTTTTCCATTTTGCACTGTGCGTTTACTGCCGTTTGTTTGATTCAAAGGTTCTCTTCTTTGTTTTACTTTGCACATACAAATAACTGAAAATCCCTTAAACAGCTGTGCTTTGTTTAAGAAATAAGTAAAGAAGGTGTGGTTTGGTTCATGCGACTTGGTGTGCGTTGTCTTTATTATATACTGAAAGTGAACATGAACAGTGAACTTTGAAGTTGGACGTCTTCTTTTCAGGTTGGGTGGCATGCGCTGCAGGACTGGTGTGTGTTTAAAGCTATGCATGGAATTCAAATGTTTAGGCACTTAAATATTTGAAAGATGTCGGCTGCCGAGATAACTTCTAAACCTCATGGAATTTTCTACAGCAGTTCCTTGGTCTCTATAATTATTTAAAATGCCACGTTTAAGGTATTGGAGGCCACAGAATCCTGTGGTCAAACTTGTGTTTACTGATATTCAGCATGAAACCTTTGATAAATTATTTATTTAATTTTTTTTTTTTTTTGACCCCTACAATTTGGGACTTTTTGTCAGCAGTTGCTGGATGAGGTCAACCAGAAGTTTGCAGCGCGTGACGCCACCGGGTCAAGGATATAAAGGTCGTCATCATCATGCACTTTGTGGGTGACCATGTCTGTGGATTCAACCAGAAATTGTAAACGTTCTTCTGGGTGCTATTAGAGCTCTGGTCTCAACTTCATTTCTGATCTTTGAGTCTGTTTTGTGTCGGGAGTTTTTGGCTTTGGGGTTTGGTTATAATGTTCTTGAACTACAGTACAAATTTTGGGTAAGGAGAGGAGAAGTTGGTTGCTGTGTATTGCGATTCAAGAATAAGACAAAATTTAATAACCGATGATTATAGCCTTTGATTTTATAATTGTGATTTTTAATTTTGATTAACTGTATAATAAAATCTGCACCTTGTCCTGTCAACTGCACTACGTACAGAAGAACTCGCACTTAAAAATTGGTAATATGAAACTGTTAAATGCTGGGTTAGTTTTTGTTTGTTTTTTGCAATAAAGAATGTAGCACACTTAATATAGAATCTGTCTCACTGTTTTTAATGCAGCAGATATGGTAAAATTACTTCTCATATAAGTATCCTTGAATTTTATTTTATAATCTGCGCAAACATCTTCCCTTTTTTTTTTTTTCTTTTCCTTTTCCTCCCAAAACAAATGTTGTTATTTCTGACAAAGCAGCCATCATCACCACTCCTCATTCAAAAATGTAAAATGTGGGAAAATGTTACACATGGAAATGTTAACTTAGGGTCCTGCTGTTACGTGAGTATGTAAAATCTGAACATCATGACTGATGATCATTTTAAGCTTTGGCGGAGCGTATTTTTATTTGGAGCCTTGTCTTTCACAGTGTTATTTTATTTTGATACCCTGCTGGATTCGGGCCTGTGTTAGCGTAAACTGTTAGTGGTTATCCATGTCACCGCCCCAATGTTACTGTACTTTCACACTGCTTGCTTAGCTTTCGTGCACTTCTCCTACCAGACGATGTGGTTGAATTTGAAATGGCTGTATAAATGTTGCCGTGAAGTGGTTTAACTGTGTGCACAGTACACTTTTACGATTCTCTTCACTTAAATGTCTAAAAAATGTCAGCCGATTTAGACTCAACCTTCACAGTATTTCTGGGGGTGGCTATGAACAGAAAAACAGCATCTGCACGCTTTTTAAAAGATGTTTTTTAAAAATGTATTTAGCATATTGTTGGTCCTATGATGTGAGAGTCTCTGAATCTCCAGTGCACTCGCTCTTAGTCGTGTCGGTGCTCGATTGCAACACTCATTTACAGTCTAGAGCAGTTTGATCTCAGGGACAACTTTATTGGAATTCAGTAATCGTTACATTCCATGTTTAGTATATCGAGGCAGGTGCAATTGCAATAGCGATTTAATATACTGTATGATTAATTGTGCAGTCTTAGCTTTGTATGCCCTTGGTAGGGTCTTGAAGGTAATTGGGAATTGGGCTGGCAGCCATTGTGCATTGCCGGGTTTAGTGGCAGGACTTCCGCAGATCCTTTTGTGGTCTGTTGGTCGTTTTCTCTGAGCGACCTTGACTTCTTCCACTTTACTCTCCAGTGTTGGCTCCTGTGGAAACATGAGGCAGTAACTTGTGTGGGCTTATAACGATCAGCTCAAGATGTTGCATAAGGGACGGATGTGTTGGCAAAGGCAGCTGATAAGCTTGTTGTGGCTTGTGAGCCAATGTTTGTCCTCCTGAAAATGTGAATCTTTATTTATCTTTCTTGGCTTATTTTACGTTTCCATAATATAGCTACTGCATGAAGGGTGTATATCCCAGTGCAAAGTCAAATCAGCTGTTGTTTTTGGTTTATAATATATATATATATATATATATATATATATATATATATATATATATATATATATATATATATATATATATATATATATATATATATATAATTTTCTTTTTAATAACAATTCTTTCATTGAACACTCATTTACTGGGTGCCACTTCATGCATTCTCTTTTTATAGGCACTTTATTGGAGGTTTTCACATTTTCTTGTTACATCACATTGAATCTCCATGGGTTTAATTTGGCTTTTTTGACTCTGATGATGGAAAAAGACTCTTTAATGTCAAAGTGAAAACGGAGCTCTGCAAAGTGAACGAAGTAAATTACAAATAGAAAATGCCATATAATTGACCCTTCACCCTTCTCTACGTTGTTTACTGTATGGTAGACATGACGGCCTTGAGTTTTTGTACTTGTGTCTCTGTCAGGTGTCCTGGAGCTCGTGAGTGAATATCCTTTGTCAAAGTCCAGCCACAAATTACCAGTTTAATTAAGATCTGGTGTCTTATTTATGAAACTTTGCATGGAGTTGACCATGAAAGTTTGCTTACACCAAAAAATAGGAAACACTGTACACAGAAACATCACATTCATAAACTCTTTTCTACACGCAGCTCTATGCAGTTTCTCCTTTATACCTCAGAATTGTCTTGTAAATGTGAGAAGTTGAATGCGCCATTAGCCCCGCCCAGTTGACACCCTGAAACAGCCATATATGGACTATGCTAATCCAGCTCATACATATGCCACAGACCCTTCGCTGGCTGGTAGGGCAGCTTCCGACCTGAACATTCAGACTCCACCGCCTGTATTTGAGGGGTCCTGTAGTGGCAAGGTGCTACCATCTAAGTGGGTAACCACTAAAATGTGGATCATGTAATGACATAATTGCTGTTACAATGAATAGTACAGGCCATACAGACCACTGGGAACTCAACCACAAGCCCTCCATCACGTGCAGCACCATCAACAAGTCGTCTGCCAATGCTACTTTGCCTCGAAATACTTGAATTACAGATTGACCCAGACCAACAAGTGACAACTTTTGTCAGACTTCTTTTTGACTTGGAATGTCACTGATTATTGTTAACAAAAGCAGCTTCATTCTGTTTAGGTGCCCATAGTGCGATATGAGTACATGTCGGTTGCCCCAAATAAATTCAGAAAACTGAACACTACTGCAGGCTGCTTTTTTACGCCATAGAAAAGCTGAGTGTAGTGCCTCGTCAGTTAGTTGATGGCCAACTGTTGATTAAACCTGGATATGATCAGGTGTAGCGCATTTTTGGCAGTCTGTCTTTCTAATGCCAGGCCCAGTTCAGCACACAGTTCTAAGAGAATAACTCTCGAAGTTCTAAACTGGCTCATATATACCAGTCATCATCATGAAGAAATAAGGAAATAAATCCTGCCAGTCCCTAAAAGCTCATTCCCTTCATATGCGACCATTTGCTGTGCCTTTAAGTAGCACCAAACAAGCCATGTTGCCTCATACCATTGAGGCTATACATGGGCTGTAGAGCATGACGGGAGTGTGTGGAGTGAGTCACGCCTGTGGTGGTTCTTCATGCAGTTACTGACAAAAAGCGGCTGCATTGGCTTCTAATCGTGAGAAGTGACCACAGGTAGTCGATATAAAGTGGCCTCAGTCCTAAGTGTCATTCAGGAGGAGGATTGACCCTGTTATAGCTTTCTGGCAAGGCTTGTGACTAAGTTTACTCAGCATGCGTCTTCCTGAAATTCACCCAATCTTGCACAACCTTTCTTAACCTCCTTGACTTGGGCTTGGAAGTGAATGTAAGTCCGGTTAAGGCAGAGGCAGACGCTTGGTGACGTGTAACAATCTGAATAAATCTTGGGACATTCCAGTATTCTCTTAGTGGATAAAATAATATGCTGCAAGAAATTATGAATGTTTCTATGTGTTTTGCCCCTCTAAGGTTATTCATCAATATTCATGAGTGGGGGTGGAGCCTGCCAAAGAGAAGGCTATCAAAGTAGTTTTAGAACAAACTGAAGGTGAACCGTTACTCGAGTCGAGCGATAGCAATGATGATATGAATTGGTCATCAGCAGTTGTTAAGGAGAATGGAACTAATGTATGATACAGAGCCGTATGACCGAACCGCCATCATATCCCTATTTGAATTCAGTCACATGAAGCTTCAGCGGGGATCAACAGCTGCAAGCCAAAAAGGCAAAATAATAGCCACACACAGAGTGCAAGGACAAGCAAGGTGTTAGCCCCCCTAGGTACTGTTCACAATGTGGCAACTGTCAGTGTTCATGTTGGGGTAAACGAGGTGGTCACTAAGCCTTGTGTTGTGCTAGTCTGCAATACGGGGGGGGTGCCATGTGTAAGAAGCAGAATAAATAAATAAATATTATAATAAAGGAACAGAAACAAATGTTCAGTTGCTGCCCCAATTGTGACATCACGCTCTCAAAACAAATCCCATGAAGGACGTGTGCTAAATGTGCATCAGTATAGCAGTGGACACTCGACGTGGCTTTCCCACTGGATTCTTGTTGACGTTTTGTTATTTCCACATTTCTGTTACAAAAAATAACATTTCTGCTAGTTAAATTTCACAGTTTTAACTTCTGGAGGTTTTTCCTGGCGGTAAACAACGCTATGAAGCAGGACTCCATTGTGGTGCTGTGAATGGAACAAAAATCTTAATCAGGTGGGACGAAAGCTTTACAATACACAGAGAAGTGGATTTAAAAAAAGAAAAACAAAATGGCCCCTCAAGACTAAGAAACGTATCAATAAAATGACCCACCACGCCTGTGTAGTCATCAACAAGTTTAAGATGTTTGATAACTATCTTTATTTAATTATTGCCCTGCCCAGTGTAGGAGTCGGTGGTCCCTGATCTCCTAACCGCTGCTGATGGATGGCTAACTGTCCGAGGTGTGGGTCAGCTACCCAACTTAAGGTGGGGTTCTGTTTTTTTTGTAAGTGCATCACAGGCACTGGAGGAGATGATAAATATTTCATTCTGCATCTATAATTCATTTGCTGCAGCGTGGCATCATGTTCAGTCTGTGCAAAATGAAAGACCCTGGCTGGAGGTCACCTGTTGGAGGATTTCCAGAGGTGTCTGGGCTCTTGACCTCTACTCTGCTGTTTTTGTTCTCTCTCACCCCCCATTTTGGCCCGGGCCGCGTCTGCCTCAATTACTTGTTCTCTCCCGTCGTTCCCCTTTGTGCCGACACCACCTCATCTCAAGCCACTTGCATGGAGGCATAATATGAGTAGATAATTGTGCTGCATTGGAGGAGGCAAGTGTCCCCTGGGGGGGGATGCAGCTGGCTGGAAAGTGACAGAATAGATTGGAGTCTGATTTTTTTTTTTTTCTCTTCTCATTAAATTATGATAACGGCTGTATTTAACCTTTACCTCTCATTTGCATGCACATTATTATGCTCGGGGCTGGTGGCTGGTCGCCTTCCATTCTGCTGTTAAACTTTGTGAAATAAAAATGAACCTGATGTGTCCAGCACATGAGTGGCTGTGATTGCAGCACTTGACTATGCAGGCCAGTGTTTCATTATCTGAAAAGAAACCGGAGAATCCCAGCTTGCTGACATGTTCTGCTCAATCTTCACCCTTTATTGGGTACAAATGTACATAAAACATTAAATCTACTGGAGACGTTTCACTCCAAATCAGTTGCCTTTCTTGCTGATGGCTGCCGGGTTTCATTCTGACCGAGTGGTTTGGTTGGTGAGTTACGTTGTCCACAGAATCGCATCCTAACCTGTGGAGGTCAACCTCAGAAAATGATCACATCACATTCATGGATATCTTCCTTCTTCTTTCTGCTGCCCCTATTTAGGGGTTGCCACAGCAGATCATCCGTCTCCATCTATCCCTGTCATTTTAATCACTATCTGCCACACTGACTGCCTTCATGTCCTTCCTCGCCACATCCATGAACCTCCTCTTTGACCTTCCTCTATTCCGATTGCCTGGTGTTTCCATCTTCCACATTCTTTTCCTGATGTACCCCTCATCTATCCTCTGCACGTGTCCAAATATCAAAATCTTTCCCCTCTATGACTTGGTCACCATACTGTCATACCTATGCTGGCCCCCTGATATACACTTTCATTACTCTGAGCAAAAATCGTC
Source organism: Polypterus senegalus (assembly GCF_016835505.1). Classification (NCBI taxonomy): domain Eukaryota; kingdom Metazoa; phylum Chordata; class Cladistia; order Polypteriformes; family Polypteridae; genus Polypterus; species Polypterus senegalus. The sequence continues at coordinate 161,171,216 of NC_053166.1, read as the reverse complement.
ACATCTTCAATTCGGCCACTTCCAGTCCTGCCTCCTGTCTTTTTGTCAGTGCCACCGTCACCAAACCACATAGCACAGCTGGTTTTGCCACCGTTTTCCTGACCTTCCCTTTCACTCTTGCAGGTACCCATCTGTCGTGAATCACTCCTGCCACTCTTCTGTACCCAGTCCACCCTGCCTGCACTCTCTTCTCTTCACATTCAGGGATACCTAAGGCATCATTTTAACATCTCCTCGACAAGGGAAAGAAAGAAAAGCGACAATAATTATACTTGCTGATCTGATGTTGGTCACTGAATTTTTGGAAAACTTGCAGAACCATAGCAGCGCTGCTGCTTTATTTTATAATTTTTTTATTTATGTTTGTAGTTTCATTTTTTTGCATTGCATTTTAGTGGCAGTCATCCTGGATCAATGACTTGATTATGAAGGTCAATAAAATTGGAAGTATTTAGTGATCAATTTCCAAATCTGTGGAGAAACCCTAAAATTTCCCCTTGGGATTAATAAAGTTTCTCTCTCTATCTCTATCTCTCAATAAATATTTGGAAGGCATCAACAGAGCAAAAGCTTTGGGTGTTTGGGTTTCAAGTGTAAAGACTGAACCAAGCAGACAACAAAAAGCTAAAGTACAGAACAGAAGAAAGAATGAAGTCGAAAAACAAAACACACGTCAAAAAGGATTAGAGTGTGGTCAGAACCAAATCACAAGTCGAGGAGTGAAGTCGTGTCCACGGGTCTTACACTCCATGCAGCAGAGCTGGCCTCTTACTGGACTTTGTTCCTAAAACGCAGCATCTGCCTTCCCATCAGCACCCTCTGGAGTCGCAAGCTGCTGACCAAGCCTACAACCCCGTGCTGCTTTGTGTGTTTAGCAGGGTGCTAAGATGGATCCTACATTTGCTAAATGCCCTTCCAAGGTTGGTTCCTTTATTGGAAAAGCCTGTGCTGCCTGGGTCAGTTTAAAGGCACCGGTGGCAAAGAAGCAGGAAAACAAACAAAAATTAAAAAAAAAACCCTCACCTATTTGTGGGAACAGAAATGGCAGTTGGGGATTTTGTCCGATTTCCAGTCCTCTTAGTTTGTTTTACGACTTCTTGGTGTTTTGAAATGAGGCACCAGGTGAGAGGAGATGCCAAAAATAAAGATAAACCAAGTCAGCACATTAAATGTGCAGCGCTTGGGAGTTTCACAAGGCTTTAGTTAAACATTAACATTAGATGGCTAGTAGCGCAAAGGTGGGACAGTGAGAAAGAGAAACTTCAGATGACATTGTTACACGTCATGACTTGCCTTTGGGGCCGATGGCTCCCTTTCCATCCATGTGCTTTTGTGGTGTTTGTGTTTGTCTTGAGGTGTCGGTTTAACACGCTGTAGGCACGTGTGGCGGCACAAAGATGGCCTGTTTACTGAGGTTTAAGTTTAAAGCGGCTGTGGCTTTATCTCTCGTAATGGACCTCAAGTAAAGGATTCTTTGTATTTTCTGAGAGCTTTTAAGTTTGCTGTGTAAATTGACTAATGTTTTTTTTTTTGTTCAATTTCTTTTCAGGAATTGACTACAAGACGACTACAATCCTCCTAGACGGGAGACGAGTCAAGCTGGAGCTGTGGTGAGGCCCACTGAATACATATGTCAAGTAAAATGGCGGTGCGGGGGGTTCTAACATTGAAATTCCATGGTGGTTGAAGACTTTGGGGTGCCTGCTTATTAACCCTGATGGTATCCTTGAGTCATTAGTTTGTGTTTGAAATCAGCAACAGCCCCCTAAAGCCAACCTGTTCAGGATGGTGAAACTTTGTGACTTTTTAGGCATTTCCCCCAATTAATGAACAGTAAGATGTAAAACATCCCATAATTTGTACGTTACCTTGTCCACTGTGTTGAGGGCAGTTTGTTTGTTCACAGCCTTAACAAAAATAACCTCCACTGAGCTGAGAAGCTTTTTAATAAAGCAGACGAAACATACAGAGGTTTCTAAATGGCACTCTTCAGTAACGCTGCTCTACATTTTAAACTCTGCACGTCGTTCAGGTCAGTTTTGAGTCTCCATATCCTAGATGGGATTTTACTCTCCATTTAGAGTGTTTGGTTTGTTTGCAGCCAGTAAAAACACTGTCACCGGCTCTAAATCTACTGGTCATCAGCACTATAGGTTAAGATGGTCAGCAGTAATAAACCAGTTTGGTTTGAAACATCTGGCATCCAGGGCACCTAAAAGGGGTGTCGGAATCGGGTCAGAAAAGACCCAGGAGGCACAGCACTGAGTCAGCCTACAGTGGATTAGAAATCTTTACTTCCTGCACACTTTATTGTGCTGTAGGCTTAATTCTAAATTGGCACATGTACCCTTTTTGCCCATCATCCTACACTCAATAACTTATAATGACTAAGTGAAGATGTGCTTTCAGAAAGGTTTGACAATTTATTTGAAAATCAAGGACTGACATTTCTCATTCCTAGAAGGATTCAGACCGTTAAGTCAGTATTTTGTAGAATCCCCTTTGGCAGCAATTCCAGCTTTGAGTCGTCTTGGCTGAATCTCTATAAGCTTGGCACACATAGATTTAGGCTGCTTAACCCATTCTTCTTTGCAGATCCCCCTCAAGCACCACTCAATTTGGTGGGAAATGTCTTTGAACCGCCTTTTTCGGTTTCTCTACACTACATCTTCTATGGATATAAGTCTTGGCTTTGGCTGGGCCATTCAGGGACACTGAAGACACTTGTTCTGAAGCCCCTCCAGCATTGTTTTGGCTGTATACTTTGGATCTTTGTACTGCTGAAAGGTGGACTGGACCTCTGTGTATTTCACTGCCATCCTCTCCTCAATTCTGACTAGTCTTCCTGTCCCCATAGCATGATGCTGCCAACACCATGCTTCACCACAGGGGGCGGTGCATTAGGCAGGTGGTGAACCAGACATTGTGCTTAGAGGTCTGCCCATAGAGTTCAGTTTTTGTCTCATTAGACCACAGAATCTTTTTCATCACATTTATTTAAGAGTGGCGTCCACCTACCATAAACACCTGATTGATGGAGGGCTTCTGTTACCCCTATGTTAACAAAGTCTGGTCTTGATAATGACAATCTTAACACTTTGTGGCCTATTTCCCACTTACCTTTTCTGTCAAAAGTTCTGTAGCTTCCCAACTCACCAACTACTTATCTTCTAATAATTTGATGGAGCCCTTTCAGTCTGGTTTTAGGGCGCGGCACAGCTGTGAAACTGCTCTGCTACGGTTAACCAATGATTTGCTTATGGCATCAGACTCTGGACAGCCCAGCATATTCATTTTATTAGACGTCAGTGCAGCATTTGACACTCAGGTCAGACATGACATTCTACTGTCCAGAATTAAGAACATGCTGGGTATCTCTGGCACTGCCCTCCAGTGACTGATAGGCAAGAGTTTGTTAGTCTTGGCAACAGCAGATCCAGCTCAGTGCCAGTCTCATGAGGAGCTCCTCAGGGCTCTGTCCTCGGTCCTCTTCTCTTCTGTATTTATATGCTTCTCTTTGGCCATATTATTCGTAGCTATGGACTGGGTTATCATTTTTATGCAGACGATACTCAGCTCTGTTTCAATGTTAAAAGTGGAACGTCATCAGAGTTTTCTCAGCTCACAACTTGCAACAAAAAAAATGTAACAAAACTGAACTCCTGCAAATTGGGACTAAAGTGCAACTTAATAAAATGAGCTCCTTCCCAGTCCATCTTGGCGGTGATTTCATCAGACCTGCCTCTACTGCAAAGAATCTTGGTGTCATTTGTGATTCCTTCCTTTCTTATTCCACTCACATAAATAAACATTTCTTTCTTTCACCTTCGTCACATATTCCGTGTTCGCTCCTTCCTTTCCTTTTCTAATGCCAAGAAACTTGTCCCTGCTTTTATCACATCCCGTATCGATTATTGTAATTTCCTGCTGGCAGGTGCCCCTTCTAATATTATATCACTGCTCCAGCTTATTCAAAACTCGACTGCAAGAGTCCTCACTCGAACCAGCAGCAGCGAGCACATCACACCCATCCTGCTCCGCCTTCACTGGCTCCCCATGTCTTACAGAATTGAATATAAAATTCTACTAATAACCTACAAAGCCTTAAACGACCAAACTACTGTACATTAGTGACCTTCTCCATCACTATGTGCCTGTCCACCCACTTAGGTCCTCTGACTCTGGCCATCTTGTTGTGCCCCACACTAATCTACACTCCATGGGTGACAGCAGGGCCTTCAGCTGTATGGCGAGTGCCCAGACTCTGGAATGACCTACCGAAATGAATCAGGTCAGCTGACTCCATGAATTCTTTTAAAAAACAACTCCAAACTCATCTGTTCAGGAAGGCGTTTAGCTGTACCTGACTTTATTACCTTCTCTCAGTTTACCTCCATGTCAAGATGCTCATGTCACCTGTGTGTGTGTGTGTGTGCTGACCATCAATTATGTTGTCTGTTAGGCTTTTCTCTGAATTTACTATCTTACTCTGCTTTATTTATATATATACTGTATACCCTGCCATTCTTTTTTTAAACTCTATAAACATAAATAAAATGTATTATTATTATTATTGCTGAGATGGCGGTCCTTCCAAGAGGTTCTCCTATCTCAGCAGGGGATGTCTGGAGCGCCGTTGTATTCTTGGTCACCTCACTGACCAAGGGAAGAGACCGCAGTCTTAGTGCTTTCAATCTTCTTCCATATTACAATTCCTCTCTCAAAGCATTATCAGTGGTTTGATCCCATTGTCCTGATCTGTGCCTCACCACAGTTTGATCGTGGAGGTCTACAGGGAGTTCCTTGGCCTTCATGATGTTTTTTTGGTCCTGATATACAGTCTCAATTGTTGGACCTTCAATATGCAGGTCCATGTGTGTCTGTCTAAATGATATCTGATCAATCGAAACACCTCAAGGAGAATTGAAGCAAACAGATGGCACTTGAGCACAATGTGGAGTGGCACAGAAAAGGGTCTGAATTTTTCTGTAAATTAGGGGATTCAAGTTTTGGATTTTTAATAAATTTGCGTGCCTTTCTGAAGACATGTCACTTTGTCATGACGGGTAATTGAGTGTAGATTGATGGACAAATGTATCCATTTAAAATGAAATCTATAAGAGAATAAAGTGTGTAGAAAGTGTGGGGGTCTGAAGACTTTCTCAATCCACTGTATGAGCCGCTTGTGTAATATCTGAAGTGGGGCCCTCATAAGCTGCTGAGAGTGCCAGGCCTCATGTAGTGTTGTGTTGTGGTGCCAGTGGCACTTTTTATTGCATATTTACATTTTTTTTTTTCCAGTGGGGTTCATTTTTAACTTGTGACACTTTCTATTTGTCGTCTTGGGCATTTTAAAGATTTCCCTTTAGCATGATTTTCAGATTCTGTTGCATCCCAAAGTGCAGGCCTGCCATATGTCGTATTTTGTTGGCTTTGTTGCACTGGGGCACTGGAGCCTAACTTGGCAGCATGAGGTGCACTGTAGGAATCGGCCCTCCCGGATGGGGGGCCAGTCCATTGCACTGCAAGCTCATACAAACACCCAGACACATCAACACGGCCCTTTCCCTCGTTTTAAGATGAAAGAAGACATGGCCTCCGTCCAAGCCAACTTCATGTTGGTCTCCTAGCAGCGGCTCGCATCTGGCCAGGTTGTTCAGGTCAACTCCTGGGAGACATGATTGGAACAAACAACCCTCATCTGCTTGTGGGCCTTGACCTTGCATGGTGGTCTGTTAGGAGCCATAGCAGAAATGTGGAGAACAACAAAGAGGAACGTTGGGGTGGACCCTGCTGGGTCACTGCAGATGACTGTGTGCTTTTATGCTGCTCAAGCTCACGGTGCATTAGTGGCTCTTTTCATTAGTGGTTGGATTTTTTAATTTTGTGCTCGGCCAGATGTGAGGTTTTGTCTTTTGACTGATGCACTGACTCAGCTATTCCACTGGGCACATCTGCAGAGCTAGGGTGCAGGCAAACTAGGTCAGCAGTAATGGAGTGTGGAGGCTCCCACCCGGAAAACTCACTAAAGAGTTCCAGATGGGAACAGCGAAATGCAATTTGGAAATGGAAAGTAAGAATCAAAGGAGGTTAATGATTTGATGGCCTAGTCGGAGATCAGCTCTGTTGGCTCAGTGGGCTCATCTGCCTGTTATGCAGTAACCCTGAGTGAGATTTTTGGGGATTCTGGGGGCAGAAGAAAATGAGCAATTAAGTTGTGTCACTTTGGAAGATGTCTGGTTTGTTGGCCTTTGGTAAGGATCCCCTTCGGTTTATTGTGTGCTCAGGGTGTCGCCCATCTCCATGTTGTATTTGCTTTGCTTTGGTGTATTGACTGTGACTCTCTCTTCCTTTTTCCTCAGGGACACATCAGGGCAGGGCCGCTTCTGCACCATCTTCAGATCCTACTCCAGGGGAGCTCAGGTGAGAAAAACATCTGCCAGGTGAAAAGGCCTTGAGGGCAGGGTGGGTCAAAATCAAAATCCTGGGATTGAAATTGACCTCCTCATGTAATCGAGCTGTGGTCAAGGCAAACAAAGCTTGGATGAGGGTTTTAAACAAAATGCAACTGACTGCTAACACTGTGACCAAAATTAGAGCTCTGTGCCATCACAGCACCTAAACAGACGATCTGAGGATTTCATAAGAGGTGAGCTATGGGTGACCATGGACTGCATGCAGTTGTGCTTTTGTCAGTTTGTTTCATTGGCTCTGGAGGGTCTGCTGGCACTAGAGACCTCCTGCTATCGGGTTTATGTTCTTTTAGCTTAAATATTACAACTTAGAATAATTAGGAGAGATTTTTACATATGCCAGTGAACACATTCAAGTCCAACAATATGGGAGGAATAAAATTACAGCCTGTTGGTGCTTTTTAAAGTGTCCAAAATAAATAGCAGCCCATGTACTACAGGCGCTCGCACTGGGAGTTTTTTAGGTTGGCTTGTGCAGCTTAAAGGAATACTCTACCATGTACAGTTTTATTAGCCACGTGTTTGTAGTGACGGCTGAGAAACTTGTTTAACCTCATGTTTTCGTGCTAAACCAAGATAAAAAACTTTCTGGTAGAACAGGTGACCAGTGCTGGGCAGCAGCACACAATATCATATTTAAAAGGTCAAGTGACTCGTGTCGCACACCACACGCGTCAAGTCATCCAGTTGTACGCTTATAACATTCCACACACCTGTGTGTTTATTTATTTATTTTTGTGGTTAGATACTTCTGGAAAATGAGAGTAGTGCATAAAGTGAAGCAAACTGAAACGTTTGAATTAAAGGCAGGGTTATGAATGGGCTCATTGTTTTCATTTTTTTAACCTCTTTTTGGAAGATCAGGTCCTCATTTGGGAGTTTTTGGAGTCCAAAAAACTGAATCGGACATTAGTTAGTTTGAATTAAAGCTTACTGTTTTTGTTTTTTACTTCCACCACCGTTTTTGCTTATTCATGATTGCCACCATTTTATTTTCCTGTCGTTAGGGCAGCCTCTTGTGGTGTTAAGGGGCGTGTCATCAGAGGTCATGATTCAGCAGGTTAAAAGGTCGTCCTTGGAAGCATTTCCTTACCCGAGTTTTGTTCTTTATTTCGCCTTATACAATTTCTTGTATTAGGAATTTGTTAGTTTTTGCATACCCCTTGAGTTTATGTGCTATTAAAGTCTTACTACTTTTGCTTTGCTTGTTTTTGACTTGAAGCTTGTATTCCCCCCTCACCCCTTTTCCCCGATTTGACCTTCGGTCACCATGCAGCTAACTTCTTAGTTTTTGACTAATTTCTCCCAGTTACTGTTCACATATTCTTGGCTACAAGACAAGTGTATTAAACTGGGCAAGCAACCAATGAGTGAGGTTGGAGGTGGGGCTTAATGAAGTATATTGTGACCAGTGGCAAGGAGGCATTTGGGAGCTGGGAAAAAGTTGGGTCCCTCTCCAATAACCCTGTTTAATCAAAATAAAAGTCCAATAAAAACAAATAATTGGGAAGTAATGTGAATAAGGTCGTACTCAAAAGTCGCTGAAACCACGTCTGTCTACTGCGGCTTTTATTTATTGTCACTCGCTGTGTCAGTCGCACTGTGCTCTGCTCCTGATTGGGATAAAGCTGTCACTATTGTGGCTCGTCACATTTCATAAGGGAGTGTGGGACAGGACTTGTTTGTGACATCATGGCTGGTTGTGCGTGCTGTCAGTGGTCGTCTTCTGTGGGCCGTGGCTACCGTTAGTGACAACACCCCCTCTTGTTCTGGAGTGGTAGTGGTTGAGGACACTCCCAGGTATGCGTTTGTGACAGTGTATATAGTCTGTGTTGAGCGCTGTGAGCGCCATTCACTCTGACTGGTGGTCTTCGTCATCACAACTGCCATTTGAGTGCTGAGGTGGATACTCCTTCAAGGTCAGGCCAGAACTTGTGTTTATTAACTATTTTTGTTTTTCACATTTTCTCTTTTTCAGGGAATTCTGCTGGTTTATGACATCACCAACCGATGGTCCTTTGACGGCATTGACCGGTGGATCCGTGAAATAGATGAGGTCAGTCACTATTGATGGTTTTTATTACTGCCGAGTGTGTGTCTTCACAGCACAGCCCTTAATACAAGCCCATAATTGGATTTCACTTTTTGTGTTCTTTATTTTAAAATCATGCTGGTGTCGGTGACGCAGTGACCCATTTCGGGGGCCTTTGGCATCTTCATTTACCCCAGCAACCCAGACGTGGTTTTCCTACCTTGTTACTGTGAGCCCTGTTTGGCTACTTTGCCCCTGAGGACACTGTCTCCCAGTTTGCTCTGCTGCTGATGGTTGAGTTGTGATGTGCTGCCCGACTGCTTGTACTACGTATCTGATACATCTAGCTTTCTTTTAATGTGTAGTGTTTTAATGTTTATTATTTATGTGGATCGGCCTGCTCAATCATCCTTGTTTCCTGGCTTTTTGGAAAGAAGCCTCTGTGGGTGGAGGAAACATTTCCTGCGACGCTCGAGTTCATCCTGTTTTTACACAGCCGTGCTAAAGGAAAGATTCCAACGAGATCTGCTCTTCAGATTGGACACTTCGCTGTTGTCGCCATTCCCAGAGAAATCTGCAGTTGGCAGAGCTCGCTTTGTTCTGTGCTCAGATTTGTGAAGCCTTTTGGTCACGCCAAAGCTGGAGCAGGCCTGCCATTCTGTGCCGCATCTCACTAATATGGCCCTTTGCTGGTGGAGCTGCCAGTCCACCCACCCGCACGTTGTCACTGCTGTTTAAAGTTGTACTCTTGGTGGCCCCTTTAGTAGGGTACCCCCTTTCCATCCAAAACTGCCAAAGTTCTTGGTTTCAGAAAGATCCTGGAAACAGTCGTTAGAGATTTTTGGTCTGTGTGGACTCCACAGCATCACGCTGTTTCTGCAATTTTTTTTTTTTTTCTCCTGTTCCACCCCTTCCTAAAGGTGGATTACATTCTGGGGACTGTGAGGCCATTGGAGTAGACTGTTGTCACCATCACCTTCATATGACCAGCCTGGAGTGAGGTGTGTTCTGTGATATGGAAAGGTGTAGACCGAGGCCTCAATACTTGGGTGTCCTGTGAGGTGGAAATGGTGCCCTCAGTTGGAGTCGAGGGAATTCCCACCTCAAAAATGACATTTTCTATCTGTGACCCTGCCCACATTGATTAGATTGTGTTTCAATGGAGGACAGAGATCACGAATTCCTGATATGATGGGCTTCAACAGGGGGCCCACATTAAGCAACAGTAAATGGTATTGAAATGTCCTTGGAAGATAAAATCTCGTTGCTCATCTCACAGCTCGTCTTTGTTTGTGTTGCTATGCAGTCATTCGAGATTCACATTTTTGTTGTTTTTTTCCTACCTAATTTTAAGTTCTTAACTCTCGTTTCTTGTTTTCCTAAGTGGCACAGATTGCATTTCTGCTGGCTGGACCCAATTCCCATTTTTTTTCCCTCAGGCGATCCAAATCTGATGGCCAGTTGTGTGCACCCCAATCCTTGTGTGTCACATGGTCTGTTCAAATGTGACCCAAGGGGACTGGGGCGGTGTATCCACATTTATAGGATCATTACTGGTTCCCATTTTGACAGCTCTGAGTGTTCCTCAGAGGGGGGCAGTCAGGGTTTTCCATCTTTTAATAGCAAAAAGTGATTTTTTTTAGAAGCTTTGAAAAAAATATGGTGCCATCAAGCAATGTGGCCATTTGTATATGAATCACAAGAGAAGAACAGATCTGTGTTGTCACTGGTCTACTATTGCACAGAAGGAACAGCTCAAAAATCCACACGGCTGGCTGTGCCCAACTCATCGGCAAACGGAGATTTCCCTGATTCACGCGGTGACAGGCAGAGCGCGGCTTCCACATCGCAAGGCACTGCTCTGCAAAATGAATTAGCATCACGGTTTATGCGTCTGAAAATGACTAACTTTAAACTAACAAATTATGAAAAATTTCTGTTCATTAACATAATACAGTCATTGGTCGTTGGATTGAAGACCTGCCTCCTCCCCTCATTCATTGGTCATGGGTCCAGCCCAATAACTGCTTATTGATTGGCTAAAATTGGGCTTCACATGTAAAACAAAAGATTAAAAGTTAAAGAAAAGCCAGCAGAAACAAATGAAGAGACCCGGCCTGGGGTTTGTGCTTAGCAGAGAGGCAGAAAAGGTGACCGGGTAGTCAAGTTCAGTTTCCTGGTGCTGCCGCCACTGCCACCATCTTGGGGGGTAGGATATGTTGCTGGATTATTGAAGAGTGAATTCCTGAGCAGGAACACCAAGAGAAATTATTTGCTTCCATTTTTTCCATGTCTTTTTGTCAGGCTTTTTTCATCTCGGCTACCATTAACTAATGCATATTTATTGTGTATCCAGCATGCCCCAGGTGTGCCACGCATCTTGGTTGGTAACCGACTCCACTTGGCATTCAAAAGACAAGTACCCACGGAGCAAGCACGTGCTTATGCAGAGAAGAACGGCATGACATTCTTCGAGGTGAGCCCGCTGTGCAACTTCAACGTCATCGAGTCGTTCACGGAGCTCTCCCGAATCGTCCTCATGAGGCACGGCATGGAGAAGTTTTGGAGACCCAACAGAGGTGAGGCCCTGACAGTGAGCTACGGCTTTGTCCCGAAGCCCTTTGCTTTGTCAGCAGAGGCATTTTTTTATTAGTGATGAATTAATTGAGACTTGGAGACGTTGTGTCTGATGTGGGTAAAGCAGAAGGCATCAATGACATGCAGCAGCCACCACTTTCACTGATCTTGGCATGGGTTTTTCTTTAACCACAACTGTCTTGGGTATCCCATGGAAAAAGTGCTTTGCTGTTCAGAGACCACAGACCTCTGCCGACAGCGCCAGCTGGAGACTCTGGCTTCTCTTTGCCTCCTAATCAGATCTTCCCACACAAGTTTCTACTGCTGTGAGTCCGTTACCCGGGCATGGAGGTTTCTGATCTGAAATGATGTGCTGGTGTAAGGAGCTCAAGGGGCCAATGCCAGTGCAGTTTGGCTTCATTCCTCCAAAGGCTTTTTTCCACTCTAAGGCTCTAATGGGCCCAGTTGATTGGCTCAGGCCATGTTGTGCACAGCCGCACTTAAGGCAGCTTTCAGATTCCAGTAATCGGGAGACGACAAGCAATTTAACTTGTCCTGAGACCGTTGGTGGCTCCCAGCTAAGCAAATACACATATTCACTTACTAAATTGCTTCAAGACATCTGGAAATGTGTAAAAGTAGCTGGCCCAGTCCATGATAAATCGTGGCCTATTATTGGTCTAGTGTTGTGCTGAAGTGATAGCCAATGGAAGTGAATTCAACAGAGTGGGACTGCAGCCCACCATACCTGTGATATCACATGCAATTGGCTCCATCAGGGTGTCCTTGACATGATTGGTTGAAGTTGATATTGATTGACAGTTCTCTCCCTTTGATCTCCACCCACAAGTACTCTGGCCTGCTGCAAGTTGTTCTTGTGCCTTTTTGTCTTTCCAAGATGTTGCATTAATAAATTGCAACGCATGTTTCATTCCAACAGATGGCATAATTAACTGGCATTATATCCCGCTAAAGGAAATTTAAATAGAAACAAAGGTCAAAAATGAAAAGGCTGATAGAGGAAATATTGATCCCATTTGAGCCCTCTGACTGAAGGGGTCTCGGACGCGGGGCCTCTCTATAGCTGTTCATGGAATTTGTTACTTTACAGGATTTATTTCTGCTCTCATTTCAGATCACCAGGATGATTGATTAATGGACTTGAATAAGATTAGCAGTGCCTCTGTAATTCTGTTTTATTTCCTGTATCTTTTTCTATTGATATTTTTTCTTAATTAAATTACAGTGTCAGTTTGAGGATTCTCAACACCAGTGCTAGTGTCAGCAGTGTGCCATCTGCTGGAATGAATAATGCACTGCACTTTATTGCTCCGTACATTAAGCCAGACAGACATTCCAGTAGATGTCACGCCACAAACACTAAGGCACCACATGTCACCAGAGGTCTATAGCAGCAGTTATGGACTGAAGTTCAGGCGATTGTGTGCTGCCTGGTGTTCTTGTGGGTAGTGCCATACTTTGCATTGTTGGTCGTCACTTTTAGTATTTTGCATTTTATGTTTTAAGTTGGATGGAGTTGTAGCAAATACTGAAGTTATCAAATTAAGTGATGAAAAGGGAAGAAAGCAAGCAAATGAAACCAAACAACGGGTATCACATTTAGATGTGAGTGGTTGTTCTGTAGAAGACAAAATGTTCAAAACTGTAATCAATAGGGCCTTAATGAACAATAAAATACACCACGTAATTAACATCACTTATGTGACAACAGACTCCTCTGTACAGCAGGAAGTTGCGATACTCGCTCAGAACTTTACTGTTGTTTCCATTCAACAATTCATCACCTTGGTTTTCATGAGCCACTTTTAACTGGGAAGTTAGCTATTGTCACAAACGGCTTGCTCACCCAAGGAAAAGAAAAAACCCCAAAAAAATGCCACGGTAGAAATTCAAAAGTTCCCGTATTAAAATCGTACAACAAACAAACACGTTTGTAGTGAACACGAAACATGTGATGTGGGCCCACCTGAAAAATTCTGTCCAGAAACTGCTGGTCTTGACCTGTGGTGACATGTGCTGCTGCAGTTCTATGGGGGGCCGGGTTGGTTGCAGTCACCAAAACCCTCTGGAACCCCAGGCTGGTCATCGTCATAATAAAGACACTAAACGACAAGAGGGACTGATTGAGCTTTTAGTCCAATGATTCATTTAATAGCATTTGTGTTTTTCAAGTTAATTGGCCTTTGGCTAAAAACAAATAAGTGCATGAAATGGACACAATTTATAATTACTTAACATTTTAGTGATATCCACTCGGGGCACACTTGTTCTTTGTATACACAGATATATACAGTCATATGAAAAAGTTTGGGAACCTCTCTTAATTCTTTGGATTTTTGTTTCTCATTGGCTGAGCTTTCAAAGTATCAACTTCCTTTTAATACACGACATGCCTTATGGACACAGCAGGATTTCAGCAGTGACATTAAGTTTATTGGATTAACAGAAAATATGCAATATGCATCATAACAAAATTAGACAGGTGCATAAATGTGGGCACCCAACAGAGATATGACATCAATACTTAGTTGAGCCTCCAGACGCTGTCCTCCTATAGCCTGTGATGAGGGTCTGGATTCTGGATGGAGGTATTTCTGACCATTCTTCATACAAAATCTCTCTAGTTCAGTTCAATTTGATGGACAGCCTGCTTCAGATTGTCTTGTTGGAATATCCAACCCCTGCGTAAGTAACTTCAACTTTGTGACTGATGCTTGAACATTATCCTGAAGAATTTGTTGATATTGGGTTGAATTCATCCGACCCTCGACTTCAACAAGAGCCACGGTCCCAGAACTAGCCACACAGCCCCACATCATGATGGAACCTCCACCACATTTGACAGGAGGTAGCAGGTGTTTTTCTTGGACTGCGGTGTTCTTCTTCCACCATGCAAAGCGCTTTTTCTTATGACCATATAACTCCATTTTTGTCTCATCAGTCCAAAGCACTTTGTTCCAAAATGAATCTGGCTTGTCTTAATGAGCATTGGCATACAACAAGCGACTCTGTTTGTGGCATGAGTGCAGAAAGGGCTTCTCTCTCATCACCCTGCCATACAGATTGCACTGAATTGTAGAACGATGTACAGATCTGCAGCAAGATGTTCTTGCAGGTCTTTGGAGGTGATCTGTGGGTTGTCTGTAACCATTCTCACAATCCTGCCCATAAGCCGCTCCTGTATTTTTCTTGGCATGCCAGACCTGCTGGGTTGGTTTAACAGCAACTGTGCCTGTGGCCTTCCATTTCCTGATTCCATTCCTTACAGTTGACACTGACAGTTTAAACCTCTGAGATGGCTTTTTGTCGCCTTCCCCTAAACCAGGAGACTCAACAATCTTTGTTTTCAGATCTTCTGAGAGTTACTTTGAGGATCCCATGCTGTCTGTCACTCTTCAGAGGAGAGTCAAAGGGAAGGAAGCACAACTTGCGATTGACCACCTTAAATACCTTTGACCACTCATGATTGGAGACTCTGGTCTATGAAGTTCAAGGCTTAATGAGCTCATCATACCAAGTGATCAGCATTGAGCAGCGACAGCCATTCAAATCAGCACAATGACAAGGGGACACACACTTGTGCACAGCCAGGATTTCACATTTGATTTAATTTCATAACTAAATACTGCGTCTCTAAAAATCTTTGTTCGGAAAACACCGCAGTACTCCTAGGAAATGAAAGACACACCACTGTCATCTTAACTGTTGAAGGGAGAGTCAACTGTTGTGCAGGCTGAGAGGGGTTCCCAGACTTTTTCATATGACTGTATATATATAATAAATAAATGTGTGTGTGTGTATCTTCTAGTGCCTTCTATCTGTTATATCGTGTCTTTCCCATGTCTTTCTCTCTGTCTCGTGTGTATGTAGGAAATGCTGACCGGCTTTAGGGCCTCATAGTTTGTCACATCACAAAGGTGTCCTGCAGTTGAACATTAAGACTGACTTCATCTTTGCCCTCTGGATGAGCATTTCGATTTCTTTAGCAGATTCCTTTGCCCCTCAGCCTTCCAGTTCTTGTCGTTTATTTCCTACAGGCAGATCACAGGCTTCTCTCACACAAGGCCGTCCTGTCAGGCTCAGGGTAAAGGTGACAGGCCTGCATGTGTGCAAGTGAATATGCCGACTGAGGCAGCATCCAAATAAAGTGTGGATTGGGGTGGTGACGGCTTGGGTTCATGGAGGTGGGACATTTACAGAATAACAAGAGGAGCCTTTAGTTGCCCGTTTGTTGCTCCTAGCTAGCGCTTTGTATTGAATTGGCAGGATGTGGTGAGGCGGCGCTGCTGTGGCGTGGTGTGCACTGCCATCTAGTGGAGAGAGGAGCAGATTATAAAGAATTTTTTTTCCCCTCACTCTATTCTTTTTTTTTTTTTTTGTTTGTTTAAGGCTGCAACAAACATATATATATATACACACACACACACACACACACATATACATACAGTGGGATGCAAAAGTTTGGGCCACCTTGTTAATAGTCATTATTTTCCTGTATAAATCGTTGGTTGTTACGATAAAAAATGTCAGTTATATATATCATATAGGAGACACACACAGTGATATTTGAGAAGTGAAATGAAGTTTATTGGATTTACAGAAAGTGTGCAATAATTGTTCAAACAAAATCAGGCAGGTGCAGAAATTTGGGCACCGTTGTCATTTTATTGATTCCAAAACTTTTCAGAACTAATTATTGGAACTCAATTGGCTTGGTAAGCTCAGTGACCCCTGACCTACATACACAGGTGAATCCGAGTATTTAAGGGGGTCAATTGTAAGTTTCCTCCTTTTAATTTTCTCTGAAGAGTAGCAACATGGGGGTCACAAAACAACTCTCAAATGACCTGAAGACAAAGATTGTTCACCATCATGGTTTAGGGAAGGATACAGAAAGCTGTCCCAGAGATTGAAGCTGTCTGTTTCCACAGTTAGGAACATATTGAGGAAATGGAAGACCACAGGCTCAGTTCAAGTTAAGGCTCGAAGTGGCAGACCAAGAAAGATTTCGGATAGACAGAAGCGGACGAATGGTGAGAACAGTCCGAGTCAACCCACAGAGCAGCACCAAAGACCTCCAACATCATCTTGCAGCAGATGGAGTCACTGTGCCTCGCTCAACCATTCGCACTTTACACAAGGAGATGCTGTATGCAGAGTGATGCAAGAGGAAGCACAAACAGAGCCGCTTGAGGTCTGCTCAAGCACATTTGGACAAGCCAGCTTCATTTTGGAATAAGGTGCTGTGGACTGATGAAACTAAAATGGAGTTATTTGGGCATAACAAGGGCGTTATGCATGGAGGAAAAAGAACACAGCATTCCAAGAAAAACACCTGCTACCTACAGTAAAATATGGTGGTGGTTCCATCATGCTGTGGGCTGTGTGGCCAGTGCAGGGACTGGGAATCTTGTCAAAGTTGAGGGACGCATGGATTCCACTCAGTATCAGCAGATTCTGGAGACCAATGTCCAGGAATCAGTGACAAAGCTGAAGCTGCGCCGGGCTGGATCTTTCAACAAGACAACGACCGAAACACTGCTCAAAATCCACTAAGGCATTCATGCAGAGGAACAAGTACAACGTTCTGGAATGGCCATCTCAGTCCCCAGACCTGAATATAATTGAAAATCTGTGGTGTGAGTTAAAGAGAGCTGTCCATGCTCGGAAGCCATCAAACCTGAATGAACTAGAGATGTTTTGTAAAGAGGAATGGTCCAAAATACCTTCAACCACAATCCAGACTCTCATTGGAACCTACAGGAAGCGTTTAGAGGCTGTAATTTCTGCAAAAGGCGGATCTACTAAATATTGATTTCATTTCTTTTTGTGGTGCCCAAATTTATGCACCTGCCTGATTTTGTTTGAACAATTATTGCACACTTTCTGTAAATCCAATAAACTTCATTTCACTTCTCAAATATCACTGTGTGTGTCTCCTATATGATATATTTAACTGACATTTTTATCGTAACAACCAATGATTTATACAGGAAAATAATGACTATTAACAAGGTTGCCCAAACTTTTGCATCCCACTGTGTGTGTGTGTATATATATATATATATATATATATATATATATATATATATATATATATATACACATATATATATACACATATACAGTCATGTGAAAACATTAGGACACCCTTTGAAAGCATGTGGTTTTTTGTAACATTTTTAATAAATGGTTATTTCATCTCCGTTTCAACAATACAGAGAGATTAAAGTAATCCAACTAAACAAAGAAAACTGAAGAAAAGTCTTTTCAAGATCTTCTGTAAATGTCATTCTACAAAAATGCCTATTCTAACTGAGGAAAAGATAGGACACCCTTGCCCCTAATAGCGAGTGTTACCTCCTTTGGCTGAAATAACTGCAGTGAGACGGTTCTTGTAGCCATCTACCAGTCTTCGACATCGGTCTGAGGAAATTTTACCCCACTCCTCAATGCAGAACTTTTTCAGCTGTGAGATGTTTGAGGGTTTCTTGCACGTACAGCCCTTTTCAAGTCACCCCACAGCATCTCAATGGGATTCAAATCTGGACTTTGACTTGGCCATTCCAGGACTCTCCATTTCTTCTTTTCAGCCAATCTTTGGTTGATTTACTAGTATGTTTTGGGTCATTGTCATGTTGCATGGTCCAGTTCCGCTTCAGCTTTAATTTTCTAACTGATGGTCTCACATGTTCTTCAAGCACCTTCTGATACACAGTAGAATTCATCGTGGATTCTATGATGGTGAGCTGACCAGGTCCTGCTGCAGCAAAGCAGCCCCAAACCATGACACTTCCACCTCCATGCTTCACAGTTGGTATGAGGTTCTTTTCTTGGAATGCTGTGTTTGGTTTACGCCAAACATGTCCTCTGCTGTTGTGTCCAAATAATTCAATTTTGGACTCATCTGTCCAAAGAACATTATTCCAGAAGTCCTGGTCTTTGTCAACTTTATCTCTGGCAAATGTCAGTCTGGCCTCGATGTTTCTCTTGGAAAGCAAAGGTTTCCTCCTTGCACACCTCCCATGCAAGTTAAACTTGTACAGTCTCTTTCTGATTGTAGAGGCATGTACTTCTACATCAACAGTAGCCAGAGCCTGCTGTAGTTCTCGAGATGACACTTTAGGGTTTTGGAGACCTCTTTTAGCATCTTGCGGTCTGCTCTTGGGGTGAACTTGCTGGGGCGACCAGTCCTGGGCATGTTGGCAGTTGTTTTGAAAGCCCTCCACTTGTAGACTATCTTCCGGACAGTGGAATGGCTGATTTCAAAATCTTTTGAGATCTTTTTAAATCCCTTCCCAGACTCATAGGCTGCTACAATCTTTTTTCTGAAGTCCTCTGACAGCTCTTTTGTTCTCACCATGGTGCTCACTCTCACTTCAACAGTCAGGAGCACACCAAACTAAATGTCTGAGGTTTAAATAGGGCAAGCCTCATTCAACATGCAGAGTAACGATCTACTAATTATGTGCACCTGGTGTGATATACCTGTGTGAGATCTGAGCCAATTTAAGAGGGAATACATGTGAGGGTGTCCTATCTTTTTCCTCAGTTAGAATAGGCATTTTTGTAGAATGACATTTACAGAAGATCTTGAAAAGACTTTTCTTCAGTTTTCTTTGTTTAGTTGGATTACTTTAATCTCTCTGTATTGTTGAAACGGAGATGAAATAACCATTTATTAAAAATGTTACAAAAAACCACATGCTTTCAAAGGGTGTCCTAATGTTTTCACATGACTGTATATATAATCAATTATTTTGGTGACTATAAGAACTATTAAACTGATTAGCTGAGGGTGATACCTTACACCAGGTGCTCTACCTACTGCTTTAGCGTACAGCGTTGTCCGCCAGGGCCTTTCATACCTGAATAGTAAAGCCCAGGCTGTCGTCTTTCGAAGAGAAACCAGACGTGTCAGTAAGATGCACAAGGATCACAACTGGGAACCAAAACTAAACACCGGAACCAAAGTGAAAAAACCATTGCTAGAAAGTTTAAACAAAGAAATCGTACAGAAAGAAAATCTTTTAGAGTTTTATCCACAAACCCACATAATTGACTTTGGATGTTGTGACCCTTTTGCCCAAAACCCATGTCGCCCTGACCAGAATACAAAATGGGAGCTTCTGTAGAAAAAAACAGAACTGTTGCATCTAATATCGACAAAAAATGTGAAAAGGTGAATCCTCCTAATCAAACATCCCATAATAGCAGTTTAAAGGGCTGAAAAATCCCGAGTAGAGGCAATAAAAAAAGAAAAAAAGGGTTCATAATGTGGGCACTGCCACCGCCGCCTTCTTTGTCTTCACCGAGTGCTTGTGCCGAGTTAAACCATTCACTTTCCAGAACGTCTCACTGCTGTGTCTGTTTAGTTCTCATACGCCGACATTTGTGCTGCAGACTCGGATAGCCTAACGTGTGCGACTCCTTATTGTGCCTCTCTGAGTACACCTGCAGCTCACCTGTGAGCATTGCCAGCGCCCAGTTTGCCACGCCATCAGCCGCCAGCTGACTTCACCCGGCCCCCCATTGGCTTTGCCTCTCTGATATCTCGCCAGTTCTTTAATGCGCCCGTCCCGCACAGACCGCTTGTTTGAAAATGCAAATAAAACAAATAATCAACATCGGGAATATGTCGACAGATTTCTGTTGCTGACATTGTCCATAATCATTTCAGTCTTCATTTTTTCCCCTTTGGTGGGCAGATTTGCAAGTTTATTTATTCCCTGCCAGTCTAATATACCACTAGTGTTGCACCTGATTTGTCTTAGATGGGCTGACTTGGCAGACCACCGGTTGGTAATGGTGTTTCACCGGCCTGCTCCTCTGAGTGGGTTGAGTGCTTGGTGGGGTTCTATGCTGTCAAAGGGTCTGAGTTGCATGAACCTGCCAGTAATAAATGGATTCATTATTGTTTTGTTTTTTTTCTGTTCCCCTCTTTGCAGTGTTCAGCTTACAGGACCTCTGCTGTCGGGCGATTGTGTCCTGCACCCCTGTGCACCTCATTGACAAACTGCCTCTGCCCGTGGCCATCAAGAGCCACCTCAAGTCCTTCTCCATGGCCAACGGAATGAACGCTGTGATGATGCACGGCCGCTCTTACTCGCTGGCCAACGCAGGTGGCAGTGGCAGCAAGGGGAACAGCCTGAAGCGCTCCAAATCCATCCGGCCGCCTCAGAGCCCCCCTCAGAACTGCACCAGGAACAACTGCAAGATCTCTTAGCGTGTGGCGGAGCGATGGAGTACTCCCGTCCACAGAGGACGTCCTCTCCTGTCCTCTCTTCTCAGCTCTGGCCACCCGGTAATTTTACAGAGAGGCTCCCCACAGAATACGGCAGGCCTCGGCCTTCCGGGGTGGCAGGGCAGATGCAGTGCGGCGGCGCTGTTTGGTTTACCTCCACTTGACTCGTAAGAGACTGAATCATGTAAATTATGTCGCCACTCAAATCGGTTAATATATTGCTCCTTTTTTTTTAATATATATATATATATATATATATATATATATATATATATAATTATGATATTTAACTTTTGTGAAACGAAATTGTACATCGCAAAACAGAAACACCCACTGAGGGCTGAACTTCAACAGACTGCAGGAAATTGAGGAGCAAAGAGTGACATGGCATCCCTCTGCCGGCCACCAACTCCCAAAAACGCCACGGGGCAGGTTGGGCATCCATTCAACTTGGGATTCGATTCTTTACGTTCTACAGATTTCAGCTCACCTGCCCAGCTGAGTTCAGTTTTGCCCCTTTGTTGTAACCTTTCCAAAACCTGGCTGAAGGATTTGCTTTCATTGTTTGCACCCGCACCTGTGGCACCTTAAACCCCTTGCTGTTTGTCCCTCACTTTGAAGCCTGCTGACCGCCACCATCTTGTGCACATGCCTGGCTCGCCTTAACCCAAATGCCAGCTTTGTTTTAGTTTACTTTGCCTGAATCCCTGGGCCAACCCCAGAATGAAACCGAGGTGCAATCCCAATCCCCACAGCTAGAGGGCAGGCTACCTCTCCCCTTATTCCGTTTCTCCCACCTGCCAACCTCCCTCACATTTGATAGCGTTTGCCAGGTTCCCCGAGTGCCAAAGTGTTGAAGAAAAACAAAGATGGGAATGGATGCCTACCTGGGCATTTCCAATGGAATTTTTTTTTGAGGAATCACCCCCACCCCAACCCAAAACCACTCCTTGACGAGGGGCCCAGAGGTCGGCTGATTTTGTCTCGTGGCTGTCCTTGTGAATGAAGCTGACTGCTGATGTAAAGGATTGTGCTGCAAAGATGGTGGGTGGGTAGGCCGGGCACTCTGGGGCAGTGATGTGTGCTGATCCCAGGACAAATTTGGACTGTTAGTGCCTGCGCTGGGGGTCCTCGCTATGCTGCTGGTTGGCGGCCCAAAGTGGCCGTTTGTTGTTAGATCGCCGTTTGTGTTTACTTCTGTGTGATGAGGCGACGTGAGGACGTGTGAACGGTTTGACTGCGATTATCGAAACACTATCTCTGCGTGGTTTACGCTGCTGGGTGAACTCTAATGAAGAACGCTTTTCTCTCTCTTTTGTTTTTTTTATTCCTTTTTTTATTCCTGATTGTACAGTTTTAATGTTGTTCCAGACTGTGAAATGCAGCTTTTTTTTTCACAATAAAACCGTTTAACAGAAGGCTGAGGCTGCCACGTCATGTCGTTTTTGCCAGCCTGCTCGTTGTGTCGTGACACACAGATGTTTGACATTCTGCTCCATGTGACGGTCATTGTGTCACCACCGCTGTTCCCACTCCTCCATTCCCCAGGAATAAAACTGAAGAATATCCCTGTGGTCTCTGAAAATCCCAACCACCATATTACTGCCCGTAACTGCTCTGCCACCCATCGTCCTGTCCACAATCTGGGGCTTGCTACCCACTGTTGCTTCTTCCTGCAGTCCCATCTTTTAATATTCCTCTTCTAACTCCTTTTTTCCTCCTTCATCTTCTGTGCAGCATGACTTCTTCCTTTTCAGGTACCATCACACCCGAAGTGACTTTAGCCTCCAGGGGGCGCTCACCTCAGGTTTTTTTTTTTAAACATTGAGTCCTTTCAGTGTCCCGTTGACTCGGTGCCACCATTGACAAGTGGCTAGTGGTCACTGAGACCCCTCCTTTTCTTTCTGTGTGTCATGTCTGCGTAGTCGGAGGGGCTTTTTCTTTGATCGTCCGTGTGTATCCCGTTAGAAGTGTGTCTTACACCGTCACCGTTATCTCGAGTCCGTCTACACGACCCCCTAAAACTGTGCAGTAGACCAGCACTTCCCAACCTGTGGGCCGCCAGCCATCCTGGACGAAACTGAACCCCCAATCCAACTCACTTCCCCGACTATTGTGCTCGATTCACAGCGGCAGCATCACCGATCCTGGACCACCTCCCCAATTCCCCCCACTGAGATGATAGCACTACATTCACGGAGGGGGGCTCTTCGGCACTAGACGGCTGCTGTGTCACCGGTGGGCTCGCAGCATCGCACAGAAGGGCCTCCCGAGT
Organism: Polypterus senegalus; assembly: GCF_016835505.1. Lineage (NCBI taxonomy): Eukaryota > Metazoa > Chordata > Cladistia > Polypteriformes > Polypteridae > Polypterus > Polypterus senegalus. The sequence continues at coordinate 161,148,594 of NC_053166.1, read as the reverse complement.
CAGCGGTGGGACACGGCGACTGGTTCAGCAGGTTGTGACCATCAGTACATGCTATCGGCACAAATATGGTAAAGTACAAAAGTGAAGTGGCGCCACCCTGTGGGCACAAAGGACCAATGCGTCGCCACGCCCGTTACTTCCATCCATTTTTTCCTGCTTGGCGCATATCTCATCCTCGCCCGTCTTCCTACCTCATCTGCTCTCCCAGCTCTCCTGGTGGCCTTCATTTGGCGCAGAGGCTTCTGGACACATTGGTGAGGCTGCAGTTCCCTTCACAAACTCCGGGAGGCTCGCTGACTGGCCCGCCGTGCAGCTGATTGACAGCCCTACGGGCCCCGCCCTCTGACGTGGGAGTTGCGCTCGTAAAAGTTTATGACTTGGGTCGTTTCCTGCCCGATGGCGCTGTGGGTTTCATTTTTCTTTTTGTTTGTGTTGTGCCCCGTCTGAGTGGCTTCTCACCGCCATCAAAGGAAACCGAATCGATTAACCTCTCCCTGGCGTTTGGGTGCCCCTCAGCCTCTTTGCCGCATACGAATGCAGAGGTCAGGTGTCAGTGAAAGGTCACGAGGTCAGCGTGGATCAAAGGGGACAAAGCTGATTCTCAGGATCTCTCGGCCCCTCTGGAAACAAAGCCGTGTGTGGGTGGGATGAGGGGGGGGCAGGGAGGCCCCCTCTTAACGTCTTGGCACCTAATCGACAAATCTGAAGGCTTTGTGCGAGCAGCCCATTTTGTTTTTAGTTAGGCCTATGATTGCCGTTATTACGCTCCTGGGCTGGGAGTGTGGCTAGTGGGCTGCGGGTGATGTCAGTCTGTCTGCCATGGGCTTGGCGCTCGGTCACTGTGCCAGCAAGGGGGCAAGTATCTGGTGCCCTTGCCCCTTCACCTGAGCTTAAATAGTGACGGGGCCTGAGATGAACACAGAAGACTGGGATCTCAAAATCTGCCCATTACAAGAGACGATGACCACTGGGGGGCTGTGGACAGGTACCTGCCATCCAACATGGAGACACAGACATGGAGAGTTTAACAGCAGAGGTGACAGTAACGAGTACGATATGAGACCAAAGGAGCAGAGGGCCTTCATGGTGACAGGGACATGCCTGGCATTTGATACAAGAGGAAGTGAGATGATGGCAAGGACGTATACACCAGTGGCAGGCATCACTTGGTGAGATAAAGACCCAGCAGTACAATGTGAGGGGGCTGCAGTGGCAAAGATGGTAAGACACTAAGTGGGACATGTCATAGAAGGGCCAGGAATGTGAACAGTCATCGATGAAACTGAAGACCACTGAGACCCTGCGATCTTTACGTGGGTGAAATGGTGACAGGTGAAGACTAAGCTGTGGCAGACTGCGGCCTGATCTGGGACGTGATGACTGATTAACAGAACAGCACTGGCACTGAAGGACCAATGGGGACATACCTGGTAATTAACCAGGAGACCCCAATGAGGCCACAAGTGACAGTCGGCCTTCCAGTACAGACGACGAGAAGTGATGACCGCTGGTGACCAGAGGAGGGTAACGTGGGTGCTGTGGACGAGTCCGGACCGAAGGCTTTGAGAGACCCCAGGGGGACCTTAAACAAGAGGAGCGCAGGCAGGTACCGCTTATCGAGTTGAAGATTTAACAGTACGACATGGGGGGCCGGGGGGCTGCACCTGTGACTGAACGTAACAACAAAATGTAAGGACTCTGCCAGAGGAGGATGAAGAGGGACAGGCCTGATGACGTATATCATAAGACACGAAGAAGGGGACTAAACAGGGGGACTAGGGACAAGTCTGGGATGCTGGCAAGGCCACACCTGCTGGTCCGCAGATGGACCTGTCGGGACGGGAGCGGGTGAGAGGTGCTGGGACAGTGTGTCAGGATGAAAGTGACGCTGACAGGGACATGTGTGGCAGCCCAGAGGGGAGGTGGTCAGCACCTGTTGTTGATGACTAGCGATGGTGGGACACTCTGACCTGGCTATGTCTGGGAGGTAGGGAGGGAGGTGTTGGCCATCAAGCGACCACAAGACTTCAGGTGCCATTCAGTGATCAGTGACAAGGAATGATGGGGTCCTTGGGGGCACACCGGCCTCTCTGTGATTTCCTTTCAGAAGAGAACAGGCGATCAAAGTGAAATCCACCAGCTGGCCTTGAAGTCTTAGGAGAAAGGGCTGGGGGGCCGGTGGGAGACCACCACAGGAATGCCGCGCCTGCCTTTCTCTTGTGTGTGTTTTTCCCCCTTTGTTGTGCCGCCCTGGCCGTCCAAACTTTCCCCCCACCCCACCCCCCACTTTCCTCTGAACATTTTGGGACCGCCGTGACCCCCTTTTTAAGTCGCCTGCTGGGACGGGCGCACGGCGCGCTGCTCTCGATGCATTTCTGAACGGCGCTGAAGCACACAGGAATGCCGGCCACGTCCAGGATGAAAGCGGCTCCCAATTATCCGTCCGCCGGGCGGGTGGGCTGGCCGCCTCCCAGCGCTGCGGTTCCCAGGGGCGCACGGCCGTTTGCTGTCGGGGGCGCCTCGTCCCTTTGATCCTCTCTTAGTGTTTGTCCAGTTGTGCGCCTCTCTCTCTCTCTCTTTTTTTTTTTTTCCTCTCCATCGGATCTTCAGACGCTTTTGCAGTTTAATAGGGGCGGTCAAAGGGGGGCTGGCCTCTGCCCGCCAGGCTCAGCTCCCAATAAATACAAATTCAGCCCCAGAGCCGGACGCGTCGCCTTGGAGTGGGATACTCGGACCTGCACGAGGGGCTTGTTGGCACCGCGAGCGCTGGATTAAGAAAAAGAAGAAGAAAAAAAAAAACGGGCATCATTCGGGTCTTTCTTCATGGGGCCACCTCTTGTTCAACGCCATTAGAGTTTCGGGATTATTGCCCCTCTATAATTTCAGAAACCCGCCTTCATTTGCGGGGGCCCACCGTGAACGCGCGCGGTCTTGTCGGACGTTTCAGTGCACTTGTGACAGCTGGGGTCCGAAACCCACCGCCACATTCGGGATATTTCGTTAGAAAAGGGGAAGTTTGGGGCCCTCCTGCTGCTCGTTCAGACTGTCGAGGACTTGAGCGCCTCTGGATTTACGGCGGATGTTCAGGTAGAGCTGCGCGTTTTTGCTGACCGTTATTATTATTACGCTGCCGTTTCACGAGTGAAGGTGGTCGTCCAAATCTTGTTTTCTTCCTTTCCTCGTTAACTTCTCGGACTCTTACTTATGATTCATTTTTTTTATTATTGATGGGCTCCTCACCCAACATGAGCTAAGGACCCCCGCACTGGGTGCTCTTAAGCCGTGGGGGTCTTCTGTCGGACTTAGCGACCCTAACGCCAAGTCCGTCCTGCTCCTGTCGCGCTCCTGTGACATTCCAGCCACCTTTGTGTCACTTCTGTTAAGTCCCCTCACTTGGCTCCGTGTCGCGTTTTGTTCTCCTGCACTCCCACTTTCTTAATCGTGACGATTGTCTTTTGATTCGATATTTTTAAGTTCGTTTATGGCTCCGCGTATTTCCATTTCTCTGTCGATCTCTAGATGACGGCTTCTTGTTGTTATTTCAGCCATTTCGTGGATTTCTTTTCGTTTTTCTCTTCCTTTCCCTCTCAGCTGCCCTGCTAGCCTTCTCCACTCCTATGTCAGCTCCTTCTAATCTGCCGGCACTTTTCGCCTTAATCGATTTAGTGTTCGGTGTTTCCGCTCGTCGCCCCCCTTCCCGATTTCCTTCATGTCTTCCCAAGCCCCCACGTAGTCCCCTTTCCTGCGGCCGCAGGAGGAATGAGAAGAGCCGCCGCTGACGGAGCCCCGTGCCGGAAGGTCCGAGTCCCCACGCCATGACACGGCGGGCTTTGGTGGGTCACGCTGGCGCCCCCGCGCTGCTGCTGCTGCTCCTCTGCTGGCCCAGGCAGGAGCCTGTGGCGTGGGGTGCCAGTCTCACAGGTGCCAAGGCCGGGCACCCGGGGGTTTGCCCCAACCAGCTGAACTCCAATTTGTGGGTAGATGCGCAGAGCACCTGTGAGAGGGAGTGCCTGGTGGACCAGGTGAGTGTTGGGGGGCGGGCTTTTGGCCTCGGGGGGCTCTGCGAGATTGTTCTAGAAGTGCAATTTTAAATGAGATGATCTAACCGCTGCGGCACAACGTGTAATAAAAATCGAAATCGGGCACCGCCGGTGGGTGCAGCGTGACGCGGCTTTGAAAATGAAATTAAAAAATGGGTTTGACTTTTTACTTTTAACGATTCAGAGCTCCTTCATCTGTCAGCTGAGCTAGACGAGCTAAAGAGGGGACCACCGGCACTGAAGAAAGCCCGGGTCTCCTCAGCTACTCCTCAGTAGGGGAAGCGGACCCCAATAAGAGCGCCGATCCGACCCTGAAGAGGATTAGCGGCATCGGGCCAGCACATCCATAGACACAGACAGGCGACATTTGTAATGCAATTAAAAACCGTAAACGTTAACTTCACTCAAGCGCATTTCAAACATGAATATCCCTAAAACAGAACTACATTTCATTGATCTTTGCTAACAGACAACATCACTGGCGGTTCGTTAAGTGAGACAAGTAAACGAGTCTCCATAGCAAGAGGTGACTTCTGGAAGGACAGCACGAACGGCCACCTCAAGCCGCATGACGGCGACAGACGACACTCGAGGGGTTCCAGTCTGAGGGGCTTTAACCAGCAGCGCCGCGCTACACTCCCCTCGCACTTCCGACACATTTCGGCGTTCTTAAAGATCTCAACGGTCCGCCAAACGCGTCCTTCACTCTACCAGGCGACTGGAAGTCATCGGTCTCGCCTCCCAATGGCGTTAAGAGAAGCCATTGGCCCCCACATTTTGTTTGCACCCCTGCTAGAGATCTGGAGTCAATGTGCGTCATAACGACGACCAGTTATAAGACCACTAAAGCTGCACTTAGCAGCAAACACTGCCAGGGCGATCAATGTGCCCCCGCCATGCCCGCTAACCCCTTTACTGCGCCTCCGCAGGTCTTTTAGGTCGGACGTTTCAAAGTTTCTCCCCGTCACGGCCTCGTCGGTCATTCCCTCTTTTCTTATTGGTGTCTTTACCTGTCATTCATCTCAGTCTGACTGTTTCCCAGGTTGGTGTCAGTTCTACCTGCGGCAGCCGTCCGCGAGGGCTTCATAGGCTGCAATACACAGTGCGCTCCACAGAGGGCGCTCCATCATCACTCGCCACAAACGGCCAGCTCGGCTGATTTCACTGCACAGTCACTCGGCGACCACAGCGGCTCGGTAACGGGGCTTTACTGCGAAACCAGTGCTCGACAAAGAGCCATTTACCCAGGAAGGGGTCTTTACATACGACGTCGGCTCGTTGGGCTAATTTGTGGACAAAACGCACATTTTAAAATTGGGAAGTCACTGGGACGTCACGAAGCTGTTGTCATCCATTTACAGAACCTCTTATTGGTCTGCGCAAATAAAAGGTTCTTTTTGGAACTAAACACGGCTCCCCTACGACACTGATCTGGAGGAGCACTTCGGCACCTTTGTCTATAGGTGTGAACAACATGGCTGAAATGTCTAGGATGCGATGAGGTGAGTCGCTGGGCGCGTCACATTACACGACTCAAATCACAGTCCGAGTGCGACCACCGCACAACACGACGCGGGTCTTTTCTGCTGCCCGGTCGCTGTTTGCGGTTGGAAGACCCCGACGCATCTCCACTCGTGTTCACTGTGGCTGTCGCTCAATGCAGAGGTAATCAAGTAGCTTCTGTAATGAGCTAAAGCTGCATTTTAAAAATGACTTTTTATTTTAAGAAATATTGAACCATTTTCTGCTTAATTTAATAATAAGTAAACCACGAGAGTAGCAAGCAGCTTTGGCTGCAATCAAAATATCTGCAGGGACAAATTTTGCATTCCGGTAAGAAATTCCTACTCATATGTTATGGTTAAGAAATTCAGACACTAGTGAAAAATAACGAACTTATAATAATAATAAAAACAAATACGCTGATTTTGAAAAGAACCGTAACCCGCATTATGCTTTACAAAGTGTAACAACACTGGCAAACATCTGCTTTTTTAATGACTAATTTCAAAAACAAGCACCTAAGTCAGTCCTGCAGTACAAAAAGTGCAAGGGGTGGATATCACGGCCGGTTTAGGGGGGGCTCATATATTCCCAAGGTACACTGGGAGACCCCGGAGGATTAAAGGCTGAGAATCCCCGGTTTAGCGCTCGCAGTGAACTGCAGTGTTACGCCGGCCCATCTTCACACACTGCACATGCGCAGCTTTGGCTCGGCCCCCTGCTGGCACAGGACAGTCATTACAATCACTCCGGGACTTCACTACACTTACAGCTACTGGGGAGCGCAGGACAACCAACGCTGAACCGTTTTGTCTCTCTTAAAACAAAATAATAATAATAATTTATATTTTTACTAATAATTACAATCAAACTAGACCCAAAACAGAAGCAAACAAAAATATTTGGATGCAAAAAGAAATTGACAGAATTACAAAATAGTTAATTATTCTTTATTACTACAGACGGCTGTTCTCGCCCCTTAAAATATATCGCGATATTTCGTGCAGTTGTCGCCAGCTTGCTGCCGCTATCGACGCGCACACGCGTGGGCTTTGGCCGTCTGATGAGGTTTGTTTTGCGTGTAGGACATCGAGTGACAAGAAGTGAACCGCCGCCATGGCTGTGTAGTATACGCCCAGTCCTACTGGCGCCCAGTTTGGAGTCCCGGGGAGGCCAACGATTATCCCAGTAACACTGGTGTAATGCAATAAGCAGATCTTTTTAAGTGCCGCCTTAACGTGTATTTATTTATATATTTATATATAGTTTTCCACTCCCTCAGATAAAGCGGGAATGTGCGTTAACATTTTCATAAAAATACCACCGCTTTAGTTTACTTCAAATATCAACCAAATATGCAGTTTGGCCAGGTGTGCCCACACCTCTGCCCACCAAGCTTAGCTATATGAGTAGCGTTATGTTACTCGTAATATCTAAAGGCCCCGTTAACGGCTGATCTGCCAACAGGAAAAATACAGGCGAGCGTCATTCACGTCCCGGGTGGGTGCTGTCCGCCTGCAGCGGGCATGTTCTCCTTGTGTGCTCCCGGTGTTTGGTGGACTGGCATTGCTAAACTGGCCCAGGTGTGTGTGTGTGTGTGTGGCTGGCGCCCAGTCCAGGTGTTGGTCCCACCTTATGCCACATGCTCGCTCCAGTGAGTTTGGCTCATCATCCTGCACTGGATAAATGGGTTAAGAAAATGGACTGAAGGAACTTTCCACATCTACACGTTTTTCAAAAGAAACGACATTTCGGTCTCATTCTGTTTTAGCCGAATGAACGTGCAGTTCAGTTAAAATTGTCCTTTCAGTTTCACATTTCCAAGACGCTCTCGTCACCGCGTCACTTCACCTGACAGTGCGGCACCACCGGCCGGTAACCCCCACACCTGCAGCTTTGTGCCCCCCAGCAGTGACTCCCTCTGTGACGGGCGGTGAGCTTCATGGCTGGCGACTCCTTCAGCGTCAGATTTACAAATCTATGAACCCCAAAGAGTCGCTGATTCGGTATTCAGTGGCTGCCAGCCTGCACATTGACTGCTGGTTATGTTTCATATCTCCTCAGCATTTCCACACACACAGACAGGTAAGGCGCATATCTGGCTCAGAAAGAGAGCGCATTGGAGCTGCACCCTCCTGTTAGGGGTCGCCACAGAAGATCATCTTCTTCCATCTCTTCCTGTCCTCGTCATCTTGTTCTGTCACCTGCATGTCCTCCCTCAGCACATCCATAAACCTCTTCTTATCTGACAGCTCAGCACCTTCTCCCAATATACCCCTCATCTCTCCTCTGCTCAGGTCCAAACCAGCGTAATCTCACCTCTCTGACTTTGTCACCCAAAATTCCAACCAGAACCGACCCTCTAATGTCCTCATTTCTAATCCTGTCCACCCTCGTCATACCCAATGCCAATCTTCACATCTTTAACTCTGCCACCTCCAGCTCTGTCCCCTGTGCCACCGTCACCAGCCCATATCACACAGCTGGTCTCACTACCATCCTGTTGACCTTCCCTGTCACTCTTGCTGATGCCCGCACCCTCCATGTGTTCTAAATGTGCAATTCCACAATTCCGACTCATTCAATACAAATCAAAGTACAGGGTGGTGTACAAAAAAAGGGAATTTAAATGTCGACCTTAACTGAAATATCTAGTTGTTTTAAAAAGATTTTAATTCTGATGTTTTAATCAATTTTAATACTGACTGTTCGACAAAAGGATAACAAGACAAACATAAGAATATTTTATTTAAGGTCAAAATTTCGTTTTTAAATATTGGATTGTTTTTTTCTGACTCTGATCCCATTTTTTATAAAACTGAAACCCGTTTCTGGTCTTTACCTTTATTTGTAAATGAAGTCCATGCGCCTATCCTTCTCCATGAAAATCTCCGTCACCTTCTTGTGAAAGTCCTCCTTATTTTCTTTTTGTTTTAAAAATCTTGAAAATCAAACTAAACGGCCCGCTGCAGCGCACGTGACTTTCTGATGCCGCCGACTTCTCGGCGCGTCTGCGCAGAAGAACACCTGTTGGCTCACATGCGCCCCCTGCAGGGCGCCACGGTACTGTCGGCCTCGCCTTGTGCCTTTTCACTGCGGCTTTATGTCCGCTCAGCGAGACTAAATCTGTCACACACACTCATTAAAGATATCAGCCTGCCTGTGGGAAGTAGGTTGTGTAATAAACATCTCTGCACACCTTATATTGGCGGCATACAGAGAGACAGCGACAGGCACGCGCCAATCACAGGCATCACCCCAGCAGTGTGTGAGGAGTGCGCAGTCCGAGGGGAGGTGAGGGTCGTTGCTGCCGCACCTCGCGTTTCTCTGCTGTATCTGAACAGGACTATAAAAAATGACCACAATGATCGGAATCATACAGAGAACCAATGTATGGCACAGGCCAGCGGGCACATTTATTTTATGTTCTCATTATTTGTTTTTTTGGCTTTTCGTGATGACAGGCCCCTGTTGCCTCCCCTGACAGCACGTCCCTGCGGTGCTCACATTCTGCTGAAGGACCTCCTCTCTGTGTGTGAAGGACCTCGGGGTGGGCCACAGAGTTTGTTCTAATAAGCTGACCAGTTTAACATTGTGTGCCCCTCCAGGACTGTGCCGGGATGGAGAAGTGCTGCACAAACGTGTGTGGACTGAAGAGCTGTGTGGCAGCCCGCTTCTCGGAAAGCCCTCCTGGTAAGCCCGATCATCAGAAAGCTGGAGGAAGCCTCGGCAACACGGGAGCCTCTTGGGGGTCCGTAAGTTGCCACAGTTTTATGTGCAGTCAGCAGGGCTCCACTTGTGACATCTGGGAAGGTCAGCCCATCTGCAAGTGCCGGGACCGTTGCGAGAAGGAGCCCAGCTTCACCTGCGCCTCTGATGGTCTCACATACTTCAACCGCTGCTACATGGACGCCGAGGCCTGCATCCGTGGGGTTACGCTAACGGTGGTCACCTGTCGCTATCACCTCTCCTGGCCCCACACCAGTCCCCTGCCCTTGGACACCACCACCAACCCTACTCCCACCACCTTCCACGAGGATCCTTTCCCTCCTGCCCTTTACCACAATCCCACCCATCAGTCTGTCTACCTGGGGGGCACAGTCAGCTTCCACTGTGACGTGGTGGGCAGTCCCAAACCAGACATTACCTGGGAGAAGCAAACGGACCGCCGAGAGAGCCTTATTATGAGGCCTGACCAAATGTATGGCAACCAGGTGGTCACCAACATCGGCCAACTTGTCATTTACAATGCCCAGACGGGGGACTCGGGCATCTACACCTGCACGGCGCGCAATGTGGCCGGAATCCTCCGTGCCGACTTCCCTTTGTCTGTCATTCGCCGCACAGAAGAGGAGGAGAGCTTTGAGGACAGCCTGGCAGGGGAAATGAGGCGACCTTTCGCTCCTGGAGACTGCATGGCCGAGGTGGACAGACGTGTCTGTGGAGAGCGGCATGTGGACTGGTACTACGACTCCAAGAGAGCCGGCTGTTTGACTTTTCATTTTGGGGGCTGCAATGGAAGTAGAAATCACTTTGAGACCTATGAGGAATGCCACGCCACCTGCCATCGCAATGGCATGAACATCTGTAATCTGCCCGCCGTTCAGGGACCCTGCAAATCCTGGGAGGCCCGCTGGGCATACAACTCCCTCATGAAGCAGTGCCAAGCCTTTGTTTATGGGGGCTGCCAGGGAAATGACAACAACTTTCGCAGCCGAGAGGAGTGTGAAGATAACTGCCCTCTGCCCAAAGGTCGGCCCTGCAAGCCCTGCCGGCCAAAGGCCAAGATGGTGCCAAGCTTGTGTCGCAGTGACTTTGCCATTGTTGGCCGAGTGACGGAAGTCATTGAGGATCAGGACACGGGCATTGCCCGCTTCCGGCTAGAAGAGATTCTACGCGATGAGAAGATGGGCTTAGCCTTCTTTAACACTCGCCACTTGGAGGTAACTTTGGCCAAAGTGGACTGGAGATGCCCGTGTCCCAATGTAACTGTGGAGGAAAGCCCCTTAATTGTGATGGGCGATGTCCAGGATGGCATGGCCATACTTCAGCCGGACAGCTATGTGCGACCGGTCAACGACAAACGGCTGAAGAAGATTCACGAGGTTCTGGAAAAGAAGACGTGCGAGTTACTGCAGAGATTTCAGGATTAACAAGACGGAGGGCATGCATGTGTGAGCTCTGGCGACACGGACTGCTGGGCATTTAATGACTACGGAAGAAAATCTGCAAAAATCTGCATAGGCACCTTAGCCTTTAGCTATGCCAGTGTGGCGTTCGGGACCATCCTACCGGGACAGGCCTTTTACGTCAAAGCTAAGCCAACGATTTCATCATAAGTGGCTACGCTTGATCTAATTACGAGGTAAAGGCTGCCCATGGACTGTTGGGAAGCGGGCGAGTGGCACTGAGGTGGCACATCTATTGTGACCGACTCCCCCAGACAGCCTACTGATCTACTAAGGTGATAGGCAGGCTGTGTAGTTAATAAAGTCCCTGTACAGTCTGTGCCATCCAAACACTCCAAAATGTTGCAAATGTACTTAGGCTGAGAAATAAAAATGGTTTTCAAGTACAAATCCTATTTAATGTTCGTAACTCACTGAGCCGTCTCTTTAACTCTTTGAGGGCTGAATATCTTTTCTGAAAAGCACCCAATGCATTGGCTTCACACATAAATCAACATAAAACATCTGTTGCTACGCGCTGTGGCTGCTGTTGGCACCTGCTTGGCATCTCTGGCAGCAGGGGCAGCTCGATGGGCAGCATTAATTCACGGTGAGCCGGCTACCTCTCTGTCTTCGCACAGCAGTCGCGGAGTGACGCACTATGGTTTGTACCGCGGGTCATCATCAGTGGAGGTCCTCCGAGGCGAACGCTGCTGTAGGCATACCAGCTACACGCACGCGTTCAGCACCACCATCAGCTGGGCACCGACAGATCACTGGCATCAAACTCGGAGTCCGTAAAACGTCCATGGAGAATTTTGCTTTCGTCTTGCCAGACATCGATGCCATTTTAGAGGCCGTTTGCTCTTCACTTCTCGCGCACACGCAGCGACTCGAGGTCAAGTTAACAAAGCTATGGGATTCTCCTTCAAGCAAAGAGAGTTGAGCTAAAACGGAAGGGCGAGTTGGGTACGCAGTTCATAGCCGATTACCCTCCTCTACCCCTGAATTTCGACAAAATACAATACAATACCATTTAATTTTGTATAGGAGCCCAAAATCACACAAGAAGTGCCGCAATGGGCTTTAACAGGCCCTGCCGCTTGACAGCCCCCCAGCCTCGACTCTCCAAGAAGACAAGAAAAGACCCTTGTAGGGAAAAAATGGAGGAAACCTCAGGAAAGGCTGCTCAAAGAGAGACCCCTTAGCAGGCAAGGAGGGCGTACAAGTGGGTGTCAAAAAGAAAAGGGGGGTCAATACAATAAATACAATACGCAGAACAGAACAGAAGAAATCCTCAATACAGCCAGCCAGCCAGCCAGCCAACCTGCTATGTCCTAACTACAGGGTCACGGGGGGTCTGCTGGAGCCAACACAGGGCGCAAGGCAGGAAACAAACCCCGGGCAGGGTGCCAGTCCACCGCAGGGCACACACACACACACACACACCAATCACACACGAGGGACAATTTAGGATCGCCAGTTCACCTCACCTGCATGTCTTTGGACTGCGGGAGGAAACCCAAGCAGACACGGGGAGACTCCACACAGGCAGGGAGGACCCGGGAAGCAAAGCCAGGTCTTCCTCAATACAGTATAAAAATAAAAAAAATGACAAGTACGGAGCAGAATTTAACAGTAGATGATATCACACAGGGCGGCACGGTGGCGCAGTGGGTAGCGCTGCTGCCTCGCAGTTAGGAGACCCGTCTGAGTTCGCTTCCCGGGTCCTCCCTGCGTGGAGTTTGCATGTCCTCCCCGTCTCTGCGTGGGTTTCCTCCCAAAGTCCAAAGACATGCCAGTTAGGTAGATTGGCGATTCTAAATCGTCCCTGGTGCGTGTGTGCCCTGTGGTGGACTGGCACCCTGCCTGGGGTTTGTTTCCTGTCTTGCGCCCTGTCTTGGCTCCAGCAGATCCCCCGTGACCCTGTAGTTAGGATATTGTGGCTTGGATGGATGATACCATATAATATGATTTGGAAAAGTCGACATCAGCCCTGAAAGAGTTAAAGTGTGCGTACGGTGGCAAAACCTTCACAACAGTTCAGAACCCCCCAAAATTACAAGGGCAACCTGGTAGCAGATGACTGGCAAGATCTTCTATACAGCGGCCATGTTAGGCTACAAACCGAACATTCAGGCTCAGCCTGCGGTTACTGGAAAGATCCCCCAGGGTTGGCACTGCAATAATAAGGGAGCGGACGTCAATTAGAGGGTCACTGGTGAACTTATTATTATTAACATTAATATTATTCTTAATGGAAGAGGCCCAATAAGATCTTAAACAAGACTTTCAGTTAAACACTGATCTGCCTATCTTGGCCTGGCTGGTGACCGTACCAGTACGCCACTGCCAGGCCTGACCAGAGGACGAGTGGAATCAGCCGGTGGGCAGTGAGGCAGTGACAACATTAAATGTAACTTGTTGTACTTTAATGGTAAGGCTCGGATCTGCAATCAGAAAATGCTTACACTTGACCCAGAGACGTCTCTCCTTGGCATTGTGTAGCTGGAGATGACCAAGCCGATCCCAGAGTGCAGCATCTTTACAAGAGTTCGCCCCTGATGCCCACATTGACAATGCGAGGGCACCTATAGCATGTTTTCTTTCCGGAAGAGGAGACATTTGTTATTGGCTGGCATGTCGACCTATGAAACAATCAATTGGGGTCGGTATTAATGAAAACATTTCACCAAGGTGAGCAAAAGTGAAGATTTTGTTCAAATTCCAAAATGAAAAACTTACCACCCGTTCCAAAAACATCTCATTCTGCTCTGCCAGTGCCTGTAATAAGGAGGTGTCCCTCAGACCCCATTCTGGGTTCCTGTAGAAAAGAGTGAATGCACGGTGCGGAGTTTATTACAAAGTGAGAGGCAAGAAAAGGACAGTTTGATGGCACTGAAGCTGAAATCTAGTGGCCTGGGCAAGAGTGGAGTGTGCAGACTAAAAGGGAGATGTGAGGACTCTGACGAAGGTGAAGACCACACGGTTAAAACTGATAACCTCAGACCCTAGCAAATCCAGATGCTGCCTCGTCACCGATGCTGAATTTACACTCAGCAGCTGGCAGGCGGTGCAGCTAAAGGCACCATCTTGGCACAGCAAATGCATTTGTTTGACTGCACTGACTCAAGATGTCCGAGATACACACAGCATGTACACTCAGGCCGCAGTGTGTTAGTGACCTTCTGAGACTTATTTACAGCCGGCCCAAAGTCATACGTACTGCGCAGTAACACTTTAGGTATCAGCTGGGCGGACAAGCTCGAACGATCTCCTCTTTTTAATAGAATTATTATCAATAAGTTAGGACAGTATAACGCAGTGGTTCTCAAACTGTGGGGCGGGCCGCCCAAGGGGGGCACAAAGATGTGAAAACAATATGAAAAATCCATCTACTGAAACCAAACCAAATGAACTGAAACTACATTCTGATACTCGAAACATAAATCTAGAGTTCGATAAATGTCGATAAAAGTTAAGTACGTATAATAAAATATACACTGTCAGGGATGCCAGGGGCAATGACCCGGCCGGGACGCCGTGAGGGACCGGATGTGGGTCTGCGCCCACCCTGGATCACGTGGGGGCCGCCTTCCTGGTTGCTCTGGGGGCCACGGGTTGAGGGCATGGAAGCTCCACCCTGTAGGGGCCCGTGGTCACCGCCAGGAGGCGCCCCACCAGGGAGTGCTGGGGGGAAGAATTAAAGAGGACACCCGGGGAGCTGCCGGGAGAGCAGCCGGCACTTCCGCCACACTGGGGCGTGGCCAACGGGGGTGTGTCAGAAGCAGCTGGAGCTCATCCGGGGCGTGTATAAAAGGGGCCGTCTCCCTTCATTCGAGGCTGGAGTCGGGTGGAAGAAGGACGAGGCACGAGAGAGGAGAGGAGGAGAGAGGAGAGAGGAGAGAGGAGAGTGTAGGGTGTAGGGTGTAGGGTGTAGGGTGTAGGCGGCCCGAAGAAGAGGCATTTGTGGCCAGGACTGAGTGTTTGGGGTATTGTGCACAAACTGGGTCTGAGTGACCATTTAGAATTGTTGTAAATAAACGTGTGGTGGTTGAAAAGCAACATGTCCGCCTGTCTGTGTCCGGGTCGGCTCCACAACATCTATGACATATCATTAATTAAAAAAAGAACAAATTGGTCTTAGTGGGCTCCTTTCAAAAAAACCTCAGGGGGGCGCAATTAAAACTGTCATGAAAACTCGGGTCGCAAATATTAAAGGCTGAGCAGCGCTGGTGTAATGAGTGCAACAATCCTTCTGAAACTTGAAAAAATTGAAAATTGAATTGCAAATTTTCCAAAATATTCATTTGATTCACTTAAGAGTCTCTCGTCCTAACTGGACGTCAGTGAGCGACTGCAGGAGGCCAAGTGAGCGCCTTTGACTGTGAAGGGGAAAGTAATCAGCCAGCAAGCTGAAAAATATAGAAATTGAAACACATGTTGACAATGAAGAAGTAATGTGAGTCACAAGGTCCACCGCAGAAAAAACATAAGGCTGCAAAATATGAATAATAATAATAATAATAATCCATTTTATTTATATAGCGCCTTTCCCATGCTCAAGGCACTTCACAGAGTTTAAGAAAGAACGGCAGGGTATACGGGCAGCACGGTGGCGCAGTGGTAGCGATGTTAGGAGACCCGTCTGGGTTCGCTTCCCGGGTCCTCCCTCCCTGCGTGGAGTTGGCATGTTCTCCCCGTGTCTGCGTGGGTTTCCTCCGACAGTCCAAAGACATGCAGGTGAGGTGCATTGGCCATTCTAGTGGGTGTGTGTGCCCTGTGGTGGGCTGGCGCCCTGCCTTGCGCCCTGTGTTGGCTGGGATTGGCTCCAGCAGACCCCTGTGGCCCTGTAGTTAGGATCTAGCGGGTTAGAAAATGGATGGATGGACGGCAGGGTATACAGTATACAGTATTGTACTAAACCAGATGAATAAATAAAGAAGAGTAAGATAGCACATTCAGAGAAAATCCTAACAGACAACATAATTGATGGTCAGCACACACACACACAGAGAGGTGACATGAGCATCTTGACATGCAGGTAAACTGAGAGAAGGTAATAAAGTCAAGTAGAGTTAAAAGCCTTCCTGAACAGATGAGTTTTAAAAGAATTCATGGAGTCAGCTGACCGGATTCATTTCGGTAGGTCATTCCAGAGTCCGGGCACTCGCCATACAGCTGAAGGCCCTGCTGTCACCCATGGAGAGTATAGGGTGGTCCAGGTCTAATTATGCAATTTTCATTACACTATAACTTATTAAGTTTATTATGTAGAAAATCACCTGAAAAATCCCAGACCATCGAGAAGTGTGCTAACTGACGACATGAAGAATTGTCTTTGCGCCGAACTGGAATCGTCCCTGAATAAATCAAAGTCATCCAGACGATCTGGATCTGCGTAATTAGATCTGGACCACCCTGTAGATTAGTGGGGGGCACAACAAGATGGCCAGAGTCAGAGGACCTTAGTGGGTGGACGGGCACATAGTGATGGAGAAGGTCACTGATGTAGTTTGGCGTGCGGTCATCTAAGGCTTTGTAGGTTATTAGTAGGATTTTATATTTGATTCTGTAAGACATGGGGAGCAGTGAAGACGGGGCAGGATGGGTGTGATGTGCTCGCTGCTGCTGGTTCGAGTCTCTTGCAGCCGAGTTTTGAATAAGCTGGAGCTGTGATATAAGATTAGAAGGGGCACCTGCCAGTAGGGAATTACAATAATTGATGCAGGATGTGATAAAAGCAGGGACAAGTTTCTCAGCATTAGAAAAGGAGAGGAAGGAGCGAACACGGAATATGTTATGTGGTTTATGTGGGTGGAATAAGAAAGGGAGGAATCACAAATGACACCAAGATTCTTTGCAGTAGAGGCAGGTCTGATGAGATCACCGCCAAGATGGACTGCGAAGGAGCTCATTTTAGTAAGTTGCACTTTAGTTCCAATTTACAGGAGTTCAGTTTTGTTGCAGTTTCATTTTTAAAGAGTTCTGCTCCATCCAGGTTTTAATTTCACTGAGGCAGGTTGTGAGCTGAGAAAGCTCTGATGAAGTTGCACTTTTAACATTGACACAGAGTTGAGTATCGTCTGCATAAAAATGATAACCCAGTCCAAAGCTACGGATAATATGGCCAAGGAGAAGCATATAAATACAGAAGAGAAGAGGACCGAGGACAGAGCCCTGAGGAGCTCCTCGTGTGACTGGCGCTGAGCTGGACCTGCTCTTGCCTATCAGTCAGATAGGACTTGAACCACTGGAGGGCAGTGCCAGAGATACCCAGCATGTTCTCCATTCTGGACAGTAGAATGTCATGTCTGACCTGAGTGTCAAATGCTGCACTGACGTCTAACAGAATTAATATGCTGGTCTGTCCAGAGTCTGATGCCATAAGCAAATCATTGGTTACCCGTAGCAGAGCAGTTTCACAGCTGTGTGGCGCCCTGACACCAGACTGAAAGGGTTCATCAAATTCTTAGAAGTTAAGTAGTTGGTATGACTGCGGTGGGCTGGCACCCTGCCCGGGGTTTGTTCCTGCCTTGTGCCCTGTGTTGGCTGGGTTGGCTCCAGCAGACCCCTGTGACCCTGTAGTTAGGACATAGCGGGTTGGGTAATGGAGGATGGAAGGACAGTTGGTATGATAAGTAGCATATGACAAGGATGGCTCTCTTCATCTTTTGGTTATTCTGCCTGCTGCTTTAGGTCTTAACAGAGGGGTTCAGAGATCCTAAACGTTATTATAAAGTGGCTCTTACTTTCAAACTAGAATATCAAAGGGAAAAATTCACTTGTCAACAAAAACATTAATGCGGGTAGCCATCTCACTCCAACACGAACAGTGAGGAGAGCCCACCATTACACCTTAAAGTGTTTGCCTACAGGACGTGTAAGTGTGGAAAGACAGCACTAGTCCAAATGAAGCAAAAGCCTTCAATAACAACACTTTATGATTCAAAAAGTAATGCCTAACAAGGCCCTTAACCTGAAAATTGCTCCAGGGGTGCTGCACAAAGGCTGACATTCAAAAGTCATACAAAAAGACAGGGATTACTAAAGTATAGGAAATCAAAAAGAAAAATCCAAAAAACTTCAAATCTACCAAACGTATCCTTTAACTCCATCAATGAATCCATCAATGTGAATTTCCCTTTGGGATTAATAAAGTATCTATCTGTTATATAGCGTCTTTCATTTCTATCCATCTATGAAAACAACGTAGTAAACACATTCTGCCGCTAGATGGCGGTGGAGTACAAAGATTTAAATACAGACTGGCAGACTTGATCAGATTCAAAGTCGGCTCAGGGGTACCAATTAGAGCTACTCTGGGGGTCTCCTACAGGGCTTGGGTTGATTTTATTCCAAACGAATGATAATAGTAACTGGAGTTGTTCACTCTTTTCATTTATAAAAGTCGCAGCGGTCAAAGTAATTGTTTGCGGCGTCTGGCATGTGTTCGACACCCTGTGACTTCTTCTTATTAGCGTTTCCAGACTTATCCTTGCATACGAAATCACGTGTGTGAAATAACCAAAATGACAAAACAAACATCCAGTCATCCATTTCTCGAAGCTGTGCAGTTTACTAATTGGTCACTGGGGGTCAGAAATGGACCCTTTTTTCACAGATATGCTGGAAGTAGAAGATAAAGTAAGAGTGACTGATAATTATTGGACTGTAAGCAGCAAAGCCTTGGACTACTCTGTGTCAACATGTACAGACTGACATATCACATCATACAACATATCAGTTACCCCGCGAGTAACATTCTTCCTAACTCTGAAAGCAGACAATTTGAAAATACGTTAATGAAACTGGACGAGGACTCTCAGGTCTGGGTTCAGATTCTAACTTCTTGTCTTTGTGTCCCGTTTTGTTTCACATCCCCAAGATGCTTAGAGGACTACAGATTGGCCCAATGTGAGGTGAAATTGTGTGTGTGCCCCGTCCAGAATTGGCCAAGATTGGCACCAACTGTTGTTTTTTTGCACCTCTTAACTGGATAAGTGGGCTCTGAAAACAGATGTATGGACAGAGGAAATTCAGAACTGGGTGGACAGTCTATGTGCAAATGTACGGTTAGCAAATGTAACATTTTAATTACAGAATACAGAATAATGGTTAGAGGTGAACAATGGAGAATGCTGGAGCTTGAAAAAAATACTACAAAATGAGACATGAAATGTCTGGAAAGCACGGACACATTGAATTAAAAATTCTGGATTTTATTTCCATCCATCCATTATCCAACCCGCTATATCCTAACTTCAGGGTCACGGGGGTCTGCTGCAGCCAACACAGGGTGCAAGGCAGGAAACAGACCCCGGGCAGGGTGCCAGCCCACCGCAGGGCACACACATTAGGGACAATTTAGGATCACCAAGTCACCTCACCTGCATGTCTTTGGACTGTGGGAGGAAACCCACGCAGGCACGGAGAGAACGTGCAGACACCACGCAGGCAGGGAGGACCCGGGAAGCGAACCCAGACGGGTCTCCTAACTGCGAGGCAGCAGCGCTACCCACTGCGCCACCGTGCCGCCCTGGATTTTATTTCCCCCAGTAAATACAAGTTGTGCTGAAGATGTGTGTGTGTTACGATCGGACAAGAGGCTGTGTGACAAGTGCACGTCACAAGAAAGTCACAAGCGCGTTAAAAAGGCCCTCATTCCGCTCTCACACCTACACCAGGACTACCAGGCGCCAGCAGTGAGGTGACACCTGACGAGCTTCATTTTTTACGTGTAAACCAAATGAGACAATAACAGCTGATGTCACCAGTAGTTCAAATTACAAGGAAACTAGAAAAGTGTGTTATTTTCATTTTTCAGCAAGAACGTTTAACAGAAAACAAGCCGGAGATCATTGTAACTACGGGGAAGCAAGTGTCTCGTAAGAAGACTGCAAGCAGGACTGGGGGACCCTGAAGAACCCAAACTGGTTTTACTCAGGGACACACAATGAATGGGAATTAAAGATCCTGACATGTTGAGTTGTACAGCCTGTTGCTGCCAAGATGTTCCTTTTGTCTTTTTAGGAGATGTTCTAACGGGTCACTGCGCCCTGCTATGTACAAAGTAAACCAAATTTGTTTTTTGTGGCTCTTTTTTTTATTTTAAGAGAAATCCCACACTAAAGTCCAGACTAGCAATTCAAGCTCCTGGCATGCAGTTGTCCTTCAGACAGCAAAATGGAGGAAAGGAGAGCAGCGTACCTTTGTCGCAGGCTGTAATCAAAGTCCACATTGCTTTGCGGTGCGATTATCCCGTTAATGGAATATGGCTGAAAGAGAAAAAAGCTCACGTTAGCGCACACAGTGATCTTCACGCGAGGGTTTGCAGCATTACAGGCACTACCGAGAGACGCCATGTTCGTTTATTTGGTTTGATTTTGACTGAATCACTAAGATGTTCCCTGGTAGCTAAGAAGTAAGCAGTTGCAGCGGTAGGATGAAGATTAATATTTATATAACGTGCGTCCCTTTCTAACATTAAGCAGTACAAACCTTGAGCTTTACTGTACAGACGGCTCTGCTGATCTTCAAGTCTGAAGCCTTCTGTGCCATCCGTATGCAGCATGGCAGTCGCAGCGTGCAGTGATACACGGTCAGTGGGATTGTCAATGTGATTTAGACAGTAAATATTTACTTACGGGCAGCACGGTGGCGCAGTGGGTAGCGCTGCCGCCTCGCAGGTAGGAGACCCGGGTTTGCTTCCCATGTCCTCCCTGCGTGGAGTCTGCATGTTCTCCCCGTGTCTGCGTGGGTTTCCTCCAGGCGCTCCAGTTTCCTCCCATCCATCCATCCATCCATCCTCTTCCGCTTATCCGAGGTCGGGTCGCGGGGGCAGCAGCTTAAGCAGAGAGGCCCAGACTTCCCTCTCCCCGGCCACTTCTTCCAGCTCTTCCGGGAGATTCCCAAGGCGTTCCCAGGCCAGCCAGGAGACATAGTCCCTCCAGCGTGTCCTGGGTCTTCCCCGGGGCCTCCTCCCAGTTAGAAGTGCCCAGAACACCTCACCAGGGAGGTGACCAGGAGGCATCCTGATCAGATGTCCGAGCCACCTCATCTGACTCCTCTCGATGCTCTACTCTGAGCCCCTCCCGGATGACTGAGCTTCTCACCCTATCTTTAAGGGAAAGCCCAGACACCCTGTGGAGGAAACTCATTTGAGCCGCTTGTATTCGCGATCTCGTTCTTTCGGTCACTACCCACAGCTCATGACCATAGGTGAGGGTAGGAGCGTAGATCGACTGGTAAATTGAGAGCTTTGCCTTACGGCTCAGCACCTTTTTCACCACGACAGACCAATGCAGAGCTCACATCACTGAGGACGCCGCACCGATCCGCCTGTCGATCTCACGCTCCATTCTTCCCTCACTCGTGAACAAGACCCCGAGATACTTGAACTCCTCCACTTGGGGCAGGATCTCTCCCCTAACCCTGAGAGGGCACTCCACCCTTTTCCGGCTGAGGACCATGTCTCGGATTTGGAGGTGCTGATTCTCATCCCAGCCGCTTCACACTCCGCTGCGAACCGATCCAGAGAGAGCTGAAGATCACGGCCTGATGAAGCAAACAGAACAACATCATCTGCAAAAAGCAGTGACCCAATCCTGAGTCCACCAAACCGGACCCCCTCAACACCCTGGCTGCACCTAGAAATTCTGTCCATAAAAGTTCTGAACAGAATCGGTGACAAAGGGCAGCCCTGGCGGAGTCCAACTCTCACTGGAAACGGGCTCGACTTACTGCTGGCAATGCGGACCAAGCTCTGACACCGGTTGTACAGAGACCGAACAGCTCTTATCAGGGGTCGGTACCCCATACTCCCGGAGCACCCCCACAGGATTCCCCGAGGGACACGGCCGAACGCCTTTTCCAAGTCCACAAAACACATGTAGACCGGTCGGGCAAACTCCCATGCACCCTCTAGGACTCTGCTAAGGGTGAAGAGCTGGTCCGCTGTTCTGCGACCAGGACAAAAACCACACTGTTCCTGCTGAATCCGAGGTTCGACTATCCGACGGACCCTCCTCTCCAGAACCCCCGAATAGAATTTTCCAGGGAGGCTGAGGAGTGTGAGCCCTCTGTAGTTGGAACACACCCTCCGGTCCCCCTCTGTGGTTTCCTCCCACAGTCCAAAGACATGCAGGTTAGGTGGATTGGCGATTCTAAATTGGCCCGGGTGTGTTTGTGTGTGTCCTGCGGTGGGTTGGCATCCTGCCCAGGATTGGCTCCAGCAGACCCCCGTGCCCCTGTGTTCGGATTCAGCAGGTTAGAAAATGGATGGATATTTACTGACACATTCATTTACTTTACGTACCTTATGCATGCACTGTGGCATAGCGGGTTCGCAGCTCAAAATAAAAAGTGGCTGGTCTGTTTTCATAAAATAATCCACAGTCCGGCTGCGGGGAGCTGGTGAAGTAACTGGGGTGAGACGCACCTGCACGCGAAGGTGCAAGACAAGTCAAGTTGGGGAGCCTGCACTGGCACAGCGCATCGCCACACCCACCACACGACGGAACAACTCGGGATCCCGGTTGGCAACCCCCCAGGCAGGCCAGTCCCACCCTCCACAAATGACCCTCTATCTGCCGTTGCCAGGTGTTATGTGGGCGACCCCTTGGCCTGGTCCAGCCATTCGGGTCCCCAACAATAAGGATCTTACGAGCCGGATCACCCTCGGGTAATCGCGCCACATGGCCGCAGTGCCGTAACGGACGCTCCCTCACGATGCAGGTGAAGGTGCGGCCTTTCTTAATTGCTTCATCGGCTTCCCGCGGTGCGCGATTGAGACAAGAGAAGAGAAACGAAAGAGGATCGGAGAGAAAAGCAAGAGCAGGAGTGAGCCGGTGCTTCGAGAGAAAGAAGCAGGCGGGCAGGAATGGTGCCCCGTGTGGCCAGCGCCCAGGATGGGGCACGGGGATCACCAGGGAGCAGGAGTGATCGTGGTGCTTAGGAGTATCCTCTCGCTGGGTGGAGCCTGTGATTGGCAGCAGTGGGAGGATGGCGCACTTAAGGCAGCGGTGGGCGCAGGGGCAGAGTCCGGTGGCTGCCCGTGGCTCAGGCGGCAGGGACACGGGCTGAGAAAATGAAGGACGTCTGCGCCTGTCGGTGGACGTCTCTCCGTGCTGAGAGGTCCGAGTAGGGTAGGCCGGAGGAGCGTCGCTATTTGAAGGATTGAGGATTTTAAAGAAGATTCCTGCCTGGATGTTAACTTTGTTTTTATGGATTTATTTGATCATTTTAACCTCCACTAACACTCGGACGTTTTTATGGATAATTCATGAACTTTATGAACACTTATTTCTGTTGCACTTTTCACCATCCCCTTGCTTGGTGTGTTTGGTCCTCATCTGCTGCTGCGCTCAGCTCGGTTACGGTACTGATGGTGTCGGGTTCAAAAGGCTGCCATTATAGAAGACGGCGCAGGAAGCAGACCTGCACCGTCACATCAAAGTATTTACTTTGAAAGAGCACAAGCGGATTTTGTAATCCCGACACCATATTCAAAACCTTTTTAAAACTGTACAACACAGCCATTTTAAAAGTTACACATCGAGATGAGACAGAGGCGAACGTCGGGTATAATCAGGAACTTGCCAGCACGTTCTAGTCATAGCAGGAAGCAGGAACGTAGGACAACCGTAATATTTATTGGACTCATTCTTCTAAATGATATTTGAATATGACGACAAAACAGAGCAGCCATCACAGCCTGCTGCCACTTGTCTGTCTATCACAGCGATTAACAATTTGGATCCCATCTTGGTGGCAGTCATCAAGTTATGGACCGTTTCTCTGAAGCTTAACTCTTTGAAGGCTGAACACGTCCGTTGCTACTCGCTGTGGCTGCTGTTGGCGCATGTCTGGCAACTCTGGCGGCAATGGCTGTGCAGGGGCACCTCGATAGCCAGCAGGAATGCCCTTTGCCTGGCTGTCCTCGGGCACCCGCTGGGCAGCAGTGGCAGTCACAGTGTGACACAGTATGGGTCGTACCTCTTGTCATCATAAGCGCTGGTCCTCCCAGGTGAACGCAGCTGATGCTGCCACCTCACTTTGGTTTTTGATGTCCATCTTCTGATCACTTGCATCAAATTCCAAGTCTGACAAGAAGTCAGAGTCCGACTCAGCGATAATACGTAAAACGCCCGTGGAGTATTGAGCCTCTCACCAGATATCCACGCCATTTTAGAGGATCTTCGATACTCACGCAGGGAATGGAGGTTAAATCGACAAAAATCCTAAAGTTTACTTCTGGCAAGGAGAGTCAAGCATAAGCGCAAGGACGAGTTTTGTCGCAGTCCTCTACCTCTCCATTTCGACATCCGCCCTGAAAGCGTTAAGAGTCAACCAGAGACTCCAACAGGCCCCGCTGGCCCCGCTGGCCGGTTACATGCGAAACTCCTCTGAGGATGGGCTGCCTTTCTGGGCCTCTGTTTCCAGAAGTGAACGTTT
Organism: Polypterus senegalus; assembly: GCF_016835505.1. Lineage (NCBI taxonomy): Eukaryota > Metazoa > Chordata > Cladistia > Polypteriformes > Polypteridae > Polypterus > Polypterus senegalus. The sequence continues at coordinate 161,124,428 of NC_053166.1, read as the reverse complement.
CCCTGTACAGTTCAAATGTCTTGTTCTCACCCACCTGTTCGGAGAGTTTCTGTGCGTTTGTGGCCTTGAAAAAGGCGATGGGATAACAGACAGTAAATATCAGCAGCAAACTGTCGCAGTGTGGCCCTTTCTATTGTCATGGACTCACACCAGAGGCCATCTCGGCTCACCGATTTGCACTGTGGTAACTGCTGGTGGCCAAAGCCACAACATCTGGACTACAATGGCCTTCAAAAGCAGCTTCTTATTAGCCTGAGCTTAAGGAGGATTCCTGGCCTTGACCGAGCAGACATGGCTTCTGAAGACTGGGAGTGGAGTGCTTGCACCACCTTACTGCTGCTCAAGCTTATTTGAAGGCCTTCAATTCATTCTCTGCACCCGTTTATTCTGCTGCGAGTCACCGCCAAGTAGAATAACCGCCCACCTTCTGAAAGACACACTCACTGAGTCATGGGCATTTTTACGGGCACTAATTGACCTAATATGTCAGTGGGATGTGAGAGGCAACTGAAGTACCTGCGTCAGGATTCAGACCTCTCTGTACTTCGTGGTCATCCTCACTTGACGTCTACTTTAGAAAATGAAACGAGACCTTTCCTAAAATATCGAATTGTGTTGTAAGGTGTTGCTGTAAAAACAAATCACTTTCTGAAATGTTCCTCCTATTCATTTCTACACTGAAAAAAAAAATGTGATGATTCACACTTAATATTTTCAGTCTGAACCAATATCATTCTTTTTAGCTTATTGATCCCACAATTTCTAAGTTGGGGCAAATCATTTCGAGTGATTGGCTGCAGTTTACTTGTTTTGTTTACTGAAGTAAATCAATTTTTTAAGTTGTTCTTCTTTTTTGGCAGTTGGAAAGCCGAAAGTTCGACCGAAAGAAAATACAAACGGCCCCCAAACACAGCACATGAACAACCTAAAATATGAAGTCAAATGAAATCGGATTTTTACGTTTATTCCCTCCACCATAACTTCATTTGGTACAAACAATTTTCTGAGATTTGAAACCAAATATTTCAAGCTGCATCACTAAATGACGAATCTTAAGTTGCTCGAATGTGAAAATGTACGTTGAATGAACAACATCAACGTTAGACTTTTTTCAGTGTACCCATAACCTCGGTACGAATGAACAGCTTTAACAAACAAACTCTAAGATCGCTGAAGTACGAGGCGGAAAGGGCTGAGCCTTTGGACAAATCTCTATGACCTCATAGTGTTATGCCCCATCAATTCTTACAATTATGGCGGACGGCTGGCGGTGGTACCCAGCCGGGATACCCAGGAGGACCGGAGGAAGGCTTGCGCCTCCTCCAGACCACGAGGGATCGACCACCCTGGTTGTGTTGGGGGTCACGGGTGCAAAGCTTGGAAGCTCAACCCTGTAGGGGTCCGTGGTCACCACCAGGGGGCGCCCCGGTGCCTGAAGAGCCCTGGACCTCAGCACTTACGCCACACCAGGAAGTGCTGGGGGGAAGAAGACTGGGGACACGCGGAGGGGCTTCCGGGTGCGCAGCCGGCACTTCCGCCACACGGGGGCGTGTCCGCGGAGGAGTGTCGGGAAGCACCTGGAGCCCATCCGGGATTGTATAAAAGGGGCCGCCTCCCTTCATTCGGGGACGGGAGTCTGGAGAGAGAGGAGTGGAGGCGGCCTGAAGGAAGGCACTGGAGAGTGAGGCCTGGACTTTGGGGGATCGGTGCTGGAGGCGCTGGGTTGAGCACTTGACTTGTGTAAATATTGTAAATAAATACGTGTGTGCTGGGTGACAAAGCGTTGTCCGCCTGTCTGTGTCCGGGGCTCGTTCCACAATTTGAACAAGACAAAAAAGGCATCAAAACTGCATAATACTGTACATTCATGCAGACAGAAATAATATATAACTAAGAACGCTTCACTTTTTGTTTTACATTATGTGCTGGCAATCAGAAGGTTGCCGGTTCAAATCCCATAAACGCCAAAAGCAACTCTACTCTGTTGGGCCCCTGAGCAAGGCCCTTAACCTGCAGTTGCTCCATCCTGGCTTTGACGTTAATCGGCATCCAGCCCTGCATGTCGGCCTTCCAATCTGCAGGGAAAAACCTGAGGGTTGGCACTCCAGCCACCATAAAAAACCTCACACTGGTTCCACTCCATCTGAACTGGTGTGGTGCTGAGGTGTCACCTGTCACACGGCTGCACTCGGGTCCTAATCTGGGATCCTGAGTTGGTTCATCATGTAGTGGGTGCGGCGACGTGCTGTATCAGCGCCCGCTCCTAACTCACTCACTATAGCATTTCTTAATAACTCGAGGGAGCATCGGACTGAGCTTCTAGTCGGGATGGACGATATTCCATAAACAGTATTGTTGTGATGTGAGATTCTGAATACAAGCTGAGAAATATTTAGTATGTCTTTATTTGTAACTTGGGCAAGGCAATGTGATATTGGTGTTACATCAGTGAGAAGCATTCATATTAACCCCGGCCTTTTAGGAATGGGTCTCTTTGAATTTTACGACAGAGTGCCTTAAACAAGTTTGGCTAATGTCTCTCTGAAGTCTCTCAACCCCCACAGGAAAGCCAGGCTGCCTAACTGCCAAGCTTTACCTTAACATATGGGGGTGGCAGGTGTGAAGGTGTTCTGTCCCCCCATTGGACTGAAGTATGGCTGTTTGGAACTGGCTTGTATCAGAAGCCGTTAAGTACCGTGACATCCTATTGGGGCGGCATGGTGGCACAGTGGGTAGCGTTGCTGCCTCAAAGTTAGGAGTCCTGGGTTTGCTTCCTGGGTCCTCTCTGCATGGAGTTTGCATGTTCTCTCCATGTCTGCGTGGGTTTCCAAAGACATGCAGGTTAGGTGCACTGGCGATCCTAAATTGTCCCTAGTGTGTGCTTGGTGTGTGTGTGTGCCCTGCGGTGGGCTGGCACCCTGCCCGGGGTTTGGTTCCTGCCTTGTGCCCTGTGCTGGCTGAGACTGGCTCCAGCGGATGCCCGTGACCCTGTGGTTAGAATATAGCGGGTTGGAAAATAGATGGATGGATGGCCATCCTATTGGCTGTAGGGGTTGGACAGAACATCCATAAATGTGCTCACTCCTTCACTGTCTCTATCTTACCAAAGTGATGCAGGAACTGACAAGAACAGCACAATGACGAGCACAGCTCGGCAGCCATATTGAGACAGGCATGCGGCCTGTTGTGAAGAAAGCTGACCACAAATGAACTCGAGACATTTTAAGTAACTAACAAGTCTGTGTGCCGCCTGAAACTACACATCACCATTTATCAGGTTGTATGGTTGCCAATATTCAAAAGTACTTTGTATATTGTTATTATTTATGAATATTACCAATAATACATTGTTTAAATTGTAACTTCACTCCTGCTTACTACACCCAATTGCTTGAGGTTATAGATGTAGAAGGGAAGGTGGGGAGACGTTCTATACTGTAATCTATATATATAATTCACTAAGGCAAGACATCCATGGAAAGCACGCCGGAAGGGGCGTGGATTCACTAAGCCGCCGACAAGTGAGACACCTATGGCGCACACAGGAAGGAGCCACGCCCACCAACTCCAAGACCATTGGATACGACGACAACTCACAGGGCCACGCCCACTAACTCGGACGTGACAACACAGAAAAATGGCGTCATTTATATTCGTCTGTTGTGGAGGCCACATGCAGTGCAGGTCACGTTAATGTCATGTGCATGTCGTGCACCTCCGAGCTACGCTGACTGTTCATTGAGGCGTGTTTCTCGCGGAGGTGAATCGCCATATGCAGCGTGTGAAACGGTTTGCGAGGGGTATCCCGTGGGCTCCTTAAAACAATCCTTTACAACTGAGGTTAAAGCACAATGAAGTAAGCAGTCTTTAAAAACCGACTTTTCAGTTACGACGCACGACCGCGTGCACCACAGCAAACTGTTTTACACTACATACAGCTATTCGCATCCGCGACACACATGCGTCTTCTTAGATGCTCCTGCAGGAACACGGAGACGTTTCCCTGCCCACCAACACTCCTTTTTCACCGGCCGGCGTCTACCCTTGCTCTCTAGGCATTCACACTGCATGCCCATGTGCCCAGACGCAAAAACTCACCGACCACCCAGTCAGTCCCTTTCGTCTGTGGTGAGAGTCCACATGCACGTCTGAGCCACGCGGCGTTTCTTATGCCACGGGTTCACTATTGTCTTGTATTTTGCTCTCTCCAGAGTTCCATCTTTTCATTCGCTTACTGTTGTATTCTCACACCAACCTGTTTTAGACATCCATGTCTTTCCAGAAGTGTTTAGCATTCAATAAATAATTAGGCATGACATTGAGCGTGTGTCTACCCGGCGCAGAGAGGCGTGGGTAAGCCGATGAACCCCATTTGGGCTGCAAGCCGTGGAATTCCCACTAAGTACGACTCATACGCTCCCACTCATTACGTCCCTACCCTTTGTGCACACCTCGCTACTACCGTGGTCGGGTATCTTGGTGGATTAGATATAGAAAAGCAGCCAAAACCGATGGGTCTCCCATGGGCTCCTTAAAACATTCCTTTACAACTGAGGTTAAAACACAATGAAGTAGGCAGTCTTTAAAAACCAGAGTTCTGTCTTTTCATTTACTTTCTGTTGTATCCTCAAACCCTCCCTTTTTAGACATCCGTGTCTTTCCAGAAGTGTTTAGCATTCAATAAATAATTATGCACGACATTGAGCGTGTGTCTACCCGGCGCAGAGAGGCGTGGGTAAGCCGATGAACCCCATTCGGGCTGCAAACCGTGGAATTCCCACTAAGTGCGACTCATACGCTCCCACTGGTTGCGTCCCAACCCTTTGTACACACCTCGGTACCACCGTGGTCGGGTGTCTTGGTGGATTAGATATAGAAAAGCAGCCAACGACTCAAGTGACGAGTTGGAGGTGGGCACATGAGCGGGCAGTGCATACAGAACGAGAAATCAGCAGACTAGCATGACGGACGGAGCCGAATGGACGTCCTTCTTCTCTCCTCCCGTTCCACACTCCGCGCCGTTCACCTTCATCCCTCCGTCTGGCGTGATGGTGGTCCGCCAGTTTTCAGTCCCGGACGATTGTGTGTTGCTTCGTTCCGTGCATTGTTACAATGTTGCTTTTTTTGCTGATTTATTACATTACCGATTTTTCAAATGTTAATTTTCTCCCAGTGCTTAAAAATCATTAAAAAACCGGCCTGATTTTGCGGCGTATGGTACCTTATAAACAGTGGTAAGTCCGTGGGATTTGAGGCGTTCTGACAAAGGCTACATATTAATAATACAAAAGAGGAAAGGAGAGCAATATGTTACTCTACCACGACAAAACAAGTATAAACTGGATGGATTAGAGAAGTGAGCCATCCATGATGCTATGGTCCCCTGATGCACTAGGTGGCAGGGCTCCTGCGCCAGTTAACCCATGCATACATCCGCAGGGAGTGCTGGGAATTGCAGTCACATTGGACCCAAGAAGTACTCCCATCGTGCAGTGCTGTGCCACCATTGGTGCTCCCGGGTTTGGTTTGAAAAGGGCCGCTTCACTTCAGTCAGGGAGTCGGAGTGAGGAGGTGGAGGACAACACTCGCTGGGAGATGTGGAGAAAAAAAGGAAGGAGTGAAGTGTGAAGGAGCCTGTTGAAGGTACTTCTCTAACATAGAAATCATTTTATTTCAATCTGGGACTGTACTGCAGTAGTTGTGTCTGGTGTGCTATTAGTGGTCACAACTGGTGTAGTCAGAAGGATTCTTTGGCCATCTGCTTGGCAGGGACCTGCATTAATAAAACCTCCCGACAACAGAAGTGCATGACGGTGGTACTTGCAGGGCAGGCAGAAGCGACCTCAAACTAAGGCTAGCTCTCAACTACAGCTCCCCCTGGTGGTACCCATGGAGCCCAGCAGGACTGTCCAATGGGACTACAACTCTCAACACACCCAGCGGGTGTATGTATGAGTGCACTGGCCCAGGAGATCTGCCACCTAGTGAAACGTGGGACTATAGTATCATGGATGGCTGTCTCCTCTAATCCATCTACTTTATAGTTCCTTCTTCTAACAGCAATGGTCTCCATTTTGGACGGTACCTCCGTCCCCTGTCCCCTCCTGTCACAACAGACAGACTGTAAAGTGTGTGATTGTTTTCATAATTTTAATTTAAAGTGCAAGTAACACACTCATGCCACATCTCTGAATACCATGCAGGGTTATTTGGGAACTACAATAAATAAGTATAAACATTATGAAACATTTAATATTCCGATAAACTTAAGACTCAGGACAACAAAATGTTTTCTAATACATCCATTCCTCTCTTTTCAAACAGACTTTATCAAATTTTAAGTTCACACAAGATCGGCGCCTGTCCTGGCAGCACTGCAAGTAAGGCAGGAGCCAGCCCTAGATGGGTCACCAGCCTGCCACAGGGCATCCTCACTCACCTACAGTTAATGTAGAGAAGTGAATCAGCGCTGTGTACACGAGGTAAACTACAGCACCCGGAGAAAAACCCAGCAGAAACGGAGAGAATGTGAAAACCTGGGATTAGAAAGCAGACACCTGAAACTGTGAGGTGCCAGGACTAAACACAGTGCCACCATAAAAATGAGAATACAGTGGAACCTCGGGTCACGAACGTCTCTGAACACGTACAAATTGGGTTACGACCAAAACGTTCAGAGAGAGAGAGAGAGAGACAGAGAGAGAGAGAGACAGAGAGAGAGACAGACAGAGAGAGAGAGATAGAGAGAGGGAGGGAGAGAGAGAGACAGACAGACAGAGAGAGACAGAGAGAGAGACAGACAGACAGAGAGAGAGAGAGAGAGAGAGAAACAGAGAGAGAGAGACAGAGAGACAGAGAGAGAGAGAGAGAGTGGAGAGAGAGAGACAGAGAGAGAGAGAGAGAGAGACAGAGAGAGAGAGAGCAGGAGGCAGTTACAGAAGGCACTGGGCTTGTTTTTACAGAGACTGCTTCCAGCATTGTTTTATCTCGCTGTGTTTTAATGAAGACTTTTTTCTATTGGATTTTAACCTCCACTTCACTTCTGTTTTTATGGGATCATTTATTTATTGAAGGATTCTGAAAGCATTGCACTTTATTTAATTTGGATTTGTTGTTTTGTTGATTTGAATAAAAGCACTTGCCACTTTTTGCACCATCCGATTGCTCCATTGTAGTGCCTCACTGTCGTGCCCATCGCTAACATTGCCGACGGTGACGGGTTTAAGGGCTCCCGGAAGCGAGATGGGAGCAAGCAGCGAACCCGCATCGTCACAGACTCAAAACTGTAATCTCCTCTCCACTCAGTTCCTCCTCACTTCCTTCACGCCACAACTCGACTCATAAACGGTTAGTTTTCTTGGTTGTTTATGGTTAGTTTTTGTATAAATTAAGGATTTTTCAAATGTTCATTTTATTCCCTGTGCTTAAAACTCATTTAAAAAAAAAGTGTTTACAGCGAGCAGTTCGTAAGGCTGTAGCGTGAACTCCTGCAATGTTAGTTTTCTCTGTTCGAGGTTTTCTCAGCGTTATTCAATGTTTTTACATTTAGTTTACTATTACACTGTGCATTCTATGGTATAATTAACTATTTTTGTGCTTAAAAATCTTTAAAAAATATATATTTACATACAGTTTGTACGGTCTGAAACGGATTGATTGTATTTACATACAATCCTATGAGGGAAATTAGTTTGGGTCACAACCAAATCGGGTTGCGACCAGAGTTTTGGAGCGAATTACGGTCGTGACCCGAGGCTCCACTGTATATCTGTTAATGGCATTTAGTGGAGAATCACAGAATCAAAGTCAACATGGTGATGTAAGTATGCATTTGAATATATTTGGTCAAAAAATGCATAATGAAAGGAGCTGTTACTCACACCATAAGTGAGAAGTAAGCCTCCAGGTTTCAGCAGTTTTCTAGCCCCTCGAAATAAACCCTGTAAAGTAAATATAAGATAATAAATATTAAAAGAAACAATAAACAAAATAAAAAGACCCCGTTGCCAGCTGCTGCTTAATTAATATTTTAGAATATCCGGGTTGAAGGACAAGCTCAAAAGATGATACTGGCATCTCGTTATGATGAAGAAGTCAAATACTCTGCCCCAAGGACATACAAACCCCCTGCCCAGGCCTGCCACAGTTCCCAGTACTCTTCACTCAACGCAAATAAATGAAGTGCCTTACTTCTGTGCAGTTTAGCGGTGAAATATGAATCATGTTGATGTTCACAATGAGGTGCACAGAGTTTGGCTGAAGGCCACCCCACGTCTCCCAGCTCTGCGATGCATCCAAGTAGATGGGTGGCTTCACATTGGTCACCTTTGTAGCTTCGATGTAGGATGAAATACTGGCAAGGAAAGTGGAGAAAGAAGCACGATTACTGGATGCCCAGAAATTGGGAGCTGCTGGGCACTTCTTTCTAGGGGTGAGACCACAGTTGGCTGCCGAGTGTGCGCAGTTAACGCACTCACAATCACAATCATGAGCCAAACGCACCGCTTACTTGACATGATCTTACTCCCCCTCTTAAGGTGAACTAAACTAATTTCCACTTTTTCTACCACTTATGGCCTGTAGGGGACGTAACAACATCCCAAACCCCAGACACAACTACAGCCACACACGCAGCCCTGGGTTCAAATCCAATGCTTTTATTCACACCAATTTGTAACTTTTGCAGACCTCCATCCCTCGGTGATGCAGCGGCTCCCACACAACACAAGAGCCCAATGATGCCTTCTGTCTCTCTTTGCTCCTTCTGTTTTCCTCCACTTCTCCCAGACTACTGCTGTCCGTCTCTGTCACCCAACTCTGACTCCCTGTATTCAATCTCTATTCGCCTTTTCTTTATTTCTCTGAGTAATAATTTCTCTTTCTTTGCACTAATGCCATCTTTACTTTCTTTTTTTTGACCCTGTCGTTTTTTGCTGCTTTCCTATTCTGTATCTCGCTCCGCGTGTGTTTCGTGCCTACGTTTTTTTTTTTTTGAGTTTTTTCAATTCCAGTTTTCATTTTCTCTAACCTGCTCTGCATGTGTTTGGCCCCTCGTTTTTTTAACCTTTTTATGACGTTTTACTTTGTTTTCCACTCTTTGTCTTTTATTTGTGACCTCGCTTTATCCTGCTTTTGTTTCAATGACACCTGGTCCGTGGTGATTATTTTCCCTTTTCAAGTAATAATTTCCGTTTGTTTGCGATCTTAACTTTCTTTTTTTTTATACTTACTAATTTTTCTGCTTTCATATTCTTTCATTTTCGCCACATTTGTATCGCGCCAACTATTTTTTTTTTTGAGCCTTTCGAATTCCACTGCTTTCATAATCCCTGACCTGCTCTGCATGTGTTTAGCGCCAACGTCCGGATTTGACCTCCTTTTTTTTCCCCAATCCCACTTCTTCCAGGCTGATAATTACTTTCCTTATTTTCTAAATTTGCACTTTGATTATTCTTTTTCTTTTTTGTCTCTCCAGTGGTTTTGAGCCTCTTTTCTCCGTGCTACTTTCTTCTTCGCTTAGTCGTCTACATTTCATTTATAACGTATTGTCCTTATATGCTTTATATGCGCTGAGAGCCCTGGATCTGCGTGTGCTCAAAGCCAAGACACGACTGAATGTGTTGCTGCCCGTGCTCTTATTTATTTGTAAGTAGGACGTGTCTTGCAAGAATCTCATGTCCTTTAAAGACATCAATCGTTTGCAACGAGTGCAGAATGCAGCTGCTAGAATTCTAACTGGGAAAAGAAAATCCGAACACATTTCTCCAGTTTTGATGTCACTACACTGGTTACCTGTGTCATTCAGAATTGACTTTAAAATTCTGCTTTTGGTTTATAAAGCCTTAAATAATCTCGCTCCATCTTATATGTCGGAATGTCTGACACATTATATTCCAAATCGTAACCTCAGATCCTCAAATGAGTGTCTCCTTAGAATTCCAAGAACAAAACTTAAAAGAAGTGGTGAGGCGGGCGGCCTTCTGCTGCTATGCACCTAAAATCTGGAATAGCCTGCCAATAGGAATTCGCCAGGCTGATACAGTAGAGCACTTTAAAACACTGCTGAGAACACATTACTTTAACATGGCCTTTTTAGAACTTCAATTTAACTTTATTTAACTTAATCCTGATACTCTGTATGTTCAATTTCCTCAAAATAACTATTCATGGTGGCTCTAAAATCCGTACTGACCCCTACTCTCTTTTCTTTCTGCGCCACCACCACCTACTCAAAGCTTCATGATGCACCAACAATGGACGGATTAAAAGGCAGAAGTCTACGTGACCACCATCATCATCAAGCCCTTCCGTGAGAATCCTAAATCCAAAGAGGACTGTTTCATTTATGTGAGGTAGAATGCCCAGAGGGGATTGGTCAGGGGGTCTCATGGTCTGGAATCCCTACAGATTTTAGTTTTTCTCCAGCCGTCTGGAGTTTTTTAGTTTTTTCTGTCCCCCCTGGCCATTGAACCTTACTCTTATTCGATGTTAATGTTGATTTATTTTGTGTTCTTATTGTGTCTTTCATTTTTCTATTCTTTAATATGTAAAGCACTTTGAGCTACTGTGTGTATGAAAATGTGCTATAGAAATAAATGTTGTTGTTGTTGTTGATTTTCTACGTCATAGCGAGACGATCCTCGCTCAATCTCTTGGCACAAAGTCTCAAGTTTAATCAATGTTGGCCAATCTCCTTAGTCTCGCGGGTCTTTTTAAGTGTCTTCCATAATCTGTGAAGATCACGTCTCATCGCCCTACTGTTTCTCTCCAGGACTTTTTTTTTTATAATAGAGAGATAACGATTCTTGTTATAAGAAGTGTGTCAATTTAATGCTACAAAGGGCTACAGAAACATTGGCGGCCCTGTTAAAAGTGGTGTATGGCTTTGATGCTTTGAGTGGCAGAAATGGCTAAAGGAAGGGACAAGAAGATCTGAATGAGGACACCAGAAGTGGACCATCCATCATCACAATGCCCCAAAGCCATGATGACACTCAGTGTTGGTGACTTCCTGGCTAAGACATGAATTATCAAATTGGATCATCCACCCTATTTGCCCGATTTTGCCCCTTTGTGATTTCTGACTCTTCCCAAAAAGAAAGACAAAGATTTTTTAGGCGTTTCTGACATCCAGCGTATAACGTCACAAAGGAGCTCGAGGCTATTCCAGAAACAGAGCTGCGGGTGCGTTTACATCGTCAGACTAAGTGCGTGGCTGCGGAAGGTGACAGCAGTCTATAGTGCACAGATTGGCACGCATTGTTTCCACAGGTTCACTGCACCTCGTAAGTATGTGCCACTTTTTTGCATAACCCTGCAATTTCCATAAGGATTAATAAAGTTTCTATCCGTCTATTTTGTCTGGAAGTATTCTGCTGAGGAACACCTTCACTCGTCACGTGGAACCAATCGATGCCCTTATATGCGTCCAGTCACCAGTGTGGGGGGAAATTACAGAAAATACAGAAACTGGGCTCCATTCTTTGTGCAGATCACCTCAGGCTGATGGCATCTCTGTGAAGTCACTGTCCACCTGAGGGGACTGGGACCCGTATAGCCTGGACCCTCTCTAGAAACATAAGAAATCTGACAAGTGAAAGGAGGCCATTCAGTCCATCGAGGTCATTTGTTTAGCTAATAGCTAAGCTTTCCCCATCCATCCGTCCGTCCACATTCCTCTTTAAGGTTGTCAAGGTTTCTGCTACACCTACAGTTCCCCGTAGATCAGGGAATAAAAATTGGGAATAAACCTGAGGAAAAGTTCCACACTGATTAACCCTAGCTGGGATGTCATTCACAGCAAAATGGTATTCATATTAAGAAAATGCCGTAAACTGGGAGGTGCTGCTTTAAAACAAACACGTGCGAGTCTCATGCTGGACAAACTGCAGCCATCTAAAAATGTGTCGATCAAACCAGACCGTCTACATCTGTACTTTTACTTTCTTACTCCGTCTATAATTTCTTTCAACAATTTGTCCCACTTACACGTTGTAAATGCGCGTCTCTTCCCCGGCACTGTTGTCTGTCTGTCTGTCTGTCTGTCGGTCGGTCGGTCGCTCGTAACCACTCAGCGCGCGTTCTGCTCCTTCATGTTTCCCTCCCATTCCCCTCGCCCCACCCCTTTTCTGCCCCGTGCTCACCTTACGAGAGAACGCGCCTCGTTATCGGATGGTTGCCAGGTGACGCTGGGCATCTGCTGGGCAAGGTGCACGACATGCTGTCCGGAGCCCGAAGCTATTTCCAGAGCCTGCAGTGGCAGCCGAGGATCCACGCACTGCAGTAGTACGTCTGCGATCGGCTGCTTATTCCTCTCTGCTGCCGCCGCGCATAGCATCTCTCAGTGCTTGTAAGAGGAGAGCCCACCCAGGTTGAAAAAAACAAAAAAGGTCAAAAGGAGGATACTGGAAAGAGGAGAGCAGCGAACACTTTCCTTCAGAGTCCTGGAGGCGTCTGTCGATTCAATTGTGCTGCGTGATGAGGCTTCGCAGCGCGGAAGCTTTATACCTCGCCCGTCCCGATGCATTCTGGGTTTTGTAGTGTTTCATATGGTTTCAAACTAACTTTATTGACAATTGTTTTTTTTTCAAAAGTATCAGAATTAACGATCTCCCTTAATACAGAGACAAGTGTATATGTATGTGTCCAATAGCTGGGTTAGGAAGAATGATTTAAAACTAGGCAAAACATATAGAATAACTGTTAAAATTATAATAAAATCCTAAATAAGGGACTAAAAGTAAAAAAAAAATCTTGTAAGCCTATTCTGTTGTCCAATGTTATACACAACTTTCCTGCACCCATTTGGGTCACATGAATGAGGTTTATGGCTGTCATGTTAATGACTGACAACATCAGCTGCTCCATTAAATCTAGCAGGAGATAATCCTGTTCAAATGATAAGAGCCCTTTTGGGTTTCATTTTTGGCTTGCTTGGATAGGCTTCAGCTCCCGCCTAAGAGACCCTGCACTCTGGATAAAGCAGGTTTGGAAATGGATGGATGGATTTGGGATGCTGTAGGCTTCATTCACATGAACAGCTGTTTTCAATACCCTGGAGGGCAGGTCGTGTTTGTTTTATTCTTGGAGTCTCCTTTGCTGAATTTCCAGGGTTTATGAGCAGGAACCTCATTGTGACTGAAATGGTTTCAGGGTGTTAGTCCAGACACACATGGCTCACTTTTTGTTTAAGACCAACATAGGACATGATGATTGGGGACATCAGGCAGTGATAATACTGAGTCCTGTGTTTGGATTTATATTTAACTCCACACTTGGACATCTTTTGAGAGACGTTTGCATGGTTTCATCCCATCTGTATGAGTTTCATGATGTTCTCTACCCACAGTAAAAGGTGAGAGACTCTGACTGGGTGTTTCTTGGGTGAACGTGGCCAGTTCCCATAAAGTGTCCCTGAGAGTCAAATAGTTAAACTTGTCTTTTTTATTTTGTAATAAAAGTTCACTGCTAGAGATTTAAAAAAAGCATTTTCCTGTTTGTGGTGAATGAAGCCAATGCATCAGCTCCTGCTCTTATTGAATTACATTAAAATTTATTGTTAAATTCAAAAATGAAGATTTTACATTATATAAAACATAATTTTAAACAGTGTCTAAATCTGTTTTCATGACATTTTTGTTCTTTTTAAATATATTTAAATACACATTATGGAGGGCCATTAAGAAGTAGTGCATGACATTCAAACTGAAATGTTCTTTTCAAGCCACGTGGGAAAACTCATAGTGGTGAACTCGGAGTCATTCAAAGATGGTCGCATAAAGTACGTGCTGATCGCTGAGAAGGTCCGTCCTGAGAGGACGTGGGAGGTGCAGTAAGGACATCCTTCCTGAAGCAATCGGTCAGGTCCATCCACCTTCACGATTCTTGGACTACAGCGAGGCTCCCTTCTCAGTAGTGTCCTTCCTCCTCATCCTCGGCCTGGCGCCGTGCCCACAGAGCTTGTGCCAGTGCATCAGAGACAGGGAGTGTGCCGCCGTCTATGGAGGAGTCATCTGCAGAGAAGAAAAACAAGTTGATAACTGATGGGCTTTTCTGCCGCGTCCCCATGCCAGCATCTGAATAATGTTGAAGGTGCCTGCTAGAATTCAAGGGGGTCCACAAGTTAGGATTTGCACTGTGGATGCCGTGACATCACACACACACACACACTCGAACATTCACATCTCTCTATATATAAAATCCAACGTCTGTCTGTCTGTCTGTCGGCTTTTCTCGAGAGAACTACTTCATGGATTTAGATCGAGTTTTTCTCTAGAATTTGCTTGAACATTCCAGTTGATTTTTGCAACTTCGCTCATCGCGCTAATAATCAGAGTTTGCTTGCGGTACTGATTTATTTGCACGAATCCGAGAGAGAGGCTGCGGGCCAAGGGGAGCTGGGCGGGGCCATCTCACTCACATGCCAGCCTCTGTTTGAGTCGGTGTACCTCTCGCCACGTGTTGGAGCGCACCTTGCCTCCGCTTAGCTAGTGATACCAGCTTGTTCAGCAGACACGGTCATCCAGAGATTGTGAAGGAGTAACGTTTGACATTTTTGAGAGAGAGATCAGAGCTCCGTGTGTTTTAGTGGGTAGCTGAAGATTGCCAGAGATATCACAGCCACGTGCAGGACGCTCTCCCGTCAGAGCTGAAAACGATCAGATACAATGCCAACGTTTTACATTTTTAGCAAAGAGATCACAAGAGCTACATTCTCACCCCGATAGCAAAACCAAAAATATTGTATATCAAGAGGCCCTCAGATATGAAAGCTATCAACAGAAATTCTTCTCAATGCCAATTATTATTTTTTCTATTTTTGCATTAATTTTTATAGTTTGTCCCGTTTCAGAACTACGTGGACGGAGCCGCAGGGGACAGCTAGTCTAATATATAAAGACCTTTAAGAATCCAAAGGGATACAGCAAAGTGGCAGATGGCAATGTGTTCAGCTTGAATGTATCTCTTGTGGTGTATGGCAGGCCGTTTATCCCGGCCAATACCCCCAAACCGCCAGATGGAGTCCTCCATGCAGTATGGAGGTCCCCTGAAGACCAGCAGGGCATCATGGACATTGTAGTTTTATATATGCAGCCCTGCTGCAGGCCATGGGGGCCGCTAGGGGACGCTGCTGGGGGAAACAACGGTTATTTACCCTATGCCCCGGAAGTACGTCCAAGTCACATGGACAAGGAGAATGACGTGCTCCGGAGTGAAGAAAAGGACTTTTTACCTGACCCGGAAGTGATACAAGATCACATGGACTGGGGATTGGGAACACTTCCGGGTCAGGGACTATAAAAGGACTATGAGAGCTGCCAGACGGCAAGCTGAGCTGGGTGGAAGGGTGGCAATGCGTCTGGGAGTTGGAGGATTGGATTATTGTGTTTATTATTTTTATTGTATGAGTATAGTGGAGGAGAGGGTGCTTTGTGCACTGTGGAGATTTAATAAAGTCGATTATTGGACTTTTACCTGGTGTCTGGAGTCGTGGACAGGGGTTCAAGGGAGCGATAGCGCCCCCTATCTGTCACAGTGGCATAGTCGGCAGGATACTCTAGCGTCATTTGCAGAGGACCTGTATCAAAAATTTCTGTGGGCAGAGAACCCCCGAGAAGACAATGGCTGGCCATACACCACACTCTCTATTATATAAAAAAATCCTGGGACAAGATGTGACTTTTTAGCCTGGGATGAGACGTGACTTTTCAGAGAGACACTTTCACATCCCGAGATACGACAGTTTGTGCCAAGAGATTTTACCAGACCCGGGGCCGGAAACAAAAGACAAAAAGTAGATGACAAAGTAGAACGTTGTAAAGAATTCAAAAATGTTGGCGTGATACACGTGCAGAGCAAGTTAGAGATAACTGAAGTACAGAAATTCGGAATTTGGAAAGTCTCCAAAAAATGATAGTAAAGATCACATTAGTGCAAACAAACGGAAATTATTACTCGGTGAAATAACAGAACAGCGAAAAGAGAGCAAATATAGTCGGAGACTTGTAGATCGTGTAATTCGTGTTGCCACCAGTAGTGTTTCTTCCCAATGAAGAGGCGTATCCACCAGAATTAAAAGATTTGTTATTTGGTGAAAGTGAAATCCACATACGCTGTCACGCTTGGGTCACAGAGTTGCACAGATACACAGGAGCGTTATTCAAACGCTTCAAACAAACACACGTCTCTTCTGGGAGTGAATCAAGCTCTGTGAGTTTCGGAGGAGCGACCGCGTCTCCTTGGGGTGCGTTTGTGGTATAGCGGGTCCACAGCTCACTGAGCAGGGGCCATTCGTTTTAAATAAATAATCACCGCTCTCGCTGCGGCTTAGCGAGGAGTCGTTGGGCCATAGCATGCTACGGGGCGGTTCCACGGTGTGGGCGTTTCTCACCGAGTGCACAGGTGAGGAACTGCCCACATTCGTGATTGTCCCGTGGCTAATGGGTCATTTTAAAAGCAGCGCGAGCCGGTTGTGAGGGGAGATCAGAGATCAAGATCGAGGAAGGAGAGAAAAGGAAATGGAGGTTGGAAGCAGGAAGGAGAGAGAGGAGAAAGAGCGCGAGCAAATCGGTGCAGCAGGAAGGAGGCGAGCAAACGCTCGCAGGCTGCTGAAGGCCGCCTGGGTGTTTGGCCAACACCTGGGAGAAGTAGTTGTGGTCATGCCCGTAGAAGTTTGTTTTACAGGGCGGGAGTGACCGGGAAGATGCGGGACTCTCCGCAGATGCTAGCAGGAGTCGGGACTAGTGATGGGAAGTTCGGATCATTTTACTGACTCGGATCTTTGAGTCTCGTTCAGCAAAATGAACGAATCATTTTTCGAGTCATTTCGTTCAATTCTCTTTCCGGCTCAGACTGCATAGGTTAAGCTTATGGGGCTGTCACGTGATGAACGAACGACTCGAAAAACCCGAAGACTCGAAACAGGTGAATCAATTCCAATATAGAAACTATAGGAAGTTGCGCAAATGCACATGCGCGACTGAATGAATCACTCCCACGAGACGACTCGTTCTTCCCGAGTCACATTAAAGATTCGTTCAAAATGAATGAATCGTTCAAGAACGACCCATCACTAGTCGGGACTTGGGAAGTAGTGTTCCCTGTGTGAGAGCCTTGGCCACAGTGGAATTCCCAAGTCACTGTCATGGGGGAGCCGACCGGAGCCAAGGATCGGGAAGGCGACTGGCAGTGGTAGTAGCAGGTGTAAAGAAGGTCAGCTGCAGAGTGAGCGTCTCCCTTGTTGCGGGGCCCTGATGGGTGAAGCAGGACAGACGCTAGTTTTAAACGAAGGCACCGGGTTTGTCATTTGTTTAAAGACTGCTTCCTTAGAAACATTTTACCTCATTTTATAGGAGTGTTTTTTTTCTTATTGTTTTTACCTCCACATATTTTATTGGATTATTTATTTATTTAATGAAGAACTTTGGCACTGCAATTTATTTATTTGAGCACTTTTGTTGGATTTTAAATAAAAGCACTGTTGCACTTTTTGCATCACCCCTTGCTCGAATTGTTTATTTGCCTTCACTGACTAGCTCACTCGGTTTCATTATCGACGGTGTTGGGTTCAAGTGCTCCTGTATAGCAATGGGAGTGTGGAGCCAGAACCCGCATCGTCACAGTGTTTAGCCCCCGTCTTCACAACGTGAGCAGCAGAGACGTGACATGGCTGGCCGGGTGTATGGGGGTTTGGTGAGCGAAGCGAGCAGGGGGCAAAGCCCCCCTAGTCTTGTAAATTTTTAGCAGCAGCCAAAATTGTAGTTAATGGTACAACCGAAAAATATAAATCATATACAAATTTATTTAACCAATGATACATCACTTCATAAATCAATTCTCAGTCCTTGGCTATTCGATTCAAAGCACGTGCGGCAGAGGAGCGTCCTCCGGGCTCATCAGGGGTATGTTGTAGCACCAGGGTTCAAAGGGTTAATGGGCCTGATGATCTGATTAATTTCTACTATCACGTCACATACGCTTGTTATTTGAATAAATCCTCTTCATTTTTCGTCTTTAAATACAGGGATGGCATTCGGATGCTTTCCATTTGGTTTTATCTGCACACTTTGCCATAACAGGGCCAGGCTCGAGTATCCCGCTATTAGTGGTTTAGACCTGGGAGCCATTTGACTTTCTCGGGCAGTTCATTTACAAACCCTGTTGACATGGACAGCGCGAGCAGAATTTCAAATATAATCGGTGGGTGCCGGGTTTAAATGACTCGACAACAGAAATGTCATTCAAAATGGCCGCGCTCTCCATGTGTACCAGTGAGCTGTCAAAATGCTGGGCAGAAAGCTGACCTGCCATCTTTGCGTTTTTAGAGTTTTTTCACCAGGTCAAGTCTCATCATTAAGTGTGACTGTTAAGGCTGTTTTTGGCATATCCTCTTTTGTGTAAAACTCACCATCCACGGGATAATCCGGAGGAATGTAATTTGGCGGGGCCTGTGAACAGAAGAAGAAAGAAAGGAAATCAGATGGGTGATCACAGATTAGGCAGTCATTGCTGACTCTGAGCAGAGATCTAAACATGAACAGGCCATGTCATCTCCAAATCATTAAATGAGGTATCCCACCCAAAGCCTGACTAGGTTACATATGGCACTGTCCAAACTGTGTGAGTACAAATGAAGAGGGCTGATTCTTAAGATATAAAATGCACTTTAAGACCACATCTGGAATGACGTTTCAAGGTTTGTCCTCCACATTAAGAGAAGAACATTTTGATTATGTTACTGGTAAAGCAAGTGTCTATTAGTCAGAAGAGAACATTACTTGTTACCACACATGTACCAGAGAATAGACAAGATTTTATATGCTTGTTCTACTAAGAGAATACCAGATTAGAATCCAAATAAACCAAACACTTGGGACCATCATGTGTAAGCTCTAAATCTGCAAGGACAAAAAAAAAACAACTTTGGCTTAACCCAAGGGCCACAGCCAAGAGCAGAGTTGGTTGACATTTCAATGCCTAAACACCATTCGTCAAAGAGAGGCCTGCACATGACAGAGGAGTTAGCCCTTACACTACAACGTCCTGACGGTCCAAGTGGCACATCAATGAAGCACAAGACTGGCATTCATTCTGGGAGTCAGGGAGTCTCTGTCTTACTCCATCAGACAGCTCCAGTGACAAACTGCTGTCACCGTCCTGCTCCAGTGACAGACTGAGGAGACCCCACACTATACGACTCTTCAATTCCAGCCGGGGGGTTAAACGTTAACATTATACAAAGTTATTGTCTGTTATACCTGCATTGTTATCACTCTTTAATTTAATATTGTTCTTTATCAGTATGCTGCTGCTGGAGTATGGGAATGTCCCCTTGGGATTAATAAAGTATCTATCTATCTATCTATCTATCTATCTATCTATCTATCTATCTATCTATCTATCTATCTATCTATCTATCTATCTATCTATCTATCTATCTATCGCCACACACGTGCACATGGGAGACAACTGAAGGGCTTGAATGAGGGTAATTCTGAGCCAGACCGGGATATGGCAGAGTGCACTGACTCTTTTTTCGCTTTTCTGTAGGCCGTTCACAGGAAATTCCTCCTGGCCCTGATGACATCAATTCTGGTTCCGACCCCTTTGATGTCACTTCCGGGTCTGAGCCTATGGATGAAGACCCTTCTAGTTCTGGCCTCTTTGAGGTCACTTCCTATACTGGCCTTTAAAAGCTGCCACCTTTCCCCTATCCACTATGTTCTGTTTTGGACTCTGATTTGTGCACATCAGTGCTATCACTTTATTCAATTTTGTAGCCCGGAAATGATATACGGGTGGCTGCCCCACACCTTTCTATGGCTCGTTGTCAAGTTTGTGAGTCACTCTATCTATCTATCTATCTATCTATCTATCTATCTATCTATCTATCTATCTATCTATCTATCTATCTATCTATCTATCTATCTATTATATAGTGCCTTTCATCTATCTATCTATCTATCTATCTATCTATCAGCCTATCTATCTATCTATCTATCTATCTATCTATCATATAGTGCCTTTCATCTATCTATCTATCTATCTATCTATCTATCTATCTGCTATCTATCTTCCTGTTTCATTGCTTCCTTCCTGTTTCATTGTCGCAGTGCATGTTGGGTGGTTGATCTGGCGCGAGTGCTGGTGGTGGGCTCTGAGTCTGGTGAGTGAAGTGTTTTGTTTAACTTTTTCCCCCCTTTTCCCATTTTCATTTTCTTGGTGAATTGTTTGAAAGTTTTTCCGTTTTCTTTTGTGTGAAGTGGCATCTGGCCACAGCAGCCATAATGGCTGCGAATTTAGAACGATTGAGCCGCCGCCATGGGATAAAACTTCTGTGTGATGTTTTTTCCCTTAGAAAGTGCGGTGTTGGCGGTAGGCAATGTGATCGGTTGTGAGAACATTAAGTCCGCCTCGCGAATGAACGGCGCAATCGTATTATTTTTGAGTTCTGTCGATCTGGTGCAGACAATTGTAGAAAAGGGTGTAGTGATCGATGGCTCGTTCGTGCAGGTGTCTCCGTTGGCGGCGCCAGCACGTAAAGTAACGTTATCGAATGTCCCCATTTTTGAGGAATGAGACTATAGAAAAGAATTAGTACGTCACGGTCGTTTAGTTTCAAAAATCCGCTATATTCCTTTGGGGTGCAAGTCGCCGGAGTTAAAACATGTAATGTCTTTTAGGAGACAAGTTTACATGGTGCTCAACAAAATGGATGAAAGTTTAAATGTTGCTATGAGGTTTAAGATTGATGGTTTCGATTATGTGATTTTTCTGAGTTCGGATGAAATGAAATGTTTTGGGTGTGGAAGTGAGGGGCATTTAGTTAAAATTGTCCAGTGAAAGTGAACAGAAGCAGTTGTTCGTGATAACCTGCATGTCACTAATGACGATTTACAAGATCGGCCTTTACAGCTTAATGGTAATGAAAACACAAAGACACCAGAGGAAGCGCGGCCCGAGGAGAGTGTAAATGTTTCTGAACCTTTAAATAAGGGAGATGAGTTGCTTGATGGGGAAATGCACAGACCAGCATCGATGGGGGACATCGGAATGAAAATGCAGCAGAAGATTCTGCTACAGCACAGGGAAGTGTGTGGGGAGAGATTGAAATGGAGGAAGGCGATGATAACGCACCTGAGCCATACGATGGGTTTAAACGGCCTGCTAAAAAGACAAGCTGGGAAGGAGGAAGGAACCGCGCGAAAACGCAGTAATGTTACGGCTTGTGCTGCTGAGGAAGGCGAGGGTCCCGCTGCAGCCCCACCGGTTACGCAGGGCAGGTACGCGGCCCTAGCTGAGGCAGACAGTGAAAACGCGGCTGGGCTGAGTGAGGGAGACGAGGAGGCGGAGGGGGAAATGTCGGATAGTTCAACTGTGTCTGACCTACAAGAATGTAAAGGTAGAGGGGATACAGTGCTCAAAGTATCAGAACATTTGTGACGGAAACTGAGGGCAGAAGGGGTGTAGATGTGACCGATTACTTTCCTGATGTGCAACTTTTTATCTCTTCAATACAAAGCCTAAGAAAAGAAAAGTCCTCTTCTGTCTTGTTCACTGATAAAGAGCTTCTCAGATTAAAGAATCTGTCAAGCAGGCTGAAGAAACAGTTCAAACTAAATAAGCAGTAATGGAGAGGGCAACTGCACCATTTCCAAGATCCTGTATATTCTGGGATCTGTGGTTTATTTTGACTATTTTATATTTTCATTTAACATGGCTTGCTTTAATGTAGGAAGCTTAAATATTAATGGTGGAAGAAATAATAATAAGAGGCTAGCTTTGTTTGAATTCATAAAGCAAAAAGACTTAAAAGTTACCTTTGTACAGGAAACCCATATAGACAGCAAAATCAATGGGAGTGGAGTAGGGATTGGAAAGGGACATTTATTACAGTAATGGTACAAATATTAGTGCTGGAGTAGCCATTCTGTTTTCTAAGAATGTTCACGTAGTTCTTTGTGATGTTGAAGAAATAGTGAAGGGGAGGCTGCTCAAAGTGCGTCAAACTTCAAGGCAGTTCTTTTACTTTTATTAATGTATACGCGAACGATGGGAATGAGAAAATCGCTTTTTAAGAAGTTGGAGGGTGTGCTGACACAATGTTGCACAAATGAAGTCCTCGTTCTAGGTGGGGATTTTAATTGCACCCTTGATACACAAAAAGATAGAAATAACGGGCTGGAGCCGCACACGCTCAGCCCAGGAATTAGAGAGAGTTGTGAGCGAGATGGGACTGGAAGATGTGTGGCAAAATAAAAATGGGGGCACCAGACAATATACATGGGGGAGGATGAATGGGGGGATTATTTCAATGGCAAGGCTTGATCGTCTTTATTGTTTCAAGCACCATATTGGTTTATTTAAAAACGGTCACATTACCCCTGCAGGGTTCTCAGATCACAGTTTGGTGTCTTGTTCTGTGATCCTAACTGATTACAAGCCTCGTAGTGCCTACTGGCATTTTAATACGCTCCTCCTTCAAGACCAAAGTTTTAAAGACTTATTTAAATTTTTTTGGGCAAGTTGGAGACTCATGAAGAAGGAGTTCACCAGTTTACAACAGTGGTGGGAGGTTGGGAAGACCCACATTCGTTTATTATGTCAGGAGTACACCAGAAATGTCACTAAGTCACTACAGTCTGACATGGCAATGTTAGAAACTGAAATCATTCAGATTCAGCAGCTTCTACAGCAGGGTCCAGATGTCAAATTGTTGGAAACTCTTGGGGTTAAAAAGAAGGGCCTTGCCCACTTATTGGAAACAAGGGCTCGGGGGCTCTAGTGAAGGCGCGATTCCAACAGATAACTGACATGGATGCACCAACCCAGTATTTTTTTGGACTTGAGAAAAAGAACTCTCAACATAAGGTCTTACATTGCATAAGACAGGATAATGGTGAGGAGACTCAGGACCCTGGTGAGATAAGGCGGGCGGTCCGGAGGTTTTATGAGACTCTTTTTGCAACAGAGGAAGGTGAGGCTGAGGAACAGCAGACCTTCTTGAAGGATTTACCGCACCTTCGTGATGCAGACTCCAAAGAGCTGGAGAAGGAGTTGTGCTTAGGAGAGCTCACTGATGCACTGAATGAATTGAATAATGGAAAAGTCCCAGGCATTGATGGCATTCCAGTGGAATTTTATAAAGACTTCTGGGATATTATTGGTCCTGATGTATTGGAGGTATTCCTCTACAGTATTAAAATGGCTGTGTTACCTCAGAGTTGCCGAGGGCGGTAATAACACTACTGCCAAAAAAAGGTGACCTACAAAATCTCAAAAACTGGCGGCCTGTGTCCCTCCTTTGTGCTGATTACAAAATCCTGTCAAAGGCTCTAGCTAACAGATTGCGAACTGTTTTAGCTCAGGTGGTGCATCCTGATCAGAGCTATTGTGTCCCTCATAGAATGATTTTTAATAATATTTTCTTAATTCGAGATATTTTTGCAGTATCCAAACTCTTTAACTTTCCAATTGGTCTTATTTCTTTAGATCAAGAGAAGGCCTTTGACAGGGTCAGACATTCATTTTATGGGAGTCATGCAGGCTTTTGGGTTTGGGGACCGTTTTGTTAAATATATTCAGCTATTGTATAGTGACATTTCTGGTGTAGTTAAGGTCAATGGTGGTTTGTGCGAACCTTTTGATGTCAGAAGAGGAGTCAGGCAGGGGTGCCCTTTGTCTGGAATGCTCTACGTGTTGGCCTTGGAACCTTTTCTGGTTAAACTGAGAGGAGTGTTGACTGGTCTATCAATTCCATGTTGCACTGCGGAGCCTGTTAAGGTTTCAGCATACGCTGATGACATCATCATCGTCATTAAAAATCAGGAGGACGTTGACATTTTGCTTCAATGCCAGAGATCTTTTGAAATTGTTTCATCAGCTAAAATAAACTGGGGAAAGAGCAGTGCTATCTTACTGGGCAACTGGACTGGTTTAAAACCACCACAACTGGTTGGTGACCTGCAGTGGTCCTCTGAAGGATTGTTATATTTAGGAGTGTTTCTTGGGGATGAACACTTCATACGAAAGAACTGGGATGGAGTACTGCAGAAGGTGAAGGATCGGCTTGCTCGGTGGAGTGGATTCTACCTCAGTTATCCTACAGAGGCAGGATGCTCATCATTAACAACCTCATAGCCTCAGGACTGTGGCATAAATGCATTTGTTTAGAGCCTCCTGCACAGCTGCTTCAGAATATTCAGGAAGTTTTAATCAATTTTTTTTGGGATGGCCTGCATTGGCTTAGGAGAAGTGTCCTGTTTCAGCCACTGGATGAAGGTGGGCAAGGCATTATAGATGTGTTCGGGAGAGTTGCTGCATTTCGGCTACAGACTTTACAGAAATTGTTGTATCCTTCTGAGCATCAGCCGTGGATGGATTTGGCACAACGTTTTTTTGACCACATTGAAAACCTGAAATTTGGAAAAACTCTGCTGCTGTGCCAGGTGAATAAATTTGATATGTCGGACATACCGGACTTTTATAAGAGTCTTTTAGAGCCTGGCAGATGGTGACAATTAAAGGGGATGAGGACAGCCTGTCATTGTTCTGGGTTTTGGAAGAGCCCATTGTTAATAATGTGAAGTACAGTAGTTCAGTGGGACTGTCTCAAACTTTCATTAATCATCTTAAACATGGAGTGTGTACAAAACTAAAACATGTTATTGACTGTGAAAAGTTTTGTTGGAAAAACGCAAATGAAATTGCACACCAAATTGGAGTGCGGTCAGTGAGAGTGGTGCAGACCTTTTTAACACAAGTGAAGGCTTCACTGTCAGCTGAGAGATCGGCACTCCTGAGAGACATGTTTAATGAACGGACTCATCCACCTGAGGATCCTGATTTTCCTACACTTTTGGTATCTCCCGGGGGTGACTGGACAACGGTGGAGCAGAGCAAATTTCTTTCGGTGGAGAGGCTGATGGACCTGCCTTTGCCAACGCTACAGGGAAACAATTGTACTGGCTGTGCGTAAAAGTGAGACATCGAGACTCCCTGAGGACGATAACAGACACTCCATGGAGGAGAAAGATGGACTGCACAGAATTCTCAGAGCCAGCCTGGAGGTCGCTATACAAGCCACCATTGACCAGTAGGGTGGGTGATTTACAATGGAGGGTCTTACATGGGATCTTAGCTGTGAACTCCTTCTTGTCAATTATTATACCTGGGGTGTCTGACTGTTGTTGTTTCTGTGGGGAAAGAGAGACCGTGTTTCACTGCTTTATGTTTTGTACAAGGCTTGAGCCTTTGTTTAATTTAATAGAGAGGCTTGTTGGGGGATTGGAAATGGTGTACACTAGGGTGGGCTTTCTGTTTGGTTTTAAAAAAACTAAAAGAAACACAGATAATGTGAATTTGGCAAACTTTATTATGGGGCAAAGTAAATTAGCTATTTGGAAAACGAGAAAGCACAAAATTGAAGGGAATGGTTTACAAGATCCGATTGTGTTTTTTAAAATACTGTGCCTTAGTCGCATTTTGATTGATTTTAATTTTACAAATCCACAAAGAATATGGACAAGTTTAAAACAATATGGTGTGTGAATAGTGTACTGTGTGACTGTGATAATGAGGAACTGCGGTTTGTTTTTTAGGGGTTTTTTGTTGGTTCAATTGTGTTTTTTCAAAAAAAAAAAAAAAAAAAAGAACATGTAAATATATTTATAATAATGTGTAAGTTGTATATTTGATGTTTTTGTCAATAAAGTTTGTTTTTAAAAATAAAAAAATATCTATCAATCTATCATATAGTGCCTTTCATCTATCTATCTATCTATCTATCTATCTATCTATCTATATATCCTATCAGTGCCTATCTATCTATCTATCTATCTATCTATCTATCTTTCATCTATCTATCTATCTATCTATCTATCTATCTATCTATCTATCTATCTATCTATCTATCTATCTATCTATCTATCTATCTATCTATCTATCTATCTATCTATCATATAGTGCCTTTCACTCTATCTATCTATCTATCTGATTAGAATGCCTTTTGTATTCATCTATCTATCTAGAGCAGTGAAAGGCAACCTTTTTCGAGTTGCGGTGCACTAAGTCCCTCGCGGCGCACCTGAGCGACTGCCCATAAATAAAATCATGACGACACAATCTATGGTCAATCGCCAATAAAAACAGTTAATTTTACAAGTTTGAAAGACATTTTATCAATAAAGGAATCAAAGGATAAATCTTAAATTGAATTAATGTGAACGTTGAGATTGTTTTTCAGCACATATGAGATTGAAGCGAGGATCAATTTTCGAAAGACAGACGCGCATTTCCTTGTCGATCATTTGAAGTCTCTCGCGTTTCTTAGACTTCATTTCCGTAAGTGTTCCGTTATCTGTTTTTCCAACCTAAAATATTTTTTAAACATTATCTTTTTAGTCAACCAAAAGTTCAAAAACACTAGCAATTTTAAATATTTTACAAAAGTTTTCGCAGCGCCCCAAGAAAATTCCATGGCACACGCGCACCGGTTGCCCGACAATGATCTAGAGGAAGGACTTTTAAATAATAGCTTGGTGTGATTTGCTTTTATATTTTACATATAGTATTAAGACATACATATTTGTAGTGATAAAGCATGTATTAAGGAAAAAAAAAACTTCATAGTCATAAGAAAAACTTTTCTTGTAACCTCCCATATGCTTGAGAATAGCTCAGATCTTTCTATGCCTGATCTACTCAGGTCAGGTGCAGTTTAAACTAAGAATCGGGGATCTCTACATGCTTATAAATCACAGGTTGTGAGTCTACAAGGACCAAAGATATGTTTGCTATCATCCAGGACTAAAAGCGAAACACTAAGTTGGTTGAAGATTCCAAGAACACAAGTCACGCCAAGCCAGCGCTGGTCAAAAGGGCACAAGGCCAGGACATGAGAGTGGACTCAGCCTCTGCACTGTAATGTCCAACTGGTCCAAGAGATGCACCGGAGATGCTGCTCTCCATCCAGGCTGTACCGATAGGCAAATTACTTTGCCTCTGTTTTAGGCACATTAGGAACCTTAAAGTTATAGATGGCGTATTTAGCCACAGTGGCACTCAGTTCTGGCGGTGACCAAAAGTGACACAACAGATTGCAGGCTCATCTTTGTAACAGGCTGGTGAATATGACATGTGAGGGGTGGAGAGGTGATTTGGGACACACATTACGCTGTACTCCATCATGTCTATGTAAAGTAAAAATGAGATCACCTTATCACTCTACAATGATGAAACCTTGGATGAAAAATTGAAATTCTCAGTCATTCTGACCACCTATTTCTGGACATGTGGCCAACAGGTAAGCTGCACATTCATAACTCTCCTAACTAAGGGCTACAGGAAGGGACAAACACTTGTGATTCAGTAATGGCTGATTCATCCACCTCTCCTTTTTTTCAAAATGCTTTTTCATATTATGGCAGGAGACCAAAAGATCCCAGCCACACTTGCGTGTCCCACCTGCCATTTACCTGCTGAAAACCTGGCGCCCCAGGCCAGGGCTGCTGTGGAGGCTCCTGCGAAATATTTGGAAGGCCATATTCATATTCAGCGTCTCTAGCACTCTGTCTCTCCCCTGAAAAACTGGTGGGCTCTCTCCTGCTACTCATCTCCCGTAGACTTGGTGCTCTTCTTAACTGAACAGGGAAGGTTGCCTCAGATGGAGTCCCGCTCTGATTGGAGCCTCTCACCTCTCTATCCTGGATGTCCTGCTGAAATTAAGGTTTTCTTGTTAATCTGAGCTGGCAGTGTTCATTACCCACTTAGCCTGAAGAAGAAGAGCTTACCTGAACATCAACGTCTCCAAATATTTATATCTATTTAGGATAACTTCTAGCGCCCTCTATAATGAGGGTGCCTGGGCTTTGAAAGTGGATCACAGAATGTGTCAGGCCTGGCCTGTGTTCCTCAGTGTCAGTTCCTATAACACGTCAATCCTCTGTCTTATTCTACCACCAAAACCATCAGAGAGCGAGGGCAAAAAGCAAGGAAAAGGGAGTCGAACTTCTGCTGCTACACAATTCTACCTGCTGCTAGACTAAGACGCAAATCCATAACCTTAAACTCTTTGTCTGCACAACAGCAGCTGTCCTCTAGAAGGGACACTAAGCAGCACCAAAATATTGAAGGAAAGGTTTGTGAAGAGCAAGGACAGTCAGCATCCAGGTTGTATTTGGAATGATCTGCCACACTCCTTACTTTGCTTCGGTCTTACGTATATTTAGGAACTTCAGGTAATAGAATATTAATCTATAATGCATGATTAAAAGTACAAACCTGCTCTCCTGCTTGTTTTGGTTTGTAACACAGTGTTTAGTGCAAGTATGAGGGCTATAGTGGGGATTTGGGACATCCTGATCACGTTTATACAATGAAGAGTCCAAACGGGAGAACAGGGACCCCTAGAGCCCTTCCATGATAAAGCTCTATGTATCTATCTATTTTATAGTGCCTTTCACTCTATCTATCTATCTATCTATCTATCTATCTATCTATCTATCTATCTATCATATAGTGCCTTTCACTCTATCTATCTATCTATCTATCTATCATATAGTGCCTTTCACTCTATCTATCTATCTATCTATCTATCTATCTATCTATCTATCTATCTATCTATCTATATATAGTGCCTTTCATCTATCTATCTATCTATCTATCTATCTATCTATCTATCTATCTATCTATCTATCATATAGTGCCTTTCACTCTATCTATCTATCTATCTATCATATAGTGCCTTTCACTCTATCTATCTATCTATCTATCTATCTATCTAGAGGAAGGACTTTTAAATAATAGCTTGGTGTTATTTGCTTTCATATATATATATATTTATATTTTACATATAATATTAAGACATACTGTACATATTTGTAGTGATAAAGTATGAAGGAAAAAACTTCATAAGTCATAAAAAAACTTTTCTTCCATATGCTCGAGAATAGCTCAGATCTTTCTATGCCTGATCTACTCAGGTCAGGTGCAGTTTAAACTAAGAATCGGGGATCTCTACATGCTTATTAAACACAGGTTGTGAGTCTACAAGGACCAAAGGTATGTTTGCTATCATCCAGGGCTGTAAACGAAGCACTTAGCTGGTTGAAGATTCCAAGAACACAAGTCATGCCAAGCCAGAGCTGGTCAAAGGGCACGCGAGAGGGGACGCGGCTCCCACACTACAACGTCCCTCTGATCCAAGAGACGCACCGGAGGAGCACAAGAATGGCATCAATTCAGAGTTATAGAGAAGCTCAATTTCACCTCCAATCAGAGATCAGTTTACCTGAAAACCAACCTGCCTGTTGCGCTCAGACTCCTAGCAAGAAGAGCTGCTCTCCAGCCAGGCTGTACTGCTAGTTTCTTGCACTCGTTTTCCTTTGCCTCAGTTTTAGGCACATTATGAACCTTAAGTTACTGAATGTTAAGTGTAAACCTTCTCTCGCTGGAGGTTATAGATGGCGTATTTAGTCACAGTGGCACTCGGCTCTGGCGGTGACCAAAAGTGGCGCAGCAGATTGCAGGCTCATCTTTGTAACAGGCTGGTGAATGTGAACATGTGAGGACTGGAGAGGCGATTTGGGACACACTACGCTGTACTCCTTCAAGTCTATGTAAAGTAAAAATGGGTTCACCTTATCACTCTACAAAGATGAAACAATTAGACAATTGGAATTCTCAGTCATTCTGACCACATATTTCTGGACATGTGGCCGACAGGTAAGCCACACATCCATAACTCTCCTAACTAAGTGCTGCAGGAAGGGACAAACACTTGTGATTCAGTAATGGCTGATTCTTCCACTTGTCCTTTCTTCAAAATGCTGTTTCATATTATGGCAGAAGACCGAAAGATCCCAGCCACACTTGCGTGTCCCACCTGCCATTTACCTGCTGAAAACCTGGCGCCCCAGGCCAGGGCTGCTGTTGAGGCTCCTCCAATATATCTGGGAGGACATATTCATATTCAGCGTCTCTAGCACTCCGTCTCTCCCCTGTAAAACTGTCTGGCTGTCTCCTGCTACTCGTCTCCCGTAGACTTTGAGATCTTCCTAACCGAAAAGTGGAGGTACCCTCAGATGGAGTCCTGCTCTGACTGGAGCCTCTCACCTCTCTATCCTGGATGTCCTGCTGAAATTAAGGTTTTCTTGTTAATCCAAGCTGGCACTGTTCATTACCTTAGGCATAATGGATACCTGGACTCCTAGCAAGAAGAGCTTCTATCTATCCAGGTTGTATTTGGAATGATTTGCCACACTCATTCCTTTGCATGGTCTTAGGCACATTTTGGAAATTTAGGTTATAGAACATGAATATAAAATGCATAAATAAAAGTGTAAACCTTCCCTCCTGCTTGTTTTGGTTTGTAACCTGGTGTTGAGTGCAAGTATGAGGGCCATAGTGGGGCTTTGGGCCATCCTGTTCATGTTTATACAATAAAGAGTCCAAATATGAGAATAAGGTCCCCTAGAGCCCATCCATGATAAAGCTCTAACTCTAACGGACATTTTCCTTTGCCTCAGTTTTAGGCACATTAGGAACCTGAAGTTAATGAATGTTAAGTGTAAACCTTCTCTTGCCGGAGGTTATTGATGGCGTATTTAGCCACAGTGGCACTCGGCTCTGGCGGTGACCAAAAGTGGCGCAGCAGATTGCAGGCTCATCTTTGTAGCAGGCTGGTGAGTGTGAACATGTGAGGACTGGAGATGCAATTCGGGACACACTATGCTGTACTCCTTCAAGTCTTTGTAAATTAAAAATGGGTTTATCTTATTACTCTACAAAGATGAAACAATTAGACAATTGGAATTCTCAGTCATTCTGACCACATATTTCAGTACATGTTGACAACAGGTAAGCTGCACATGTAAGACTCTCCTACCTTAATGCTGAAGGAAGGGACAAATGCTTGTGATTGAGTTTTGGTCGGTTCTTCCACCTCTCCTTTCTTCAAAATGCTTTTTCAGATTATAACAGAAGGCCGAAAGATCCCAGCCACACTTACATGTCCCACCTGCCATTTACCTGCTGAAAACCTGGCGCCCCAGGCCAGGGCTGCTGTTGAGGCTCCTCCAATATATCTGGGAGGACATATTCATATTCAGCATCTCTAGCACTCCGTCTCTCCCCTGTAAAACTGTCTGGCTGTCTCCTGCTACTCGTCTCTCGTAGACTTTGAGATCTTCCTAACTGAAAAGTGGAGGTACCCTTAGACGGAGTCCTCCTCTGACTGGAGCCTCTCACCTCTCTATCCTGGATGTCCTGCTGAAATTAAGGTTTTCTTGTTAATCTGAGCTGGCACTGTTCATTACCCACTTAGCCTGAAGAAGAAGAGCTTACCTGAACATCAGCGTCTCCAAATATTTATATCTAATTAGGATAACTTCTAGCGTCCTCTATAATGAGGGTGCCTGGGCTTTGAAAGTGGATCACAGAATGTGTCAAGCCTGGCCTGTGTTCCTCAGTGTCAGTTCCTATAACACGTCAATCCTCTGTCTTATTCTACCACCAAAACCATCATAGAGCGAGAGCAAAAAGCAAGGAAAAGGGAGTCGTACTTCTGCTGCTACACAATTCTACCTGCTGCTAGACTAAGACGCAAATCCATAACCTTAAACTCTTTGTCGGCACAACAGCAGCTGTCCTCTAGAAGGGACACTAAGCAGCACCAAAATATTAAATGATAAGCAGCGTTTCCAAAAGATGACTCCACACAAGGAAACTGAGTGCAGTTCAGATAGGCAAAGGGAGATCATTCTACAGGTTTGGACCAAGAAATGGAGAAGCATTGGCCAGTCCTGGCAGGTTTGTCAAGAGTAGGGACAGTCAGCATGAACATGAACATGCCATGTCATCCCCAGATCATTAAATGAGGCATCACCCCCAAAGCCTGACTAGGTTACATAAGTACTGTCCATGCTATGTGAGTACAAGTGGAGAGGGCTGATGCTTAAGATATAAAATACACTTGAAGACCACATCTGGAATGATGTGTGAAGGTTTGTTCTCCACATTACAAGAAGAACATAAAATGGTGACATGAGGATGGACTTTTGATTACCGGTAACGCATGTGCTTATTAGTTAAAAGAGAACGTTACTCGTTACCGTCCAGATTCAGTCTGGAGGAGCTGGTGAGGTTAGATAGCAGTTGGAAGAAGCCCCGCCAGGAGAAAGTTGCAGTAGTCCAACCAAAAGAGAAGTGGGGCCAGAGCTCGGAGTTGTGTGGTATAATTAGTGAGGAATGGTCGAATGCTCTGAGTATTAAAATGAACGAAAGTGAGGCGTCCAGAGGCACGCCAAGATTCAGTTAGCCACCAATCTTCTCAGCCATTACCACCTGATTGTCCGGAGCAGACCCATTACCAGCTTTTTGGTGAGCTTGGTCAACTTATTAGCATTGCCAGAACATCACAGTGCAGAATGTGGCACGTGCCATGACAGTCTGGTAGAACATAATAAGCAATGAAATCATCACATTGAAGGTCCAGAGCCTCTTCAAACAGTAAAGCTAGCACTGGTTCATTTTAGTTTAACCCTGATATTCTGAATATGCATTTAATTATCAATATCATTCCTGGTGGCTCCATAATCCGTACTAACCCCGACTTTCTCTGCTGTTCTTTTTCTGGTTTTCTGTGGTGGCGATCTGCGCCACCACCACCTGATCAAAGCACCATGCAGTCTCTACGTTGATGGATTGAAGGCCAGAGGACCACGTGACCGTCATCATCTAATTCTTGCATGTGAAGCATGAAAACCCTGAGGACTGATTGAGATCATTGATGTTAGGTAGAATGCCTAGTGGGGGCCGGGTGGTCTTGTGGCCTAGGAACCCCTGCAGATTTTGTTTTTTTTCTCCAGCCGTCTGGAGTTTTTTTTTTTTTGTTTTTTCTGTCCTCCCTGGCCATCGGATTTTACTTTTATTCTGTGTTAATTAGCATTGCCTAATTTTATTTCTGTATTTTGTGTTTTTTCTCTTTCTTCATCCTGTAAAGCACTTTGAGTGACATCTTTGTATGAAAATGTGCTAAAGAAATAAATGTTGTTGTTGTTGGTTCTTTCATGCAGACAGAAAATATGAGACAGGGGGCTGGGGGGGATTGACGTCAAGGAGTCAGAACATTAGAACATTAGAACAATCGAGACGAGAACAGGCCATTCAGCCCAACAAAGCTCGCCAGTCCTCTCCACTGGTTTCCTCCAAGAAAACATCAAGTCGTGTTTTGAAAGTCCCTAACGTCTTACTGTCTACCACACTACTTGGTCGCTTATTCCAAGTGTCTATCGTTCTTTGTGTAAAGAAAAACTTCCTAATGTTTGTGTGAAATTCACTCTTAACAAGTTTCCAACTGTGTCCCCGTGTTCTTGGTGAACTCATTTTAAAATACAAGTCTCGATCCACTGGACTAATTCCCTTCATAATTTTAAACACTTCAATCATGTCACCTCTTAATCTTCTTTTGCTTAAAAATCTTCTTTTGCTTAAATGCTTTTTGAAGATCGAGGCCGAGTCTCAGGAACCAGAAATCAATACACTCTTTCATCGGTGCCAAACTGTGAACTCAGAATCAAGGTCTTAAGCCAGGAGAATAATTTGTTAAAGGAAAGAAAGCAACAACTACCTAAATGTCAGACATTTGTGTGAGTCGCCCTTTATATGGTGACTTTACATGCTGTACACCCCCTGGTGCATTCTGGGAAAACACTACCATGAAAACACAATGCTAGTACAAAGAAAAAGGTGGCACCCATAAGAAAACAAAATGGCATCGTGTAATACCAATAAACAATTTTAACTTTCTTTCAAGAAGCTTCTTGGAAAAAATAAATTCAAATTTTTTTTTTGGGACACTCCAACAGATGTACAGATTTTGGAAAATGTATCAAAAAATGAAAAAAAAATTCAAGGAAATGCCAAATGTTAACAGCCTCAGAGTTTAGTTAGCGTATGTCAGCCTCTCATCTACAGTATGCATGCCACGTCCATTCACTCCCATGTCACTAGGAGGTGGCAACAGGAAACAGAGGTTCACAGCGGGTAGCCTGAAACAGAGATGAGGTGTCTTTCTTCCTGTTAATATCAAAGGAGTGGCCTGTCACTTAAGGACCCGCTCTTAAAACTGGGGACAAAAAGAACACCAACAGGTCATTTTGCTTGTGGAGAAAATGGCTCCCTAAAAATGGAGTGACTGGCATATCGCTGGCTCGCCAGTTACTTCATCTCCTATCAAAGATGTCTACACTGTGATGAAGAAAACGTTGGTCAAACCAGAAAAGGTCTCAACTAACCTTTGAACCCGTGGCCTCCAGACTCCGGTCCTGATATAAAGATGTCATTGATTGACTTTGTAGTTTTTTTAACTTTTCAAGCAGGAAGGCCTTGTCTTTCCCCTCCTGCCAAACAGAACCAAACAAAAATCTGAAACTTGAGCAACAATAATAATACTAATAAAAATAATATCAAAACCTGCACGCGCTTTGAGACTCATTGAGAACATTTCTTCCATAAGACACTGAAGCTACACACCAAGTTAGACGTCTCACTGACTGCGTTCACATTACAGGCTGAAGCGACTCCAATCTGATTTTTCTGCCATAATGTGACTCACATCTGAAGTTCTCAGGCCTGTGTGGACACAGATATCCGGCCTTTTCAAATCAGATGTGAGTCTCTTTCCTATGTGATCCCAGACTAGATACCTATCTGATTTGCAGCCGTGTGACATGAGCGAGAACGGTCCGATCAGAATTTGTGTGCAGTTTGGTGCTTGCTGATGACAGCAGTGATGCAGAGGAACAATGGCGGAGAGTCCCAGCTGTAATAGCAGTCGCGGTCCCACCATTGTTGGCTTTTTGTCGTACCCGCACATCTCCTGGTGTGGCAGTGCCAGCAATAGCTGCAAAACCAGCAAAAGTAAGCCTTCTGGATTTTGTGTGTCTTCCCGACCCTTCCACATAAAATGGATGAACTGTTTGGCGTCCTCCAGAGCCAAATGAGATGCATTCACTAGCTACTAGCACGTCCATTACGTCGGTTTTTAATATCCGTTTCACTGGAAGTGGGAAGTCAGCGTTTCCAAATATTTGGTTGAAGTAAACACTTCTGTCTGATTTGTGTCTCGTTAAAACAGTCGTTCACACAGCGCTGTCCAACTTCTATCTGTGGACATGTCGTCATGATGTTTTGGAGATGCGAAACACCATGTAATGCTTTATTATCGACTGTTATTTATTCTGACGGAGCAAACGCAACAAAGGATTTTCTAGATGCGTCCGTATGGTTTGCCGAATATTTTGCTGGAATGCAGTCCACTTGGAGGTGCCATCATTCTCGGATCTGACATCGGACTTTCAAGGTAAGCGGAACGCAGCAAAATACCAAGAGCTGTCTGACAGACACGCTGTTTTTTTGATTTTGGTGACGCAGACAACTTGTGCACAATTACATCGATGACTTGAAGGCCAGAGCCGTTCACATTACACTTGGATACAGCGGGTCACTTATAGTTGGGAACGTAAAAATGCAAATCTGATTTGAGCAAAAAAAAATGGAACAGTGCAACGAGGCCTGTAATGTAAACGTAGCCTTATGGACACCCACCACCATCATCCGACCGGGTGAAAAGCATGCAATAAGACGCATGACTCACGTTAGCAATGTGATCCCGCAAAATGGCAATCAGCATTTTCCGTCCCACCACAATCTGGTAGTAGACGTAGATCAGAATCCTAGTGGGAGCGCAGTAAGCATGGAGGACAGAGAAAGAGAAAAACAGACAACAAGGCAGTGAGAACAAGTGAGATGTTCTGCAATGGAAATCAGAAGGCAACATGGGTGCCTGCTTATCAGTGGATTCAGAAAAGGGTTGAGACCCCTTCACTGTCTATTGGGTTGAAGGTTTAATTTGAAATGGATAAATCTGCCATTTTTGCTTATCAATCTACCCTCAATAACATATAATGACAAAGTGAACACGGGTGACCAGAACGATTTGCAAATGTATTAAAAATAGGGGCGTCATTTCTAGGTGGTGTGAGTGAAATGTACACAAATCCCCTTCAATTAAATAAAGCCTGTAATGTGCACTTTAATCACGTTGGAATGGCTTGACTTGTAATTCTAAACGGAGAGCAGAGGGGGAAATCGAGGGGAAAAAAATGAGTCTTTGGCCCAAACATTATGGAGGGCACTGTAGTCCTTGTGTTTCTCCTATACAAATGATGAGGTCAGAAAGAAATAAAATGGAGACAGGGTCTTCTTGGATTTGGAGAAATGAATCCTCATAAGGGTCACCTCTCGTGTTTCAGCAGAGATCTCATCAAAGGCACATCAGGGACTCACATTTTCCAGGTAGTCTTTTTGAAATTCGGGGTCCAGTGGCTGTGGGGCATCTGTTGGTGAAGAGAGATTCACGGATCTTGACCTTGCTGACAATGCTGTGATCTTCACGGAGTCAATGGAGGCTCTGATCAGGGCGCTCAAGAGACTGAGCGAGGGGTCTGAGTGTCTGGACTTGTGAGTGTCCTGATTAAAACCAAAGTGCCAGGCCTTAAATGACCTCTTGGGCACGGCCATCAGCAGGGGGTCTGTCTGTGGAGAGAGTGTCGACCTCGTCATTGAGAGGTTTACTTACCTTGGCAGTGACATTCATGTCTCTGGTGACTCTTCCTATGAAGTCAGTAGACGGATTAGGAGAGCATGGGGGGGTCAAGAGGTCACTAGAAAGGGGTGTGTGGTGCCAAGGTCCAAGTCTTCAGAGTCCTGGGGCTTCCTGTCTTACTATATGGTTGAGAGACATGGACGCTATCCAGTGACCTGAGACAAAGACTGGACCCCTTCATGTGTGTCTCTTCAGAGGGTCCTTGGGTACCACTGGTGTGACTTTGTGTTGCTCACGGAGTCCCGAATGAGGCACATGGCCTGCGACCGTCAGTTGCGGCACTACAGCCATGTGGCACGATTCCCAGAGGGTGATCTGGCTCACTTTTGAGGACCCGAGGGGCTGGACCAGGCCAAGGGGATGCCCATGTAACACCTGGCTGTGGCAGATAGAGGGTCATTACTGGAGGGTGAAACTGGACTGTGTGTCTGTCTGCCTTTGCCAAACGGGAGCACATCTCGTCATGTGCTGAGAGTGCCAACGCGCTGTACCAGTGCATGCTCCCCAACTTGACTTGACTTGCAATTTGAAGATTTTTGCATTGTCGGCTAGTGAATTGTATGGACACAAACGCTTTACTGGGATTACAAAACTGTAGAACTTGCTTCTGAATAATACTATTGGTTGCTCTGATTTATATTGCTGTGCTCTAATTAGATCAAACTCACTCTGGAAGACAAGAAAGGCAGTGTGACAAAGTGGTTAGGACTTTGGACTTCAAGACTGTGGGTTCAAATCCCACTACTGACACCTGCAGTTGCTGTGTGAGTACAGGCAAGTCACCTCGTCTACCTGTGTTCTAATTAGAAAAACCAAGGACATGGCAACCGACTGCATCAGCGATGTTGGACATCATCATGGCCATCAGCTCAATAATAAGCAAAAATTATGAAGTCATAAAAGAACTTGAAACAAGAGTAGAAAGAGATCTCACAAAACGTAACAGGCTTTTCCCACCAAATTCTCAATTTTGACCACATTTACCTCAGTTGTATCTCATTTCTCCTTTTTGTATAAAGCTACTTCTCCAAAGGAATTTTAGGGGAAGCCTAAACACACTGCATGGAGCTGACATTGGTGCTTTTCCGTGGATCCAGTGTACTGGGCTGGAGTCCTGTTCTGGGATGTTAGCTACACCAACGAGCTTCATCTACCTTTGCAATGTCAAGCCCTGCAAGTCATGGGGCATGGGGCCTAGCTGAAAACCAAAAGCCTAAAAACTGACCAAATATGAGATTATATCAGATTAGATATTTGTCCCCAATGGTAAATTAAAACTGCACAGAAGGTTCAAGAGAACAAAATATATGTTTATATATACTGTATATATATACTGCTCAGAAAATTAAAGGACCACTTTGAAATGGGGAAAAAAACTCCTGCTGGCTCTCTCTACTACTATGGACTGATATGGTGATGTGTGAGGAACGAAAGGATGGAAATGAAAATGATCAACCAACAGAGAGAGGACTGATTTCAAAGACACCCCGAAAATCAAAGGGAAAAAATGAGGCTCGGCCATTTTACTGAATTTCACTGCAGCAACTCCAAATCGTACTCAGTAGTTTGCCTGAAAACATCCTAATGAGACGACGGATGGTGTCCTGGTGATCTCCTCCCAGGTCTGGACCAGGGCATCACTGAGCTCCTGGACAGGCTGAGGCAATGGATGGACCAAAACATAATGTCTCACCCAGAGGTGTTCTGTTGGATTGTGGTCAGGTGAGAGAGCGTGTAGTCAATGGTATCAATTCCTTCATCCTCTCGCCACATGAGGCCGGGCATTGTCATGCACCAGGAGGAACCAGCATAGGGTCTGACAATGGGGCCAAGGATTTCATCCCGATACCTAATGGCAGTCCTGCTGTGCCGTCTAGCCAGTAGAGGTCTGTGTGTCCTTCCATGGATATGTCTCCCCAGACTGGCCATCACTGACCTACCACCAAAGCGGTCATGCTGAACGATGTTACAGGCACCATAACGTTCTCCACGGCTTCTCCAGACCCTTTCACATCTGTCACATGTGCTCAGGGTAAACCCGCTGTCATCTGTGAAAAGCACAGGGCGTCGGTTCTGGTATTCTATGGCAAATGCCAATCGAGCTCCAAGGTGCCCACTAGAGGACATTGTCGGGCCCTCAGGCCACCCTCATGAAGTCTGTTTCTGATTGTTTGGTCAGAGGCATTCACACCAGTGGCCAGCCTGCCTGCTGGAGGTCATTTTGTAGGCTCTGCCAATGCTCATCCTGTTCCTCATTGCCCAAAGGAGCAGATACCAGTGGGTCCTGCTGATGGGTTAAGGACCTTCTACGAGGGGCCCTGCCCAGCTCTCCTAGAGGAACTGCCTGTCTGTCTCCTGGAAACTCCTCCATGCCCTTGAGACTGTGCTGGGAGACACAGCCAACCTTCTGGCAATGGGAGGCACATATTGCTGTGCCATCCTGGAGAAGTTGGACTACCTATGCCAGCTCTGTAGGGTCCAGGTACTGCCCACCTCATGCTACCTGTAGTGACACTGACCGTAGCCAAATGTAGCAAAACGAGTGACAAAACAGATGAGGAGGGAAAAATGTCCGTGGCCTCCACCTGTTAACCCATTCATTCCTGTTTTGGGGGTCTTCTCATTGTTGCCCCAGTGCACCAAAGCAGTTGAAACTGATGAACAAGCCCCTCTGCTACTTCACTGAGCAGATCAACAGCCCACAAGTGTCATTGACCTGATGCGATACTCTCATTCAAATGTTTTCCTTTCATTTTTTTGAGCAGTAGATATATATAAACTGCTCAAAAAAATTAAAGGAACACTTTGAAAACACATCAGATCTCAATCCTCCTGGATATCTATACTGATATAGACTGGGTAATGTGTTAGGAACGAAAGGATGCCACATCGTTTGATGGAAATGAAAATGATCAACCTACAGAGCCCTGAATTCAAAGACGCCCCAAAAATCAGAGTGAAGACATTATGTGGCAGGCTCGTCCATTTTGCCCAAATTGAATTGCAGCAACTCCAAATTGTACGCAGCACTTTGTATGGCCCCTGTGTTCTTGTATACATGCCTGACAACATCGGCGCATGCTTCTAATGAGGTGACAGATGGTGTTGTGGGGGATCTCCTCCCAGATCTGGACCAGGGCATCACTGAGCTCCTGGACAGTCTGAGGTGCAACCTGGTGGCATTGGATGGACCAAAACATAATGTCCCAGAGGTGTTCTATTGGATTTAGGTCAGGAAAGTGTGGTGGCCAGTCAATGGTATCAATTCCTTCATCCTCCAGGAACTGCCTGCATACTCTCACCACATGAGGCCAGGAATTGTCGTGCACCAGGAGCCACTGTACCAGCATAGGGTCTGACAATGGGTCCAAGGATTTCATCCTGATACCTAATGGCAGCCAAGGTGCCTTTGTCAAGCCTGTAGCGGTCTGTGTGACCCTCCATGGATATGCCTCCCCAGACCATCACTGACCCACCACCAAACTGCTCAGCTGAATGATGTTACAGGCAGCATAATGTTCTCCATGGCTTCTCCAGACCCTTTCACTTCTGTCACGTGCTCAGGGTGAACCTGCTCTCATCTGTAAAACGCACAGGGCACCAGTGGTGCATCTGCCAATTCTGGTATTCTATGGCGAATGCCAATCGAGCTGCATGCTGCTGGGCAGTGAGCTCAGGGCCCATTAGAGGACATGGGGCCCTTGGGTCACCCTCATGAAGTCTTTCTGATTGTTTGGTCAGAGACATTCACACCAGTGGCCTGCTGGAGGTCATTTTGTAGGGCTCTGGCAGTGCTCATCCTGTTCCTCCTTGCCCAAAGGAGCAGATACTGGTCCTGCTGATGGGTTATGGACCTTCTATGGCCCTCTCCAGCTCTCCTAGAGTAACTGCTTGTCTCCTAGAATCTCCTCCATGCCCTTGAGACTGTGCAGGAGACACAGCAAACCTTCTGGCAATGACACGTATTGATGTGCCATCCTGGAGAAGTTGGACTACCTGTGCCACCTCTGTAGGGTCCAGGTATGGCCTCATGCTACCAGTAGTGACACTGACTGTAGCCAAATGCAAAACTAGTGAAGAAACAGTCAGAAAAGATGAGGAGGGAAAAATGTCAGTGGCCTCCACCTGTTAAACCCATTCATTCCTGTTTTGGGGGTCTTCTCATTGTTGCCCCGTTGAAACTGATGAACAAGCAGCTGAAACTGATTACTTCACTGAGCAGATCAACAGCCCACAAGTTTCATTGACTTGATGCTATACTCTCATTCAAAAGTTTTCCTTTCATTCTTTTGAGCAGTATATATATAAAAATATATAATTATAAAAAACAAACAACAAACCCCCAAGGATGTTCACAGAGCATGCTGGAACTGGAACTTGTAGGGGCTGTCAGTGGGGAGCTGAAGGGATTCACGATCGGTACTTTTTGGGACTTCTGGTTGACCTGGAAGTGCTTCCATCAGGCTATACCACAGCACCAGAAGTACTAACAGGTCTGGCCTCATCCAGGCTAGTTGGGAGTTGGGTGGAAGTGGGAAAAATCTCACCTGGGTGGTGTGGAAATGAAAGAAGAGAGAAGAATTGTGTTCTAGTTGGTTGATGCCTTATTTAAGGCCTTTGTGCAAAGTATTTTGTAAAAGTGAACATTTTATAACACTAGGACTTGTGTCTGTGAGGTTGTGTCTTGGGTTTGGGGTGCTGCAACTCCCCTGGTGGTCACAACATAGTTTGTAAAATAGCTTATACGTGTCATATTCGAACAGAAAAACACCAAAAGTATGAGATTCATCTATTTTTAAAGATGACTTCAGTGTCCAGTGCTGTTTCCTGCTTTGCACCCAGGGCTGCTGGGATAGGCCCCTCGCCTGCAGTGTGGAAGCAGATTAGAGGAGTCAAAGAATGTTATGTTATGTAGCATTAACATCAAGTTGACTCATCAACGACAGCCAGAGACGATCGAATTGACTAAGCGATTCACCCAGAAACCTCAAAGCCAAACCTCAACACTCGATGCGTCTGCCAGTACTTACAAGACAAGGAGTGTGAGGATAAAGAAGAAGAGGACACTCTGAATGAGGTTGTTGTAGATCCACACAACCCACTGGGACCCAGGCAGTGTGATCGAATCGATCCAGTTAGTGATCACATCAAAGGGAACGTGGAGCCCTCTGAACGGCCCACAGCTACTGGAAGGCGTAATCCTGGAAAGAAGAGGAGGGTGGCGATGCTAAGCAGTAAGGTCAAAACTAAAACAAAGCAAAGAATAAATCCCCACACTTTGAGACAGAAGACAATTAGCTGGGACTTTTGAACCAACCTCCAAAAGATGACTGCAATAGTAACCAGCACTCCAACATAGGATGGGAAGAAAAGGATGAGGATGAAAATGGTCATCATTTGGGCAGCACGCCATGACCGCTGGGGTGGCTGACAGTTCTGCATCAGACTAAACTGTGGGGAGAAGCAGAAAAGATAAAGGACTTGTAATTAAAGGGTGAAGCTGGCAAATCTGCACAAGTTGATGGCGCTTTGAGACCTCCTGCTCACCTTTTTCAGGTAGAACATCAGGAAGAGCTTGATGATCTGGATGAGCGGCAACAGAGGCGAGAAGTAAATCCCAATCCTGTAAAGAAATTAGCATCACTTGTCACAATATATTCATTTTCCAACAGGTGGCCAGCCATATTGTTCACCATCCTTACACAAGTTGTAGAAATGCTCAGGTTCAGGGGACTTGTGGACTAATAAATCTGACCCCATGAGCTATGAGGGTATGGCTTGGATGGACACCGCAGGCAGGGTGTCCTCCTTAAGGGCTGTTTGTACAAAGTGTGGTGAGGAGCAGACACATCATCAGCTCCTTTTGGTAGACACAACCCAAACCAAAACCATTCCCAGCTTCTTCAAATCTCCAAGAAGATATTTTGCACATCTTGTCAGGTATGTTTTGTAGAGCAGAGAAAAAGTCCCCAAACTTAGAGACAGGACAGTAGAACTCCATTTTGTCCTGGTAGAGCTCTCTATGATTCTCCTTTCCCCTTTTGTGTTATTAATACGTAGACTTTGTCAGAATGCCTCGGATCTCACAGACTAACTACTGTTTATCAGGTAGTGTACCATAGAACTTCTCCCCACCTTCCCTTCTACATCTATAACCTCAGGCAATCAGGTGTAGTAAAAGACAAGCAGGAGTTAAGTTACACTTTCTACTCTCCCTTCTGTTCTTTTCCCGGTTTTCTGTGGTGGCGACCTGCGCCATCACCACCTAATCAAAGCACCGTGATGTCCTACATTGATGGATTAAAGGCCAGAAGTCCACATGACCGTCATCATCAAGTCCTTCCATGAGAACTGACTGATCATTTATGTTAGGTAGAATGCCTAGAGGGGGCTGGTCAGGTGGTCTCGTGGCCTCGGACCCCCTTCAGATTTTATTTTTTCCCCAGCCGTCTGGAGTTTTTTTTTTGTGTTTTTTCTGTCCTCCCTGACCATCAGACCTCACTCTTATTCTATGTTAATGAGTTTTGTCTTATTTTAATTCTTATTTATTTTGTCTTTTTTATCTTTCTTCATCATGTAAAGCACTTTGAGCTACATTATTTGTATGAAAATGTGCGACAGAAATAAATGTTGTTTAAATAATGGATTATTGATCATATTCATAAATAATAACAATAAGCAAAATACAAGTGAACACTGGCAACCATACAGCCTGATAAATGGTGATGTGTCTTTTCAGGCGGCACACAGACTTGTCAGTTACTTTAAATGTCTCAAGTTACAGTAAGTCCTCATTTGAGGTCAGCTTTCTTCAGAACGAGCCACATGCCTGTCTCAAAATGGCTGCCGAGCTGTGCTCTTCATTGTGTTGTCCTTTTCAGTTCATGGTGTGTGAGATGGTCTTTCATCAGTTGGTATGAGAGGGAGAGAGGGAAGGGTAAAGCAAGCAAATGTATGGATTCTCTGTCCAAACCCTACAGCCAATAGGGTGTCACGGTACTTGATGGCTTCAGGCAACTTTAGAACACTTTCACACCTGCCACCTCCCAAAACCATTTGTTGAGCTGATGTGTGCCAGCTAGATAGTTTGGCATTCCTGTGGGGGTTGACTGAGCAAGTCCTGCGGAGAATCACTGGCCAAACTGGTTTTAGGGGCTTCCCCCAACCCTGTCGTAAAATTACAAAGGGACTCAGTCCTAAAAGGGGGTGGGGGTACTTAAAGATACAAATAAAGACATACAGAATATTTATCAACTTATATGCAAAATTTCACACCACAACAGAAGCCCCGGCAGATGGCACTGATGTTTCATGAACTGGGACACCAACTGGGGGTGCATCCTCAGCCACAGTTGATGAAAACTCTCATTTGTGCTGACAGTGGCTGGAAATCTTAAAAATCTCCCACACGTCGACAACGGAGAGAAGGGATGAACATCCAAGTTTTGTGGAACACATTTGATTTACTGATGGTCAAGCCGGGGTTCCTTCCATGGCTCAGGTTGAAAGTTCTTCTTTTTGTCTTCTTTGTGCTCTTATTGTTCATTGTTTTTTTTTTTTTATAATATTCTTATTTGTTTTACCTATTTGTCTAATTGTGTGTTTAATCTCATTTTTCATTTTCATTTCATTTATTCAGTTTCTATTTGTGAGAATATATATTCTGTCATGTTCCATGAATTTTGTGGGTGGATCCTCAAGAGGCGGGGCCACCCGTCTATCATAGTTAAGGGACCGCCCTCCAGCCCTATAAAGGCTGCTGGGAATTGAAGACCAGTGTGGTTCATTTGAACTTGATCTGCCGTTTGGTGATGTGGTTAGCATTTTGTTTCTCTCCCTGGCTGGATTTCCTGAATATTTGCTTCTGTTTATGGTTTTTGATGTCTGGATTTGTATTGTTTGCTGTGGGATTGTGCTGTAG
Source organism: Polypterus senegalus (assembly GCF_016835505.1). NCBI lineage: Eukaryota > Metazoa > Chordata > Cladistia > Polypteriformes > Polypteridae > Polypterus > Polypterus senegalus. Next base: position 161,079,843 of record NC_053166.1, on the reverse strand, counting down.
GCAAATCCTTTTACCTCCTCGTTGAATACTTTTGAGTATTTTGTTATTTTCGATCATTTGTTTACAAAGGTTATTTGTGGACTTGTCTTATCTCCGGCCAGAGATTTCACAGTTCACCTTCTGAGGTTTTTCTAAAACTCTTTGCTGTTGTTTTGAATTTAAAAAGCCTGACCTCCATTCTGAGGCCTAGTCAGGCCTGAATCCGCCAGCTTTCCTGGTGTCAGACCTGCCTTGTTTTATGAACCTCACCCCGTTTGTTCACCTGATAGTGAAACCCTGATGGAGATGTTTGAAATTGGGTGGTCTCACAGTTAGTTGCATATCCCCTCCTTTTCCCTACAGCCTGTGAGGCTCTTGGCCCATCATGGCTTATTGGAGGATTGGACAGATGTGATGTATGCAGATGTCAGCCCCTCAATGCCATGTTCTGACAGTCCCTCATTCCAATCATGTTGACTAAGTCTCCCCACCCTCTCACCCCACTGGAACTGCTCTTCTAATATTTCAACACTATAATGATGGCAGCTCAGAAGATAACCAACAGTTGGGTGGGAATGTTTAAATTGACCCCCTGTTTAAATTTTGAAAGGATTTGCCGTGACTTTACTCCACAAATATGCAACACGATAAGGTCTGCAAATATGAAACGCAGTCACCAGTAAATGAGCTAAAGATTTAGTGTGCCAGCCACAAAAAAAACGACTAACAGCTGGCTGTACAAATAAGACCAGAAGTGAAGAAGCAAGGAGTCATTATAGATATCACACATGAAACACAAATCACATCGTATCGACCTTTCATTTGAGAGACACGAGTCACATCATCTCTCATAGCAGATCAAAACACTGAAGAGGTTAAAACACACTTCTGTCTTTGGACATCTGGATTGCTGTAATACCCAACAAAGACGTAACCCGGCTGAAATGAGCCCAAAAAGTAACGAGAAAAGAAAGTCTGAGCATATCCGGTCAGCCTTTATCACATTAGGTGACTTTTCTAGCCATCTTCAGTCGTAGCTTTCACGTCTCTCTATTATAATAAAAAAATCTTCGGTCGAGACGTGATCTTCTTGGAAAGACACTGACGTCCCGCGAGACTAGACTTTACAACCTTTGGAAGTAAGACCCGTGAGGCGGTGACTTTTGAACGTCACGCCCTACTTACAAACAATTTAAAACAAGATCACAGACATCTAACTTCGAACTTGTTGGAATGCTTTTGGCAGACGCACTTCATGTCCTCCCAGCTCTTAAAAATTTGATACGTTCTAGATGGCACGTCAACGACTAAGCAAGGAAGAAAGAGCAGCGTCTCGAAAAGAGACACAAAAGTGGAGAGAACAGAAGGCAAAAAAGAACAGATTTGAGATATGTTTAATGTAATATTGATGCATTGTTTCTTTAAAGGTCTACCTGTTCTTTGTAAAGTATGGGTGGTTCACAACGTGTCCATCACAGTTGTGGGATCACCACCCCCCACCCCCACTTATAAAGGCTGATGGGTAATGTAGTCCCTCACTGTTCACTGAGTGTGGTTTGGTGAGTGCTCTTTTTAAATTACTCGCTTCGCTCGCCCAGCCCCGGGTTTGTTTTACCGGATATACAATTTAAAGAGATTGTTATTGTCATGGGCATTGTTACATATGCATTATTTTCACTTTTACTTTAAAAACTTTTGTAAAAGCAATACTTGTCCTTTATTTCCGGCCCTGGGCGTGGTTACATCTCCTTCTTGCAGGACGTATAACGCTGCTCGCGTTGTGAAGGGGTGGCGGCTGAACGCACGCCAAGGAGATGCCGTCGGATCATCTGCTGTCTTTCTGCTGCTGGCGAGCTGCCTGTTCTACTGATCTCTTGTCGTTGTTTTAAGAGATGGGAGCACATGATGCTTGTCTGCCAAAAGCAATCCAACAACTGCTAGGTTAGACATCAGTGGACTTGTTTTAAATGATGGCTCACTGCCTTGTCTCGCGTGACGTTGTAAAAACAATACTTGATCTTTATTTCCGGCCCCGGGCGTGGTTACATCTCCTTCTCGCAGGACGTATAACGCTGCTCGCATTGTGAAGGGGCGGCAGAGTCGATCGTTTTAAAGCCTGTACAGCCGCTGTCCTTTTGGCCACTTCGTGTCTCTGCTGCTCGCGTTGTGATCGCTTCTCCGTGATCCTAAATATACACCTGACCGAATTGTGTTTTCTTTGAAATTCAACTTGTCGTTGCTTTTACTGTTGCGGGAACACAGATTCTCATAGCGTAAGGTCCATTATTGTGTAAGTCTACGTCTTGTACATTGAATGATGCAAAGGAGAAAAGACTTTGGTTTCTGCTCTTTGCCTTTTATTTCTGACCTCGCTTTGTCCTGCTATTTTTTCAATTACATCTGGTCCGGGTGATTCATCTCCTTTTATTTGCGCTAAAGCAATCTTTTGCTCGTCGACGTTTCATTTATGACGTAATGTCCTTTATACGCTTTATATGTGCTGAGACCCCTGTATCTGTGTGTGCTGCGTGCCTTTACACTACTGATTTATTTTGCTGGCCGTGCTCTGATATTGCTTGTAAGTAGGGTGCGTCTTGCAAGAATCTCCCGTTCTTTATCCCCACGAGACGCTCCGTGGCCATTCTCTTTCGTCTCGCAGGTGCTTTATTTGTCTTCCGTGATCTTAATGTGAAGATCACGTATCGTCTCCTAGTCATTCCCTCCCACAGGATTTTTTTTTTTAAATAGAGAGATTTTTATTTAATGGATTTACTGTTTTATTTAGCATTTTCTGGCTCTGTTTAGAAGAATTTTGTTTTCTGTTTTTTTGTGTTGGGGTGTCTTTGCTGAGGATTGCATTTTAGATAACTCCTTTTTTTTGCCTTTTCAGAATTTATTTATTCATTTATTGTTAATACAATTTTTCATTTGTAAAAAAAAAAATGGTGTTCTTGAAAGTTTTCACTCTTCCTTTTTTAATGTAAAAGCCTACCCTTCATTTTGTGGCCTGGTAAGGCCTATAGCCTCCCATTTTCCTGGAGCCAGGCTTGCCTTGGAGTTAGAGACAAGTGTTATGTGGAGCCTGAGAATTTATATAAATTAGAAAAGAACTGGTAAGATGGCATTTTGTCTTAATGTCCAAAATGAATGCTGAACCATTAGAAATACACCAGGATGGCGTATGAATGTATGAACATCTCCTATACTGTATAAATAAATGTTATTCTTGTTAACTGCAACTTCATCTTCTCCATGTCGTACCTTTCATTAGAAAGCAATTTCATAGTGGCCATCATGTTAGTCACTGGGTGAGCGCATAATGGCGACTCCTGAGAGTTTTAGGAACACCCGAGTCTGACAGAGTTCTCGTGTATCCTGGCACAGTTTGGGATGAAGTCAGAGACAATATCTCGAAGAAGGAGCCAATTGAAGGATCGGGGAGACCCAATCCAAGAACATCACAGGAGGGAGAGACCTTCACAAAGCCCACCATACATCAGCACATCCTAGGACCATACAGTACAACTCACATAGCTGACACTTCAACACCTGTCATGAGTCACTTGCCGTCACCAACTTCCTTTGGACTTATGGCCGGCTTGGGCAGCTGAGATTATTCATATTCAGCACTGAGTCCCACTCATCACCAGGCAAATGGCGAGTAATGAATGCCCATATGGAAACAACAAGGGTTAGGGTGAACTACGGACAATAAACTCATGAATCTCTATTGTCAGAATAGCTGCTTTCACGCTGTGGGCCCAATCATGAAACGTTTTGAAAAGATTAGAATATCTTGATGTGAACACGGCCTCAATTCATGACTAGCCCAGCGTCCAGTAAGTAAGCCATAACAGGTCAAAATCAATTACCAGGCCAGCGTCTGTGCATAAATCAGGTCCAGAACGTTGCGGGCGATATCAAACTCAGGAACTCCTAGTCTTGGGAAGCACCTCGTTCCAATGACTCTAAGGATGGAGATCAAGAAAAGAAGAGGAACTGTGAGAGATGACAAAAATGAGTTTAGCTAAGACAGGTTTAAAAAATGAGAGAACATGAAGAAGTCAGCATCATGAGGACAACCACCACCATCACACCTGGCCCGGTTAAACCATTTTTGGGAGTGGCCAAAAATTCAGAGTACAGTAATCCCTCGCTATATCGCGCTTTGACTTTCGCGGCTTCACTCTATCGCGGATTTTATATGTAAGCATATCTAAATATTTTTCGCTGCTTTGCGGGTTTCTGCGGACAATTGGTCTTTTTACTTCCTGTACATGCTTCCTCAGTTGGTTTGCCGAGTTGATTTCATACAAGGGACGCTATTGGCGGATGGCTGAGAAGTTATCCAATCAGAGCATGCAGTTAAGGTTCCTGTGTGCTGATTGGCTCAGCGATGGAGCGGTGAATTCGATTCCGCTGCGTTAACCAGGAAGTCTCGTCTCGCTCATTCAGCATCAACGTGTTTCGCTGTGTAAAGAGTTCACTTTTGTGCTCTTTTGTGTTTATCTTTGTGCCTAGTCAAGCCCTTCATTATGACTCCAAAATGATCTGCTCCTGCTCCTGCTTCAGGGTCTGTGCCCAAGCGCCAATGGAAGATGTTAACGATTGCCGAAAAGGTACAAGTTTTTGATATGTTGAAGGAAGAGAACAGCTACACCGCTGTAGGATGCCATTGTGGCATCAATGAGTCCACGATTCTTTTTATTTAAAAAGTAGGAAAGGAATATAAGATCTACGGCCGCAGTGGGGCGCAAAATGAGTTGTAAGTGGACATAATAAGGCGGTAGTCTGGATGGAATCTGCTTTAGGGATTTGGATTGAAGAAGAACAACGGCGGTGCTACACAATCACCTGAAGAGACTCCTTTAAGGGCTGTAACGCTCTCCTTTGTGGTGCAGTAAAACTAAACTCCTCGTTATCGGACAAGTCGTCGTGTGAGTCATTGTTGGTGAGTAACCAGAATTAATTTTCTACTTACAGTACTTATATTACATGTACGTATGTTTAGTGTCACTGTACACACATTTACTATACACAATTTTTCTTGCATTGTACGTATTTATTGCTGGTGGCCTGTCTATCGTAATGGCTGTAACATATGTGATATCGGAGACGCTCGATGTCTTTAAAATAATATTTAGGTTTTACTGTATATAAACAGTGTGTTTACATACTGTCACAAGAACGAGACATGGACAGATAAAGGTTTGGGGCAGCCACCCGTATAATGTGGTATCCTGGCTGCAAAAGTCGTTTGAACAAATAATCAGCACTGAAGTGCATTCAACTGAGTCCAAAACAAGACTGAGGAAACAAAGGAAAAGGGGCAGGTTTTAAAGGGGGAGACAGGAAGTGAGGTCATATGGATCCGGCACGTGGTCTTCCACCATTGGTTCATAGCCGGACGTGACATCAGAGGGACTGGAGCTGGTGTGGCCGACTTCCATTGGCTCAGTCCCGGAAGTGATGTCAGGAGAGCCAGGTGAAATCCCCCGGGAATGGTCTACAGGCAAAGGAGATAAAGAGTCAGTGCCCTCTGCCACACCCCGGCATGCCTCCGAACTGCCTTCACTCAAGCCCTTCAGCTGCCTCCCATGCGCACGTGTGTGACAATACATAATTTCAACAAATCTTACCTAATATCTAAGAGAATACAAAGGGTTTATGCTGTATAACTGTGCGGGGAATATTTATAAGAGTGTGGGAGAGTTTATAAGGGCTTAAAATATATCAAAATAACCAAATGAACCTATGGTTTCTACTTCGTGGATTTTTACCTTTCGCGGAGGGTTTTGGAACGCAAACCCCGCGACCGAGGAGGGATCACTGTACATTTTTTCCAAGGAAGTGTAAATTTGATAGAACGTAACACAAATTCCAATCATAGCCAGCTTTGTATGTGCGACTGCTACGTGGGCATCATAGGCTGAATGTGTAAGAATGGAAAGCAGAAGAACGACTGGCACAATACACAATGAATTGATAAATACAAAAGAACTGGGGAGTAATGGAGGGGCTAATTGACCGGGTCCATTTATGGCACTGAACACCGGATGGAGATCAAGGTGCTTAACTTTCCAAGCACAATAAAGGAAAATGCAGCTTTTGAATGCTTCTAATAGCAGAAGAGAGTATTCGCCATCTTCACCTGCGAGGCAGATTCATTGTCTGTTTATACTAATGTGAGTTTGTGATAACGAAATAACAAAACAAGAGATGACATTTTGGTATCTCCCAGTAGATGGTTAGACTTACTTATGCAGAAACTCTCCGAAGAAGCAAGCAAACAGGCAGAAAAAGAAATCGATGACAACAAGTCTATAGATATCTCCGCCAACAAACGTCTCCCAGCACTGCAAAGAGAATTGAACATCAGTGAGTCATTAAGACAACAGCTCATATGTCACGTTTCTAACGCATTTGTCTCTTTATTTGATCATTTTCAGGAGCAACACACGTAAAGTAGAAACACAACTCTAAGAATCGGCCTGCCAGTATGTGCATGGATTAGGAGAATGGGAAGAACACGCCAACTCCATACTCGGGCATCGCTCATCCAACTGTTGTGTAATCAGAGAGGTAGGGGCCAGCCTTCATTTTATGACAGCCCATCAAAAACTTTACCCAGGGATAGACCCGTATTCACTAATTCGGTAAATTAATAATATGGAGGTGCCAGACAAACATGCATGTCTCTGGATTGTAACCGGAAAAAACACACACAAAAATGTGAGAAGAATGTCAGAAAATCACTGAAATTGGGAAACAAATGGGAATTGATCCCTGGTCCCCGGAGTTGTAAGTACCTGCGTGCCACTCCGTTAATGATTAGATACTACTACTACCACCATCGATCACAAGATTTTAGAAATCGCCTTAGTCAGTTGGTGGACCTCTCTGGAAGTGTCTGAAATTGGTTTGAGTCTTATTTGACAGGTAGAAAATTCTTTGTTAGTTGTGGTAATTAAACTTCAAAGACCCCTGATATTCTGTATGGTGGTCCACAAGGATGTCTGTCTCCTGGGTCAGCTGCTCTTTGCGATCTCCATGAAGTCAGGTTATCTCAAGGCTTACTTAACGTGACCTACCACAGCTCTGCTGACAACACACATCTATTTTTATCAACAGCGCCTGATGACCCCGACTCTCTTGTCTCAATGACCCCCAGTGTCTTTCTTGTCTTTCTGAATGGATGAGCAGTCATTTTCTCCAACTAAATAAGGAGAAATTAGAAATCTTAGTGATTGGCAAAAATGGATATAATGAGGGTATTAGAAATAAACATTCTTTACACTCCAAATCGTAACCTTAGATCTTCAAATGAGGGTCTGCTTATCCTTACCAAGAGCTAAACTTAAAAGAAGTGGTGAGGTGGCCTTCTGCTGTTATGCACCTAAAATCTTGAATAGCTGACCAATAGAAATTCGCCAGGCTAATATATATATGATATATACAATAAAAGAAACAGCTTAAAACCCGTTATTATAACATGGCTTTCTCATCGCTTCATTTTAGTGTAACCCTGATATTCTTGTATATGCATTGAATGATAATCTTTATTGTGGCGTCACAATCCGTACTAACCCAAACTCCCTCTGCTGTTCTTTGTCTGGTTTTCTGTGGTGGTGATCTGTGCCCCCACCACCCGATCAGGGCACCGTGCAGTCCCTACGTTGATAGATTGAAGGCCAGAGGTCCACATGACCATCATCATCATCGAATTCTTCCACATGGAGCCTGAAAACCATGAGGACTGATTGAGATCATTGATGTTAGGGGGGCTGGGTGGTCTCATGGCCTTGGAACTCCTGCAGATTTTGTTTTATTTTACCAGACAGTTTTTTTCTGTCCTCCTGGCCATCGGACCTTACTTTATTCTTTACTAGCAAAACACCCGCGCTTCGCAACGGCAAAGTACTGCATTAAAATTTTTATTAAGAAGAAAGGTAAACCTTTTTAAACTGAGGTACAATATACCAATAATTATTTGATAAGGATCTCTTTGTATACCACATTGTGAGTTCGGCCCTCCGGTTGTAATATGACCAAGCTGTGCGCTGAGCTCACTCTTGAGCATGTAACGTACAGTCGGCCATGTGAACAGTAATCTTGTCTCAAATCTCACAGCTTGGATTGCTGCTGTCGTAATCGGTTTGAGTTTCATGGTTTGTTTCAATGACGACAGTATTTGTAGGACTTGTTGTGTTGAAGAGACATTCGGCATCTGTCAAGCGTTGTAAGCACACAACCGGTTTCATCGATAACTTCACATCCAGCTTTGGAGAGTTTAAACATTCATAAACATCAAAGTGTCCACTACTCAAATCGTCACCTGTCAATCTAAGATGTTTAAGAGGCATTGGCGGTTGTCCAAAGGTGTAAAATATTTGGCCATTTCGGTACACTTGAAAGTGACAACCAAACAATTCAGCGGCAGCCATCAACTCACATGCAGATCCATAAGTGAAGGCCTTAAGCATTTCACTCTTCTAGTGCTCCTGTGTAGTCTAATTATCTCCTGTACGTCATCAGTCCACACCTTGAACCTGTCCAGTCATTCAATACATAAGACACAATGGATATCAAGAGTGAGCCTGATATGGCCGTGCAATATGTAACACAGAGAATGGAAAAGGCAGGTGCCATCTCTGGGCATGGAAACCACTCGGTAAGTGACAGTTCTTTGATCGATGGTGATCACCTCGATAGACATGTTAATGGGGGTACTGTGGGAATGATAAAGGAAATGGGTACCTGAACAATGTAAAGTAAGTCTAAAATACCTACACAATAACTATAATAGTAATAAATGAACAATAAAACAGCAGAGAAGCCGTGGATTAAATAAAAAGGCTGCAGTTATCAGCAGGGAGACGTGAATCCCGTGGCGAAGCAAGGAAGGGAATGTAGAGACCGGAGCGACGGACAGTCTTATATAGGCAGGCAGCCAACAACGTGGGAGATGTTGAGATGGGGGACCCAATGCCACCTCACACGGTGACCGAGCTGCAGGCTATGGACGTATATATGTACGTAAGTAGGATTCAGTTAGCGTTGGGAACCCGCGTACCAAATTTTTTGAAGATGGGCCCATAAGTAACAAAGACTGTTGGAAAGTTCAATATGGCGGCCGACAGTGGCATCATACCACCGAAATAAGTACGTACATTGGTTTCGGTTAGCGCAGGGAAGCCGCCTACCAAATTTCGAGAAGATGGGGCCATAAATAAGAAAGTTCAACATGGCGGACGTTATCGACCGTTATGACCGTTACGTGTAGAATTGCGAAATGAAACCTGCTTAACTTTTGTAAGTAAGCTGTAAGGAATGAGCTGCCAAATTTCAGCCTTCTACCTACACAGGAAGTTGGAGAATTAGTGACGAGTCAGTGACTGAGTGAGGGCTGTGCCTTTTATTGGTATAGACTAATTAGCATTGTCTAATTATATATTTATATTTTTTCTTTTTTCTTTCTTCATCTTTTTAAAGCACTTTAAGATACATCATTTGTATGAAAACATGCTATAGAAATAAAACCAAATGTTGTTGTTTCTGCTACTGAAGTCAAGAACCGATCATCTCTTCTCTTCAGTACAAGGCATGTAAAACAAGACCACCATGTTGGGTCAGGCAGAGGCTTTCAAGTTCAGGACTCCTGTAGGCTGCAGGTTTGTTGTCTCAAGCAACTCCATCTTGTAATTGGACGCCTACCTAATTAACTCTTTGAGGGCTGAATATTTTTTCCAAAGATCTCAGTTTCCTGAAATTGTTTCATATATACAGTAAATCAACATAAAACGTCTCTTGCTGTGCATGCTGTAGTTGATATCGGTGTCTGTTCACGGTTTCTGGCAGTTGCGTGGGGCCAGAGGTGGCAGTCACAGTGCGACACAATGCGGTTTGTACCTCGTGTCATCGGAAGTGGTGGTCCTCCCAGGCGAACGTTGCTGTAAGCGCATCAGCTACACAGACGTGTTCAGCACCACGATCAGCTGATGCTGGTACTTCACTTTCGTTTTCGATCTCCAACTCCAGATCACGGAGTCTGAGAAGTCTGATTTAACGATAGTACACAAAACGCCATCCACAGAGAATTTTGCTTTGCCCATTCGCTTTGGTCTCTCGCCAGATCTCTTTGCTACTCATGCACTCGCAGGGAATCGAGGTCAGATCACTGAAGCTAACTTTCCTTCTAGCAAAGAGAGTCAAACTAAAATAGAACAGTGAGTTTAGTCGCAGTTTATAGCTGATTCCTGTCCGCTACCCCTGAATTTCGACAAAAGTCAAAAGATTAAAGTAAGTTATTATTCCACAGCTTTAACCTTACAGTGTCAACTTAGAGATGACAAAAATGGAGTTACAATATTTTTATTGGAATGGAGTAAGCATCTAATTTAGTTTAGGGTTTGTTTACCTAGCGCGTTTAGGGTTTTCATGTTCACGACGATTCTGTATCCCCTTTAATGGATGCTCTGGCTATTTAAGCTGTGATTCACTAATTAACCCGGTGATGGATTGGTGTCTTGTTCCTGTCATGCTCCCCTCTGCTATGTGGCGTAGGCCCTAACACGACCCTGCTCTGGACTAAGAAGGTTAGACAATGACACGACAAAAGTCACTACTAGGGTTACAATTAAAGAAGCAGCCTCCATGAGAAAAGGTGAATTCAAAAAAAAAAAATAGAAATATCACAAAATGTATTTTAAATTGATTTATCTTATAACAAACCCCTTATAAAGACAAAAAAAAAACATTAAAAAGTGTCCAAATTTGAGCCTCCCCTAAATTAGCAGTCAGGTAAAGCCAAGTGGGCACCGCTCTGTCACAGATTACAGGGGCTTCACTGTCTGCACCCTTTATTGTGCTGCAGATTTTATTTGAAATTGAAATTTGCACCCATCAACCTACACTTTATACCCTAAAATGACAGAAAGGTCTGTAAATGTATTTACAAAATAGCCCAAAAGAAGCTCTAACAGGAACAAACACACATAGATTACTTGTCTTCAACATGTCCTGGGGTGACACTTGGTGACACTGCCATTTTAAACAAGTTATTCCTCTCAGTCCTGGATTGGGGCCTAGAAGCGGACGTGTGATTGGAGATGACAGACCCATAACCCCCATTTCAGACCTTGGTGGTCTTCCTCTTGTGTTCTCGTCACTCCTCGAGCCCTGAGGTGCACTGGTGAGTCCTGACGGTGGGATTAGGTGGCCAGCTGGTCCAGGATGGTTGTAATGTGGGGCTAACAGAAGTTACGCCCCTTTGGTACAATTTACTAATTCAAAAAGCAGGCGTGTGAATACGTCTGGGTGAATAGCTTAGATCGCGTGTGTCGTGTCCAAAACGGAGTTTTGTTTTTGATGCAAGTATTGTTGTGTTCTCGGTTTATTACACAGCACTCGTAATTGTGTCAATGTGCTGGGCTTCAGAGTGGATGTGATGGATAAAGTGAATTTAACTAAAGTGAAGAGCGCACACACACACACACACACACACTACAGTACTCACTGGTATTCCAGAGTTCACCACTTTGTCCAGCCAATAGTAACAAAGCACCCCTATGATTGACATCTTCAGCAGGACATTTCTAGGCAGAAACAAAAATAAAAGATTGCAAAATTGAGTTATGTTTCAGACAGAAAAATAGACAGCAAGTCAGGAAGAATCTAAGATATTTACTGTACAATAAAACACTAAGGTCTGTGTGTCCAGTCACTCCTTCTGAGCAATCTGATTGGTCAGCTTTGGCAGCGCAGCTCTAGTTAGTCGAGCGAGAGACGGACGAGGAGGAGAAACGGCGTAGCAGTCGCCTTCAAAGACAGCGGCTATAAAAGCGGACAAGAGGCGAGGAAGGCGTCTCGACACTTAAAACACCTAAATGGCAGTCTCCTATTTCAAATGTTTGCCACCGGAAAAGATGGAAGGGACTACTAAACAACTGTGGCGCCCAAACTCAAATTTCACTAATAAAGGGGGCCAAGTCCCAACAATGCCTCTTAGGGGTACGTCACTAATAAAGTACAGGTTGGGTTATTAAATAAAACTTCCTAAGAGGAAAATGTTCGGGACAACACAGGTCTAGACAGGCTCAAGGGTGTGGATTTCTATACCAGACCAACACAGAGACACACATTCAACTTTGTCACGTCACTTCATTTTCCTAACCTGCTTATTCCAGACCAGGGTTGTGGGTGGGGGGCTGAAGCCAATCCCAGAAAACACAGGGCGCAAGGCAGGAACAAACCTGGGACAGGGCGCCAGTCAATCGCCAAGCAAGCACACACGCAGGTCAGTAGGGCACTGGCAGTCCACCTAACCTGCATGTCTTTGGACAGTTGGAGGAAACGAGAAAGAAGGGAGAACCCGAGACGCAAACCCAGATGTTCTTACTGCGAGGCAGCAACGTGACCATTGAGCCACCATGCCACCCCATTCAACTTTGTATATTAGATAAAATCTACTTCTTCTTTCGGCTGCTCCCATTACGGGTCGCCACAGCGGATAATCTTGTTCCATATCTTCCGTTCCTCGTCATCTTGCTCTTTCACACCCTTCTCCCAATATAATCAGCATCTCTCCTCTGCACAGGTCCAAACCAACATCATCTCGCCTCTCTGACCCTCTAATGTCCTCATTTCTAATCCTGTCCATCCTCATCACACCCAATGCAAATCTGCACACCTTTAACTCTGTCACCTCCAGCTCTGTCCCCTGTGCCACCGTCACCAGCCCATATAACATAGCTGGTCTCACTACCATCCTGTAGACCTTCCCTGTCACTCTCGCTGATACCCGTCTGTCACAAATCACGCCTGACACTCTTCTCCACCCACTCCACCCTGCCTGCACTCTCTTCTTCACTTCTCTTCCACACTCCCCATTACTCTGTACTGTTGATCCCAAGTATTTCAACTCCTCCACCTTCACCAGCTCCCTCACCACTCCACTGACCTCCCTCTCATTCACAAACATGTGTTCTGTCCTGGTGGTCCTACTGACCTTCATTCCTCTCCTCTCATATCTCCACCTCTCCAGGGTCTCCTCAACCTGCAGATCACAATGTCATCAGCAAACATCACAGTCCACGGGGACTCCTGTCTAATCTCGTCTGTCAGCCTGTCCATCACCATTGACAATAAGAAAGAGCTCAGAGCCGATCCCTGATGTAATGCTACCTCTGTCACTCCTACCACAGACCTCACCACAGTCACACTTCTCTCGTACATATCCTGTACCACTCTCACGTACTTCTCTGCCACTCCCGACTTCCTCATACAATACCACAACTCCTCTCAGTCACCTTGTCAGATGCCTTTTCCAGGTCTACAAAGACACAATGCAACTCCTTCTGACCTTCTCTAAACTTCTCCATCAACACCCTCAGAGCAAACATCTCATCTCTGGTGCTCTTTCCTGGCATGAAACCATCCTGCTGCTCACTAATCATCACCTCATTTCTTAACTGAACTTCCACTACTCTTTCGCATAACTTCATGCTGTGGTTCATCAATTTTATCCCCCTATAGTTACTGTAGTCCTGCACACCCCACTTATTCTTAAATATCGGCCCACCAGTCCACTTCTTCTCCAGTTCCCATCATCCTCTCACTTTCCAAGATTCCATTAAACAAACTGGTTAAAAACTCCAGATTGTTAGAAGAAGTACTAACAGTACTGGTGGCGGTCGTTGTTGACCCGGGGCTTGACTGATCCGGTATGAAACTTTGTATTGTTGTCTGCATATTGATTTGGTAAGCTTTTACACCGGCTGCCCTTCCTGATGTAACCCTCCCCATCTATCTGGGCATGGGACCGGCACGAAGAAACACTCTGGTTTGTGCGTCCCCTGTGCCAGGGTTATGTATATTAGATAAAATAGAAAGGTAAAATGAATGTGATGTAGTGTTGATGATATACAGTGGTGTGAAAAACTATTTGCCCCCTTCCTGATTTCTTATTCTTTTGCATGTTTGTCACACAAAATGTTTCTGATCATCAAACACATTTAACCATTAGTCAAATATAACACAAGTAAACACAAAATGCAGTTTTTAAATGATGGTTTTTATTATTTAGGGAGAAAAAAAATCCAAACCTACATGGCCCTGTGTGAAAAAGTAATTGCCCCCTGAACCTAATAACTGGTTGGGCCACCCTTAGCAGCAATAACTGCAATCAAGCGTTTGCGATAACTTGCAATGAGTCTTTTACAGGCTCTGGAGGAATTTTGGCCCACTCATCTTTGCAGAATTGTTGTAATTCAGCTTTATTTGAGGGTTTTCTAGCATGAAGCGCCTTTTTAAGGTCATGCCATAGCATCTCAATTGGATTCAGGTCAGGACTTTGACTAGGCCACTCCAAAGTCTTCATTTTGTTTTTCTTCAGCCATTCAGAGGTGGATTTGCTGGTGTGTTTTGGGTCATTGTCCTGTTGCAGCACCCAAGATCGCTTCAGCTTGAGTTGACGAACAGATGGCCGGACATTCTCCTTCAGGATTTTTTGGTAGACAGTAGAATTCATGGTTCCATCTATCACAGCAAGCCTTCCAGGTCCTGAAGCAGCAAAACAACCCCAGACCATCACACTACCACCACCAGATTTTACTGTTGGTATGATGTTCTTTTTCTGAAATGCTGTGTTCCTTTTACGCCAGATGTAACGGACATTTGCCTTCCAAAAGTTCAACTTTTGTCTCATCAGTCCACAAGGTATTTTCCCAAAAGTCTTGGCAATCATTGAGATGTTTCTTAGCAAAATTGAGACGAGCCCTAATGTTCTTTTGCTTAACAGTGGTTTGCGTCTTGGAAATCTGCCATGCAGGCCGTTTTGCCCAGTCTCTTTCTTATGGTGGAGTCGTGAACACTGACCTTAATTGAGGCAAGTGAGGCCTGCAGTTCTTTAGACGTTGTCCTGGGGTCTTTGTGACCTCTCGGATGAGTCGTCTCTGCGCTCTTGGGGTCATTTTGGTCGGCCGGCCACTCCTGGGAAGGTTCACCACTGTTCCATGTTTTTGCCATTTGTGGATAATGGCTCTCACTGTGGTTCACTGGAGTCCCAAAGCTTTAGAAATGGCTTTATAACCTTTACCAGACTGATAGATCTCAATGACTTCTGTTCTCATTTGTTCCTGAATTTCTTTGGATCTTGGCATGATGTCTAGCTTTTGAGGTGCTTTTGGTCGACTTCTCTGTGTCAGGCAGCTCCTATTGAAGTGATTTCTTGATTGAAACAGGTGTGGCAGTAATCAGGAAATTGAACTCAGGTGTGATACACCACAGGTAGGTGATTTTTAACAAGGGGGCAATTACTTTTTCACACAGGGCCATGTAGGTTTGGATTTTTGTTCTCCCTAAATAATAAAAACCATCATTTTAAAAACTGCATTTTGTGTTTACTTGTGTTATATTTGACTAATGGTTAAATGTGTTTGATGATCAGAAACATTTTGTGTGACAAACATGCAAAAGAATAAGAAATCAGGAAGGGGGCAAATAGTTTTTCACACCACTGTATAGTGTGATTGACAGGACAGCTTTGGACACAAATATAAAAGTAGGACCTGGTCAGTGTGAGGATTACAAACAGTCAGGTCACTTACACTCCGTACTCTGGAGTGTTTTAAAGTGCTCTGGACTGGCATTCTGCAGCATTATACCAGATGAAAGTGACCGGGCACAAGAGAGACAAAGGCAAAGCAGAGCGGGACCCACCTCAGAATGAGCGTGTAGAGCTCGTGCCGTGGGAAGGTGAAGAACTCGATGTTCCTTAGCAGGCTGTACAGCAGGGGTACAATGAGATTGATGAGGGACACGACGATTGGCAGGAGCAGCGTGGAGGCCTCTTTGGTCAGATCACTTCTGTTGTTCCACGGAGAAGACTGTGAAATGAAGGAAGATGAACAGGAGCGTCAGTTTTCATTGATCGTCACACTACAAAGTGTGCAGGACCGGTGACAATGACAGCCAATCAGGGAGGGGTAAAGGCTGGCAGCTCTTGACGTCTGCTGCATCAGCTGATGAGTGAGCAGTGGCATTAAAGTGCACATTTCAGTCCAAGAAAACTGTATTCCTTTGCCTCCGCTGTAGATCTTGTTTCTGTTTGAATCTTTTTTGCGTTTGACCACCAAAAGTCACATCCAAGCTGTAGTCAGAGATAAAATGTAGGTGTAATGGAGAGTGATATCTAAGCATACTGTATAGGTTAACCATTTTCTTTATCAATGTCTAACAATTTCTAATTGTAAAATGTTTTACCTGGCAGGGAAGCTGGATGAGCCAGTTGTTATGTGGGCACATTTATGTATGGAATTAAAATGAAATGCAATTGGGAATTGAGCCCTTACCTAGAAGGGAGGCCAGAATGATGGAAGGATCAGGGCAGTTAGCCTGTTCAGTAGTGTATATACTCCCCCGGCACGCTAGGGGGCAGCATCCATGTGTCGCTGCTCTCATTTTCCAGGCCACGTGGGGCAGGCTGGTAATTGTAGTCTCATGGGACAGCCATGCTTGGTGTCGTGGATGCCACACCAAGGGGACCAACCAGGATTGACTGTCCCCACTTTATGACACTTTGGCCTGACCCAGAAGTACCTCCACCTCTGGATTTTACCCAAACAATGAAAGTAATTCCAGGGTTTGGCTTTTAAAGGGGCCCAATGCCTCACCTTGGGGAGTCGGAAAACGGCAGGCAGTGGACAACACTTGTGTGGAGGAAGAGGAGCTGGGAGGAAGATAAGAAAGATGACAGTGACACCGTCCCTGTATATACAGTGCTGTGTAAGGTATCTGAACAAAATAAAAATGATTACATTTGACCTTATGACTGTATGTGCCAGCTGTCTCCGGGATTTGGGGCTCAGAGACGCACCCCATCTTTCACAGGGTTCATTATATTGAAATGCAGTACATGTGTAGGAGGAACATTTGATTTTGGCACAGTTTGATTGTGTCATCATCAAAGACACATCAACCAAACCATCCATTGCTTTTCACTACAACACACAATTTTATTGTCAGTTTAAAAGGCAACGCAAGAGTGCAGTGCATTTTAATTCAATGCACGTGTCACACATGGGCATCAAAGGATCTCCATATGGGCTCTGTCGAGGTATGTAATAACCCGCCGGGACGAGAGAGGACGCCGTCGCTAACATTGTCATCTCCTTCTTTCCCCTAAGTGCCCATAAACCGCCCAGTCGAGGGTACCTGACTCCACCCCTTCCATAAAAGCCCCGGCTTCCCAGGAGGAGGCATCATTTTGGCAACAGCAACCTGTCAGA
Organism: Polypterus senegalus; assembly: GCF_016835505.1. Classification (NCBI taxonomy): domain Eukaryota; kingdom Metazoa; phylum Chordata; class Cladistia; order Polypteriformes; family Polypteridae; genus Polypterus; species Polypterus senegalus. Next base: position 161,062,579 of record NC_053166.1, on the reverse strand, counting down.
TAGAACTTCTGTCTCCCAGCTTGTGGCTTGAAGCCAAATACTTTACTTAGTTGCCTTTTGTAGCCTGAAAAACTCTGGACAAATATGCTGAGGAGTGTGTCATTTGTGGTGACAAGATATTAAACGGTATGGCATGGCTGGCACCTCAGATTTCCCTAATTTGCACTTTCTATCACTTCTGCACCTCACCGTCAAGGGAGAGCAGCTGATAAAGGCAGACTAGAAATTGCAGTCCCTTGCGGTTCATTTAAATGTGCTTTGGCGAAGGTGGTTTGTTTTTCCTGTGATTATTAAGCTCTTTATTTTTTGTGGATTTATTGGTTTTGTTAACTCTTTGCTAATATTTACTGGATTACACATGGATTGGCATTTTGGGACTTGTTCACTTAAGGATTGCCTTTCTGGAAAATCCTTTTTGCCTTCTTTTTGCGGTATTTTCATTCCTTTTTATAAAGATTCTTTCTTGCTGCACTCTTTACAAACCAGGGGCGGATGGTTATCCTCTCCTTTGTGCAGCATTTTGATTATTTTTTGGGGCAATCCCTCATTTTTGAAGACTTTGAAGCCAAAATGCCACTTGGCCAGGTGATGGTTCAAGCCGGACTTTCCAGGGGTCACTCAGGCTGCTGTTACGTCCTCTTTTAGTGAGGTGAACAATTTGAATGCTAAAGTGAGAGCTGCTGCTGACCTGGTCGCCCCTGAAAATCCTCCATCACTGTTATACTGTGGAAGACCCAAAGAGTGTCTGATCTAAAGAGAACTTGGCGGAGAGCGGAGCGTAAATGGAGAAAAACTAAACTAATAGTTCACTAGGAAATATTGAGGGCTACAATAACAGAATACGACAACACAGTCCGTCTGGAGAGGCTGTGCTACTTCTTCAAAATTATAAACAACAATGCTGGTAATCCCAGAGTTTTATTCTCCACTATTGATCTTCTGCTAAACCCTGGTCACTCAATGGAATGCCTCCAAAACCTTCCAGTGAAACTTGTGAGGCTTTTGCTGTATTTTTTAAACACAAAATGAATGATACAGTAATCCCTTCTCGATCGCGGGGGTTGCGTTCCAGAACCCCCCGCGATAGACGAAAATCTGCGAAGTAGAAACCATATGTTTGTGTAGTTATTTTTAGATATTTTAAGCCCTTATAAACTCTCCCACACTGTTAACATTATTAGAGCCCTCTAGACATGAAATAACACCCTTTAGTCAAAAGTTTAAACTGTGCTCCATGACAAGACAGAGATGACAGTTCTTTCTCACAATTAAAAGAATGCAAATAGATCATCTTCTCTTCAGGAGCAGAGAATTTCAGAGAGAGCGCTCGCAAAGAAAAGCAAACAATCAAAAAATCAATACGTGTGCTTTTAAGTTTGCCACGGCAGGAGCGTCAGTATCTTTTAAGCAAACAGCCCCTCTGCTCACAGCCCCTCTGCTCACATCTCCTCTGTCAGGCGCAGAGAACGTCAGAGAGAGCGCGAGATTAAAGCAACAATCAAAAAATCAATACGTGTGCTTTTGTGCTTTTAAATATGCCGAGCACCGCAATAAAGCAGCATTTTTTTTAGAGGAGCGTCGGTATCTTTTAAGCAAACAGCACCTCTGCTCACAGCCCCTCCGTCAGGCGCAAAGAATGTCAGAGAGGGTGAGAGAGAGGCAGAGACAAGCAAACAATGAAGCTCCGCGCGGGATGCATATCTTATAGCATTGAGGAGTTTTAGTTAATATGTAATACATGCTCTGATTGGGTAGCTTCTAAGCCATCCGCCAATAGCGTCCCTTGTATGAAATCAACAGGGCAAACAAACTGAGGAAGCGTGTAGCATAAATTATAAGACCCACTGTCTGCAGAAATCCGCGAACCAGCGAAAAATCTGTGACATACTGTATATTTAGATGTGCTTACATTTAAAATCCGCGATAAAGTGAAACTGCGAAAGTCAAAGCGCGATATAGCGAGGGATTACTGTATTACAAATAATAAAGTACATCCCCCCTCCCCTATAGCTGATCCTATTAAATTTCGGCATTCCATTTTAAGTGAATTAAATTCTTTCGCCAGGACAGATTTACCCGATCTATGTAGAATAATCTCTCCACCTGCGTCCTTGGCCCAATACCAATGAGCTTTTTCAAAGAAGTATTGATTAATTGATTGAATTGATAGTGTGCTTGGCCTAGTAAAGTTGTCGTTAGATTCGGGGTCTTCCCAGACTGTCTTAAGACTGCTGTTGTTAAACCCCTGCTCAAGAAAAATAATCTCGACTCCTCTGCTTTTGACAATTTTAGGCCCGTTTCTAACCTGCCTTTCTTAAGTAAAATCCTAGAAAGGGCCGTCATCTGAATAAACCTGCTATTCTTGATATGTTTCAGTCGGGTTTTGGAGCAAATCACAGTACAGAAAGTGCACTTGTTAAAGTAGTAAATGACTTGTGGGTGTTAATGCGGACAAAGGCCGTTTATCTGAACTCATCCTCTTAGGCCTGAGTGCCGCATTTGATACCATTGATCACAATATTGTTAGAAATCGCCTTAGTCTGTGGGTGGGCCTCTCTGGCAGGATCTGAAATTGGTTTGAGTCGAACAGGTAGAACATTCTTCATTAGTTGTGGTAATTATACTTCGAAGACCCCATATATTCTACGTGGTGGTCCACAAGGATCATCTCTCCTGGGTCTGCTGCTCTTTTCAGCCTCCATGAGGTCAGATTATCTCGAGGCCTAACGTGAGCCACCACAGCTCTCTGTATTTATCAACAGCGCCTGATGACCCCGACTCTCTTGGTTCACTGACCCCAATGTCTTACTTGTGTTTCTGAGTGGATGAGCAGTCATTTTCTCAAACTAAATAAGGAGAAAACAGAAATCTTAGTAATTGGCAAAAATGGATATAATGAGGGTATTAGAAATAAACTTGATGCATTAGGCTTAAAGGTCAAGACGGAGGTAAAGAATTTAGGGGGAATTACTGACTCGGACCTCAATTTTAAATCGCATATTAATCAGATTACCAGGAGAGCATTTTTCAGTTAAGAAATATAGCAAAGGTTAGATCCCTTATAACTTTGCAAGATGCTCAAAAATTAGTTCACACTTTTGTTTTTAGGCGACTCGATTACTGTGACGCACTCCTCTCAGGACCACCCAAAATAAGACATCAGTGCAGAATGGAGCTGCCAGAATATTCACTAGGAAAAGATAATCGGAGCAGATCACACCAGTCTTAGCGTCGTTACACTGGTTGCCCGTGTCATTTAGAATGGACTTTAAAATCCTGCTGATGGTTTACAAAGCCTTCAATCATCTGCTTCATCTTACATCTCAGAATGGCTGTCACCTTCCACTCCAAATCGTAACCTTAGGTCTTCAAATGAGGGTCTGCTTAGAATTCCAAGAGCTAAACCTAAAAGATGTGGTTCGGGCGGCCTTCTGCTGTTAGGCTCCTAAAATCTGAAACAGCTGACCGACAGGAATTCACCAGGCTAATACAGTGGAGCACTTTAAAAAACTGCTAAAAACCCAATATTGTAACGTGGTTTTCTCGTAGCGACATTATAGTATACCAGTAATGGCGTAGTGCACGATAACGTGCAGTGAATACACTTGACTCCTAGTTTTCCTCCTCTTTCTTTCTCTGTACGTTTATCGTTCGTTTGCTCAGAGGTTGATGTGCTTGCTGCTTTCCGATCAGCTCTTCTCTTTTCCACCCTAGTGGTCCGCTTCTTCTCTTCTTTCGTTGGCATCTTTTCGCGTTAAAACTGATTAAGTCAGTGTTTGCGTTGCAATTCGTTAGTTCAGTTTTTCTTTAATTTTTCACTTAAACTGGCACTTAAGTCTTCAATCTGCCTCAAGAATGATTTAACATATGAAGAGGTAGGGGAAGTGACAGCAAAGGTGGTAGGGAATGAGAACGGCGCCCTTATTTATGCATGCGCCACAACTTCTGAGAGTTGATTCTACAATAAAATAAAATAAAAATAAAAAGAGAATAACCTTGGAGGTCAATCATCACCCCGAAAGCGGACAGGAGACGTCACATAGTATATGAGTACCATTTTCAGGTCAATAGTTTAAATGGGGTGGCACGGTGGTACAGTGGTAGCGCTGCTGCCTTGCAGTACAGAGACCCATCTGGGTTCATTTCCTGGGTCCTCCCTGCCTGTGTGGAGTTTGAATGTTCTCCCCGTGTCTGCGTGGGTTTCCTCCAACAGTCCAAAGACATGCAGGTGAGGTGCATTGGCGATCCTAAATTGTCCGCTTGGTGTGTGTATGTGTGCCCTGCAGTGGGCTGGCGCCCTGCCCGGGGTTTGTTTCCTGCCTTGCGCCCTGTGTTGGCTGGGACTGGCTCCAGCAGACCCCTGTGACCCTGTAGAGAGGATATAGTGGGTTGGATGATGGATGGATGGCTGGATGGTTCAAGTTGTTTGTGTGCTACAGGTGATTTAAAATCCTGGACAGACAAACGGATGTGTTGTTGTCGTCACTTTATACGAATCGCATCTTGCTGTTCTTGTGTGCTTCTTAATCACGACAAAAACAAAATGGTATTGCAGTAAAATATAACAATAACAAAATGAACAAAACTATTTCAGTTCTCTATGATTTAAAAACTGTAGTAAAAATGGACAGACAACTCAGAAAAAAAAAATGTTTGGACCACGTGTGGACCATAACAGCTTCACGGTGTCACTTACGTTGACGTTGTAAAGGCACAGGAAGTAGACAGCAGCACCGCAACCAATGGCCAACCCGCTAGAGACAAACCAGGCCAGCAGGTGGCGCCCAAAGCGCTTCATCCGCTCGTCGAAGGTCATGCAGAGTTTCTGCTGCAGGTGTTCAGAGAGTAACTCCTGGAGGCAGAAGAAGCGAAAAGCAAAAACACAAAATGCATCCATCAGAAGAAATACGAGACCTCAAGGACATGTAGTGACAGAGGCTTCTTAGGACTGGCACAAGGTGACTTCATGCAGAAGATGGGACAGGAGCCCAGGGCAGAGTTTCATACGTGGCAAGCCGGGGAAAGCTGGCGTAGCTGATGGAAGTTGTCCCTTTGTGTGATGTTGGCAAATTAAGTTCATTAAATCAGTCCCAGCTCCTCTACGTTTGTTTGGTGCCCTGAGGTTCTTTGATGTGTTGCTTGATATTCACAATCATTTTAGGTTTATCCCTTAAAATGTAAGTGACTGTTGAAATAAAATTAATTACAAAATCAGCTTGAAGGAGAGAGAAACAATGAGAAGGAGAAGTGAGAGAAAAACATGGTGTGGTAGCTTCATCTCAGCTTAGGAACGAAATAAATCCTGCTGGTAAAACTAAAGTGGGCCAGGCTGTCCAGGGTTCAGTCAGGGTTTACCCCCTGGCTCAAGTGTCGTTTCTTTATCTTGCTGCTGTTTTTTAATGTGGAGCCATCGGGAACAAGACCACCTAATGATGCAGCTGGGGAACTGCTAGGAGCTGGACTTAATACTATGGCTTTGGCACTGAGGTAGCGCCTGACTTTTTAATTGTGCCTCACCCTGTCATGTAGGGGTGGAGCCGAATCTGAATACGCTATTGGGTTAAGCGCAGATAGTGGATTTTTAGAAATACTGGGGCTCCGCCCCTACTCGCTTCACTCAATAGTTATTACTCTTTCCATATGTATATAGCGTCGCAGAACTTTTTTTTGCAACTTTTTGCACCATTTGTTGACTTGTTTATGTACTTGTTGTGTTCTACGTATACAGCATGTCTGCACTGAAGGAGCTGCTTTTACTCTCATTGTACATGTGTGTAGTGACAATAAAAGGCATTCTTCTTCTTCTTCTTCTTCTTCTTCTTCTTCTTCTTCTTCTTCACTCGCCAATCCCCGGGCGGGCGCTATACACGCTAGTCCAGTGTTTCCCAAACTCGGTCCTTGGGACCCCCTGTGGCTGCAGGTTTTTGTTCCAACTGATTCCTAATCAGTGACAACACCTGATAACACTGATCTCATTTAATTAGCTGGTATTATTTGTCTTTTATTCGACATTCAGAAAAGCAGAGCAGCATGATTTTTACATTTATAAGACATTTATAAATATTTCTGCTTTTGCTATAGATTTAAATGCTTAACTCTGTTTTGTTGATTTCATTATATTTTGCCCTTTCTGTGTGCAGTTTTTCCCCATTGTTGTATCTTAATAATGACAATTTAAAACGAGCAGAACAGACACACTGAATAATCAAAGGCTGCAGCAAGTACTTTAGAGTCAGACCCACTAATTAGTAGATAATGGATTAATTAAACAATTAAACACCTTGAAAAGTAGAATGAAAATCAAGATGAAAATACTGTTAAAAAGAAAAAAAATACATTATTCCTTTATAACTGTTTGGTACATTTAAATTTTTTTCTTTTTAGCAAACTTACTTTTCTAATTTCTATATTGTTCCCTAAACACAGAACTTGGGAAATATCTGTTCCCTTAATTAGCCGAGGAGTTCAATTAAAAACAGAAGCTGGTTGGAACAAAAACCTGCAGCCACAGGGGGTCCCCAGGACCGAGTTTGGGAAACACTGCGCTAGTCACTTCAAGGCTCTGCCGCTCGCGTATCGGGAAGCGGATGTACAATTTCAACAGATTGTTATTTTCATAGAAATTGTTACATATGCATAACTATTTTACATTACAACGAGTAATTAACCTTATTAAAAAACAGTAAAACGTAATAAATTGAAAGAAAATTATATTTCATATTGTGCATTCGTTGCGTTATACGTTTTCGTTCTGTTTGACTTTGAAATTAACACACAAATACTTTTTAAACTTACACTTTTACTGTAAAACTTCAGTAAAAGCAATTTTTTAAAATTAACTTTTCGTCAATATCGCATTGAATTTTGATTTGGACTTTCATTGTGACAACGCAACGTATAACCGGCCGTGAGTGAAATTCATTTCTTTCTCTCTATTAAGTAAACTGACTTTTTCGAATGTTTGTCCCTGTGTTTTGTTAATTGTCTTTGCAAAAGCTCTTCTAACGGGAAACTGTAAACGTTTTAATACGAATGGCGTATCAAGATCTCCTTTGGTGTTTAATGTTAGATGGACCTTTCTTGATGCCTGTTAAAATTTTACATGTCAGAATTGCTTGACCGATTTGGCACACAACTAATCGTGTCCCATTGCATAGCCCATCACTCAGACATAAATTACACAATTACATCACGATACGTTCTTCTTTCTACAGTAATTCGGCCAGTGGAAGACCAGACGGCGTTAACGGTTGTAGATATTCTTCGTGATATTGTAAGTTGATGTTTTCATCTTCCGCACCATCACCACCAACTATTTCAGCAGAGTCTATTGATACGCATTTAACCGATTAGCTGTGTAACCAATCAACGATTTTCCCGTTAATTCATTTGACTCGGTGCTAGGATTCACCTTGTACTCATTTTTTCTGTTGCTAACCCTTTGGGATAAAGTCTAAAATAAGATTTGGACATGATACATCTTCTTTTATTGGGAACTTAACTCTTTTAGGGCTAATGTCAACTTTTGTCAACAGCAGGGCAATAATCAGCTGTAGACGTCGACAAAACTCGCCATCACGTTACGGTAGACCACCTTTGCTAGGAGGACTGTTAGACTCATTGACTTGACATCGAATCCCTGTGTGTGTGTGTGTGTGTGTGTGTTGAGGAGCGTAGAGTGAACAACATCTAGAATGGCATTGATGTCGAATAAAAAAGCAAAGCGATTGTGCAAAGCAAAATATTCTTTGGGCATTATTAATTTTTTTTTTGCTTTATGCATATTATTGCTATGTCAGACGGACTTATCAAACTCCGATTTTGACGCAAGTGATCTGGAAATCAAAAACGAAAGGCAGGAAGCTGTTTTTCTTTCTGGGAAGTGCCTTTCAGAATATAAATGGTTAGACAAACAGGTATGTAGTAAGTATGTAAGCCGTGTTACAGATGATCTTAGAAAGCTAATGTTTAATGTTAGTTAGTTTTGGGGAACAATATTCAGACCCGGGAGAAAAATGAAAACATAATTAGCCCTGAAAGAGTTAAAGTGAGGAAAACGTTAAAAATTATAAGAGCCGAGAACGCAGGAGCTGTGACTGACTAAAGCATTTACGCGAATGAGAGGTGAGAGGACCGCAGGTGTCGGCCGTGAACTGGAAATGGTGGAGAGGAGGGCGGGACTTGATCTGATCTCTTGGTAATAGTCTTGTCTTGTCTCAAGATTTTCTTTCATAATACAAAGAATTATTTCGTACTATTTTTTTTGCCATTTATTTGCATTCGGAAGAAATAACGTCAAATCAAATAGGCGCCGTCCGTGTCTGCCTGCTGCCCCGTTGAAACGAGCAAGCGGTAAGGCTCCGCTTCCGCTTTTAGGAAAACGTTGTACTTCACAAGGCCACTTTATATTTTTCCCCGTTGGACATGCAATATGTGACGCAAATTTTAGTGGCAGCATAATCGGTTAGTTCACCAACACGCTGGTCACCATTCATGTCACACGGTTGGAAACAGAGTGGTAATTTATATGTATGCTTGCGTTTCTTTTTTGACCGGGAGGATATTAGCATATACTAGGCTGACCCGCCTTTTAAGGCGACCGACTTTTAAGTTGACCACTTCTTAAGGCAATTCACTATGTAGATCAATTTGATATTTTATACAAACTCATTAATTTGGTTATATTGCATTTGAGCGGTTTTACTTTAATACTCGTAGTTTCTGTTATTTTTGTGATGAAACTATATTGAGGTCGCCCTTTTGAACCCCCCTGATATTTACTACGCGGTGAGGCATTTGTACTCCATCAACGTTAATTATTTCCAGAGACATCATTTTGTCTGTTTTTTCAGCGCATCGCACACAAAAGCAAGGGAACGATGGGAGCACCAGAACTCTGCTCCCATCACGTCGCTTCGTACCGCAAGTAGTTAAGTCTGTGATAAGCGAAATACTGCTACGCTCTCCACTCACGGGACGGAAGGACAATCCCGACCGCATTTATATAGTAAGAAAGAAGAAGAAGATATCGCACAGTCTGGAGTAGAAAATCATCTTTTACCTGGAAAAACGAAACTACAAATCCCGTCGTGCATTGCAAAATGGGCGGGGCGTGTGTGAAACTTGGCGCCTGCGTAGCACTCACGGGACGGAAGGACAATCCCGACTGCTTTTATATAGAAGGATGGTTATACGTGTTTGTTGCTGGGTATAACTCAATAAAGTGAATTTAAATTTAAAAAAGTCTTTATAATTATTGTATTTTATTCAAGAACACTGTAATAGCCGAATATAAGGCATGCAAATTGAAAAAACTAAACTCACGGGTCATTTATTCTCGCTCCTTAAAAAATACACAATGAACTGAACTTGAACGAGTTCAAAACTGAAATGGTGAACTATGAAGGTGAATGTTTTCATTTTAATGTGTGAATTGAACTCTGAGTGAGTCCTTGTGAGGCGTGAACTTGCACAACACTGTTAAGAAGGATCTGCATGAGATGCTGGGAGAGCCGAGCTATTAGTCAAACAAACGAGCAACAAATGGACTGACTGGTCTCCTCTGGCTGGCTGGATCGCGCCAAATGGAGGAGACATTGCAGCCAACCGGACCCTGCAATCGTGTGGGACTAACGCTAGGAAGAAGAAGGTCTCCTCTAGATGGTCAAATGCCATATGAGGAGCCTGCCTTCTGATAGAATGAGGTTTTATAGCACTGGTTTGTGGATATTTCTAGAAAAAAGAAAGCCATTTCTTACCTTGAGCTGGGTGCTCAGATTCTTCTGTCGACTTCGGACAGCCTTGTCATTGCTGACCCTGAAGTCCCAGCTGAACAAGAGACGTCCGGACCTGCTCAGCTCGCCGGCAGACATGAAGTTCTTATGAAACGAACTGGCAGCGCTGTAAAACAAAAGCATAGAGTTGAGACCACCCTGGCCAACGAGGAGAGATACCTACAATCCAGGGGGGCTCACCTGTACACCAGACTGAGGCAGCAGAGCACGAAGTAGACGGAGATGGTGAAGAAGTAGGCCAGCTGCATGTCATAGGGGAGCAGGCTGCCAGTGGAGTTACTGGAGCTTCCACCAGTCACAGACTTGTTGGTGTAAAAACCGTAGAACAGGACTGACTGTGTGAAATAACCCTAAGGAGAGACAAGTTTTGGGCATTAACTCTCGGTGGGCCGAATATTTTCTTCCAAAAATTGCATTTTTGAAAAGCACACCAAGCAACGGCTTGACACATAAATCTTTGCTTCACGCGTTCGCCGTCTCTCGTGGCGCCAACAGCGGCAGTCGAAGCACCAGGCGGTCTGGTTTGTACCCCTTGTCATTGTAAGTGGCGGTCCTCCCAGGCAAACCTCTTCAACACCACAATCAGCTGGGGATCAATCAGCTGATGCCGGTACCTCACCTTCACTTACCAATCACCGGTATCAACATCGGTGTCTGACAAGTCCAAGTCCAATTCGGCGATAATATGTAAAAACGTGGTCCATGCAGTATATTTTGCTTTACACATTCACTTTGATCCCTCGCCAGACGTCGACGCCATTTTCACTGTCGTTTGCTCCTCGCTACTCACGCAAGCACAGAGAATCTCGGTCAAACCGACACAGCTAGCATTTCTTCTAGCAAAAAGAGTGAGGCGAGGTTTGTCACCGTTTGCAGTTGATTACCACCGTGATAAAAGTCGACATCTGCCCTGAAAGATTTAAGTAAACCAGGCAGAAAGTCCACAAGTGTCCTTCACCTCTCTAGAAACATCATGGTGGACAGAGTAGACCAAGGTAAGCTTATGTGTCCATTCTTCAGAGATCCCTCACTTCAAACTCCCATTAAAACTCCAACTTCACACCATTTCTAGCTCTTCAGGAAGACCCCAGTCCTCCAGGTCTCTTCTCAAACTGCTGTCTTTTACTTCTCACTAACGCCGTTGTTTGTTTTCACATCTCCATGTCTAAGCTTGAGAAGAGTTGGGGTTTGGAGTGCGCCATGGATGAACTGGAATAATCGAATTCCACCTCACCAAAGAAGGCCCGAGGAGCACCGGAGTGAAGGTATTATGAAACTACTGTACGTCCAGAGGTGGTGGGCAGGTAGCCTCAGACCATGAAGAGGATACCTTTGGTATTTTTCAAGTCAAAGATATGCCTTTGCAATCCTGGTGCATACTCAAGTGCCGGAGATACATTTCTGGAATTATTGAGGGCTCTTCGAAACCAGCAATGAGGTCTGGGCATCCACTGCTATCTTCTACAATGGGTTTGTTTCACGACAGACCAACACAATTTTTTTTAAATATAGCCACAACATGCAGGGCCTTTAAAAATCCTTCCTCATTCAGAAGACGTTTCTGGGGCCCCTCTGGGATTAGGAGCCCTGAAGATTAAACCTCATTAGCATCATCGGAGATCCACCTCTGTGGATACTCAACTGCCATATGAAATTGTATTCCAGAGTGAAGCGTATTTTATAAATTAATAATAAAAAAAATTATCCTACTCTGGCATGTCATAATGGAGCTAATGGGTGTGCACAGGGGAGACGGCCAAAGGGCTCTCTGGTGATTACCAGCCTAACCAGGAGTGGGCACTGTGGTCCAATGGCTTCTTTCTTCCTCCATCTGCAGAACAGAATACTGACAGCCACTCCACCGCTGATGTCACTTCCGTGCTCAGCCCTACTGGACCCGCCCCCTTCCTGTCAAGTGACTATATAACTTGGGAGGTGGCCACCTTGTTCTCAGTTCTGTTTTGAACTTGCACCTGGATAGATATCTCCACAAATGATTGAGTGTTGCATTTTAATGCATTCCTTTAAATCATACGAGGTCACCAAGGTGGTGCCTTGAGTCTTTCACTTTGTTTTGTAGCTTAATACAAATCTATGAAAAAAAATGATGAAAACCATCAAAAAGCACGGTCAGTTTTTTTTAAGGTCCAACAGCTTCCACTTTTATCACAAGGTACTCAAGTAACTCCACTCCTCAAGAAGGCCACAACTGATCCATCACAAGTTGGTCACGATAGACCTGCCTGTGTGTCTCTTCTCTACTTTCTATCCAGAACTCTGGAACGTGCCATCTATATAACCGAGGCTATTCCTGCTTGACCCTTCTTGGAGATGGCTCTACTCAGCATTGACGATACCCTGTGGCAGACTGGAGTTACCAACATGTCATCTGTGCTCATCCTGCTAGATTTCTCCTCTGCATTTGACACGTTCAACCACCACATCCTCCTTGCCCACCCATTCTGACCTTGGCATCACTAGGACTGCCCTCAGGTGGTTTGAGTCCTACTTCATGGGCAGATCCTACCGTGTGTCCTGGTGTGAAGAGATGTCAAGGGTGCACCAGGTGAGCACAGGGTTACTACCATCCAACCCTATGGTTTCACTTGTAAGTGCCATGCTGATGATACACAGCTGTACATGTCATTCCCTTCAGAGGACCACATGGTACCAGCTAGAATCTCTAAATCCCTCCCCATCCAAGCACCATGCAAGCATGGGGGCGCCCTGAGGATCGGTGCCAGGCCCTCTCTCCTTTTCTCTATACTACACCTCACTAGGCCCCATCATCCTGGTCCATTGTCACTCATATCAGTGCTATGCCGATGACACAGAGCACTACCTGAGCTGCAGAGGACCACATGGTATCAGCTGGAATCTCAGCACGTCTCAGTGATATTGCAACCTGGATGAAGGAACATCATCTCCAGCTCAACGTGGCCAAGATGGACCTTCTAGGTATCCCAGCTCACCCTGTCTCTGTTCAGCTTGACTCTGTGTCACTAACACCTGCCAAGTCGGTACACAACGATGACTGATGACCAGCTGTCCTTCAAGGACCAGATTTACTTTATTTACAAAATCTTTAAGATCCGACTGTTTCTGATGGAGAATACGGCACAACTCCCGGTCCAGGCTTTTCTTTTGTCATGTCTGAAAAACTGCAGTTGTCTGCTGGCAGGAGTACCGTGTTGTGTCACCAAGCTGCTGCAGATGATTCTGGTGTTCAGCCAGCATGTCACTCATCTTTTCACTATACTGGCTTCCTATAGTGGCACACATTTAGTTTAAATTCTTGATACCCGCCTACAGAGTGGTCATTGGGTCTGTACCTACATAAATGGAGACACTTGTGAGGTCCTCTGCTACTTCTCAAACGCCTGGTGATACCACCTCTTATAAAAACACAAGTCATATGACAGTTCTAATGTGTTACTAACCTGTTCTGTTTCTATTGTTGGTACTTAAATGTGCCACTTGGTCCCCACGCCCCGCCTGCCAAGTTATTTTGCCCTACTAAGGTAAAGTCATCTCTGATGGATGATCACAGGAATCGTCGGGTAGAGGGGTCCTTTCATCGGATTGGCTGGCCCAGCTCCGTGTCAGCTGTGGAATGTCCAATAGGGGGAGGCAACTTGATGGCTGAGGTCTCCAGGACTCTGAACAAATCCAAATTGTATTATGGGATATCATCTACTGTTAAATTCTGCTCTGTACTTGTCATATTTCTATTGCATTATTATATTGTATTGAGGATGACTTGACACCCACTGCACACCCAGCCCACCTGGTAAGGGGTCTCTCTTTGAACTGCCTTTCCGGAGGTTTCTTTCATTGTTTCCCTACTGGGGTCTTTTCTTGTCTTCTTAGAGAGTCAAAGCTGTGGGGCTGTTAAGAGGCAGGGCCTGTTAAAACCCCTTGAAGGACTTCTTATGTGATTTTGGGCTATACAAAAATAAATGGCGCTGTATTGTATTGTATTGTATTAAATCCCTGTCCAGACTCTCTTCATGTGCAGCTTCTGGCTGGTGGAGCCAGCTGCCCACCTCCATTCGAAACTCAGTAAGTGTTCAATAAGTTTTGTTTGGTGACTTTCTATCTAACTGATACTGGCTGTTGGGTTTTGTAAATCTGGGTGGCTTGTACTGTATTTTCTTCTGAGCCCTTCACTTGTAATGGTCAATCGTCTCCTTTGTCCTATTACAACTGTCCCCAAACAGGGCCCAGAGTGGTGTTACTCGATTATATTGACCTCTTTTTGTATGTCGCTTTGGATAAAAGCGTCTGTCAAAGCAAATAAACTGTAAACTGTCAAAGTATCATGGGCTACACGTCCCACAGGACGTTCTTGCTCGCTGTTGTCTTCTCTCTTTTGTCTCTGCCCTCATCTCTTTTCTGCCTTCTCTTCCCATCAGCTTTCCCCTGACTGTCCTCCGTGCCCATTTCCATCATTTGAGCTCTTTTGTCAGGAGCCACTACTCAGTCCAGCTTCTTCCCATCTCTTACTCCATCTATAGAGAGTTTATTTCAATAAAAATGTATGCGTTAGAAAAATGATAGAAAAAAAACACGTGAATGGAGGTGAAAAATGGCAGCAGTTAGTAACACTGTAAAAAAAAATAATGTGAAATTTACGGTAAAGTACTGGCAAACTTTTAGGTCTACGGTACATTTAAAAAAAAGCGAAGTTATATTTGAGGTAAAGTATTGGCAGCTGTGGTTGCCAGAATTTTACTGTGTTAGAAAATTGTCAGAATAAAACATGTGAGCGGAGGTAAAACCCAGCAGTTAGTATACGCTGTATAAAAAAATAATAATGTTAAATTTACGATAAAAAAGTGGCAGCTGTGCTTGCCAGAATTTTACCGTAAAAAAGAATTTGACAATTTTTTTAGGTCTACGGTACACTTTAAAAAAAAAACGTTACATTTACAGTGAAAAACTGGCAGCTGTGGTTGCCAGAATTTTACCGTAGAAAAACAAGGTGACAATACTTTTAGATCTTTGTTATAACTTTGTAGTAAATGACTGTTTTTTTCTTTACAACGCATTCCAATTGAAGTGAACGTTTAATCGTTACCTGAAATCCAACCACTGTAATAAATATGCCAATCAATAAACCCTTAGAAAATATCGTCAGGATCAAACACCAGTACACAGTTTGCATCAGCAGAGCAACAGCAACCAACGGCAAACACCTATCATTTAATTACCGTGCATACATTGAGAAGAATTCAATGTTTCAGGAAGTTATGTCACATTGTCTGCTGTTGAAATAAAGTTTCCTTTTGTGGTGTTTGGTGCCCTACCAGTGTGCCAGTTTATCGAACACAACCCACCAGAAATCAGCTCCCATCACCTCAAGGCACCTTCAGCACGCAGGGATAAAGAAGTCTGCTAACTTTGTTGAAGTTGACGGTAGGCGGGTCACCAGGAACAATACGGTAAAAGGGGGCGTGTCCTTATGCAAATAGCGTAATCGCGGGTGTTACTGAAGCCGCGCTTTACCGTTCTACATTTTAATAACAATACTGTAATACATTTTATTTATATAGCGCCTTTCCCATGCTCAAGGCACTTACAGAATACAGTTTTACAGTTCAGCTTCGCCATTTAACAGTTTGATACTTTTTAATTATCAGCGATTTTTTTTCAGTGTAACTGTAATGTATCAGTAAACGCTACGTAGCATATTTTGAAGGGAAAAAAATATCAATTTTACAGAACTTGGCTGTAAAAAAATAATGAAATGTATTGCTTAAGGTGTACAAGTCATTTTCAGTAGAACATAAGGTCACTTTCTTTTTTCAGAAAAGGCATTTTACTTTCACCATTTACAGTATTTTTTATTGTTAAATGTACCAACATTTTTACCGTGTCCATGAATATCGCGCTGTCGGTCAGTAAAGGCTCACCTCTCCGGTCAGGAGCTCCAGCCCTTTAAAGGTCCCGTTGTTCACGGTGTCGCGATCAAGCAGCTGAGGCACCGTGATGAAGCCGAAGTTCACCAGAAAGGAGAAAATGCTGAACATGAGCAGCCACTTGATGAACAGAAAGTAGGAGAGGATGCTGCTGCCGAACTTCCCTCCGATATCCTTCAGGCCTCCCTGCCAGAGTTGCAGCGTCTGGTAAGAATTGGTTACAAATGTGCTGCACCGTCTGTAGGACTGTGGGGAGGAGAAAAGAGCAGGACGTCAGGCATCGAAGTGCAAGCGTTGGACTGACAACGACGGCCACTGAACTCCGGCAGCAGAGCTTCGTTGGGTTACATCACGTTAAAAACAAATATGATCACGTGAGGGGTTTCGGAATGAGAATTTAAAAACTAAATATAATGCATGCCCTGATATCTGCCACCGTGTAGCTGAAGCAGGTGCCATATTTGAAGAGTGGATGCCAGTAGTTATCATTTGGTTACTACGAAATTAGATGCAGGACATATGGAGACCCCTTCACTTTCTGCACATTTTACTGCTGTGGGAGAAGAACTGGCATCCCAGATACAAGTACATTAACCGGACAGGACGCCAGCTCGATGACGGAAGCAAATTGGCCAGTGTGTCCGGTCAACAGGAATTACTGGAGGCTGAGATTCATACGCCAGGTGGCAGTGATCTTCATATGGCAACATGCAGAGGTACCTGGGAATTGGAGTCCAGAGGGGCAGCCCTGTCGAGGTCCCTGGCTCTTATTAGAAGATGCTGTCCCGGGAAGGCCTCCCAATATTCTTTCCCCGAAGACGTGGACTGGTATTTCTGGGTCCTACATAAAAGGAGTTCCAGTGAGTCAGAGTCGAGAGGCGGTGAGGGAGAGAAGGACGACGGATTGTATGATTGATTGTATTTTATGGCTTATATCTCATTGTAAAGGTGCTGCTATTCCATTCAAACCCTTAATTTTGTTCACATAACGTGTGGCGCTTTACTGTGTCTGTGCTATGGGGCTCTCTGGTGCCCCCTGTGGTTACCTCCGTGTTGTACATTTAATGTCAAAGAGATGAACTGGCAATCTACACTCAATAACCCATCGTGACAAAGTGTTTTCAGAAAGGGCAGCACATTCACTTCAAATCCAGAACTGAAATCTCTCCTCCTTAGATACGTTTTCAGACCCTCTCCTGTGGTCCTCCAAAATGTACTCCAGTGCCTCCAGTTTGCTTTCATTCTCCCTGAGATGTTCCTATTGAACATGGCTGGTGTCCACCTGAAAAGACTGGACACCATTTAGAAAGACCTCTGTACAGAAGGTCCCACATTTCACACACTGCATGTCCAAAGCCATGAAGAAGTGCACAGGACTGTCTGTAGACCTCCACCCTTAAATTGTGGTGAGGCACAGACCAGGGCAAAGGGATCACGCCATTGGCACAGTGAAATGGGTGACAGTCTGGCACCAGCAGGACTCTTCCTAGAGCTGTCCGTCTACATAAATGGAGCAGCCGGGCGAGAGGAGCCTTGTTCAGAACGGCCATCCTCTGCTGATGTGGGAGAAGCTAGCGGAAAGACGAGCATCTCGGCTGTTCTCCATCAAGTCAGACTGCGTGACGTTTGCCAAATGACACTTAAAGGACTCCGAGATCGAGACAGAATTTGAACTCGTTGGGCAGAGCCCCAAACACCATGTCTGGCAAGGACCAGGAACTGCCCACCTCCTGCCTAATGCCACCCCTATGGTGAAGCACGGGTGGTGGCAGCACCATGCTATGGGGACAGGGAGACTGGTCAGGACTGAGAGGAGGATGGAAGCAGCCAAATACATGGAGGTCCTTGAAGAACACCTGCAGATCCAGAGTGCGACTGGGCCGACAGTTCAATGACCTGAAGCACACAGCCGAGACAACACTGGAGTGACTTTGGGACAAGTCTCTGAGTGTGGAGAGACCAGAAGATGACAATTGCCCTCATTATGGGGACTTTTTTGAAGATTCGCTGCTCACTTTTTTGAAGTTGATGCTCCTACCCAACTGTATAATCACTTTATACGCTCCAAACAATGCCTTGTAAAAAAGCATCTCATGTATTCATTCATTTATTGACGTAATTACACCGTAATCACGTGTGACCCTCCTTCAGACTAATCGTCCACTTGCAGACGCATTACGATGTGAAACGCGCCGAGTTGCATTTCACGGAATGATTTCAGTTATTCGATTACAGACTCACAATGTGCGGCCTTCCTCACAGTTCTCTTCTTTTAAAACAATGCTTCTAGCCGAAGATGGACTTCCCAGTTTACTCCGCGCAGTCAGTTGCTCTATAATTATATCATAAACTAGCTGAAATACCCGGGAGGAAAATAACGTTTTTTGAGAAAAATACATGTATAATAAAAAAATTACAACTTTAAAAATAAAATAAATAATAATAATAAATTAAAAAAAATTAACAAATAATGTAGAATTACTAATGTGCTTGTATTCTTCACTTAAGTGCCTTGTTATGTCGGTAGTGATGGGAAAATGA
Source organism: Polypterus senegalus (assembly GCF_016835505.1). Lineage (NCBI taxonomy): Eukaryota > Metazoa > Chordata > Cladistia > Polypteriformes > Polypteridae > Polypterus > Polypterus senegalus. The sequence goes on along the minus strand of NC_053166.1, from coordinate 161,044,323 downwards.
AGCCTCGTGAAGCTTTGAGGCTTTCTCTCTATTTGTGCCGAGTAGTACTAGGCTGTTGGACCGCGTTGATTACTTCTCGCCTGAAGAAGGGGCCTGAGTTGCCTCGAAAGCTTGCATATTGTAATCTTTTTAGTTAGCTAATAAAAGGTGTCATTTTTCTTGGCTTTTCTCTATTTGTGCCAACAAAGAATCGAAGCTTTGAAGGCTCAGCCCCCCTTATGAACAGCGACCTCTTGTGGTTAACTGAGGTCAAGGCAAACTCTCAAGAGCGCACATAAAAGCAGCCCTCACTGTTTCAGCCTCATATGTCACCAGTAAAAGGTCAGAAGAGTCGGTGTTTATTTTATTCTGCTAAGGTCCTTGTCCATTTATGCTATTTAACTTTTGAACGCCGTTTTCCGCTATTAGTCGCCATCTGTCACCAAAGCTCTCCAAAGCTCTCTCTCTCCTCACAACCCAACACATCTGAATGAGAATGACGCATTTTATATGGGCGACCTGTTAGTGTAGCGCCAAAGCTGCCAAACCAATAGAGCGCGCTGTGAAGCACTGATGACGTTCGTAGCTTCAGACGTCACGGGCCACGTGACAGCGGTGTTTCGACACAGTGATTCGACTCGATACGCTTCAGATCGTCTGACACGAGCTTCAAACGCTTCGGGATCGTTCTCCTACCTCTACTCGGATGTCGGTTGCTTTTACGAAGCACACCAGCGACATTCTGAGGGTCAACTGGATGGTAACATACAGGTGCCGGTCATAAAATTAGAATATTATGACAAAGTTGATTTATTTCAGTAATTCCATTCAAAAAGTGAAACTTGTATATTAGATTCATTCATTACACACAGACTGATGTATTTCAAATGTTTATTTCTTTTAATTTTGATGATTATAACTGACAACTAATGAAAGTCCCAAATTCAGTATCTCAGAAAATTAGAATATTGTGAGAAGGTTCAATATTGAAGACACCTGGTGCCGCACACTCTAATCAGCTAATTAACTCAAAAGCCTTTAAATGGTCTCTCAGTCGAGTTCTGTAGGCTACACAATCATGGGGAAGACTGCTGACTTGACAGTTGTCCAAAAGACGACCATTGACACCTGCACAAGGAGGGCAAGACACAGAAGGTCATTGCTAAAGAGGCTGGCTGTTCACAGAGCTCTGTGTCCAAGCACATTAATAGAGAGGGGAAGGGAAGGACAAGATGTGGTAGAAAAAGTGTACAAGCAATAGGGATAACCGCTTGTACCCTGGAGAGGATTGTGAAACAAAACTGTGGGGGAGATTCACAAAGAGTGGACTGCAGCTGGAGTCAGTGCTTCAAGAACCTCCACACACAGACGTATGCAAGACATGGGCTTCAGCTGTCGCATTCCTTGTGTAAAGCCACTCTTGAACAAGAGACAGCGTCAGAAGTGTCTCGACTGGACTGCTGCTGTGTGGTCCAAAGTTATGTTCTCTGATGAAAGTCAATTTTGCATTTCCTTTGGAAATCAAGGTCCCAGAGTCTGGAGGAAGAGAGGAGAGGCACAGAATCCACGTTGCTTGAGGTCCAGTGTAAAGTTTCCACAGTCAGTGATGGTTTGGGGTGCCATGTCATCTGCTGGTGTTGGTCCATTGTGTTTTCTGAGGTCCAAGGTCAACGCAGCCGTCTACCAGGAAGTTTTAGAGCACTTCATGCTTCCTGCTGCTGACAAACTTTATGGAGATGCAGATTTCATTTTCCAACAGGACCTGGCACCTGCACAAAGTGCCAAAGCTACCAGTACCTGGTTTAAGGACCATGGTATCCCTGTTCTTGATTGGCCAGCAAACTCGCCTGACCTTAACCCCATAGAAAATCTATTGTGAAGAGGAAGATGCGATACGCCAGAGCCAACAATTCAGAAGAGCTGAAGGCCACTATCAGAGCAACATGGGCTCTCATAACACCTGAGCAGTGCCACAGACTGAGCGACTCCACGCCACGCCGCATTGCTGCAGTAATCCAGGCCAACTAAATATTGAGTGCTGTACCTGCTCATACTTTTCATGTTCATACCTTTCAGTTGGCCAACATTTCTAAAAATCCTTTTTGCATTGGTCTTAATTGATATTCTAATTTTCCGAGATACTGAATTTGGGACTTTCATTAGTTGTCAGTTATAATCATCAAAATTAAAAGAAATAAACATTTGAAATACATCAGTCTGTGTGTAATGAATGAATCTAATATACAAGTTTCACTTTCTGAATTGAATTACTGAAATAAATCAACTTTGTCTTGATATTCTCATTTTATGACAGACACCTGTACATACAAGACCGAATCTCCAGTTAGTCCCTTCCAATTGAAATTATTTTACCATCAATTAAAAGTTAAATATTTTACCTATAATAAATAAATAAATATTATAAGTTAAATATCATAGCTATATTTGGTCTATACTTTACCTTCGACTTTGATAACTTGATAAAATTAGTTTAAGAACGTATTCAAAAAAATTTATGAAAAATTTGTAAATCAACACGTCGGCTACAATCCTGCGAAACAAATGACATTTCGTTCATTAATGAAAAAACAAAAATGGCAAAGCGAGCAGCTGAATCCACAAAATAAATATACTGTAGGATGTTTATGGTAGATAAATAAAATCGCTTACTTATCTTATATCTCTATAGTTATAAAATCCAGCGTCTGTCTGTCTGTCCACTTTTCACGAGAGAACGACTTAACGGATTTAGTTCTGTTTTTTTTCTAGAATTTCGTTGATTTCGCGACGTCTCTCATTGTGCTAAGTATCAGAGTTCGCTTGCGGTACCGATTTATTTGCATGGAACTGAGAAAGACTCATCGGGCTGCAGGGGTCTTCCTCACTCACGCGTCTGCCTCAGGCGTAACCTAAACTCCGCCTAGTTAGCGAACGAGAGAACGACTTCACAGATTTCTTTCTAGAACTTGCTTGAACATTCCGGTTGATTTTGCGACTTCTCTTATCGCACTGAGTATCAGAGTTCGCGTGCAGCACCGATGTATTTGCGCTAATCCGAGAGAGAGGCTGTGGGCCGAGGGGATGGGGAAGCGTGACGTCAGGAGTGGCGAGCCGGGCGTCCGGGACCCTCCTCGCTGTCCTGTTTCACTTCTACGCGGGCGAAGTCGCAGGGGGATGGCTAGTATAATATAAGAGACCACCTATATACGTCAAAATATAATCGCGGAATTCATTCAAGGTTGTGTATAAATGATGGGAAAGGCAAAGCTGTTTTTAAGGTTTTTTGACAGATTCATTTTTGTTTTGTGGTGTAGTAATAAGTTTATACGTGCATAATATTTGATAATGAACAAAAACTGTCAATTAAATTAATATTACTATTAGACTGATTTAATTCTATTGCCACTACAAGACTGTTACAATAAGAATAATGCAAGATGAAAATACAGTAAACAAAAACAGACATTGAACGGCAAACAATACTACGGATTTTTCATGATTAAACTGTCCGTTGCTTTTACGGAGCACACCAGAAACGTTCCGAGGATGATAACATACGTAGAAGACCGCGAGATTGTTGTAGTCTGCTTTATATATAAGAGGTACAATTTTTTCAACAAAGATTCTACCCGAGTGCGTATTTAGTTTCGGTTCCTCTCTATGATGTGGTCACCAAGATCTAACATTTAAAGTTTCCGATTCAATTCCACTGACATTCCCTCAGCACTTGTTCCCCGTTTCTCTGAGCCTGCAGAAGGTTCCCCAGCTGTGGAAAACACCCAAGGTGGTCCCAGTATCAAAGTAATGGCATTCCAGCGACCCCCCGAGGACTTCAGACCAGTTGATCTTACTTCATACAGCCCATCATGACGGGCAGGTCCTCAAACAGCTGCGACGACCCCCCCGTTTCAGAACATCTGGATGCTCTGCAGTTTGCCTATCAGACACAGAATGGTGTGGAGGACGCGCTCGCCTCCATGCTGCACGGAGGAGGAGGAGGAGAAGAAGAAGAAGAACTACTGGGTTGTGTTTCTGCCGATGCTGACGCCTTTTGGAAAGGCGCGTGTGCTCAGACCCCGAGTGTCTGTGAGGTGGTGTCAGGGGTCTGGGGTGCTGCAGTGCCACCTACTGGTCACAATATCAACACTCCGGATGGATTTGGAAGTTGGTTGTCGCTCGTGGAGGACACTCACCAGGTAAAAGCTGTCTCTGCAGTTCATGTACCAGTTTATGCGGCCTTTCTTTGACGTTTTCTCCAGCAGCACTCGCTTCCTGACAACAACGACAACATAAAGATCAGGTGTGTAAGAAGGGGTGGTGGGCCATTGTAGATCCATAGAGACACATTTAAGGAGGGTCTCTAAATTGTAAAATCAACACCAAAGAGGGACAACGGGAAAAACATGAATTAACCCTGACGAGACACCTCTAAGACATTCATTTACATTTAAGAGGGTCTCAGTCGTCACTTCGGTGAATCGGCTGACTTACCGGATTTGTTTCTTTTCATGAAGACTCATGGGGAGCTGACGGAGGGCTCGAACCCGATCGTAGAATGACATGGCCACCAGTTCGATAATAAGCTGTTGCTCTTCTGCTCAAAAGAAGGAATTCAGTTGGGTTAGGAAATGTTGGACATACAACTTAGTTTTTATCTGACGCCCATCACTGAGCGCTGGCACAGGGCGATGTGACCCACTCACAGTTCAAATACAACAGGAGAGCGGACACTAAATACAAAACTGGCACAGAGAGAGAGACATGTTAAAACACACAAAGAACGAGCAACTGATCACACAGAGATGGGAACCAACAATGACTGTCCATTATGGCCATTAAGGACAATGGGAGAGGTGAAAAAGTCGGGAGTTCTGGAGACCCCAGCCAACTGACCACCTGCCCGCTCTGGTTATTGAGATATCCATGAGATAGATAGATAGATAGAGTGAAATGTGCCATATAATAGATAAATAGACAAGAAAGGCACTATATAATAGATAGATGGATATAGATGTGAAAGGCGCTATATAACAGACAGACAGATAAATAGATAGACATGAAAGGTGCTATATGATAGATAGATAGATAGATAGATAGAATGAAAGGTGCTATATAATAGATAGATAGATAGATAGAGTGAAAGGTGATATATAATAGATAGATAGATAGATAGATAGATAGATAGAGTGAAAGGTGATATATAATAGATAGATAGATAGATAGACAAGAAATATATATATAGATAGATAGATAGATAGACAAGAAATGCACTATATAATACATAGATAGATAGATATAGATAGATAGATAGAGTGAAAGGTGATATATAATAGATAGATAGATAGATAGATAGACAAGAAATGCACTATATAATACATAGATAGATATAGATGTGAAAGGTGCTATATAATAGATAGATAGATAGAGTTGATTGGAGGGGAGGAATGGCAAATTTCTCCTTTTCAAATTCATTCTTCTTCTTCCCCTTCAGTCCATACGTATTACAGGCCTCATAAGCCCCCAAAAATGTTTCAGTGTTTGCTTTGGGGTTTGTGGGAGTCCACTGCCGATGCCCACCGTGCTCCATGATAAGGCCCGCCCTCTCACCAAACCCCCACTGCTCACACTGTGCTGGCGGAGACTGCGGGTTTGAAAAGACCCCACAGCCGCCCCAAATCCCCAGCTGTGTCCCTTCATGAGTTCCAGTCTGAGGGGCTGCTGCCTCTGTGGTACGTGTCATGCCAGTGATGAGGATGTTCAGTAAGTTAGAGAAGAGCCGCACAGGTACAAAGTAAATCAAACATTTTATGTGAATGAAATAGAAAAGCTTTGTGAATGTCATAAGACGTGTATTGCCAGTCCCAGATCTCATTCTGAAATTTTGAAATTTGTTTGCTTTTACTGATTTAACTTTGAAGTAGTTGAGGACGCCCTGAGACCCGCTGCCCATTTGCTAGTGTGCCTCCTGGGGCCTGGCTCAGTGCTTAGGGCCTTCAAAGTGGGTACAGCAAACCCCATTGAGGTGCCATCCTAATCGTCTACACCTTTTGGACAAAAGCCACCGCTTATCTGTAGAGATGTGGCAGTTTGGCGTGTTTAGTATTTCAGATGCTGTAGGAAACCTGCAAACCTCCTGTCTACAGCAGACAGCAGAGCTTTGTTTCAGCTCCACCTGGTAAATAAAAATGTTAGAAGAAAATGTCACCCTGTGCCGTCTTGTCCTGAGTGTCTTCAGCGTTGAGCCTCAGCCAACCAAGTGCAGATGAACTCAAAGCGCCCCGGAAAAAGAGGGTGGAATTGCGCATTCGCAGTTGCCGTAAAATGCTGCTCCCTAGGAGACAAAAGAGAAAATGGTATTACATCTCAGCTATAGATAAGATAAATAGGTATGAAAGGCACTAAATAATAGATAGATATTTTATTTGGCTTTTTACAGAAAGCTCTTTAAATAAATACATACATAAATAGACTGATATCTCTCTCTCTCTCTCTATATATATATATATATATATATATATATATATATATATATATATATATATTATATCTATATATCTATGTATCTATCTATATTTATATTTATATATAGTGTGGCGACGGATGGAGTCCTTACCCGGCCAGGACGCCCTGAGTATGGGTATGGAAGGACCAGTGGAGAGAGTATTTCTAGGACAGTTTCTCTCCCAGACCAACAGAGGGCAACCCCCTTGGCCACCACCACCAGGGGGCGCATGGAGACATTCAGGTGTGGCGGAAGTGTGGCTAGAAGAAGCTCGTTGGGCACTTGGACTCCTTCAGGGTGCCCTATAAAAAGGGGCCATTCGCCAGAAGTGAACGGCCAGAGTCAGGAGGAAGAGGACAAAGCCTGAGGAGGAAGGTGAAGGTGGAAGGACTGGCGGCGAGAGGGACTGTGTTGTGTTGGTGATTTGTGCACAGTGCTGACCTTTAAATAAACTGTGTGATGTGTGGCAATTGGTGTCCTGGCTGATTGTGTTGGGGACAGGGTGGCTGTATGTGCCCTGGGCATCACAATACAGTATATGTGTATATATTGTGATGGATGGCTGGGGACCTTGCCCCACTGGGAGGCCTGGAAAATCAGAGGACCGGGAGAGGGGCAATTCCTTCCCCAGGTCACAAGAGGGCGGCCATCCTGGATGATGTGGAAGCCACGGAGCTGGAAGAATCAACCCTGTGGGGATCCGTGGCCACCGCCAGGGGGGAGCCTGAAGGACTGTGGAGCCTTGGACTGCAGCATTTCTGCCACACCAGGAAGCGGGTACACCCGGAGTGCTTCTGGGTGCCCATGCAGCACTTTCGCCACACCAGGAGGTGCTGCAGGAAGGCCATCCGGGGGGCAGTATAAAAGGGGCCGCCTCCCTCACTCCATTCAGGGAGCCGGAGTTGGGTGGGAGAGAACGGAGCTGGCAAGCGGAGGAGTAGAGGCGGGAGAAGACTTGGGACAAGAGAAAGGAAGGACTGAAAGGACTGAGCCATTATTGTGGGTTGGTGCATTGTGTGTATTGTGCTGATAAAGAATAAAAGTGTGTGTTTGGACATCTGGCTGTCTCAGTGTTCTGCTTTTTACTATATATATATATATATATATATATATATATATATATATATATATATATATATATATATATATATATATATATATATATATATATAGTGAACTTGGACCCGACACAGACAGACGGACATCGCTATTCCACCACACACTGTTTATTTACAATAAATATTTACAAAAAAGTCACGTGCACAAACCCCAGTGCCTCTTGCACCGATCCCCCAATTGTCCAGGCCACACCGTCCTCTCTCCAGCTCTGTCCATTTCCACCCGACATCCACTAATGACTGGAGGGAGGCGGCCCCTTTTATAGGAACCCGGATGGGCTCCAATCTCCTGCGGACACACCCCCGTGTGGCGGAAGTGCCGGCTGCGCACCTGGAAACCGTCCGGGTGTCCCCTGTCGTCTTCCCCCCAGCACTTCCTGGTGTGGCGGAAGTGCCGGGCTCCCGGGATAATAAGGCACTGGGGTGCCACCTGGCAGTGGCCACGGGCCCCTACAGGGCAGGGCTTCCAAGCCCTTTACCCGAGGCCCCCAACATAACCAGGACGGACGCCCCCTCGCGGTCTGGAGGAGGCACAAGCCCTCCTCTCGTCCTCCTGGGCATCCCGGCCGGGCTCCAGCCCCAGCCGGGGACCACAATATATATATATATATATACAGTATATATAAACACACCAGAATGACTAAAAGCCAAGTAGATTTAAATAGAATTAAATACATATATAAATATATACTGTATAAATATATATTGTCACACACGTGCACATGGGAGGCAGCCAAAGGGCTCATGTGAGGGTAATTCCGGATCAGACCGGGATGTGGCACCGATTCTTTTTCTCACTTTCCTGCAGACCATTCACGGGAGATTCCACCTGACCCCGATGACATCACGTCCGGGTCTGAGCCTATGGAGGAAGACCTTGCCGGCTCCGGCCCCTTTGATGTCACGTCCGAGCTCGAGCCTACGGCTGAAGACCCTTACGATCCCGGCCTCTTTGACGCCACTTCCTGTCTTCCCCTTTAAAAGCCTCCACCTTTTCCCTATTCCCTCGTCCTGTTTTGGACTCCATTTTGTGCACATCAGTGCTGTCATTTATTTTGCAATTTGCAGCCAGGAAACCAATTATACGGGTTGGCTGCCCTAAACCTTGCTATGGCTGTGTGTGGAGTTTGTGACACACTATATATATATACACACACACACCCGAATAACTAAAAAGCTTGCACATTCAAAAGAAAGAAAAGTTCAGACTCGTCAGTCCGAGTCCCCGTGACGCACTCTACAGGCGTATTGCTGTCGGTATGAAGGACCCCCAGTCGCGTTTCTCAACACACTTTCTGCTGAATGATTCCTTGTCTGAGAGTCCTCAGTGTCAGCATGTCACAGAGAGAGGATGTGCAGCGTTGTTCATAATGGCACTCAGTTTTCTCTTCGTTCTCTCCTCCTCTATGAGTGCCAGCTTGTTGACCTGAAGTGATGTCAGCAGCCCACCTCGCCACACACTGACCATCACAGAGTTGTAGAAGACGTGAAGGAGGTCACCTCCCACATTAAAGGATCTCCTCCGGTCCAAACTGTGACCCCCAAGTTCTGGTAGCAGTGCACCACCTCCACAGAGCGGTGACGGGACACAGAGGCTCTTTGGTGTGGCAGTTTCTTGTTTTTGCTGATGTTGAGTTGCAGACGATTCTCAAAGTTCTCCCCCTGACTCCCCTCCTTTGTCTCATCCCCCCTTTCCAGTAGCACCCCCCATAAGTGCAGAATCATTTGGGATTTTCTGCAAGTGACGTGACCTGCTGATCTTATATATATGGGGTCACCAGGGTGGTGCCCCCGGCTCTTTCACGTTGTCATGTCTCCCTCTACAATGGAAGACTTGAAGCAAAAGGGCCAGGATGGAGAAGGCTGGTCAAACACGTCGACCTCACACAGATGACAAGCAACAGACAGACACTGCAAGAGGGCAGCAAGAACAGCTGATCACCAACAATTTGTGCAAAATGGCAAACAAAGATATAAAAATGTACTACAGGGTGGAGGCCATTAACGTTATCTGGACGGCTCGATAGATGGACTAGTAAGAGCTGACGTGAACAGGGACACTTATGCTGATAAAATGCCCTTAATGTGCAAAAAAAAAAAACAACAACCCGTCGACTTTGGTATGCAGGAAGTTGAGGGCGTTTTTTTAATGGTACCTGATACTCTTGAACTGTGCGGAGTGAGTCAGCGACATTAAGGTGCTACCGTGTGTTATCATTGAAAAATGGATGACTTCATGTCATGAGCAGAAATGTGACGAGGAACACAACAAATGAAGAAGAAGGTGTAAGCGTAGCTGAATCCAAACTAAAGCAGAGGCCCACTGAGTGCCAGCCTGTGCCAGCAGTGCAGCGCATACAGTCCTGCAGATAAAAAGGGTCAGACGCTTCAGTTCATGTTTACATCAAACACCAGACTGTGATGTCAGCTTATGGTTTACAAAGCCTTCCTATATCTCAGAATGCCTGTCACCTTACACTCCTTAGATCTTCAAATGAGGGTCTGCTAAGAATTCCGAGAAGTGGTGAGGTGGGTGGCCTTCTACTAAAATCTGGAATAGCTGACCGACAGAAACTCGCCAGGCTGATACGGTAGAGCACTTTAAAAAAACTGCTAACAACCCGTTATTGTAACGTGGCTTTCTCATCGCTTCATTTTAGTGTAACCCTGACATTCTGTACAGTGGTATGAAAAACTATTTGCCCCCTTCCTGATTTCTTATTCTTTTGCATGTTTGTCACACAAAATGTTTCTGATCATCAAACACATTTAACCATTAGTCAAATATAACACAAGTAAACACAAAATGCAGTTTTTAAATGATGGTTTTATTATTTAGGAGAAAAAAATCCAAACCTACATGGCCCTGTGTGAAAAAGTAATTGCCCCTGAACCTAATAACTGGTTGGGCCACCCTTAGCAGCAATAACTGCAATCAAGCGTTTGCGATAACTTGCAATGAGTCTTTTACAGCGCTCTGGAGGAATTTTGGCCCACTCATCTTTGCAGAATTGTTGTAATTCAGCTTTATTTGAGGGTTTTCTAGCATGAAGCGCCTTTTTAAGGTCATGCCATAGCATCTCAATTGGATTCAGGTCAGGACTTTGACTAGGCCACTCCAAAGTCTTCATTTTGTTTTTCTTCAGCCATTCAGAGGTGGATTTGCTGGTGTGTTTTGGGTCATTGTCCTGTTGCAGCACCCAAGATCGCTTCAGCTTGAGTTGACGAACAGATGGCCGGACATTCTCCTTCAGGATTTTTTGGTAGACAGTAGAATTCATGGTTCCATCTATCACAGCAAGCCTTCCAGGTCCTGAAGCAGCAAAACAACCCCAGACCATCACACTACCACCACCATATTTTACTGTTGGTATGATGTTCTTTTTCTGAAATGCTGTGTTCCTTTTACGCCAGATGTAACGGGACATTTGCCTTCCAAAAGTTCAACTTTTGTCTCATCAGTCCACAAGGTATTTTCCCAAAAGTCTTGGCAATCATTGAGATGTTTCTTAGCAAAATTGAGACGAGCCCTAATGTTCTTTTGCTTAACAGTGGTTTGCGTCTTGGAAATCTGCCATGCAGGCCGTTTTTGCCCAGTCTCTTTCTTATGGTGGAGTCGTGAACACTGACCTTAATTGAGGCAAGTGAGGCCTGCAGTTCTTTAGACGTTGTCCTGGGGTCTTTGTGACCTCTCGGATGAGTCGCCTCTGCGCTTGGGGTAATTTTGGTCGGCCGGCCACTCCTGGGAAGGTTCACCACTGTTCCATGTTTTTGCCATTTGTGGATAATGGCTCTCACTGTGGTTCGCTGGAGTCCCAAAGCTTTAGAAATGGCTTTATAACCTTTACCAGACTGATAGATCTCAATTACTTCTGTTCTCATTTGTTCCTGAATTTCTTTGGATCTTGGCATGATGTCTAGCTTTTGAGGTGCTTTTGGTCTACTTCTCTGTGTCAGGCAGCTCCTATTGAAGTGATTTCTTGATTGAAACAGGTGTGGCAGTAATCAGGAAATTGAACTCAGGTGTGATACAAGGGGGCAATTACTTTTTCACACAGGGCCATGTAGGTTTGGATTTTTTTTCTCCCTAAATAATAAAACCATCATTTAAAAACTGCATTTTGTGTTTACTTGTGTTATATTTGACTAATGGTTAAATGTGTTTGATGATCAGAAACATTTTGTGTGACAAACATGCAAAAGAATAAGAAATCAGGAAGGGGGCAAATAGTTTTTCACACCACTGTATATGCACTGAAGGAACAAATGAGAACAAGAATCCTGAAGGAGAATGTCCGCCATCTGTTCCCGCTACATCTGTCAACTCAAGCTGAAGCGATCTTGGGTGCTGCAACAGGACAATGACCTAAAACACACCAGCAAATCCACCTCTGAATGGCTGAAGAAAAACAAAATGAAGACTTTGGAGTGGCCTAGTCAAAGTCCTGACCTGAATCCAATTGAGATGCTATGGCATGACCTTAAAAAGGCGCTTCATGCTAGAAAACCCTCAAATAAAGCTGAATTACAACAATTCTGCAAAGATGAGTTGGCCAAAATTCCTCCAGAGCGCCGTAAAAGACTCATTGCAAGTTATCGCAAACGCTTGATTGCAGTTATTGCTGCTAAGGGTGGCCCAACCAGTTATTAGGTTCAGGGGGCAATTACTTTTTCACACAGGGCCATGTAGGTTTGGATTTTTTTTTTCTCCCTAAATAATAAAAACCATCATTTAAAAACTGCATTTTGTGTTTACTTGTGTTATATTTGACTAATGGTTAAATGTGTTTGATGATCAGAAACATTTTGTGTGACAAACATGCAAAAGAATAAGAAATCAGGAAGGGGGCAAATAGTTTTTCACACCACTGTATATGCACTGAATTAGCGTTTTTATCGTATCTCCAACTTTCCCTGCTGTTCTTTTTCCATTTGTCTGTGGTGCCAATCTGCGCCCCCATCACCTGATCAGGGCACCGTGCAGTCCTTGCATTTATGGATTGAAGGCCAGAGGTCCACATGACCACCATCATCAGATTCTCATTTGTGTGTGTGTGTGTCCTCATTTGCTCGGCTCATCCTCGGTTGTATCATCGACGGGTTTAAGCTGCCAGGGATGATCGTTGAGCCAACCCGGACCGTCACAGGTTCACATGCTCTTTTTCTTGCCGTTGTATCCTACAGTCCCTCAGGGATGTGAGACGGGGAAAAAAATAAATCACTGAAAGAACTGGGAATCTGTGAGGCCGCAGTGTTAACGGCGATTCTGTTTGTTATCAACGTACACACACTCTGATAAAACTGCCACCTCACCTAATCTCAAGTCTGCCACGTCACTTTCTATATACACGCAAGTGAGTTATCAGGGGAAGCCCTTCTTCTTACTAAACACGCCGTGTGTGTGTGTGTGTGTGTGTGTGTGTGTGTGTGTGTGTCCGGCGGCCCGAGACTTGGGAAAACACGCGGCTTCGTATTTAACATTCTGTGTGCGTCTGAAAGAACAAAGTGCAACAGAAGACTCGGAATAAAATAAAAAATGACATGGAAATGCGACGAGGGGAAAACCCAATGGCACTCAAAGTCACCTTGGACTTGGCTGGCGGTTTGGGATTTCTTACCTGAAGGAGGAAACGTTCTTTAAAACTCTGATGATTTACTGGGGGGGCTCAAAGGTGAAGGATGAACCACTTGCTTCTTTTATGTAACCTTCTCTCGTATCAAAGGTTCATTTCTGAACTACTAAACAGTAGACAGCAGGACTTCAGGGTCCTTCAAAACTCCACTTGATGATGGGACCACCGGGCGGGCTCTGGTGGGCTGCATGGCCCCTTCTTGCCCAGATTGTTCTCATTATGTTCCCTCCATAGTGTGATTTGCTCTGTCTTCATATTTTAAAGAGGTTATTGTACATCAGTTAGTGATTTGGATTCCTTTCGCTTCTCTTAAACTGATTACCAAGACCCCTGAAGGGACAGATTACAGATTTTTTTTTTGACCACGCCATATGTTTGTTTGTTCTTTGCTCATTGTGTGTTTTCAGTTCCTTCGGTCTCCACGAGACACGACATCGTCCTGCCACTGCCGCAATTCTGAAGGAGACAAAAAAAAAATGCAACGTCCTCCTCACCTCACCGCCCGATAAGTGCAGTGGTGACCTTGGCAAACATTAACTCTGGCTGGAAATTCTTGCTCTTAAGGAACTAAAAGTATTTCAGATTTGTTTCCTGCTGAGATAACTTAAGTCCTGAAGGGGAGGCTTGGGAACTTTCTGGAAAAAGAAAACATTTTCATTTCCCTTCTCCAACATTGGAGATGCAATCATCGATCTGTTCCACAAGGCTGGACCAAGCGGGCCACCCTGTGAGGATGACGTTTGTTGGATTTCTCCGGTGCCTTCAATACCATCCACCCATCCCTGTTAAGATACGCAGATGGATGGTTGTCCTGGATGATGGACTACCTGACCAGCAGGCCACAGTCTGTGAGGACCATCAGAGCACCACAAGGAACAGGCCAGTCTCCTCCACTCTTCACCATGTTACACCTCCAAACCAAGACATGTCACTTTCAGAAATTCTCAGATAATTCTGCACTTATGGGGGTATTGATAAGGGGGATGAGACATTGGAGAGGAATCCGGTGGAGGACTTTGCTTCTTGGTCCTGTCTAAAACTTAACATCTGCAAAACCAAGGAACTGGTAATTGACTTTTGTCACACCAAAGAGCCCCTCTGTCTGGTCACTAGTCAGAGAGCGTAAAAGGTGGTGCACTGCTACAAGTACCTAAGGGTCCACGTCAATGACAGGTTGGACCGCTCTCATAACACAGAAGAACTGGAGAAGAAAGTTCAGAGCAGATTCTTTAGTCTTAGCAGACTTAAGTCCCTTAATGTGAACAGTGACATCATTCACATCTTCAACAACTCTGATGGCCACTGTGGTGTGCTGAGCTGGTAACATTAAGAGAGGACCACCAGATCAGTTATGGGACACACTATGGACCCCCTGAAGGTTGCAGCAAACAAGATCGAGTGCCCTTATGAACAATGCAATCATTGATCTGCTCCACAAGGCTGCACCAAGTTGGCCGGCCCATGAGGATGATGCTTGCTGGATTTCTCCAGTGCCTTCAATACCATCCACCCATCCCTATTAAGGGGTCTTCTCACAGATACGCAGATGGATGAGCCTGTGGTGTCCTGGATGATGGACTATCTGACCAGCAGGCCTGTGTGGCCAATGAACTGTGTGAAGACCACCAGAGCACCACAAGGAACAGGCCGGTCTACTCTACTCTACACTCTGCACACTGCAGACTAGAAACATAACAGGAGGACAGGTCACTTGCAGACTTTCTGCACTTATGGGGGGTACTGAGACACAGGAGGGGAGTCAGGTGGTCAACTTTGACAATTGTCTGCAACCAAACATCAGCAAAACCAAAAAACACCTTAAGGACTTTCACTGCACCAAAGAGTCTCTGAGACTGCTCACTGTTCAGGGAGTGGATGAGGAGGTGGTGAACTGCTGCAAGAACCTGGGGGTCCACATCAAGGACAGGTTTGACTGGTCTTGGAACTCTTTAATTATATAGTGCCTTTCACATCTATCTATCTATCTATCTATTATATAGCGCCTTTCACATCTATCTATCTATTATATAGCACCTTTCTATCTCTATCTATCTATCTATCTATTATATAGCACCTTTCACTCTATCTATCTATCTATCTATCTCTATTTAATTATATAGTGCCTTTCACATCTATCTATCTATCTATCTATCTATTAATTATATAGTGCCTTTCACATCTATCTATCTATCTAATTATATAGTGCCTTTCATTTGATTTAGGACTCCCTTCATTTGTCCGACGGCCTTACTTTTCGTCCTCAGTCTCGGCCTCTCTTGCTCTTGGAAGGCGCCGGCTCCCGCTCCGCCGGGGTCACTAGCAGAGTCCCACTCGTATCCTGCGTTGCCTAAATGCAATACAAAGAAAGTGTAACGAAGAGCCAGGAGGATTTCAGGGAGTTCAAAATATGAAAGAATGTCAAGATGGAAAAAGTACAACATAATGAATATAAGCTTTATAATAATAAATTCCTATGAAACAACCAAAATTCCAAAAAAAAAAGTCAAGGCCGCATAGAAAATTCTAATTAAAAACAACACGAAATGATTTGTAATTTACTTTGACTTGTTTTCAAACATACACTGAATAAGGATGAGGTGTTTCATCCGCATATGTTGCAGATGCCCGCCTCACAAGTTGCCTTCTGGGTAGTTTAGTTAAACCATCACAAACATGTGCGAGTCTGAATGGAGCCTCCAAAAAAGGCCTAGGATGGGAGTTTGCCAACTGATGTGCCAGTGAATAATCCAGCACTTTGACAGTAATGTTCTCCAAAGACAAATAGTAGGATTTTGGGCATTTCACTCTTTAAAGCACACAATATGACTGAAGAATTCGTGAAATCTGAGTAAATCTCTGTGCATAAAGGACAAGGCCGAAAACCACTTGCGAACGCACGAGATCTCAAATGACTCCGATGTCTTTAAAACCGTTTTGCATCTGTCATGGAGGTCACGACGTGGCCTCAGGAATACTTCAGTAAATCTTTTTTGGTCACCACTGCGTCCACAGACATGGCTTTACCAAGCCAAGCCAATGGCAGACATCAACGCCGTCCAGAAGCGCCCTTCTCTGTGCTGAGCCTCATCTGAGATGGAAAGTATAGCACAGTGGCGTCATGTTTTCTGGTCCAACAAGTCAACTTTTTAAATAATGTTTGGGGAAAAAAAATAAAAATACAGCCGTCATACTCTCCAGGCTAAAGTAATTAAGGACCACCCCGCTGTTACCAGTGTCACATCCAAAAGTGGTGGGCGTGTCAGTGCCCATGACATCTGTGAGGGCACCGTTAACACAGACAGAGGGGTACACATTTTGGAGCTACGCAGTACATGCTGCCATCTAGATGCCATCTTTTTCTCCAGCAGGATGACTCCAAACTATATTCTGGCCTGATGATAAGGGCGTGGCTACGTAACCAGAGAGCACGGGTGCGAGATCGGCCCGCCTGATGGGCACGATATGGCAACGTAGGCCCCGTACAACTGCACAGCAGAAGAGCTGCAAATGGATGACTTTGGGGGATTTAATAATTCTTTATATACAGGGTGAGTCAAAATGACAATAACACTAATGGCACTGCTACGTTTAGACTTCTATATAATTTTTGTGGACAATTTATGTGCCACATATGGTCCATGTGTTGAAAAGGTTGAGACATTCCTGTAAATCATCTGGCACATTCAATCACCGCCAATGTGCAGCATCCACCTGAATGACACAACGGCAGCCATTTCTGCGCGGGTACGCTCACCACGCATTAGCTATTAGATGGTGACGGGATAAGAGAGAGATAGCCAGGTAAAGACAGAGGATGCATAGGGGGCCAGAATGACCAGGCCGTGACGGGTAATGGAGTCAGGACATCGGGATACACCCTGCTCTTTATGAAGGACCTTTAATGACCAGGACCTCAGCTTTAGGATGGCACAATTTTTACAGCAGTCACAAGTGTCCCTGTTACTGCACTGGTGCATTTGGATCCACACTCAGACCAAAGGGTAAGTGTCCCCTGCTGGCCTTGCCAACACCTTCTTCCAGCACCAACCCAAGCTTTTCCTAGATGGTCTGCCCTCCCATCCAAGTACGGGCCAGGCCCAAGAAGACTTATGTTCAGGTAGGTGCTGATGTGCCACAGTAGGAAACGCTCTGCTGTGCCAACTGTTTTTGGAGCATGTGGAAGTCCTAAGGTTGGACATTAGTGTGAATTACATTCTGGGTGTAAACCATCAAATGATGGGTTGTCATGGTCTTCCATTTCCACAACACTCCTTTTCGTTTTTTTATTTGCAATTATGCCAACTTTTCTGGAATTGGGGTTGTGAGCCATACATGTGGTAGAGTAACTGGCAGAGCTGCTAACCTGGAGCTGCTGCTAAAACATCCCACCCTACTTTAGAAAACACCAATCTGTTTATTCAGTTTGTCACACGCTCTTCTCTCTGGTTACAGAATCAGTGAGGAGGCGGCAATGAAGTGCGTTTAGTCAGAGGATGCCGAGCAGGAGTTCAACATCTGACCTCCACTGGAAATGGACAAAATGCTTTTGCTGCAGTGGACTCACTTAATCCCCCCGGCTGCTGGTCCCAGCTCTGGCCCCCTGCCAGGGACGCCATTGGTATGTGCTCCGCAGAGTCCCAGTCCTGGCGCCCAGAAGCCTGAAGCCCTTCGTCATAAGTCCTCTCTGTGCTTCCATAGGGGTTCTGCTGTGGTGGCCTTTGAGCCGAACTGAAAGAGAAGGTTGCAGTGATGAATCAGATACAAAGCGATGGCGGCAAAGCTCCTGTCATTAGGCAGATGGAGTGGATGAGCTCTAGAGATGGGTGGGGACGCGTTGGGACGGATGGGTAGGACGTGAGTCACTGATATGGCAGCGTGTCCAAGTGGCAGTGTCACAGGTAATGAGGAGCAGTGTGGCTTTTCAAACAATTAAGATGAACAGAAGAGATACAAGAGTTTGGATTTCTAGAGCTTTACATCTAAACAAAAGAAAACATGCAATGATTTGTGGCGATGTTCACAAGGACACGAGCACACTCATCCTCTGTGTCACGTCCAGGGCCTTTGAGTCTGCACCACCAAATGGAGCAGTTAATCCTCAACATCACCCTGCCGACCCCAGTCCTGTCCTTAGTGGTCTGATTCAACTTTGGGTTCCCTTTTTCTACATGGAAATCACGCAACTGCATAGGTGGACTCACCCGCGACCCATCTCCAGGGTTTCGGAGTCATGGTAGGCTGGGTTCAACACCCCGTCTCTGGTTTGTCGGGACATCCTGGAGGAATCTGTAGGCACTTGGAGCAGGCCGCTTGTCTCAGCTTCTCTTCAGCATTGCTAATATCCAAGAATCACCTGTGAAGTGAACAGAAGTCACATAAAAATGATTAATGTTGGTCACAAATCAGGACAGAACAAGATGTACAGCATCAAAGACGTCAGGGTTACCCATTGTAAGTGGTGGAAAGGATGGCATCCCAACGGGGAAGCCATAATGGATGGACCACTGGAGTGAAAGGGCAACACAGCCAGTAAAAAAACAAATAATGGATGGACTGGCGGAAGGTGGGATAGCGGGAATAATTCCTCCTCCAGTGCGAGAGGTGGTGGCATTCCACTGGCTACTCCCAACTTGGACACCCACAGGGTTGCCTGCAAATTGTAGTGTGGGAGAGCAACACTGCTGGGGTCCTTGGGAGTGGCCAGGGGCTGCTGTGGGAACTAAAACGTCATGCTTTATGCAGCTTCCATACAGCCTCCAAAGTACTTGGTGGTCCACATTAATGATAAAATCAATCAATCAATCCATCAATCCACCTATTATATAGTGCCTTTCACTCTATCTAATCCTGCCGACTCTACTAGAATTAAAATCTATCAATCAATCAATCCATCAATCCACCTATTATATAGTGCCTTTCACTCTATCTAATCCTGCTGACTATACTAGAATTAAAATCTATCAATCAATCCATCTATCTATCTATCTATTAAATAGACAGATAGATATAGATAGATAGAGTGCACTATTTAATAGATAGATAGATGGATAGATGGATTGATTGATAGATTTTAATTCTAGTATACTCAGCAGGATTAGATAGATAGATAGATAGATGAGTGAAAGGCACTATCTATCTATCTATCTATCTATTTAATCCTGCTGACAATACTAAAAAAAGATAGCTATATTTAAATTTTAGTGTAGTCGGCAGGATTAAATAGATAGCTAGAGAGACAGACTACACTAAAATTAAAATATCTATCTACAGGGTGGTAAATATCTAATTATGCAGATCCAGATCGGCTGGATAACTTTGATTTATGCAGGGATGATTCCTGTTCGGTGCAAAGACGATTCTTCACGTCGTCAGTTCGGACACTTCTCGATGGTCCAGGATTTTTCAGGTAATTTTCTATGTAATAAACTTAATAAGTTATAGCGTAATGAAAATTGCATAATAGATCTGGACCACCCTATATTTAATCCTGCCGAATATACTAAAGATCAAAATCTATCTATCTATTATATAGTGCCTTTCACTCTATGTATCTAATCCTGCCAACTATACTAAATATTAAAATCGATCTATTATATATATTATCTCTCTCTCTCTCTCTCTCTCTTCCATTATGCAATACCATGGCACCAGGGGCTGCTGTGGGAAGTGAACCTTCTTGCTTTATGCACATTTCAAGTAGCCCAGAAGCACTTGAGGGTCCACATGAATGACAAATCTATCTATTATATCATGCCTTTCATATCCATCTGTCTATCATATAGTGCCTAGGAGATGGGCAAAATTAAACAGAGTATTCTGATCATTGGGGTTCCCAGACGACACAGTGGTATTCTTGAAGATGGGGGTACCAGGACAAGGAAATGGAGGCTGGGGGATCAACTCGGCCACACAGAATGCACAATACAAGGGTAAAAGGGCCCATAGGAGGCTTTGTGCAATGCAGCAAAGAAAGCGCCAACTGGTTTTTCATGAGGTGAGAAAGAATGAGGAAAGACAAAAAGTGGATGGGAAGGAAGAGGCGAGGAATGCGAAACACCACGTGTCTCAAGGACTGACTGACCTCAGTGGACGATTAAAGAAAAAAGGAAGAGGAAGGAAGGAATGGAGAACCCTGACCTTAGTGCCCAGAATGCCCAGAGTCATCAAAAACATCCCCTCGAGAGATAACCAGTGCTGAAAAGAAATGGGCTGCCCACCAAAGTGTCGAGCTTGATTACTGCCCGCTGTAGAAGAGGAGACAAAACACAGAAAATGGTTTGGGGTACAACTGTAACCCCGTAAAATATGGAGAGATTAGTAACGACTTTTCAAATGTCAGTCCCAACACAGAAATGGACTGGAATGGCAGGATCCCGATTTACAAGGACTGTCAGCAGGGTTAGGATTATTTAACTTTGAGAATTTAGGGACATATACCTACCTCTCTGGGTGGGTACCCTTTAAACCCCCCCACCTGCATGTAGGCGTGGCACTTGCACTCTTCATCAGCAGGTTACATAGGGGTAGGGTTAGGGTAAGGGAGCAGCAAGAGAGAAGACATTTGACCACAGCGCCAACCCCTGGTCTGGCGGGTAATGACCATCACCAGAGCCCTTAAGCTGCCTCCCCAGCGCACACGCGTGTGACACACTGCAGAACTCCACAGTCAAATTGTGTTGAGGCGCAGATCAGGGCGAGGGGTTAAAACCAGTTCTAAAGCTTGGAGTGTCCCAAGAGCACAACGGCCTCAAGAATTGGGGACTGGAAGAAGTTTGGAACCAGTAGGACTCTTTCTACATTTACATTTACTTATTTGGTGACGAGGTGACTTATCCAAATCCAAACCCTATTACGTGATATCATCAACTGTTGAATTCTGCTCTGTACTTGTAATATTTCTATTGTTCTATTATATTGTATTGAGGATTACTTGTGCTCTGTTCTGTGTATTGTGTCATATTCACCCCCATCTTTTTGACACCCACCCTACTTGGAAAGGGGGTCTCTCTCTTTGAAGAGCCCTTTCCTGAGGTTTTTTCCATTTTTTTTATTTCTGGGGAGTTTTTTCTTTGTCTTCTTCGAGAGTCAAGAGGCTGGGCCTGTTAAAGCCCATTGCGGCACTTCTTGTGTGATTTTGGGCTATATAAAAATAAATTGCATTGCATTGTATTTAAATTTATGGTACAATTGATTCCATTTCTTTTGGTTTTCCAATTGGAGCCCAAGCAGGTCAAGTGACTCGCTCAGGGTCACAAACTGGTGTCAGTAGTGGGATTTGAAGCCACAACCTCAGGATTTGAGGCCCAAAGCCTTAACCTCTACACCACACTGCCTAGAGCTGGCCGCCTGGCAAAACTGAGTAACCACTGCATGTCAGGACGAAAACGAAGCCATGGAGTCCAGGGGGTCTCTCTGTAGACCACCGTGATCAAATGGTGGTGAGGCAGAGATCAGGGTGAGGAAGACGCTTCCCTAGCCCTCAAGAACTCTTCATGGACCCGTGCACCATCATAATCCACAGTTTGTCCTTTCTTCATTGACTTCAACGCACATCTCGGAGTTTGTAGAAATTCCCAAGCATTTCCACATTTTTATCGAATGCGAGGCAAAATGAATTCAGCAGGATTCACTCTTCACTAATGTTGGAGAACCGGTCCTTAGTCTTTCTGGCTCTGAGCGCTGTTACGTATTTCTGAAGAGGCTACGCACGCCTCTTTTGGTTTCATTTCAGTCTTCAGGACTTGATTCCGTGTTTTTGTGTTGGGTGTCATTCTCCTTAGTCACATTATGACAACAAATCAGGGCAAGGACTTGTGCACAAAAAGCCGGGTGGAGTAGCAGGTTTCTCTTAAATTTGTACCCGCTTTACTTTGATACTTCCTGTAATTATCCCTTGTGGCACCTACAGGGGTGTGCCAGCCATGCTGCCTGACACAAACAGACGCCACAGAAGGCACAAGTTTAAAGCACTCACGCGTTTTATTTTCTTTTTCTCCCTTGTGGGACGCGTCTTCCCCATCTTCCACAAGTCTAGCGCAGTCCCAGAAGCACAAGCACAATACCACACCCATTCTTCTTCTTCTTCTTCTCTTTCTCTTTCTTTTTACTCCTCCGCTCCTCCTGGCAGTAAACTTCGTCTCCCTCCTCCCGACTCTGGCTCACCGGGGTAGCGGTTTGTCTGCCCCTTTAAGGCCCCCAGAACAGGTGCTTGATGACCGTCTTCCTGGAGTGGCAGAAGAACTGCCCATGAGGGCTCAGCAGCTGGTGCAGCACCCCCTGGTGGCGCCCACAGATCCCAACAGGGCTGCCCCAAACTCCAACTCCCATGGAGCCCTGCGGAGCCCAGGGGGCTGCCATCTAGCACTCCGGGGGAGGTAACGCTCTGGCCACACTTGCTCCTCGGGTCCTCCCAGCGTGGAGGCACCCTGGCCGTCCATCACACCCACCAGCTTGTTCTTTGATAATAAATGTGCTATTCTGATTTGTATTTAGAGCCCCCCCAAGATTGTAAAGTGTACTGGTACTCCATGCCACCGAGACTGCCCCCACCTGGATGAATATAATTATCACATTCAGTACCTGCCCTTGGTTGCTCCATGCATGCTTTTTTAAAGCGGTAAACCTCCAAGAGCTTCTCCCTGGTAATGGACACCAAGCATGGACTGGCATTCCGGCTGGGATGCCAATTTATTGATAGGGCAGTGTTAGACTACTTACATGGACTATTTGCTGCCCTGACACGGCAGTTGGCAATTCTCCTGGACTACAGTGCCAATTAGGACCCCCACGGGGCTGGCGGCTGGGAGTTGTAGTCCAGTAGCGCAGCCCAATGGTGCTCCATTGGTGCCACCAGGGGGAGCTGGAGGGGCAAATCGCCCCCACTTCGTAACACCGGACACGCTCCCAGCTCTGGCATAAAAGGACCCCCCTCGATTTCATCCAGGCAAGTCGGGAGTCGGGTGGCAGTGGGCAACACTCATCTGGAAAGAGAGAAAAGGAAGGAAAGAAGAAAGGTGGGGAAAGGAGGGGTGGTATCTGTGCGGTCTGTTCACCATTATTTGAACTTGAGCTTATATTGGTGCCGGTGTGTCGAAGGGTTTGGGGCTCACTGGCGCCCCCTACCGGTCCCATCTTCCCACCCTACTTTTTACTCCACTCGTTCTTTTCACCCTGTTCTTTCTCTCTTTTATTTCTTTTTCCTGTACATGTTATTATTCTGTTTAGCTGCTCTGTTTCAGGGTTAGGGTTAGGGTTCAGGGAACTGAGCTTGCCCTTTAAATGATCTTGTTGATTCGGTGGTCTGCTCTTGAAGTGATGTTACCAGTCCGGCACACCTCACCACTCTGGCCATGACAAACAAGAGTTGTAGAATACGTGAAGGATGGCACTGCCCACATTGAAGGAACGCCTGGTCTGCCCTTCCTCCTATAGAGCCTCTGCGTCACGAGACCGGTCACAATGGTCATGTCACATCCCGTCTCCCAAGTCTCTCTGCTGAGGCGGAACGGGACATTGGACGTCCGCGTTTCTTTTTGAACATTTTTTATTTTTAATGGGGTTCCCCCCCAGGAGGCCTCCAACGCTTCACCTCGTCTCATTCTTGTTCTTCTTATAAGGTCCATAAAGGCCTACTGGCTGGCACGCTGCACTCTAATGTGTGCCAAGTGTCCACAAACATTCTAACTTTTGTGTAAAACGTCCCCTGAAATGTGTTCTTGTTACAGAATTGATTTTAAAGTAACAGCAGGGAGCCACGGGACGAACTCCATTTGTAATCTGAAACACTTCCTCGGTCTCCCCACTTAATCTCCGTTTGCTTAAACTGAACTTTGCGCCGTGGAAAACGATTTTGATAAAAGTTTTACTTCTTTCGCATTCTTCTTTGAAGTGATGTGGTTTTAAGGAGCAAACACATTTTCAAAAAGCAGACCAGAAGGTCACACGTTTGTAGTTTATAGGCAGGGCAGAGTCACACAGCCAAGGCCTTTGAAGGCCATAAAATGGCAGATCCTTATCTTGATCTTTTCTTGGATTTTAAAGGCCAAAATTAGCATTTGTTCTGTTCATTTTGATTGAATTGTTCGCTAGTGTTTGGCTTTGTAAACCATTTTGTTTCATAAAGCCACAGCCATTTGGTAGAGCAGTTGCTGTCACTTGCCAGGTGATCACTTCCTGGAGGCCGTGTCACATGTCACCAAAGGCGGCAGCGATTTATAAGGTGCCACCTGTTCAAGATACGCGTTGTGTGCTGCAGGATTAGAGGTTTAGACTTTCACTTTCTCCTTCGACTTTGGGCGGAGTGGTGCCTCTGAGGCTAGGGTGGCAATCTGAAGGTTGCCGGTTCGAATCCCGTTAAATGCTCTGTTGGGCCCTTGAGCTGCAATTGCTCCGTCCTGGGTATGACGTTAACCTGCATCCATCTGTGCATGAAGGCCCTCCAACTGGCAGGGAAACACTTGTGGGTTGGTGGCAGAATTGGCACTGCAGCCACCATTAAAAGAAAAAAAAACTCCCACTGTTCCACTCCATCTGAACTGGTGTGGTGCTGAGGTGTCACCTGTTGCATGGCTGCGCTCGGGTCCTAATCTGGGATCCTGAGTTGGTTTGTCATGTGGTGGGTGCGGCAATGCACTCTATCAGCGCCCGCTCCTAACCGCCATCGACTTTGGTTTTAGTTCAGCCATTTAATTGTGACATCCTTCACATCTTCTACAACTCTGTGATGGCCAGTGTGGTGTGCTGGGTTGGTAACATTAAGGGGGGGGGGCACCAAATCAACAAGCTAATTAAGAGGACAGCCTCAGTTACAGGACACTCTCCGGAGGAGATTAATAAAGGCAAACTGAGGGCCATCATGAACAACGCCACACATCATCCTCTGAGACACCAACACGGAGGACTTCAAGACAAGGAAATTATTTCGCCGACGTGCTGGCCTTGCTTGTATTAGCGGCTAAGTGAGTTTCTGTTTCCTTGGGGGCGGAGCCTTTACCCCGACTCCACCTCTCACTTCTGGACAGACAGACACACACACTTTCACGTGTAGAGTTTAAATATAAGACTAGCTGTGTAAGCCGGTGCTGTAAAAAGCCCGAGCTCCTAGAAACTATTGAAATCGTCAGAAAACACTTCACCTCGTTTCATTCTTGTTCTTCTTACAAGGTCCATAAAGGCCTACTGGCTGGCACGCCGCCCTCTAATGTGTGCCAAGTGTCCACGATTCTTGGTGTGAAGAGAAACATTCTAACTTTTGTGTAAAACGTCCCCTTAAATGTGTTCTTGTTACAGAATTGATTTTAAAGTAACAGCAGAGAGCCACGGGACGAACTCCATTTGTAATCTGAACCACTTCCTCGGTCTCCCCACTTAATCTCCGTTTGCTTAAACTGAACTTTGCGCCGATGTAAACGCTTTTGATAAAAGTTTTACTTCTTTAGCATCCTTCTTTGAAGTGATGTGGTTATAAGGAGCAAACACATTTTTCAGAAAGCGGACCAGAAGGTCACACTTTTGTAGTTTAATTTAATATTAGGAATCCTCCTCCATCTCACTCACCCCAAGCCATCAAGAAACTGGATTTTCTGCAATATTATCGCTCAGGGCCCCGGAGCACAAAACAGCGTAATTACTCGGTTCAGCGGCACTCGAGTTGCCAGACTCGCCGGCACAAATGCATTCCTTTGTCTTTGCATAATCCGAGTGTGTTGTGCAGGAGACAAAAGGAAAAGCCGCACACAAAAAAAAAACAAAACACCAAAGGTCTTCATCATGGCCGGCCAGCCGGCCGGCCCCCCCGCTCTGTGTGAGAGTTCAGTGCGATGGCTCGACACACAACCACGGGACTTTCCAGAATGTCGCAAGTCCGGTTCTTTGGATACAACTTAGAAAAGGCCTGTCGGTGGATACGCTGACGGTCCTTCGTCACCATCATTAGGATTCTGTCATTTTTCCTCTCGCTAGTTAAGCCGTTTTCTCTTGATGGGTTTTCTGAGGTCCAAGAAACCGGCCATTGAGGGTCCTTAGCTTCCCCCCCACCCGTCTGGTCTGTGCGAGATGAGAAACTTCTGACCGCCAGACAGAGCTCCCCGAAAGACCCAAATCATGACGGCCAAAGGTCTTATTACTTTGATTTTGTTGATTTACTCACCACAGGTTGTATTTTTGAAGGTTAAGTTGACTGATTAATTAAATGGGATGACCCGAGTTGGGGTCCCGACTGTTCTTCTGTTTTACATCCTGTCATTCTGGCACTCGGCCACAGTATATACCTTCAGTATATGTTCGGGTGGAGCAACCATGGACTGTGCAATACCTCTTCCTGGACGCTAGATGGTGACATCCCTGCAGCTTAGCAGTGCCCCGGATTCCCGCAGGGCACTATGAGAGATGGAGTTCGGCATCACAGCCCTGCTGGGTACTGTGGGTGCCACCAGGGGACGCTGCTGGGAGATACGGGGACTTCTGTTTCCCATATAGCCCGGAAGTATTCCCAAGTCATGGAGACGGAAGGACAGAAGCACTTCCGGGTCAAGGACTATATAAATGACTAGGGGAGACCCAGCAGGAGAGCCGGAGTTGGGAGGGAGCGTGATGGAGCTGCTGGGAGGAGAGAATTGTTGTATTTATTTAATTATTTATATTGTATTTGGTGGATGTGGTGCTTTGAAGGCACTATTGCTGAAAAGAAGATTAAAAATCGGCTTGGCGCTTTTATGTTTGGGTCCAGAGCATCTGTCTATTGGGTTTCAAGGGGCAGCAGCGCCCCAAACGTCCACAATGTTCAGGGGGAGTAACCATGGACTATTCAATACCTCCCCCTGGACGCTAGACGGCAACCCCTGGGTTGGAGCGGTGCCTTGGTTTCCCGCAGGGCTCCATGGGAAATGAAGTTTGGTGCAGCCCTGTTGGGTCCCGCAGGCGCCGCCAGGGGGTGCTGCAGCTGGAGCTCCTGAGGGCTTATGGGTAGTGTTATCACCACAGCCGGAACTCGGCAATCGAGCACCTGTAGCACTTCTGGGTGGAGCCAACGGCCACCACTTTCTGAGTCGGGAGGAGGAGGAGGAGGATGAAGCAGCCTGGGAGGAGTGGTGGAGGAAGAAGAGTGTGCTGTGGTGTCTTTCTTTGGGTTTATTTGGTGTGCTTTGGGACCGTGTACTGCCTGTGGGACACGGGGAAGACGTGCCCCACAGGTGAAGAAAAAGAAATCATTTTTGGTTGATTTTGACGTTCCTCTGTTGTCAGTCTGTGTCGGGTCGGGTGCATATATAGCGCCTTTCACAACTGTATAATGTCAGATTCCTCGACTCCACTACAGTTACAGCAGCTTGACTGATGAGCTCACACTTTCAATTTGGTAAGAAAGCGGCTCAGCTGACACTAACACAAAGGCGCAGGCCTGTCTAACTTGTCCTTCTGGAGTGTCTTCTTCTCTAAAGACAACTTAATAATCCCCGGTAAATAATCAATGGTGTCACTCGGTGACTAGAAATGTAATTATCGACATTCCAAGGGAAGTGGCATTGGAGTCCATCCAAATGATTTGCTGTACAGCTGTACTGGGGCAGCCATTTACAAATATGAGGAGGAGGTGGCTTTGACTCCAGGCTGCTGCCCTGTTGTTCCCATGATGGGCCGAACCTCACATTTCCTAAGACAACTTACAGCTCAATGGACACAATAGAGGGTCTGTCTATACAGGCTGAAACAGGTCATTATTGGCCCTTTTCAAAGGCATCTGGATATCTGTTGGGGAATCGAGAATTATGAGCCTTCTGATCACAGCGGTTGGGCGCTCACATTACAACATCTCACACGCCATCCATTTCTGCAAGACAAATTGGCAGACGTTGCAGAGCCGCTGCTTGTGGACCGAGAGAGTCAAGTTGCTCGTGAACAAGGCTGACCAGGCCTGGCTCCAGCTTTTCAGGTGACCTGGGCAAAGCTGTAAATGGATCCCCCAAGTCTTACAGATATCCCGGGACATTGACAGGGCCTCGGAGTTTTGAGGGCTTCATTATATATTAATTAGACTGCAGAGTGCGGGGAAGACCAACTTTGTGTTTTACTAGCATGCTGATTACCACACTGTACATTATATTAGAGAGGTAGGGGTGGGTGGGTGTTCCCACCCACGTCCCCACCCACATCACCGTCCCTGTCCCTGTCCCCGTCCCCATCCCTGTGGGTGTCACCGTCCCCGTCCCTGACTCCATCACCATCCCTGTCCACATCTTCGTCCCTATCCCCTTTGGTGCTGGGTCAGGATCTCTAATGTTAAAAAAAAATGTCTCCCCCGGATTATTTTCAAATTTGGTATCTTATGTCCTTTTTGTTAATTTTTGGTTCCTTGTATAATCCATCCATCCATTATCCAACCCGCTATATCCTAACTACAGGGTCACAGGGGTCTGCTGGAGCCAATCCCAGCCAACACAGGGCGCAAGGCAGGAAACAAACCCCGGGCAGGGTGCCAGCCCACCGCAGTTGGCTATTATCATTTCTGTTAATTGTGTTATTTACGTTTATTATTTGTATAATTATGTATTTTTAATTACTTCTGTCCATTGTTTGGTTTCTACATGTGGATGATTGTTCTGCCAGGTTCCCCTGTGCTTTGTGTGTGTGTCCAAGAGGCGGGGCCACCTGTCAGTCTCACTTGAGGGACTGCCCCCAGCTCTGTAAAGGCTCATGGGAATTGCAGTCCCCCGTTTGCGCCCAGTGCTGGTGAGTTCTCACCTTTATGATGATTCTCTCTTTGGGTTTTCTAGCTTTTTCACATTTGAAGATTTAAAACTCCAGTTTAATGTTTTTGGGACTTGGTTACTGCAGACTGCCTTTTGACTTTTGTTCTTTATTTACTTTTTTTGGAATAAATCTTATCAATGGTCTTTGTTTGCCCTTTCATCCACTAGCCGGAGGTTTACGGTCATCCTCCCTCTGGTATGTCTCAGACGATATCTGGCGAACATTACTTATATTTTTGAACTTTTCAAGTTAAATACAATTTGGCATTGTGAAGGCCAAAGCCAGCCAGTAGAGTGGGAGCTCAGACTGCCTTTGAGCGCACCCTCTCAGGGCAAGTACATTGAAATCCTAGCCTGCTTTTCTGGCTCTTGGGAGTCCTCACACCACCTTGGGTATTTTAGGCGGGCAGTTCACCTAAGTCAAGGAGTTTATTATATATTTTCCTTAATATTATTAACCACCTCTTACCTACGCAGTGGTAGCGCTGCTGCCTCGTAGTTAGGAGACCTGTCTGGGTTCGCTTCCCGGGTCCTCCCTGCGTGGAGTTTGCATGTTCTCCCCGTGTCTTCATGGGTTTCCTACCACAGTCCAAAGACATGCAGGTTTGGTGCATTGGCGATCCTAAACTGTACCTCTTAGTATGTGTGTGTGCCCTGCGGTGGGCTGGCGCCCTGCTTGGGGATTTGTTCCTGCCTTGCCCTGTGTTGGCTGGGATTGGCTCCAGCAGACCCCTATGACCCTGTAGTTAGGATATAAAGGGTTAGATATAATGGCTGACTGACTGACTGATCTCTTACCTACAGGAAAAACAACACGTACCCCTACATTGGCACAGGCTATCAATACATCCTCTCATCCAACAATCACCAGAACACAGAAAGCAGTTCAAGGCAGCAGAATACAACATGGCTGTTGGTACCAGATGGGTACATGAAACTCGTGCGGAGTCTGAGATGGCATGTGGCAGTAGGAGTTGAGTTTCAGGGAGTAAAAAGCTCCGTCTGTTAGCCTTGGCTACCGTATCCAGAGGAAGCCTCTCTCAAATGAGCAACTCATTACACTTTAATCAGAAGCTTGAATTACAGCTGCTGCGTTTACAGCCGTCGTAAATTGTACCCGGTGACTTGTGTCGGCTTTGTAAAATTGAGGAAATTGTGCAACAGAAAAATGAGTGTCCTTAACCACACCAGACCGACAAGGCTGTGCACTTGTAACGTCTCCTTAACTGCCCTTCGCATTTTGCAAAAATGGACAACACAACAACCCCAATTCGAGGGAACTTCAACTCAGGGCTGTCTTAACAGCATTATAGACCCCCGGGCAAAGCAGTGCACTGGCACCCCTAACTGCACAACCACTCAGCAAGTCACAGAGGTTAGAATGGGGCCCCCTGGGCAACTACCCGGCGTGCCCAGGCGTTAAGACCTCCCTGCCCTCACCGCCCCAAGATCTGCGTCTTCTCAGCTACTTTGACACCCTGGCTCCATTTAAGACCTGGTAGGCTGAAGCCAGCCAGTGGAGTTGTGGGTCAGGCTGGCTGGGGTTGGCCCTGGTTGGGGATTTTCTTGGAGGCCAACACCCCTCTTTGCTATGGTAGTGCACTCAGATCATTACAACTAGTGTCTTGGTGGGTTTTTCTCGGGTTACTGCGGCTTTCCTCCCATATCCCCAAAGATGTGCAGTTTAAGTTAACCTGTGTACGTTGTGAGTGGACCCTGTGATGGCCTAGTGTCCTGTTGTGCCCAGTGCTGCCAGGGCATTCTCTGGCTCTTTATGACTCTGAATATTATGATATGATTCACCTAATAACACATCTGTCAAGATTTATCTCTCAACAGGCCAAGGTGGTGTGAGGCATTCAAAAACACAAGAGGGAAGCAGGCCAGAATCCCACCAGCCTGCCCAGAAGTAGGTGCACCAAAAGGCAGCCCTGGCTTCCACTCGAGTGGCTGGCTTCGGCCTACACCAGGCCAAAATACACGTCACTCTCAAAAGCGTTTCCCAAAACACATTTAAAATGTCTGACAAAGGAGAGGATCACTGTTAACCCCTGGCTTGTACAGAGCAAGACAATGAAGAAATGTTATAAAGGATTGATTCACTTAAAGAACAGGAAAAAAAAAAAAAAAACAAAAACGTTCACAATAGAAAAAATAATTCAACTGAAACCAAAAGAGTCTCAATATGAAATCCACAAGAAAATCCAAGTAACAGAAGCAAAAAAAAAAAAATAGTCAAGAGCTTGAGATCAAAATCAACGAAAATGCAACAGTCATAAATCCCACCAAAAGAGCGCATTCAAACTGAACCACCTGACTTTATAGGGCTAAAGGGGCGGTCCCTTAACAAGGATGGCTAGCTGGCCCCGCCTCTTAGGGCTCCACCCACAAAATACAAAGAACACAAGAGATCCTCAAAACACACACAGATAATACATGAGAACTTAACATATAAGACAAAATAAGACAAATAGTCTTTTTCTTTTTTCGGCTGCTCCCATTAGTGGTCGCCACAGCGGATCATCTTCTTCTATATCTTTCTGTCCTCGTCATCTTGTTCTGTTACACCCATCACCTGCATGTCCTCTCTCACCACATCCATAAACCTTCTCTTTGGCCTTCCCCCTTAGCATCCTTTTCCCAGTATACCCCTCATCTCTCCTCCTCACAGGTCCAAATCAACGCCACCTCGCCTCTCTGACTTTGTCTCCCAACCGTCCCACTTGAGCTGACCCTCTAATGTCCTCATTTCTAAACCTGTCCCTCCTCGTCACCCCCAATGCAAATCTTAGCATCTTTAACTCTGCCACCTCCAGCTCTGTCTCCTGCTTTCTGGTCAGTGCCACCGTCTCCAGCTCATATGACACAGCTGGTCTCACTACTGTCCTGTAGCTATGAATAATGATGAAAAATGGAAAGGCCGTTGGTCCAGACGACATACCTGTGGAAGCATGGAGGTGTTTAAGAGAGATGGCAGTGGAGTTTTTAACCAGATTGTTTAATGGAATCTTGGAAAGTGAGAGAATGATGAGGAGTGGAGAAGAACTGTACTGGTGGGCCGATATTTAAGAATAAGGGGGGTGTGCAGGACTGCAGTAACTACAGGGGGATAAAATTGATGAGCCACAGCATGAAGTTATGGGAAGGAGTAGTGGAAGCTCAGTTAAGAAGGGAGGTGATGATTAGCGAGCAGCAGGATGGTTTCATGCCAAGAAGGAGCACCACAGATGTGATGTTTGCTCTGAGGGTGTTGATGGAGAAGTTTAGAGAAGGTCAGAAGGAGTTGCATTGTGTCTTTGTGGACCTGAAGAAAGCAAATGACAGGGTGACTGAGAGGAGTTGTGGTATTGAATGAGGAAGTCAGGAGTGACAGAGAAGTACGTAAGAGTTGTACAGGATATGAACGAGGGAAGTGTGACCGTGGGGAGGTCTGCAGTAGGAGTGACGGAGGTGGGATTACATCAGGGATCGGCGCTGAGCCCGTTCTTATTGTCAATGGTGATGGACAGGCTGACAGACGAGATTAGACAGGAGACCCCATCGACTGTGATGTCTGCTGATGACATTGTGATCTGCAGGTTGAGGAGACCCTGGAGAGGTGGAGATATGAGAGGAGAGGAATGAAGGTCAGTAGGACCACCAGGACAGAATACATGTGTGTGAATGACAGGGAGGTCAGTGGAGTGGTGAGAGAGCTGGTGAAGGTGGAGGAGTTGAAATACTTGGGATCAACAGTACAGAGCAATGGGGAGTGTGGAAGAAAAGTGAAGTAGAGAGTGCAGGCAGGGTGGAGTGGGTGGAGAAGAGTGTCAGGAGTGATTTGTGGCAGACGGGTATCAGCGAGAGTGAAATAAGACGAATAGGAAATAAACAAAACAAACTAGCAAAAGTAGCCAGCATTGTAGAATGACTTAAGGAAAGAAAGCAAAGGTTTTGGTGTTTTGTAAAACGGTGACCCTGTTGCTATTGCCAGCTGTTTCCACATTGCCTTCTTATCGATGTCTCTGCTCTCGTGAGTCGAGGATTTGTTCTTTTCTTTCACAGAATTGCAGTAAGTCCTTACTGGGTGGTATGGTAACCATGAATTCTGTCATGTCGGACTCATCCTTCTTAGATCAAGATGGACAGTTCGGAGTGCTTAAATTATGAGGAAACGCCAACAAGGCAGGAGTTTAAACATCGAGCCTTTGCTTCTCCTTTGCGTTGTGCTGCACTTCTGCTCTCAATGAAGCCTCACCAAACACCACACCAAAGCGCACGACACTCCATTGTATATCACAGGAGGCAGAAGGGCTAAGAAATGCTAAGCTCTGCTCATTTTGTCTGCTAGACTGGCTTCAGTCTGTTTGGATGTTTCACCAGCAGGTGGCACTGGTGTGCAAACTGTGACGCACATAAAATCTACCAAACAAACCCACTGGTACCCCCCAGGGTTCAGAGTTTGAGATCCAAAGTAGTCAGTCTTGCCTGTATGGTTCTAGAGAGCAACTCGGCCCAATCTGGTCCACACTGCTAACTGGTATAGGATTGTACTGGGAACAGACAGACGCTCTTTTCCCAGTTTCTCCACCCGTGGGTCACGAGTTGATATTCTTTCAAGTGGAAGTGGGTTGCAGTAGGTTCCTGTGTGTGTTCTCTGGTCACCAAGGGGAACAAACCTCACGCGCAAATCACCAAGTGGGACTTCTGGTGGGTCGCAAAAAAGCTTACATTGGAAAATGTGGGTGGCAGCTCCAGAAAGGCTGTGAAAGACTGTTCTGTTTTACATACTGGGGGGCTCGGCCCCCCTGCTCACTTTGATTGCCAACCCCCGGGCGGGCGCTACACACTAGCCACTTCACGGCTCTGTCACTCACTTATGGGGATGCGGATGTACAATTTAAACAGATTGTTATTTTCATGGGAATTGTTTCATATGCATAATGGAGCTAACTGTTTTACATTACAGCGAGTAGAAAATAGTAACACGTAACAAATTGAAAGTAAATTATGTTTCACGTTGCGTTAGAGGTATTCGTTGCGTTATACGATTTCATTCTGTTTGGCTTTGAAATTAACACGCAAATTCCTTTTAAACTTACTTACTGTAAAACTTCAGCAAAAAAACATTTTTCGAATTAACTTTTAGTCAAAATCCCATTGAATTTTTGATTCAGTGTTTGGACTTTCATCGTGACAACGCAACGTATAACTGGCCGTGAGTGAATTTCGTTTCTTTCCCTCTACTAAATAAACCGACTTTTTCGAATGTTTGTCCCAGAGATTTGTTAATTGTCTTTGCAAAAGCTCTTCTAACGGGAAACTGTAAACGTTTTATACGAATGTCATATCAAGATCTCCTTTGGTGTCTAATGTTACCCCTGAACATGGACTACATTACCATTCTTGTCGCCTGTTAAAAGTTTATACGTCAGAATTGTTTGACCGATTTGGAACACAACTAATCTTGTACCATTGCATAGCCCATCACTCAGACATAAATTACACAATTACATCACGATATGTCCTTCTTTCTGCAGTAATTCGGCCGTTGGAAGACCAGACGGTGTTAACGGTTGTAGATATTGTAAGTTGATGTTTTCATCTTTCGCACCATCACCACCAACTGTTTCAGCAGAGTCTATTGATACGCATTTAGTCAATTTGCTGTGTAACTGATCGACAATTTTCGCATTGTCACACACGTGCGATTAGGAGGCAGCTAAAGGGCTTGAGTAACTGTAATACTGCGTCAGACCAGGGGGTGGCGGAGTGTGCGGACTGTCTCTCTCAGTCTCTTGCAGAGCATTCCTGGGAAATCCCATCGGGTTCTGGCGCCTTTGAAGACGTCACTTCCGGTCCCACAGACGTCATTTCCGGTTCTGGCGTGGACGACCTCACTTCCTCTTCCAGCCCACGTTACCTCCACTTAATGAGTTCTGCTTTGGAGTCTGTCTTGTAAGTAATTCACTTTTTCAAACCTTTTGCAGCCAGGATCATATTATACGGGTGGATACCCTAAACCTTTGTGACTGTCTGGAGGCAAGTTGTTACAGCGTTAATTTGTTTGACTTCATCGTTTCTCTCTGCTAGTGTGTACTCATTTCTTCTGTTGATAATCCTTCGGGATGAAATTCTTCAATAAGATTTGGACATAACACGTCTTCTTTAATTGGGAACTTAAAGTGAGGAAAATGTAAAAATGTATAAGAGCTGAGTGTGCAGAAACTGTGAGTCTGGAGCTTATGATATTATTGATCTGGACTATCAGAAAGTATTTGATGAGATGCCACATGAGAGGTTGGCATCAAACTAAAAGAAGTGGCAGTTCAGGGTGTGGTGTGTAGATGGGTGCAGAATTGGCTCAGACACAGGAAGCAGAGGGTGATGGTGTGAGGAACCTCATCAGAACTGGCCAATGTTAAGAGTGGTGACCAGCAGGGGGCAGTGCTGGGGGCTGCTGCTATTTTTAATATCTAGAAATGATTTAGATAGGAATATAAGGAACAAGCTGGTCAAGTTTGTATGATGATACCAAGATTGGTGGATTAGCAGATAATTTGGAATCCGTTATATCATCACAGAAGGACTTGGACAGCAGACAGGCTTGGGCAGTTTTGTGGACGATGAAATTTAATGTCAGTAAATGTAAAGAATTACACATAGGAAGTCAAAATGTGAGGTCTGAATACACAACGGGGGGTCTGAAAATGGAGAGTCCATCTTATGGGAAGGATTTAGGAGTCGTAGTGGACTCTAAGCTATCGACTTCCAGTCAGTGTTCAGAAGCCATTAAGAAGGCTAACAGAATGTCAGGTTATATAGCGCCTTGACGTGTGCAGTACAAGTCACAGGAGGTGATGCTGAAGTCTTTATAACACACTGGTGAGGCCTCATCTGGAGTCCTGGGGGCACATTTGGTCTCCGGGCTACAAAAAGGACATAACAGCACTAGAAAAGGTCCAGAGAAGAGCGACTAGGCTGATTATGGGAGGCTACAGGGGATGAGTTATGAAGGAAGATTAACAGAGCTGAGCCTTTACAGTTTAAGGAAAAGGAGATTAAGTTTAGCTATTAGCCAGACGGTGTGCAGAAGCCATGAAGAAGGCTAACAGAATGTCAGGTTATATAGCGCCTTGACGTGTGGAGTACAAGTCACAGGAGGTGATGCTGAAGTCTTGATAACACACTGGTGAGGCCTCATCTGGAGTCCTGGGTTCAGTTTTGGTCTCCAGGCTACAAAAAGATCATAACAGGACTAGAAAAGGTCCAGAGAAGAGCGACCCGGCTGATTGAGGGCTACAGGGGTTGAGTTATGAGGAAAGATTAAAAGAGCTGAGCCTTTACAGTTTAAGGAAAAGGAGATTAAGAAGAGACCTGAGTGAAGTATGTAAAATTCTGAAGATATTAGTCCAGTGGATCGAGACGGTTATTTTAAAATGAGCTCATCAAGAACACGGGGACACAGCTGGAAACTTGTTAAGGGTAAAGTCACACCAACATTAGGACGTTTTTCTTTACACAAAGAGCGATAGACACTTGGAGTAAGCGACCAGGTAGTGTGGTAGACAGTAAGACGTTAGGGACTTTCAAAACTCGACTTGATGTTGTGTTAGTATATTAAGTGTAGAGGACTGGCGAGCTTTGTTGGGCTGAACGGCCTGTCCTCGTCCAGAGTGCTCTAATGTTCTAAAAGCATTCACACCAATGAGAGGTGAGAGGACCGCAGGCATGTCCTCAAATGAGTGCAGTTTAGTGGAGGGGATCAAGTTTAGGGTCAATAAATAACGAAAAGTCGGAGACAGCGTTCAAAGAGCACATTCCATGCCTGAGGAACTGAAGAATGCAGAATGCAAAATGAAATTAAAAAACAAATAAATGTGGCTGTCAGTTCTTATTGGGCTATAAAAGTCCACATGGATTTACTGTTATGGCACAGCCAGGGGGAAGGCATTCGATTCCTTATTTGCTTA
Source organism: Polypterus senegalus (assembly GCF_016835505.1). Lineage (NCBI taxonomy): Eukaryota > Metazoa > Chordata > Cladistia > Polypteriformes > Polypteridae > Polypterus > Polypterus senegalus. Next base: position 161,007,396 of record NC_053166.1, on the reverse strand, counting down.
CAGACAAGGAAGTTGGCAAGCTTTACATGTTTCTGTCACCCACTGAACACAAATTGTTTCTTAATAATTAGACAAGCGCCTAGGAAATACAGTAAGTGGTGAGCCAGAGGGTGAAATCATTTAAGAGCTGTCACCGTCACAATGGGAAGGGCAGGGCAGAGTCAGACAGCCAAGGTCTTAGAAGGCCATAAAATGGCAAATCCTTATCTTGATCTTTTCTAGGATTTTAAAATGCCAAAATTAGCATTTGTTTTGTTCATTTTGACTCATTTCATGCTAGTGTTTGGCTTTGTAAACCATTTTGTTTCATTAACTTGCGGCCATTTGGTAGAGCAGTTGCTGGCACTTGCCAGGTGATCACTTCCTGGAGGGCCGCGTCACATGTCATCAGGGCTCCAGCGATTTATAAGATGCCACCTGTTCAAGATACGCATTGTGTGCTGCAGAATTAGGGGTTTAGACTTCGACTTTCTCCTTCGACTTTGATTTTACTTCAGCCATTTAATGGTGACATCCTTCACAACTCTGTGATGGTCAGTGTGGTGTGCTGGGCTGCTAACATTAAGAGGGGGCACCGAATCAACAAGCTAATTAAGAGGGCAGCCTCAGTTACAGGACACACTCTGGACCCCCTGAAGGTCATAGAGGAGGAGATTAATAAAGACAAACTGAGGGCCATTATGAGCAACGCCACACATCATCCTCTGAGACACCAACACGGAGGACTTTTAGAGTGGAAATTATTCAGACAAAGTGGGTGAAGAAGTGCGACTGGGGGTCCTCTATACCAACAGGAATATGCCTGTATAGCGCCTCACTGGGACTGCCAAGTCAGACATTTCCTTTCCTTAATTTTCTAATTTTCCACCTTTTAAGTCATTCTGGTGTGTGTTCAGATCATAGCGTGCCTCTGTATATATATTAATTTATCTATCTATGTGCTTATTGAAAGAACATCTGTAAAGGACAAATAAAGTTGTACAATATATTATATAGTGGCTATCATATCGGTCTACATATTTATTATACTGTGCCTCGCATATATATATATATATATATATATATATATATATATATATATATATATATATATATATATATATATATAGTGCATTTCATATCTGTCTATTTATTGATTTTATCGTGCCTTGAATACCAAATTCTCCTTCAATATGTTTTATAAAGCCTTTTGTACCTGTCCCTTGACTGTATAGTGCATTTCATATCAGTGAAGTCTTTCATAACCATTTATTGATTATATAGTGCCTTTAATGCCAATGTATCCTTCAATATGTTGTGTAGTGCCTTTCATATCTATCTATCTATTGCTATATAGTGCCTTTCACATCAATCTATATATCCACCTATTTATTTATCTATCTATCTAGTGACCAGTTATATAGTGCCTTTCACATCTATCTATCTATTATATAGTGTCTTTCACTTCTATCTATCTATCTATCTATCTCAATCTATCATATAGCGCCTTTCACTTCAATCTATCTCTGTCTATTATATAGCACCTTTCACATCTCTCTATTCATTTATCTATCTATCTATCTATCTATCTATCTATCTTTTATATAGCACCTTTCACTTCTATCTGTCTATTATCTAGTGCCTTTCACATCTATCTATCTATCTATCTATCTATCTATCTATCTATTATATAGTGCCTTTCTATCTATCTATCTATCTATCTATCTATCTATCTATCTAAAGTTTTCAAGATGAACCTTTCCAAAGAACTGTTACTACATACAAATCCCAGAGCAGGGGGGCAGCACAGTTCTCCGGACCCCATACAGTACATAAACAGTCCCTGTCAGTCTCTTCCCCCAAAGCCCCAAACCTTAAGTGGGCCCTGAGTAATCCTTACCCTGCGCCGCCCCCAAGAAGCACTTGAGGGTTCACATGAATGACAAATCTATCTATTATATAGTGCCTTTCATATCCATCTGTCTATCATATAGTGCCTAGGAGATGGGCAACATTAAACAGAGTATGCTGATCATTGGGGTTCCCAGACAACACAGTGGTATTCTTGAAGATGGGGGTACCATGACAAGGAAATGGAGGCTGGGGGATCAACTCGGCCACACAGAATGCACAATACAAGGGTAAAAGGGCCCATAGGAGGCTTTGTGCAATGCAGCAAAGAAAGCGCCAACTGGTTTTTCATGAGGTGAGAAAGAATGAGGAAAGACAAAAAGTGGATGGGAAGGAAGAGGCGAGGAATGCGAAACACCACGTGTCTCAAGGACTGACTGACCTCAGTGGTCAGTGCCCTCCACAAGTATTGGCACCCCTGGTAAAAATGAGTAAAGAGCTGTAAAAATCATCTGTTGGTGAATGACCTTAATACTGAACTAAAACATAAACAAGAGAAATCCAACCTTTAACTAAAGTAAATGTATTTATGAGAAAAAAATAATTCCACATCCTGAAATAATTATTTCTAACAAATTTCTTTTTCAGCATCAGTTTAGGGTAAATCACCAAAAGATTAACCTTTTTTTACCCGTCTTTACCAGGGCTGCCAATGATTATAGAATGAATGGACTTTATATGGCGGAATGGCAAAGCTAAATTGGCCCCTGATGTGTGTGTGTTGTGTGTTCACCTTGTGATGGGCTGATGTCCTGGTTTGTTCCTGCCTTGTGGCGGATTCCGTCCAGCAGCGACCCCAAACCCTGTTCTAGATAATCAGTTTTGGAAAATGGAGGGATATGCATGTACAACCATCAGATCAACTGGGACAAGTAAAAAGCCATTCAATCCAACAAAGCTCACCAGTCCGGTCCACTTCTAAAATAACATCAAGTTGAGTTTTGAAGGTCACTGAAGTCCTGCTGTCCACCACACCACTTGGTCACTTCTGTGGTTCACTGTGTTCCCTTAACAAGTTTCCAGCCGTGTCCCCCGTGTTCTTGATGACCTCATTTTAAAGTCACCGTCTCGATCCACTGGACTAATTTTAAACACTTCAGTCAGGTCTCCTCGTAATCTTCTTTTTGTTAAACTCTAAAGGCTCAGCTCTTTTAAACTTTCCTCATAACTCATCTCCTGTAGTCGCTCTTCTCTGGACCTCCTCCAGTGCTGCTATGTCTTTATGGAGACCCAAACTGCATGCAGGACTCCAGATGAGGCCTCACCAGTGAGTTATAAAGCTTGTGCAGACCCCCCTGTGACTTGTACTCCACACGTCAAGGCGCTATATAACCTGACAGTCGTAATGGCTTCTTAACACTGCTGGGAAGTCGATAGCTTAGAGTCCACTGCGACTCCTGAATCTTTCTCATAAGGCGTACTTTTTGGGTTACCCCTCTCCTTGACAACCCCACTCCGCCATATAACCCTAATTTGTGCAGAATTTCTACATTTCGTGAAGATGGGTTCGGCCATTTTGGTCGTCATGCGCGTGCGTGAGTGCTGGAGATGGCTGAATGGCCCGGACGATGGCAACTCTCCACCAAGGCTGGAGGTGACGCCCGGTAATGACAGTCTCTCTTTTCCTCCCTCTGCAGAAAGGAAGACTGACAGCTTTTCCACCTCTGATGTCACTTCTGGGGTCCGCCCACCTGGTCCCACCTCTTTCCCAGGTATACCTCGTAAGCGGAAGAGCCACCATCTTGGGCAGTCGACCTCGTTTTACACTCATTTTCTTTAAAATGATTTTTTCAGTTATATGGGGTTGACCACAAGGCGCCCCAAAACACTGATGCTGTCTGGCTTTTTCTTCTCATTGGCGTAGTTGGCAGGATTTGAAGCAGAGTGTCAGAGATGACTGAACTCCAGGATGTCTCAAGGATCATCCAGGCTGTGGTCGCTGAACAAACAGATTTTGAATTTTATTTTGAGACGAGATCAACGCTTTATTCAGGTCTAATGCAAGTTCCCTAAATTTTCTTTCGCATTTTACTGTAATGTTGTGATCACTGGGGATAGCAATATGTAAAACAGAGACTAATTCGCTGATCTCTGGTCAACATGGTGGGACGGCAGCTCGTATCCGGGTAAGACGGCCCAGATACTCAGTGGAAGTTTGTAGGTCCAGTGTGGCCTTTCCTCCATAACCCAAAGATATTGTGGAGATCAGATCTGCCCCGCAGTGGGCTGTCACGGTTGACTTCTGTCTTGTGGCTGATGTTGTCAGGGCATTTGGCCGAGACCCTCCAGAGCAAACGTTCACAGTAAAGCAATGCATGCGCTCGAGTGAGCCGACACACTCGGGATGACTGCCCACTCAGAGGCCACCCAGCAGACCACAACCTCAACACGTCAGTCACGGGCACAAGAGGTCAGGCCAAAAGGGACAGTTACAGAGTAGCCATTAGTCACTGTTGCCTTGACGCCACAGCAACAAAAACAAGTCGAGGGGACTATGAAGGCATCACCTCGCCAAATACCTTCAGCAAACACAACGCCGTCACTTACTGTTTACCACATCGCCTCATTTAAATTCACATTTATAAACGTGGTAGCAGTCCAAGTGCAAATAACAAAGACGCTGCCTGCAATTTATTGTTTACACACCACAAGCAGACGTCACCCGTCAAGCGGCGCCGCAGAATTCATTGCTTTATGAGCGTCACAGAAAATGGGCGAGCGCAGACTGTTTAAGGGGTCCCCAACTCCGGTCCTGGTGGGCCGCAGTAGCTGCTGGTTTTCATTCTAACTCTTTTCCTAATCAGTGACCAGTGTCACCTCCAGGACCGTGACTGAGGACCTCTGGTCTAAGGTCAGGGGTCCCCAACTCCGGTCCTGGCTGCAGGTTTTCATTCTAACCCTTTTCCTAATCGGTGACCAGTTTTCACTGCTAATTCACTTCTTTTTCCCTGCCCCGTTTTTAAGGAGTCAGTCCTCTGAATTGAGTCGTTTCTTCAATAAATGGCAGCCAAACAGAAATGAGACGTGAAACGAGCCGGCAGGTGACCAGCTAAATTGTGACGTCAAACTCCAGCCAATTTCACTCCAACCAGTTTGTCAATGAGAAGCCAGTTCTTGCTGTTAATTAAACCCGTTGTTGAATATCATGGCTTGTTGTCCCTGCGGTGGGCTGGCGCCCTCCCTTGTGCCCTGAGCAGGCCGGGATTGGCTCCGGCAGACCCCCACAACCCTGTGTTAGCGGGTTGCATAATGGATGGATGGATGGATAGATAGATTTTTGTCACCCCAGGCACTCACTTGACATAAATGACATCACATGCATTGGATGGATGGACTTGTTGTTGCTCTCGGTCTGCCACAGCGGACTGTTGATTTTCAGTTTATTTCTAAGACCACCGTCAAGATGTTTTAGTGACCTGAGCTGACCAACATGACCGAGACCTTCACCCTTCTTTATTTTCAGGTGAGCTGCTCATGTCGCGTCTCGTTTTGTGTCTCCTTATTGTTTGGCTGCTCATTAAAGAAAAAGAAACAACTAAGGGGTCCGAGTCACGTCAATTAAAACAAAGGCAAAACAAGTGAATTGGCAGCAAAAACGGTTCACTAATAAAGAAGATGGTTAGAATGAAAACCTGTAGCCACTGCGGCCCACCAGGACTGGAGTTGGACACCCCTGGTCTAAGGGGTCAGGGGTCCCCAACTCCTGTCCTAGAGGGCCGCAGTAGCTGCTGGTTTTCATTCTAACCCTTTTCCTAATCAGTGACCAGTTTTCACTGCTAATTCACTTCTTTTTCCCTTCATTTTCCCCGCCCCGTTTTTAAGGAGTCAGTCCTCTGAATTGATTTGTTTCTTCATTAAATGGCAGCCAAACAGAAATGAGACGTGAAACGAGCCGGCAGGTGACCAGCTAAACTGGGGCTTCAAACTCCAACTAATTTCACTCCAACCAGTTTGTCAATGAGAAGCCAATTCTTGCTGTTAATTAAACCTGTTATTGAATATCATGGCTTGTTGTCCCTGTGGTGGGCTGGCGCCCTGCCCGGGGTTTGTTCCTGCCTTGTGCCCTGAGCTGGCTGGGATTGGCTCCGGCAGACCCCTGTGTTAAGACATAGCGGGTTGGATAATGGATGGATGGACTTGTTGCTCTCGATCTGCCACAGCGGACTGTTGATTTTCAGTTTATTTCTAAGACCACCGTCAAGATGTTTTAGTGACCTGAGCTGTCCAACATGACCGAGACCTTCACCTTTCTTTATTTTCAGGTGAGCTGCTCATGTGGCGTCTCATTTTGTGTCTCATTATTGTTTGGCTGCTCATTAAGGAAAAAGAAACAACTAAGGGGTCCGAGTCACGTCAATCCTTGCCAATAATTTAATTTAATGGCTTGTTGGTGCTTTAACTCTTCTATGTCAGGTCCTTCTCATATCCTCGATTCTCTTCCCCTTTCTAAGGATATCAATCCAAATGATTTGAAGGCTAAAATGGAGGAGCAATTCTCAGTCCTTCACTTTTTTCTCTTCACTTTCCTTCCAAGTATTTAATTAAACCCAACAGTCCACGATAAATACACACAGGGATGTCGATGATAACAAGCTAAACGGAAAAAAGCTGCTCTCTTTGGTCATTCTGCATCTTATTGCTAATTAGGAGCAAATTAAAAACCAAGAATGCAGCTGCTTAAGACTAAAATAAGTGATAAGGGTTCAAAATCTTAATGAGCGAGACCACAAAAGTGAAGCAGAAGTGTTACTGGAGCAATAAGTAATAACACCATCCAACCTCTGCTCCTCAGGGACAAGCTGACTGAGATGGCAGTAGATTCACACCTGGTGCCATGGATCGTGGACGATCTCGTCTCAGGAACTGCAGGTCTGACATTGTGGTCAGCAGCACAGGAGCGCCGCAGGGGACTGGACTTTCTCTGGTCCTGTTCAGCCAACATACATCAGACTTCCAATACAACTCGGAGTCCTGCTACGTGCAAACGTTCACTGACGACACTGCTATGGTGGGCTGCATCAGGAGTGGGCAGGAGGAGGAGTACAGGAACCTAATGAAGGACTTTGTTAAATGGTGCGACTCAAACCACCGACAACTGAACACCAGTAAGACCAAGGAGCTGGTGGTGGATTTTAGGAGGCCCAGGCCCCTCATGGACCCCGTGATCATCAGAGGTGACTGTGCAGAGGGTACAGACCTATAAATACCTGGGAGTGCAGCTGGATGATAAACTGGACTGGACTGCCAATACTGATGGACTGTGCCAGAGAGGACAGAGCCGACTATACTTCATTAGAAGACTGGCGTCCTTCAACATCTGTAATAAGATGCTGCAGATGTTCTACCAGACGGTTGTGGCGAGTGCCCTCTTCTACGCGGTGATGTGCTGGGGAGGCAGCATAAAGAAGAGGGACAAACTGGTGAGGAAGGCAGGCTCTACTGTTGGCACGGAGCTGGACAGTCTGACATCCGTGGCAGAGTGACGGGCACTGAGCAGACGCCTGTCAATCATGGAGAATCCACTGAACAGGATCATCTCCAGACAGAGGAGCAGCTTCAGAGACAGACTGAGGAGACCCCACACTATGCGACTCGGGGGGCAAACGTTAACATTATACAAAGTTATTGTCTGTTGTACCTGCATTGTTCTCACTCTTTAATATTGTTCTTTATCAGTATGCTGCTGCTGGAGTGTGGGAATTTATAAAGTATCTATCTATCTATTATATAGTGCCTTTCACATCTATCTATCTATCTATCTATTATATAGTGCCTTTCACATCTATCTATCTATTATATAGTGCCTTTCACTCTATCTATCTATCTATCTATCTATCTATCTATCTATCTATCTATCTATCTATCATATAGTGCCTTTCACTCTATCTATCTATCTATTATATAGTGCCTTTCATATCTATCTATCTATCTATCTATCTATCTATCTATCTATCTATATAGTGCCTTTCACTCTATCTATCTATCTATCTATCTATCTATATCTATTATATAGTGCCTTTCACATCTATCTATCTATCTTTCTATCTATCTATCATATAGTGCCTTTCACTCTATCTATCTATCTATCTATCTTATAGTGCCTTTCACTCTATCTATCTATCTATCTATTATATAGTGCCTTTCTATCATCTATCTATCTCTATCTATCTATCTATCTATCTATCTATCTATTATATAGTGCCTTTCACATCTATCATCTATCTATCTATTAAGGGCTTCTGGGCTGGATCTACAACCTACAGCCACTGCGGCCCTCCAGAAGCGTGACTGAGGACCTGTGGTCTAAGGTCAGGGGTCCCCAACTCCGGTCCTGGCTGCAGGTTTTCGTTCTCACCTTTACCTTTCATTTTAATTGACTTGTTTTTTTAAGTTTTGTTCCCCTGAATTTCTTCCTCGTTCCTCTGAATCGTGAAGTGAGGGAGCCAACAGAAGACCCACTAAGTCAGGGCCTCAGACTCCAACCAATTTCACTCCAACCAGTTGCTCAATGAGGCGCCGAGTCACGTTGTCAATTAAAACTCGCTCTTTAATTCTGCCCGCTTGGTGCTGACATTTAGCAGACATTTCCAAAATTCTTGATGTTCTCTTTTCTAAGAGCACCGGTAAAACGTTTTGTGGACCTGAGCAGATCGACATTCCGGAGACCTTCACCTTTCTTTATTTTCAGATACTGTTTGCTGGTCCTGTTTGGTCTCATTTTGTATCTCGTTATTGTTTGGTTGCTAATTAAGGAGAAACAAACAACTGAGGGGTCTGAATCTTCAAGAGCAAGTCAATGAAAATGAATTCAAAAGAAGTTAATTAGGAGCAGAAACAGGTCACTCAATAAGAAAAGGGTTTGAATGAAAACCTGCAGCTGCTGGGACCCTCCAAGGACCGGAGTTGGGGACCCCTGGACTAAAGGTCAGGGTATACCCACCCCACTCAATCAGAGGGCTTCATCTGTCGCTCTGCCAGTCAGCACTGCTGCATTTGAGGCTCAGGTCGCTCAAAACGAAACAATGAAGCGTTGTCACTGTTGCCAATGTTAGGGATTTCTAGTCAGGCTTCCAGACAACTTGGGGGTCAGGAGAGGAGCCATTGAATCATCAGATCAGAGGATGTGGCTAAGTAATGCAAGGCTTGAGAGGACGAGAAGAGGGAGCACGTGGGAGTTCTACCAAAGTGTAACTGCTTAACAACCAATTAGTCCTAATGACGAAGGGAGGTCTGAAAATCAAAGGTACGCCTTATGAGAAGGACTTAGGAGTCATAGTGTCCTCGTCACCACCAACTGACAGACAGACTGGGCTAAGAAGCCATTAAGAAGGCTAACAGACTGTCAGGTTATATAGCGCCTTGATGTGTGGAGTACAAGTCACAGGAGGGTCTACTCAAGTCTTTATAACACACTGGTGAGGCCTCATCTGGAGTCCTGTGTGCAGTTTGGGTCTTCAGGCTACAAAAAGGACATAACAGCACAAGAAAAGGTCCAGAGAAGAGCAACTCGGCTGATTCAGGGCTACAGGGGTTGAGTTATCAGGAAAGATTAAAAGAGCTGAGCCTTTACAGTGATGAAGAGGAGACCTGACTCAAGTGTGCAAAATGATGAAGGGAATTAGTCCAGTGGATCGAGACGGTGACTTTAAAATGAGTTCAATGAGCACAAGGGGACACAGCTGGAAACTTGTTCAAAGTAAACTTCATGCAAACGTTAGGAAGAGAACCGCAGACACGTGGAATAAGTGACCAAGTAGTGGGGTGGACAGCGGGATGTTAGGGACGTTCAAACTCGACTTGATGTTGTTTTGGAAGAAAGAAGTGGAGAGGACTGGACTGGACTGGCGAGCTCTGCTGGGCTGAATGGCCTGTTCTCGTTTAGATTGTTCTAACATTCCAGGCTTTAGGTTTGCTTGTTCTCCCCGTGCCTGCGTGAATTTCCACCATGTGCTCTGGCTTCCTCCCACAGTCCAAAGAATTGCAGGTTAGGTGGATTGGTGATGTTAACTTGTGTGTATGTTTGTGCATCTGTGCGCACTTTATGATAGATAGATAGGAAAGGTGCTATATGATAGATGGACAGATAGATAGGAAAGGCACTATATGATAGGAAAGGCGCTATATGATAGATAGATAGATAGATAGGAAAGGCACTATATGATAGGAAAGGCGCTATAGATAGATAGATAGATAGGAAAGGTGCTATATGATAGATAGATAGACAGATAGATAGATTAGTCAGATTACGACCAGAAAGACATGGCAAGGTAAAACAGTTTTAGAAGCATTACAAACTATGGGATGTTTATCTTCTTTATTTCTATTCACTAATATGGAGAAATGTAATTAAAGTCACCGTGTGTTTCATCCCAAACAGATGAACTTCAGGGGGCTTGTACTGATGTCAAACAGACGTCATAAGGAGTATGTGGACCAGAAGCAGAAGTCATCAAGTAAATGGATGGACGGGAGACTGGACGCTGATACGCTTTCCACCTTTTAAGAGCAGGATGATATTACACTTCTGCTTCAGGGGTTTTATTTGAAAATAAAGAAACAGAAACAAAACACGAAGGTGTACTTCAGTTTTGCTATTATAGAGTGTGATGGTCTTACCGATGGTAGATGGTGAATGCTTACCGATTATGTTGACCTCATTTGTAAGCCACTTTGGATAAACGCGTCTGCTAAGCAAATAAATGTAAATGTAAAGATGGCACCTACAGGAAGAAGGTAACTGAAAGTGCTGAAAATCTCACCAGTGCTGGGCACAAACCTAAGAATTAGCCTGACCATAAGAGAGCCGAGGTGACCGGTCGACATTCAGACAGAGAACCCCACCTGCCCAGGTCAGGGTCATCGGCCACCTCAGCAGATGTAATAACACAGTAATGAACGCACTTCACCAAAGTCACTCCTGAAATATTTTTCAGTTTTATGATTCTTTTGGTTCTGAGTTTGGTTTTACTCAACTTCAATCCTTGTTCTTCTTTTCTTTTTATTGGATTTGTTGAAGCACATTGATAAGCGTGTACACCAGTGACAAGACCCCAATGTAGCTCCTCACCAGGACTCTGAGGGTCCAGCCAGAAGTTTTCTTTCTTTTTGATCATTCTGGTGTGTGTTTTTAGTATTTATTTATGTAGTGAGCCAGATTTCACCCTGAGGATTAATAAGGTTCAATCTGTTTACTGTATTCTAGTAATAAAGGCACAAATGTTCAGTGAGACCCCCACATGACAACTTTACAGGACATTTTTGAAGAGACACAGACATCTTCCCAAAAATACACACAAGTGGGGTCCAAATGGCGTACTACACACACACCTACACACACACTCTTCAGGTCAGACTCCTGTATCTGGATGACCCGTCTGTTCAACGCACAGGTGCACATCAAATCTTAGAAGAAATGCACGCCAGCGGGTTTTTATCTATTTATCTAATCAACAGGTGTCTAAGAAATCTCACAAGAAATGTACGAGTAAAGCTAGTCCGTGTGTAAAGCCAGTCATAAGTATGTAAAGATCGAGATTCAGTCTGAAAATTAAACATTAAACATTAGCGTGACAATCTCGGCTCGTTGAGCTCAACCTGTGAGTCTCAATAGTGCGTTTAAAACATCAACGCTCTCCGTAAAAGCGCTAAAGGCGCCGGGCTGATCTCCGAACCACCGCTCGCTCTCACCTGCTACTTCGTTCTCATCCTCTTCGGACTCTCAGGTTCTGCTCGGTATCTTCACACGAAGGTTTCGATCAACGTTGCCGACAGTAAAGGAACCTGTTTTGTTCTTCGGATCTTCAGGTTTACTCGGCTTTGTGCCTCAGGTGATAGCTTAGCGGTCTGAACTCTGCCATAGCTTTCAGCGCGATCGACATCTGACGCCACGGTTCTTGGAACCTCCTCCCGGAAGAGGGTATGGACACCTGAGACAAACCCCGGCGGCAACTCTGCCATAAACGCGGGGCGGGAGACACCAGCGAACGTAATGAGACGCGGCAAGTCGGGCACCCGCCGAGGCAGAGGTGGGCACGAAGAAGGGGAGCGGGGCAGGGAGGCAGGCAGATGGACAGTTGGATAGACGGATGTGAAAAGCACAATATAGATAAATTGATAGATCATGTGAAAAAGCCTTATATAATAGATAGATAGACATGAAAGGCACTATATAATAGATACAGTAGATAGATAGATAGATAGATAGTGAAAGGCACTATATAATAGACAGATAGATAGAGAGATAGATAGATAGATAGATAGATAGTGTGAAAGGCACTATATAATAGATAGATAGATAGATAGATAGATAGATAGATAGATAGTGAAAGGCACTATATAATAGATAGATAGATAGATAGTGAAAGGTGCTATATGATAGATAGATAGATAGATAGATAGATAGATAGATAGATAGATAGATAGATAGATAGATAGACAGATAGATAGATAGACAGGCCGCCTCCCATTTAGTTGATGTGGCTATAGAGCCAGAATGATGTATTATTTATCTCAAATTACTGACAATGTTTTGAGGAAGCAATTAACAAACATAACATTAATAATAACATAAAAATAGACTTTTGCAGTGGTAGCGCTGCTGCCTCACAGTTAGGAGACCCGTCTGGGTTCGCTTCCTGGGTTCTCCCTGCGTGAAGTTTCCAAGTTCTTCCCGTGTCTGCGTGGGTTTCCTCTCACAGTCCAAAGACATGCAGGTTAGGTGTACTGGTGATCCTAAATTGTCCCCAGTGTGTGCTTGGTGTGTGTCTGTGTGTGTCTGTGTGCCCTGCGGTGGGCTGGCACCCTTGCCCGGGGTTTGTTTTCCTGCCTTGCACCCTGTGTTGACTGGGATTGACTCCAGCAAACCCCCGTGGACCCTGCAGTTAGGATTTAGCGGGATGGATAATGGATGGATGGACTTTTGTAACCCCAGGCACTCACTTGACATAAATGACATGACATGCATTGTGTTGTTTAAAAAGAATTTAACACAAGTTTAAATCTGCAATAACTCAACAACATTTTCTATCAACGTTAAAAACAAGTACTACTTAAACTTACAATATTACCAGAAGGGGTTTTAGTTGGCAATTTGTCAAATTCCAAATTAACATCTCCAACAAAATGAAGTGTCCATATATTAAAATTCTTTAATTTTTCTACACCAAATATAAAATGTGACCAAGTTACATGTGGACTTTGCATGCTCTCCTTGTGTCTTCATGAGTTTTTCTCTGTGTACTCCTATTTTTCTTCCCACACTCCAAAGATGCACATATTCTATCTATCTAATCTATCTATCTATCTATCTATCTATCTATCTATCTGTCTGTCTGTCTGTCTGTCTATCTGTCTGTCTGTCTGTCTGTCTGTCTATCTATCTATCTATCTATCTATCTATCTATCTATCTATCTAATCCTGCCAGCTACGCTGTCTATCTATCTATCTATCTATCTATCTATCTATCTATCTATCTATCTATCTATCTATCGTTTTCAAGATGAACCTTTCCATAGAACTGTTACCACATACAAATCCCAGAGCAGGGGGGCAGCACAGTTCTCCGGACCCCATACACTACATAACCAGTTCCTGTCAGCCTCTTCCTCCAAACCCCCAAACCTTAAGTGGGCCCTGAGTAATCCTTACCCTCTGTGCCCCCCCGAGTATGATGCCAGTGCAAACACCTCTACATGTAAATAATAATAATAATAATAATAATAATTCCTTACATTTCACAGTGAGTGTAGGGTCACTTCAGATCATAAGATTTATCTTCCCGTCTCCCTCACAGACTCACCCTTCCTCTTTTCCTCCATCCCTCTGTTGGAAGCTCTGCCCTCCTGGCCTCTATGCCAGCTCTCAGCTCATTCAGAATGATGGTGGCACTGTGGCACTTTCCAAGTTGCAGGAGGAGCGCAGGATCTTCTCTGGTGCCTCTTTAGCCTTTCTAGTTGGCTTTCAAAACATTTATAAAGGTAGAAGAAGAAGAGCAGAGTTAGTTTTACTTTCTAATTCTTCTTCCAGTTAACATATAACTGTATATCTGATTAACTATCCCATAAGCCCCTGTAATATGCAAATGAATCTTCCCCTCAATTTTGCATTTCAGAAGCTGCAAGCAGTGAAACGCTGAAGTCGTGTAAACAAAAGGGGGGCTCGTGACATCTGTAAGCACAAGAAGGGCACCCTGAAGTCACACATGGAGTGACAATGGTGAGTGCGGCGCAGACAGTAACTAGAGGCATACATTGAAGGTAACAAGTCCAAGTACAAAAAGGAAAGTCACATGAGAAACTGGGTGCCCCTGTGCATTTCCCTTATACGGGCATACATCAGGTGGGGTGGCCTGCCCACCTGCTCCACACGGTGGCACACCAAGCCCCCTCTTTAGCCCCCGTTCCTCCCTCTTGGCCCATCCTCTCCATGCCTCCTGGGTTTGGATTGGCCTGACATCCTATCTGCCAAGTCTCACAAGCACTTCTAATGCCAGGGATGGCTGGTCATTCGCCTGTGGACCCCTAAATCCATTAGCGTGATGGTGAGCTGCAAGAACAGAAAAGGAATCTTTTAAATGTATAAAAAAAACTTCACTTTAGAGCCCGATTTTACGTGGCTGATGAAACAGCAGCACACCTTGACTGATTGTGAGGAAATGACTTGGGCTTAAAAACTGTACGGCGTCAGGTCAGATTTACATTTTATTTTCCATTGCATAATTTGAATAGACATAAATGCAAATGTTCCCTTGATGTCCTAACTAAAGTGCCCATAATGGCCTCATCTCCACTGACGCCCTAAACATCCCATCTCTCAGCAGGTGTGACGGATGGCCAGGGAGGGACCGTATTTAGGACATTATCTTCCCTGAGATGTTAGAAGGCAAATCCCCAATCCCATCCCATCCCATCCCATCCCGGGTTTGCTACAGCACCACGGATCCCGTGCAAGACATGCTGGGAGTTGTAGTTTGGAGCAGCCCTGTTGAGCTCTGTGGGTGCCACCAGGGGGTGCTGCAGGTCAAACTCGGGTCCAGGAGGGCCGCACTGGCTGCAGGTTTTCATTCTAACCCTCTTCTTCTAATTAACTTCCTTTGTTTAGTTTTAATTCACTTGACTCAGGCTCCTCAGTTGTGTCTTTTTCCTTAATTAACATCCATCCATTATCCAACCCGCTATATCCTAACTACAGGGTCATGGGGTCTGGAGCCAATCCCAGCCAACACAGGGCACAAGGCAGGGCACCACACACACACACACACACCCACACACCAAGCACACACTAGGGACAATTTAGAATTGCCAATGCACCTAACCTGCCTGTCTTTGGACTGTGGGAGGAAACTGGAGCACTCGGAGGAAACCCACACAGAAACAGGGAGAACATGCAAACTCCACACAAGGAAGCGAACCCGGGTCTCCTAACTGTGAGGCAGCCGCGCTACCCACTGCGCCACCGTGCCGCCTCCTTAATTAACAGCCAAACAATAATGAGACAGAAAACAAGGCGCCACATGAGCAGCTCACCTGTGCCCATCACACAATATCTGAAAATAAAGAAAGGTGAAGGTCTCAGTAAGGTTGAGAGTAGAATGAGAGCAGCAACCAGCCATGGAATTAAATAACGGGTTTAATTAACAGCAAGACTCAGCTTCTCATTAAGAGACTGGTTGGAGTGAAATCGGTTGGAGTTTGAAATCCCACCTTAGCTGGTCATCTGTTGGCTTGTTTCACATCTCATTCTGCTTGGCTGTCATTTAATGAAGAAAGGAATCAATTCAGAGGACTGACTCCTTAAAGACAAGAGGAAAAGGAGTCAATTAGCAGATCAAACTGGTCGCTGATAAGGAAAAGGGTTAGAATGAAAACCTGTAGCCACTGCGGCCCTCCAGGACCGGAGTTTGAGGAACCGCCTCTGCCACACTTGGAAGATGGTCAAGAAACATCTGGAGCACTTCAGGGTGGCACTACAAAAAGAGCCGCCTTATCGCCAGTCGATGAGCCAGAGTCAGGTGGGAGAAGACAGCAGGCCTGGCAGATGCCCTCTTAATTATCTGAAGGCTCTCTTAGGTCCCTTGCTGGGCACTGGGATTGACTTGACCCTCCTTTTCCATATTTTAGGTTTTGTGATAAACCGGCGTCCGTTTCACCCCACGAGTGGCCTGATGACATCAGCTTGCCAGGAGGAGTGGAGGCAAAGGATTTGGGTTTCATAGACCAAGGTATGGACAGGTAGGGTTGGATGGCCTGGCTTTGGCTTTTTGTTTCTTATTGCTTGGTAAAGAAACGTAATCGCTGTAAGCTGGCCATCTCCCTCTCTGTCTCACTTGTGTGCTGCCTGTTTATAAACCCCTAGGCTTTTCGGTAGGCCTTAACACCCCTCCTCCTGGAATTCCAATTATAGGCTGAGGATTCTCTATATTCCAATTATGCTTTGCTCCCACCTGACTCACGGATATGCATTTGTATGTATGTCAAGCATGCGTGTCTGGGGACCACCGTACCTGGCTCTGGCGCCAACGTTATCTTCTACTTTCCGCTCCGCAGCCAAGAAAATTTGCCCATGGAGGATGCCTGACTCCACCCTGCCGCCCAGAGAAAGCCACGCCCCTTCCAGTCACCGCCCTATTAAGCCGGCCCATTCCCATGAAGGTGACGTCAGATGTCAAACTAACACCCCCATGAAGGGTGGAGCTCCTGAACGCCTGCCCTTGTGATTGACAGGTGCTTTGCTTTTGTTTCTGCTGAAAGGGGTCACTGGGGTCTTGGCCTTTCAAGTTGTCCCCTTTAATGGCCACCATTACAATGAGTAGAAACCCTCAACAAAGAGCACTTCATGATGTAAGTAAGTGTCGGCAAAAGCTACTGAGCTAAGACTATCCATAGTGAATCTGTGCTTTAAGTGGGGAAGGCAATGGCATAAAAATGGATAAACGTGATGCCAGGTTGAACTCTGATGGGTTTAATCACACAAAAGACCAAGAATCTTAAAACGAAAAATAATATATACTGGTGACCTTCCTGTTTCGTAGTTCATCTGACACCTACACTTAGGGTGACACCTTCCATTATTCTCTCGAAGAGCTCAAATGGCGGTGCATCACATTTATGGCCCTGGGCTGTCACTCACAAGGAGATGTTAGTTCCAGCAACACCGAGTTTCCGACATGTTTTGTGAAATGGCAAACGTCTCAACAGTGAATAGGAAGCGGTTTCGTTCATTTGAACATCGGTGACAGCAGATCTTTAACACAGATGACATCTTTCTTCTTCATGGCTATTAACAAAACGCCTTCGTCTCTGGAGAGAGAGAGGCAGGGCCGCCGAGACATAATCCGGGCCCCGGTGCAAAGAAGGCCAGAACGCCGCGACTACGTGACATACTTGTTTGCCGGCTGATTGCTTTTTTTCTCACTTCCCACCGAGCAGGGGATACCCTTGTAGACCACGTGACTTCACTCCCAGGGCGGCCTTCATGAATGTCTCTAAACTGTCGACCGCTGCTAAGGACCCTGTGACCCACGTGCCTTTTTAGTTTTGAAACTAAACACACCTGCAAAATTTAAAAAAAAAATACAATCAAAATTAAATGAATTAAATAAATAAAGGTTCAAATTATAATAAAAGGCGGCATGGTGGCACAGTGGGTAGCGCTGGTGCCTCACAGTTAGGAGACCCGGGTTTGCTTCCTGGGTCCTCCCTGCCTGTGTGGAGTCTGCATGTTCTCCCCGTGTCTGCGTGGGTTTCCTCTCACAGTCTAAAGACATGCAGGTGAGGTGACTTGGCGGTCCTAAATTGTCCCTAGTGTGTGCCCTGCAGTGGGCTGGTGCCCTGCCCGGGGTTTGTTTCCTGGCTGGGATTGGCTCCAGCAGACCTCCGTGACCCTGCAGTTAGGATATAGTGGGTTGGATAATGGATGGATGGATTATAATGAAAATTATGGGATGTGTTGGGCTTCATGGTGTACTGGCTGCTTCTCGGCCCCCCCCCACACCTCGGGCCTGGAGAGAGGCTTCATATTGCATTTCAAGTGATGGGATGTGCCGAGGCTCTGCTAACAAAGCAGCTGGGAGTTCAAGGAATGGGCTATTTTAAGTGCGTTGCTGGCTGGCAGCACAATCTGCCAAGTGTGCCTGACAATTGCCCAGTTGATTGTGGTGGCAGCTCAGCCACGCTGTTCAATGGCGGCTGGGAGATTACAAAGACTCAAGTGTGCCAACTTGGGAGCAACGATCTGTAAAGCAGGGGTGTGAAAGTGCGACCCTGGAAGGCCAATGGTTTTCACTCCAGTAACCGTGCCGTTCATTTAAGAGACTTCATTTGCCTGAATTATAATCGACTCGCTTCACTCTGTGAGGGCTGAATATTTTCTTCTGCGTTTTTTAGAAAGCACACAAAGCAATGGTTTCATCTGTTGCTTCATGCAGTGGGCGCCAGGTCGCCATCTCTTGTGGCTGACTTCATGTGGTGGGGCCACAGTGGCAGTCGCAGTGCAATGCGGTCTGGTTTGTACCTCTTGTCATTGTACGTGGTGGTCCTCCCAGGCAAACATTGCTGTAGGCGCGTCGGCTGCACAAACCTGCGCCACAATCAGCTGGGGATCGATCAGCTGCTGCTGGTACCTGACATTCGCTTTCGATCACCGCTATCAACATTGGAGTCTGACAGGTCAGAGTTCAATTCAGCGGTAACATGCAAAACGTTCTACACATTTGCTTCTACCTCTCGCCAGATGTTGATTCCATTTTGGCCGTCGTTTGATCCTCTCTAGTCACGCAAGCGCAGGGAATCTCGGGCAAACCAACACCGCTAGGGTTCCTTCTAGCAAACAGAGAGGAGCAAAAATATAGGTTTGTCACTGTGTACAGTTCATTACCGCCATCAGCCCCTCCTGTTGACAAAAGCCGACATCCGCCCTGAAAGAGTTCGTTACAGTAATGGCTTCAGTGAAAGCTTGGTAAATCTCTCTATTATATAAAAAAATCTTGGGACGAGACGAGACTTTCTCAGAGAGACGAGACATCCGTGGCGGAGTGACGGGCGCTGAGCAGGCACCTGTCAATAACTGAAACTCCACTGCATCCACTGAACAGGATCACCTCCAGACAGAGGAGCAGCTTCAGTGACAGACTGAGGAGACCCCACACTGCGACTCGGGGGGGTAAACGTTAACATTATACAAAGTTATTGTCTGGCATTGTTATCACTCTTTAATTTAATATTGTTATTATCAGTATGCTGCTGCTGGAGTATGGGAAATTCATCTTGGGATTAATAAAGTATCTATCTATCTATCATGTAGTGCCTTTCATATTTATTTATTTATCTATCTATCTATCTATCTATCTATCTATCTATCTATCTATCTATCTATCTATCTATCTATCTATCCTTTCATATCTATATCTATCTATCTATCTATCTATCATATAGCGCCTTTCATATCTATCTATCTATCTATCTATCATATAGTGCCTTTCACATCTATCTATCTATCTATCATATAGCGCCTTTCACATCTATCTATCTATCTATCTATCTATCTATCTATCATATAGCGCCTTTCATATCTACAGTATCTATCTATCTATCATATAGTGCCTTTCATATCTATCTATCTATCTATCATATAGTGCCTTTCATATTTATTTATATATCTATCTATCTATCATATAGCTATCTATCATATAGCCTTTCATATCTATCTATCTATCTATTTATCTATCATACAGTGCCTTTCACATCTATCTATCTATCTATCATATAGCACCTTTCATACATCTATCTATCTATCTATCTATCATATAGCGCCTTTCATATCTATCTATCTATCTATCTATCTATCATATATCATATAGCGCCTTTCATATTTATTTATATATCTATCTATCTATCTATCTATCATATAGCACCTTTCATATCTATCTATCTATCTATCTATCTATCTATATCTATCATATAGCCTTTCATATCTATCTATCTATCTATCTATCATATAGCGCCTTTCATATCTATCTATCATATAGCGCCTTTCATATCTATCTATCTATCTATCTATCATATAGCGCCTTTCTATCTATATATTGATGTTAGGTAGAATGCCTAGAGGGGGATGGGTGGTCTCGTGGCCTCGGACAACTTGCAGATTTTTTTTTTGTTTTTTCTGTCCTTCCTGGACATCGAACCTTACTTTTCTTCTGTGTTAATTATTTAGTGTTCCCTAATTTTAATTCTTATTTATTTTGTCTTTTTTCTCTTTCTTCATCATGTAAAGCACTTTGAGCTGCATAATTTGTATGAAAATGTGCAAAAGAAATGTTGTTGTTGTTGTTGTTGTTTGGCCTAAACAGTAACAGGACATCCTCTGGTCCGTTCCCACACTGTTTATTTTTTCTACTTTTTTAAATTGCTAATTTTGCTTCACCAAGCAGAAAGTTCAGCAAGTGCCTGTTGCTCTTATTATACAGTATGTGGCTCCATAAATAAACATCACAATTTGCACACAGATTAGTTCAAAACTCCCAGTCTTACACATGATGCAAACAGATGAAAAACGGCTTCCCTTTGCCCACATCTGTCACCCTCTGTCACTGTAATTCTCTTTAAGAAGGAGTTTGTAGCTATGACGCCGTGGCCAATCCTCCACTGGAGGTCTGCTGCCCTTTTGCTGCTGGAGGGCTTGTCCAGCTCCCTCCAGGCTGGCACCTTCCCTCCTACTACACCCACAATCACAGCAGCCCAGATGGGTGCTGATGGAGTCTGTGATGCTCTTTGGCCGCCGAAGAGAGAAAGGCCTCAATCATCCTCACTGACTTTACACCCAAAACTGAAGGCTCCATAAATGTATTTGAAATTTCATTTTAGAAGGAAAAACGAAAATGAAAGGAATTTTCAAATTTTGATTTTTGATTAAAGAATAAAATAAGGGGAAATAAGGTATTTTTGTAATTCTATGGTAACAAATAGCAGTCATAAACTTAAAATGACACACACTTTTCTGAATTTATTTAGACACATTTTCGTTGTGTGAAACCAGACGTACTTCTCCTTCTGCTCGATTTTTGACGACCCGTGCTAACAGTCCTCCTCACAACACATCGATCGACGGCCTTGAGGTTTGTCACCTCAATCTCCAAATGTGTGTCAGAGAGTCGACAGCCCGAGGTTTGCTCAGCACAAAACTTTCTAACATTTCTTGCAGAAAAGCCTCTCGCTGCTCCGTGTTCATATGGCAGACGCTCAGATATCATTTTCGATGACAGGCCGTGTTTTGCCATCTCTAAAATCACGTCCGAGTTCTGCTCCAATGTCATGATGATGGTCCAGTCTACGGTCCACACACCAGTTGACCAGTGTTTGCTGCAAGTGGCGCATTACCTGACCAGGTTGTTGTTGCATTTTTCTTTTCTGATGTGCGAAAGAACAAAAGGAAAAAAGTAATTGTTTTTCATTTTTCTCTTTTAAGTTGAAAATCAAATAAGTGTCTCGTTTTCTTTTTTAAATGATATTTTCTGAAACAAAATTTCAAATACCAAAAAGTGCACGGACTCCCTCCCTATTATAAATGTATCTGATTTTTAAAATCCCATTTTTAATGAATAAATCAGTAAAACGTTTACTCCTCAGTTGAGAGCAGGAGAAGAGCGAGTTAAAATGAAAGGCTCAACCAACTTGATGTACTGAAATGTCCTTTCAAAACAAGATGCCAGGTTAATAAAGCACCCCTATAAAATTTGGTTAACACTGAAAGGTCCATTTCATTAATTTCCATTACCAAAAGCGGTTTGTCAAATTCAAAATCCCGTACCCGAAAAGAAATGAAGTGCCAAAGTGTGGATTACTTGGTTTGTTACCGACATCTTGTGAAGATTTCATGTCGATAGCCCCATTAGAAATTGATTTACTGAGAAAAACGTTAACGTACTTAACGCGGTAACACCCGACTACTACTGTCTGGAAATCTGAAATATTCTCTTTTTCATCTGACAAAATATGGAGGAAGACAAAAAAATATCGAGGATAAAATATACAGAAAATTAAAACATCGAGGATACTTAAGACTTGAACGCAGTGCTGCGGGTAAATCCAGTAATAGCGTAACGGAAAGTCGAAATGCCAGCACTAAACTTGCGGCCCCCTTCGTCCTCACCTGCCACTCACCTTCTCGTCTCTCCGCCCCGGAGGCGGAGCCCTGACGTTCCTCACTCGGACTGAGAGACCTCTTGTGTGCCAGGCTGCTGCGACACTCCACGACGTTCCCGATTTGTCATCGCTCTGCTGGATCCGCCGGATAAATGGAGCCGGGCAGCGGTGAGTGACCGATTTGTTAAGCCGGGGTGTCGCGAACACGTCCAAACAACAAGGCTCGTCAATCAGCAGGCTTCCTTGAAACCCGGAAGCCGAGCGACTTCGCGAACTTTTTTTTTTTGGTTTTGTTTTGTGTCCCTGTCGCCGTACTCTGTAGCGACTCCGAGAAATCCTCCCAACTCGTGTGGTGTTTGTGACGAGAGAGCGAGAAGCGGGGCGCGAGACGCTCCGGGCGAAAAGTGGTGCTGGGGCGCGCGACCCACGGGTGGGAAGAAAGTTGAGGCGCGAGCCGCGCGCAGCCCGCCTAATCTACGTGTGCGCGCGTGTGCAGCGAGCCGGGAAACTCGGGGAGAGGAGGAGGCGGCGGTGGTGGTGGTGGGTACTAGACGGGCAGACGTCCCGGGTTGTAGACGGACAAGCCAGGGACGCCGGCCGATTTTGAAGTTCACTCACTTTTTCAGTAAACAGATGGTCGCGGAAAATTGGGAGGCTCAGCGGACGTGACGGGGGCGCCCTGCCTGCTACCTCGCGGGCTTGTTTATCCGTATTTAGGTTGACGCAAACCCGGGAGAACAAGCAAGTTACACGCGCGCAGCTGAAAGGAAAAGAACTCTGAGAGGCGGCAGGGTCACCCACTAGGAAATGCGGCTTTTTAAATCAATTTGCTTCTTGTCATGACTACCTGGCAGGAGAGAACATATTGTATAGGATGACCGGGCTTTTGGACGAGCACTTTATATGATCCGTGGACCGCGAGCGTGTGTTCCGAACCGTTCAGTTTGGTAAAGGTGAGAGGAGCACAGTGGTCGTGTGGTTGGCATTGCTGCCTCATAGATGCCCTGCTGTTACCATTTGGCTTTATGCAAGTAGTACTAGGGAGTTGTACCGTGTTAGCCATTATGATTGTATAGGGTGGTCCAGATCTAATTATGCAATTTTCATTACGCTATAACGTATTAAGTTTATTACATAGAAAATCACCCGAAAAATCCCGGGTCATCGAGAAGTGTGCAAACTGACGACGTCTTTGAAATCGTCCCCGCGTAAATCAAAGTCATCCAGACGATCTGGACCACCCTGTAGTGAGAAGTCAATCCAAATAACCCCTTTTATTGGCTAACTAAAAAAAGATTACGATATCCAAGTGTATGAGGCCACTCATCTCGCCTGAAGTTGGGGCCTGAGTTGCCTCAAAAGCTTGACATCGTAATTGTTTTAGTTAGCCAATCAAGGGGGTCATTTGGATTGACTTCTCGCTTTATGTAAGGGGATTTACAATTTGTGAGGCACAATGGGTTCAGCTTCTATTGTTTTATTCCAGTTGGCGCAGGCAGGCGAAGTGACTTGCTCAGGGTCACACAATGGTGTCGGTAGCACAACTTCAGGATTTGTTGAAGTCCCAAGCCTTAACCACCAACACCACACAGCCTGACTAAGCGTTTCTTAACCTTACCCAACATCTCTTTGCTTCACTTTAGCCACTGAGGTTACTTTTTTTTTACTTGCATAGGGAAAGTATTGGAATCGGCCAAACATTTGATGTCGAGATTCATCAAAATGTTTTAGACCTCCCTTGTGTCCGAAGATAAGATTTTTGGAATTCTGTTTGTGTGTAAACACGATAACCTGAGTTACGCTTTCACTTCGGTCAACCAGATTTTGCATACAAGTATTTGGTACAAGGGATGGCACGGTGGGTATAGCGCTGCTGCCTCGCAGTTAGGAGACCCGTCTGGGTTCGCTTCCTGGGTCCTCCCTGCGTGGAGTTTGCATGTTCTCCTCGTGTCTGCGTGGGTTTCCTCTCACAGTCCAAAGACATGCAGGTGAGGTGCATTGGTGATCATAAATTGGGGTGTGTGTGTGCCCTGCGGTGGGCTGGCACCCTACACGGGGTTTGTTTCCTGCCTTGTGCCCTGTGTTGGCTAGGATTGGCTCCAGCAGACCCCCCGTGACCCTGTAGTTAGGATATAGCGGGTTGGATAATGGATGGCTGGATGGAAATTTGGTACAAAACGTCGATTTCTATTTCTGGACTTTTTTTATTCCTGCATCTGCAGAGTTCGATTCATTCAGCTTTACTTTTATAATAATTGTTCAATATATCATTAACTAGCCGTCCCCTGCAGCTCTGCCCGTGTGGTAGTGAAACAGGACAAACTTTAAAAATCAGTAAACAAAAAGGTAACACTAGCTAAGCCGGAGGGAAGGTACGCTCCGAAACATACACAGTGCATTTAACGGTAAAAATACTGTAAATGGTGAAAGAATGAAAAAAAAAAAAGAAGGAAAGTTACCTTCAGTCAGTCAGTCAGTCAGTGTCCGACCCGCTATATCCTAACACAGGGTCATGGGGGGTCTGCTGGAGCCAATCCCACCCAGCACAGGGCGCAAGGCATTAAACAAACCCCGGGCAGGGCGCCAGCCCACCGCATTACACACAGGATGACTGTTCCATATTTCAATAACATGAGGCCCCTTTTTATTTAATATAGTGCCTTTCAATTCTATAACTCCATCCCCATATGTTTTTCACCCACAGTGCAGCTGTTCCATATTTTGATAACATATAGCGCCTTTCCATTTGGTAACTCCATCCCTACATGTCTATCACCCACAAATACAGCTGTGCTTATTTAATATGGCGTCTTTCCATTCTATGACAGAAGTTACCTTCTGTTCTTCAGAAAACTTGTATCTTGAACGACTCATTTCATTATTTTTTACAGCCACGTTCTGTAAATTCGATGTTTTTCTGCCTTCAAAATATGCTGCATACCGTTTGCTGACGCGTTACATTTACACTGGAAATCTCTTGTTAACGTCGCAGTGTAAAACTGTTAAACAGCGAAGGTAAACAACTGTAAACTGGTGAAGTAACACCCAAGTGATGCTATTTGCATACGGACACGCCCCCTTTTACCATATTGTTCCTAGCCGGGATGAAAAACTTCAACGAAGTTAGCGGACGTCTTTATCCCTGCGTGCTGAAGGTTTATTGCGGTGAGGGACGCTGATTTATGGTGGGTTGTATTCGATAAGCTGGCACACTGGTAGGACACCAAACTCCACAAAAGCAGACTTTACTACCCCACCAGACAGTGTGTCGTGACTTCCTTAAACACTGAATTGTTTTCAATGTGTATAATTAAATGGTGTTATGGAGCTTCACCCCCCTGTCAAGAAGCTGGGGGCTGAACGCACCTCAAGCAGACGCTGCTCCCCCTCTTAAACGCTCATACAATGGGAAACAAATAACAGTTGTTGTGTTTGTGCCTCCCCTTTGCTCGTTCAGCTGCTGCATTTCATGCGGCGTTTCAAACGTTTGAAGTGCCTTGCCTCTCTTGTCCCCCAGACGTCCTCAAGCACCATTCGGCCTCTTGTTATTTCACCGTTGGTTTGCGCTAATTCGATCTTTACTCTCATTTTTGTTTTGAGACCTTCAAATTTTCCTGCATCCGTGATCTCTAACCTGCTCTGCACGTTTATCCCGGGACTCGCTTCCGAAGGTTGTAAGTATGGCGTGACTTGACCGTCTCTCGGGATGTGAAAGTGTCTCTCGGTCTCTCTTCCAAAGATCGCGTCTCGTTTCGTGATTGTTCTTTGATTATAATAGAGAGAGGCATGTTTTTCTGTTGGTTGTTGTTACTTTACTGAGGCAAACTGCGTACGGCGGTGCCTCGGTTTGCGAGCGTCATTCGTTCTGGAAACGTGGTTGTGATCCAAAGCACTCGTATATCAATGCGAATTTCCCCATAAGAAGTAATGGAAGCTCGGGTGATTCGTTCCAGAGCCCAAAAGTATTCATATAAAAATGATTAATAGAAAATATACAGTAAAAAGAGAGCCAACAAATTAACCTGCACTTGTTCTTTGAAGAGAATCGTGGCTGGTGTGAGGGAGACCAGCGGAGGAGGAGGAGGAGGAGGAGGATTATTGTGTAGGGCGACTTTCACGTTAACTAACGGAATCCCTGCTGTCTGTTGGCTCACTGGAATCTTTTTTCTCTTTTTGCGACTTTAACAAGGAGCCCCTCCAATGTCTGGCGCATTGCATGTTCAGATACAGCGGAGAAAACGCGATGTGTGGGAGCGACGGCCCTCACCTCCCCTCGGACTGCGCTGTTCCTCACACACTGACGAGGGTGATGCCTGTGATTGGCGCGTGCCTGTCGCTGTCGCTCTGTATGTCGCCAATATAAGGTGTGCAGAGACCTTTATTATACCACCCTGACTTTCCACAGTCTGGCTGATATCTTTAATGAGTATGCGTGACATATGTAGTCTAACTGCTCGGATGTAGGGTGGCACGGTGGCGCAGTGGGTAGCGCTGCTGCCTCGTAGTTAGGAGACCCGTCTGGGTACGCTTCCCGGGTCCTCCCTGCATGGAGTTTGCATGTCCTCCCCGTGTCTGCGTGGGTTTCCTCCCACAGTCCAAAGACATGCAGGTTAGGTGGATTGGCGATCCTAAATTGGGGTGTGTGTGTGCGCCCTGCATGAGGATTTCTTCCTGCCTTGCACCCTGTGTTGGCTGGGATTGGCTCCAGCAGACCCTGTAGTTAGGATACAGCGGGTTGGATGATGGATGGATGGATGGATGGATGAAGACTCACTAATGTGCTTGTCTTGCGGTGCTGTATGTATGTTATCATCCAGCTGACGCTCTGAACCGGCCAACTGTATTTAATTTCAAAAGCAACAGGCGGGCGCGGTGGTGCCCAAACATAAAGAATGCAGGCAGTCGCCTCCAGTTCACCCTCTGCTGGTCGTTCCGAGTATCAACTGGATGATAACAGGCGTACAAGACTGCAAGATCACCCCCACCGTACCCAGGGATTGGCTCCAGCAGACCCTGTAGTTAGGATACAGCGGGTTGGATGATGGATGGATGGATGATCAGACATAAATCCGCGGGCGGTGGTGCCCAAACATAAAGTGAAAGTTCACCCTCTGGCACAAGGCGAGGCCGGCAGTACCATGGCGCCCTGCAGGGGGCGCATGTGAGCCAACAGGTGCCCGTTGCTGCTGTTCTTCTGAGCAGAGGCGCCGATAAGTTAGCGACATCAGAAAGTCACGTGCAGTGCAGCGGGCCGCTTAGTTTGATTGTTTTGTTCTGACTGACTGCCAAAATGGAAGATTAAGATTTCTAAAATAAAAGGAAAATAAGGAGGAATTTTACAAGAAGGTGACAGAGATTTTCATGGAGAAGGGCAGGCACGTGGACTTCATCTATACTAATAAAAGTCAAAGCCCTCACTGACTCACTCACTCGTCACTAATTCTCCAACTTCCCGTGTGGGTGGAAGGCTGAAATTTGGCAGCTCATTCCTAACAGCTTCCTTACAAAAGTTAAGCAGGTTTCATTTTGAAATTCTACGTGTGATGGCCATAACTGGAACCTAATTTCGTCCATATACTGTATACGGCCATAGCCTGCAGCTCGGTCGCCGTGTGAGGCGGAGTTGCATCCCTCATCGCCACGCCTCCCACGTAATTGAGTGCCTGCCCATATAAGGTGAATATTCGCGGGTGAAGGACTGTGCTTATCATATTCATAAGTGCAGCTGCTGTGTTAACCCTCCGACGCTGAACAGGCCTTTGTAGACATATCAATAGGAAAGCACGGTGTAAAGCTTAAGTTGAAATTACGTTCATAGACACGCTGCCGACTAAATACTCGCAGGCAGGTCCACAACTTAATACCGATTTGGGTAGTGAACACTTCGATGAATGAAACCTGTTCAAAAAACACATTACACAATTGAGAAGGCAGCAAAAGAATATGAAGCGAGCGACGCATACACGCATATTCATGAGTGCAGCTACTGCGGAAACAAAGCGTAAGTTTAAATTGCGTTCATAGACAGGCTGCCGCTGGCGTTTGTCATGCCTACGACGAATGCGATATTCGTGAGATACAAGTTTAATGAGAAGACGCAGGGTATGAATGAGACTTTTGATTACTTTATAACGGAGTTAAAACTTGTGGTTTAAGGACTGTGCTTATGCAAACGAATAGGAAGGCTTAACTTTAAATTATGGCGCTTTTCCACTGCATAGTACGGCACGACACGGTTCAGTTCAGCTCACTTTTGGGGGGTTTTCCACTGGGAACAGTACCTGGTCCTTTTTTTAGTACCACCTCAGCCGAGGTTCCAAGCGCGAACCGTTACCAAAAGCGTGACGTGTAAACTGCTGGTCACTGATTGGCCGGAGAAAATCGTCATTACTGCGTCACTGGCTATTCTTTTCTTTATACACGCGGAAGTTTGTGTCCCGTCTCTCCATCGCTGGATGCAGTTTGTTGCATAAGTGGATGAATGTTTCTTCAGACATTCGAAAGTTCTCCAGCCACCAAGTGTTTGTGAAACCGGGAACAATCACATCCCACCACTCTGAAGCACAGTGAAATGTCCAAACAGATGGTCTGTTGCGGCGACTTTTTTGCAAAATGTGGAAGATCTGTAATATACAGAATCAGCATTTTAATGTTACACTGGCAGTTAAGTTCATTTTATGCTTTGCAACAGTGATAAAAGTTAGCTAGTGATGTGCTTTTTTTAGATGCTTACCTAAAGTGTTGTCGTTGTCTGCGTGTTGTTGTAAAAGTTCCACGGTGTCACGGCAGTAGAGGCGGCGCAACTATAACGACACGTGAATAATCCCGCCCACTCTAAAGCGGTACTAAACTGCAGTCGAAACGCCAACCGAGCCGAACCAAGGTGAGCTGTACTGAACCGTGCTGTGCCGTCCTATGCAGTGGAAAAGCGCCATTAGGTTCATAGACACGCGGCCGCTGGTGTTTGTCATGCCTAAGACGAATACGATATTCGCGAGATACAAGTTTAATGAGAAGACGCAGGGTATAAATGAGACTTTTGATTACTTTATAACAGAGTTAAAACTTGTGGTTAAGGACTGTGCTTATGCAAACGAATAGGAAGGCAGGGTGTAAAGCTTAACTTTAAATTAGGTTCATAGACACGCGGCCGCTGGTGTTTGCCATGCCTAAGACGAATACGATATTCGCGAGATACAACTTTTAAGTGCCGGGTCTGAGCTAACATTAAATAAAGCCGTGGACATTGCGAGATCGCACAGGCACAGCTGAGAAGCTTCGATGCATGTACTCCGAGCGGCTCACGTCAACTGACTTTGCAGGACTGGGGAAGGTTCAGTTACCTTCATAGACACGCAAAATATCCGCAGGCAAATCCACAAGTTAATACCGGGAATGCCTGTTGAACATCTTAGATTCACGAGTACCGATTTGGGCAGTGATCACTTCGATGAACGACACCGGTTATCTTTACAACGGTTGACAAACACGGAATGTAACTTGAACACAACACGTCCTCCAAATGCAAAGCTGGTTGAAAGAAACAATGAGAATCAAATCCTTGATGACCGCAACACTCATAACACTCACAAAACAATGACATTGACGATCATCCATCCATCCATTTTCCAACCCGCTGAATCCGAACACAGGGTCACGGGGGTCTGCTGGAGCCAATCCCAGCCAACACAGGGCACAAGGCAGGAACCAATCCTGTCGCAGGACACACACAAACACACCAAGCACACACACCCCAATTTAGGATCGCCAGTCCACCTAACCGGCATGTCTTTGGACTGTGGGAGGAAACCCACGCAGACACGGGGAGAACATGCAAACTACACGCAGGCAGGGAGGACCCGGGAAGCAAACCCAGATGGGTCTACTCACTGCGCCACCGTGCCGCCCACTGACGATCAGGTTACGTTATTTTTAAAATGTTCCCTTTTCCTTTTTAGAACTTCTTTAACACACTACTTCTCCACTGCGAGGCGCGGGTATTTTGCTCTGTATATATTTTGCTAGTTTACAAATAAAGGTAAAGACCAGAAACGGGTTTCAATCTTGTAAAAAATGGGATCAGGCCAAGAAAAAAACAACCCAATATTTAAAAACTAAAATTTGACCAAACATAAAATATTGTTTTGTTTTTCTTGTTATCCTTTTGTTGAACAGTCTGTATTCAAATTGATTAAAGTATCAGAATTTAAAGCTATAAATAAACAACTGAATATTTCAATTAAGGTCGAAATTGAATTCCCTTTTTTTGTATTGAATGAGTCGGAATTGTGGAATTGCAAATTTAGAACACATGGAGGGTGCGGGCATCAGCAAGAGTGACAGGGAAGGTCTACAGGACGGTAGTGAGACCAGCAGTGTAATATGGGCTGGTGACGGTGGCACAGAGGTGGAGATGCGAGAGGAGAGGAATGAAGGACCACCAGGACAGAATACATGTGTGTGAATGAGAGGGAGGTCAGTGGAATGGTGAGGATGCAGGGAGGTGGAGGAGTTCAAATACTTGGGATCAACAGTACAGAGTAACGGGGAGTGAGGAAGAGAAGAGAAGAAGAGCGTGCAGGCAGGGTGGAGAAGAGCGTCAGGAGTGATTTGTGACAGACGCGTATCAGCAAGAGTGACAGGGAAGGTCTACAGGACGGTAGTGAGACCAGCTGTGTAATATGGGCTGGTGACGGTGGCACAGGGGACAGAGCTGGAGGTGGCAGAGTTAAAGATGCTAAGATTGGCATTGGGGGTGACGAGGATGGACAGGATTAGAAACGAGGACATTAGAGGGTCAGCTCAGGTGGGACGGTTGGAGACAAAGTCAGAGAGGCGAGATGGCTTTAGTGAGGACCTGTGAGGAGGAGAGATGAGGGGTATAATGAGAGAAGGGTGCTAAGGATAGAGCTGAGAGATAAGGGGAGGAGAGGAAGGTTTAAGAGGAGGTTTATGGATGTGGTGAGAGAGGACATGCAGGTGATGGAGGTGACAGAGCGAGATGACGAGGACAGAAGGAGATGGAAGAAGATGATCTGCTGTGGTGACCCCTAACAGGAGCAACTGAAAGAAGAAAAAGATGAAGGAGGAGGGTCTGTGGAGCAAATGTGCTCTCTCCGCTCTCTCTCTCTCTCTCGCTGTTATAAACGTGACGGTCTTTCTTTGCCAGATATGCGCCGTACTGATGTGCGTGTAAAGAATGCTGATGAGATATGAAACATAACCAGCAGTCAATGTGCATGCTGGGTGCCAACTGAATACTGAATCAGCGACTTTTTGTAAATCTGACTCTGAAGGAGTCGCCAGCCATGAGCCTCACCGCACGTCACTGTTCCTCAACCCATGCGTGTCACACTTGGCTGCCAGTCATTTCGGTCTGCTGTGGAGGTCACAGCGAGATGACGCCCACCTCAGAGATCTGGATGGCACTTTGGCTCCTAAACTCAATGACCTCCAAGTGCGAGATCGTCGACTATCTTCCAGACAGACCTCAGTATGTGCGTCTCGGGAACTGCAGGTCTGACATTGTGGTCAGCAGCACAGGAGCATCTCAGGGGACTGGACTTCCTCTGGTCCTGTTCAGACAACATACATCGGACTTCCAATACAACTCGGAGTCCTGCCAGGTGCAAAAGTTCACTGACGACACTGCTATGGTGGGCTGCATCAGGAGTGGGCAGGAGGAGGAGTATAGGAACCTAATGAAGGACTTTGTTAAATGGTGCGACTCAAACCACCTACACCTGAACACCAGCAAGACCAAGGAGCTGGAGGTGGATTTTAGGAGGACCAGGCCCCTCATGGACCCCGTGATCATCAGAGGTGACTGTGCAGAGGGTGCAGACCCGGAGCTGGACAGTTTGACATCTGTGGCAGAGCGACGGGCACTGAGCAGACTCCTGTCAATCATGGAGAATCCACTGCATCCACTGAACAGGATCATCTCCAGACAGAGGACCAGCTTGTAGCAGTGCTACTAGTAGTTAAAACTGCATTTCCCAGCAGTCCCTGCAGGGCTGTTGGGGTCAAAGGTGGTCAGTGGGGTTTAAAAGGAGGGCAGGTGTCCGAAAGAAGGAGAAGTGTTTTTTTGTTGTTGTATTATGTTTCGTTTACCTATCGGACCGTATTTAGTCGTTGTGTTCTCGATTGTATTCGTTGTTGGGGTCTACTTGGGTGCTGAGGACTGATTGTGGATTCACGGCTTTCCCGCTCCTGAACCATCCATCCGTCTTCACCCTTTCAGTGTCCACCGGTAGGACTGCTTTTTCATTCCCTTTGAACATACAGATCTCTGGACTTACTCTCGTCATCTCTCATTACATCCGGTGTGGTTTTCCATGGACCTTGCTGTGTGGAGTTGTGTTTTTGTGTTTAATGTAATATCGCAGTAGGGGTACTGGGGTGGTATTATTGTTTTCATTTATATTATTGAATTTCATTGTATTCTTTAATTGTGGTTAGTTCCTGGTGTGCTTTATTTTGTCTCTGTTTGTGATGGTGTACGGGTCGGGCCAAGGCTGGGAGTGTCCTTGGGGTCCTCTATAAAAAATAAATAAATCACGTCAGCTTTGCGGCACGGTGACTGAACCTTAGCACTATGCAACTCTTCAATGCCACCCCTTTGGATAGACTGAGGATTATAGACCGTTATACCTGCCTCCTCTCCACACACTATGCAACTCTTCAATGCTATCTACCCTGCCAACTTTGGTATCTATCTTATAGTGCCTTTCAACACTACACAAGATTATAGATCTATCTATCTATACCTGCCTGGCACTCTCCTATCCTATCACTTTTCTTAACTTGCACATCTATCTATCATATAGCATTTCTATTGCTCTTCTATCTATCTAATCTATCTATTTTTCTATCTATCTATCTAGCTGCTGCTATCTATCTATATGAATTAATAAAGTTTCATCTATCTATCTATCCTTTTATTGCCAATTAATATTATTTTTATCAGTGAGCTGCTGCTGGAGTATATGAATTAATAAAGTATCTATCTATCTATCCTGCCAACTATGCTATCTATCTATCTATCTATCTATTTATTATATAGTACCTTTCACATCTATTTATCTATCTATTATATAGTGCCTTTCACATCTATCTATCTATCTATCTATCTATCTATCTATCCTGCCAACTACACTAAGTCTGTCTGTCTATCTATCTCTCTCCCTGTCTGTCATTGGCCTTTAGGATTTGCCTTCCTGCTGTTTTTATCCAGTTCTCCATCTATAAACATTTTTGTCAGCTTGGCCTTATCCACTACCAGAGTGTTCATTTTTATTTCTGTCATCTGCTTTAATTTTGTTACCTGCCACCGCAGACTTTAAACTTCCTGCTGCTTTTATTAAAAGCATTACTGAGGAGGAGGAGGTTGGGAGTTTGCATTTCTACAGCGTTGCTGCCCACACGATCAGGTGAATTGTTAAACGTTTCTGCTCAATAACAGTCAGTGCTGCGTCCGAATGCTTTTTCAAGATAACCAGGCTGGTGGGGGGCTTGTAAGGTTACTTGATAAGGTGGGATCCCACCCTAATTGGAGGCCCTGGCAGTGACTGGTTTGGACGCCTTTCATATCAAGACAATTTCAGATTAGCAGTCACAACAAAAGAACCGGAAGCCCACCTGGGTGGGTCAGCACTCTCACACTGTCCTATTGATCGAAATTGTAAAGCGTGTCCACTGATGGTGAGAGGCCTCTTTGAAGAGTCAAACTCTCCGAATTCCTCTTCTGCCGTTTCTTCCCTCAGGTGATAAAACAAACATAAGACGACACTCTGCGTCTGAGAGTCAGGGTGGGCAGGGTCCTATACCGGCAGCACTGAGAGCAAGGCAAGACCAAACCAGTGGGCACGGTGCCCTCTCAAATACCCCCTCAAATGGTGTCACTTTGGAACTGCCACTGTGCCAGACCTGCACAGCTTTGGGAAGTGGGAAGAAAACCCCATCTGGAAACACAGTGTGCCATACAGGAATCGGTTGTGTAGAAGTTAAGGCTTTGGACTTCAGACCCTGAAGTTGTGGGTTCAAATCCCAGTACTGCCGCTGTGAGCCATAAGCAGGTCGCTTCACCTTCCTGTAGTCGAGCTGTCATAAAGCAATATAACCAGTTATATCTCACAGATGTAAGTCGCCTTGAATAAAAGTGTCGGCCAAATAATAAATACTAATAATAATGATATTAATCCAGGAGGTGCACAAATACACGAACGCAAGGTCAGCTGGGACGTGGGTTTGGCCTATGGGAACCAAACCAGAGGACCCAGAAGAAGGCCCAGGCAGGCGTGGAGAGAAAGTGCAAAGTCCACATGAAGAGCGTCTGGGCGGGCACAGGATTTGAACGTGGGATGCCAGCGGCAGTAGAACTTTCCCCTACGCCAGCCTGCTGTTTACAGATAACAAACGGACCAGCAGAGTTGTACTTCGTCTTCTTGTTTCCCATTACGGTGTGTAAAGTGCTCACAAGCACCCTAGATGAACACTGCTGGTCAAAGGTTTCAGAACACCTCCGGTTTTTCTTCAAATGTAATCCATTGAAATGCACCGAGTAACCTAAAATGGTGAGAAGTAGACTGCCAGGGGTTTACATTGAAAGGTTAGCTTAGCAGAAATAAAAAGGACATTTCAGAATATGACGAGTGAGCCGCCTTCAAGGAACATCTAATAAGTTACAAACCTACAGATGTGCTGCAGCAGTTCAAGTGAATGAAGCAAACAATTAGCACAGGTGTCCCAACTTGTGTGGATTACTTAAAAACCCTCCGTCTGTGTCACTACATCCACCCTGTGAAGTACGACTTGGACAATACGCCACTGATGATGGCAAGAAAACAGCAATTAACAACTGAAATGGGACAGAGCATTACAAGTGTAGGCCTTTCATTTAGAGAAATTGCAAAAAAAAAAAATATATATATATATATATATACATATATACATACTAGGGGGCTTTTAACCTACTCGCTTTGCTATATATATATATATATATATATATATATATATATTGTCCCAGGTGGCTGGGGTGGCGATCAGGCCGGGATGCCCAGGAGGACCGGGAGAGGGCTTACGCCTTCCTCAGACCATGTGGGGGCGACCACCCTGGTTGCTATGGGGACTGCCAGGGGTCATCCAGATGCCTTGGGAGCCCTGGACCTCGGCACTTCCGCCACACCCGGAAGTGCTGGGAGGAAGACGAGCAGGGACACCCAAAGTGCTTCCGGGATGCAGCCGGCACTTCCGCCACACTGGGGCATGTCGGTGGAAGATTCCCGGAACACACCTGGAGCACATCCGGGTGCTTGTAAAAGGGGCCGCCTCCCTTCATGAGATGACTTGAGTCGGGCAGAAGACGGACGAGGTCTGGGAGGAGATTAGGAGGCGGCCTGAAAAGAGAAGGCATTGTGTGTTGTGGCCAGGACTTTGGGGACTTGGGGACTGTGGAGCACCGATTCTGTAAATATGGACTGTGTAAAAAAACGTGTGTGGGGAGATTTAGACGCGTCTGCCTTTCTGTGTCCGAGCCAAGTTCCACAATATGTGTATGTGTGTGTATATATATATATATATTGTGAGACTTGCCCGGACACCACCAGTCGGAGACCACATCTTTATAAAAGTCACACGTTTATTCATTCACAAATAGTCCCAAACACCACACAAGGCACAAAGCAACGATCACCCCAATAATCTCTTCAATACTCAGTCCTTGGCCGCCAATCTCCTCCTGGGAGCTTCGTCCTGCTCCCTCTCCCGACTCTAGCTCTCCAAATCTTAGGAGGCGGGCCCTTTTATTCCCGCCCGGATGCATTCCAGGTGGCTGGGAACGAACTTCCGGCAGCACTTCCTGGTGTGGCGGAAGTGCTGCCCTTTGCCCTGGAAGCACTCCGGCGCCCCTGGCAGGTTCCTCCGCCATCTTGCCAAGTGTGGCGGAAGTAACGTTCTCCCGGGTCCCAGGAGGCTTAAAGCGTCCCCTGGCGGTGGCCACGGGTCCCAACGAGTAGCAAAGTCTCTCCTCCTTTCCCGTGGTCCTCTCCTGCTCCAGGGCGGTTGTGTCCTCCTGACCCGGAAGCTTTTAATGCCAGCTTCTGGTCCTTCTAGGCGTCCCGGCCGGGTAAGAACCCCAGCCGTCTGTGACAATA
Source organism: Polypterus senegalus (assembly GCF_016835505.1). Lineage (NCBI taxonomy): Eukaryota > Metazoa > Chordata > Cladistia > Polypteriformes > Polypteridae > Polypterus > Polypterus senegalus. The sequence goes on along the minus strand of NC_053166.1, from coordinate 160,971,214 downwards.
TATATATTAATATATATATAAGTGTTAATGATTGTCATACACCAGGGGGTCCAACTCCAGGCCCGGAGGGCCGCAGTGGCTGCAGGTTTTAATTCTGACCCTTAATCAGTTTTCACTGCTCATTAACTTTTTTTCCCTTCATTTTAATAGCCCCGTTTTTAAGGATTCAGCCCTCTGAATTGATTCGTTTCTTCATTAAATGACAGCCAATCAGAAATGAGATGTGAAAGAAGCCGACAGATGACCAGCTAAATTGGGGCTTCAAACTCCAACCAGTTTCTTAATGAGGAGCCGATTCTTGCTGTTAATTAAGCCCGTTATTTAATTCCAAAGCTTGTTGCTGCTCTCACTGTGCCATAGCAAAACTATTTATAATAACGCCATTGAAATGTTTTGGTGACCTGAGAGACTGAGACCGCCACCTTTCTTTATTTCCACATTTTGTGTGGTGGGCACAGGTGAGCTGGTTGTGTGGCGGCTCGTTTTGTGTCTCATTATTGTTTGGCTGCTCGTTAAGGAAAAAGGAAACAACTAAGGGGGCGGAGTCAAGTCAATGAAAGCTAAAGCAAAAGAACAACCACAACATTTATTTATACCGCACATTTTCATGCAAAGTTAATTAACAGCAAAAACTGGACCCTAATTAAGAAGATGGTTAGAATGAAAACCTGCAGCCACTGCGGCCCTCCAGGAGCGGAGTTGGAAACCCCTGTCCTCCACAATACAAAATCAATTGGAAACTGGAAAAAAACTCTAATGGCAGGAAGTCACAAGCCAATCAGAAGACAAGTTTCTGAGGGTCACCAGCTTGTATGATGGGGGGCCTCGCCGCACGGCTTAACTCACAGTGGACAAAACAAAAGCAAATGTCAGTTTCTACTGTGACAAGGAGGTGTGACAGAGTGGGTGGCAGTAATGGAGCCATTCCTTAAAAGACAAAATAAGGCCTTGAAATACGGGGCTGTGGACCACTGCAGACTGGACACGGTCTTATGGACCGATGAGTCCAAATTTGAAATCTCTGGTTCATCATGTAGGGTGTTAGTACACCATCGAGTTGGTGACCGGGTGTCTCCTCAGTGTGTGACACCAACTGACAAACATGGAGGAGGACGTGTGATGTTCTGGGGTTCTTTTGCTGGCTGGTATTCTGAATCAAAACAGGTTGGACAGTTTGGAGACAAAGCCAGAGAGGCGAGATGGCGCTGGTTTGGACCTGTGTAGAGGAGACTTGCTGGGTATACTGGGTGAAGGGTGCTAAGGATGGAACTGACTGGTAAGAGGAGTAGAGGAAGGTCTGAGAGGAAGTTTATGGATGTGCTGAGGTGATGGGGGTGACAGAGCGAGATGACGAGGACAGGAGGAGATGGAACAGGATGATCTGCTGTGGTGACCCCTAACGGGAGCAGCCAAAAGAAAAAAGGTGGCTAATTTTGAACACGTATTGATTCCTTGACTTATTTTGTTTTTTATTTGCCATTTTTTTTTAAATTTTCATGAATCTTTAATACATTAAAGTTCCTGCATGTCCATATAAAGTGAAAAAACCGAGTTGTCCTAAAACGTTTGTCCGGTTGTGTGACAGACACAGCGTCAGATGGGAGGACGGAGACGTCCGGCGGGTTCTCGAGAGGCACCGTGTGGCGGCTCTTTGCAGTCGTAAACAGATTTCCACCTCATTGTCAGTAATCGCACGTCACCTTTTCCAATTTCTTGTCCTCTGTACTTTCTGGGTGTGCGCTGTGACTGCCAGTTAATGTCTGCTGTTTTTTTTTCCTTTTTGTGGTTAATCTTATCAATTTCTTATTTCACTTCCTCCTTGTTTTCTTGTCAGCTTGAAGACACGGAAATTAAAACGAGACAAATAAAGCAGGCCTGTCTTTTCTTTTTTTTCTTTTTTTATTTACAGCTCCCTCAGAATGGTGTAAAGTGCAAGTCTGACGTGTCTCTCTGACTTATAAACGTGCAGGAACGTTCATTTGTATAACCGGCCTCTTTGGTTCTTTGTGACGGGTACTGGCGACACGTTCTCTCGTTCCCAGTGATCATTTTAGTTGTTGGAAAAACATTTGGATGTGAGTGTCATGGAAAATAAAAAAGTCATGTATTAGCACCAGTTGATATAAACTCAATATGAACTTCTATGGGAATGCAACTGTTATGGGAATTAAGTACGCTGAGCAGTTCATCAATAAAGGCGCATGCCGTGTTTCTTTTTAGGTAAATATCAGAGAAAAGATACCAATATTTAACAAATCAAAAGGATTAGAGGACAGGAGAAAGATAGATGGAGGTCAGCCCGAGGCCAGGGGAAGGGAAGCTCATGCCAGTTAGGAAATAAGGGGAGCAGGGGAGTAATGCTGAATGGCAAGATACGAGAAATACTGGTGCCCACAGAAAGGGCCTGCGAAGGGGCAGCCGGAATAAGTAGTCCGGGCGAGCAGAAATGAGCTGCTCTGCTTCAAGCGAGGCCAGGCTGATAAGGAATGATTGTATTGCTGGACGCTAGGGGTCGCTGTTGCCCCGTGAAACCCAACACACAGACGTCCAAGACACACGTTTAAAAGCACAGAGTATCCATCCATCCATTATCCAACCCGCTATATCCCAACTACAGGGTCACGAGGGTCTGCTGGAGCCAATCCCAGCCAACACAGGGCGCAAGGCAGGAAACAAACCCCGGGCAGGGTGCCAGCCCACCGCAGGGCTCACTCGCGCACACTAGGGACAATTTAGAATCACCAGTACACCTAACCTGCATGTCTGTGGGAGGAAACCCACGCAGACACGGGGAGAACAAGCAAACTCCACGCAGGGAGGACCCGGGAAGCAAACCCAGATGGGTCTCCTAACTGCAAGGCAGCAGCGCTACTCACTGCGCCACTGTGCCGCCCTCAGCACCAAGTATAATTTTTAATATTTTTCTTCAATAAATTGCACAAAGCACCACACTCGCCGCAATTAACAACCATCCAATAATCAATAATTATACAATAATCCAATTCTCCACTCCCAGCAGCTCCGTCACACACCCTCCCAACTCCGGCTCCACTTGCTGGGTCTCAAACAGTCCTTTTTTATCCCTTGACCCGGAAGTGCTTCTCCTCTTCTTCCGGATCAAACGCCACATCATCATTCCTCATGCATCCCGGACGTACTGTGTGTTTCCGTCCTGATGACTCTGAAGCACTTACAGTTTGTAGGAAATGTAGAAATCACCAGGTCCTTTATGAGCTCCCCCTGGCGGCACCCAACAGGGCTAAGAAAATGGACTTCCATGTCCCACGATGCCCTGAGGGAATCCGGGGTACAGTTACTGTCCAGGGGTGCTGCCACCTAGCATCCTGGGGGAGGCAGTGTCCTGGAAAGGCTGCCCTTCTCCACCCTTCCCATTCTGGGACGTCCTGGCCGGATTGAGCTGCCGGTCTTCTATCACAGTACGTACTGTAAGTTTTGGCTCGTTCGGCACCTTATTGTTTATTGCGTTAAAAGCTGATGACTCTGTTTGCCTGTCCTTTGACTCCTAGAGCCTTCTTTCAAGGTGAGAATGTCCGGTGCACCTTTCGCTTCGACTGCGTCAGTGGGCTTTGCCCCAACTCTTTTGTAACATTTGAGTCGTTATTCACCGCTCTGGTGCTGACCTTTCTGATCATAAAACAGGTCATCACGCTGGCCTTTGACGAGACGGATTCATAATTCACTGCCGAATTCCGGTATTTGAGGGCCTGATTCTTAACCTTTTCTGAGTCACGGACCCCTTTAAGAATCTGATGACAGCAATGGACCCCCCCTTTCCCCAGAATTATTCACGTAAACACAACTTTGCCTGCAATGAATATCATGTACTTTATATATCGAGATTTGATTGTCTCATACATGTGTGACATGCACAAAATATTATTAAACTTTAGAGTAAACTAGGGGGCTTTGCTCGCCAACCAACCACCCCGGCCTACACTTCACGTCTCTGCCGCTCGCGTATGTGGATTTCACTTTCGCCAAACAACAAATCTTTTAATTCTCGCGGATACGTCTCTTCATTGGGAAGAAACACTACTTTTCCCTGATGGCACCAAGAATTCGATGACTTGAAGTTGAAATCCGAACAATATATTCGATCTCTTTTTGCTGTTCCGTTATTTCACAGAGTAATAATTTCCGTCTGTTTGCGCTAATGCGATCTTTACTATCATTTTTTTTTTTTTTTTTTGAATTTTCGTACTTCCATTATCTCTAACCTGCTCGGCGTGTGTATCGCGCCAACGTTTTTGAATTCTTTACGATGTTCTACTTTGTCATCTACTCCTTGTCTTTTATTTCCGGCCCCGGGTGTGGTTGAATCTCATGGCACAAAGGCTCGTCTCGCGAGACGTGAAAGCGTCTTTCTCAGAAAATCACGTCTCGTCTCATCCCAGGATTTTTTTATTATAATAGAGAGACATTCACAAAAGAACAAAAAGTAATGGCCACCCATGATTATGAAATATAATCCTCTTGTGCAAATTAAAACAGATCTACTACTACATTTTCTACTGCCATTACTACTACTACTACTAGATCTACTCTGAATCAACAGTACCGGGCTGGATAGTAAATACGGTGATCCCTCTCTATATCACGCTTCGACTTTCGCGGCTTCACTCTATCGCGATTTTTTTCTCATACACGCTTACGTCACTACGCATGCGCTTTCTGAGAATTTTTATCTAAGCCCTACGATGGCTCCTAAACGTGCTGCTTTTTCTAAGCCTTCTGACAATAAAACTAAGCGCCGGAGGAAGATGCTTACTATCCAGGAGAAGGCGAAACTCTTGGATAAGATGGCAATACCCTACAAAAGCCTCCTCACGCATATGAAAAGACGGCGCCAGCAACTGCCTATCAAGATGTTCTTCAGCCGCGCACTGAAGACAACGACGCACCTGCTGAAGATACTGCACCACCTCTGAAGACTCTCCTACTGAGGTCGTGCCTTCATAGGTTAGTGGTTGTGTGCAATTAAATGTACAGTACAATGATCTACTATGTAAAAGCGTTCGGGATTGTCCTTCCGTCCCGTGAGTGCAAAGCGTAGCGCTATTCCGCTTATTACAGACTTACTACTTGCAGCTTGAGGTACGAAGCGACGCGATGTGAGCAGAGTTCTGGTGCTGTCATCGGTCCCTTGCTTTTGTGCGCGATGCGCTGGAAAAATAGAAAAAATGATGTCTCTGGAAATAATTAATGTTGATGGAGTACAAATGCCTCACCGCGTAGTAAATATCAGGGGAGATGGTGCTTGCTTATTCTCATCTATAGCTTATTTAGTGCATGAAACTCCGTCTTTAGCGGTACAGATTCGGGCTGACATTGTACGACTTTGGACAGGCACTTGAGGGGATAAAAAACGTAGGTTTTCGGGAGATGTTATGAATGGACACTTCGATGTTCTCATTCCCTACACTTACATACCTGATGTACACATGGAGCGCACAAAAATTGAGGATAAAAGTCGGTTGCCTTAAAAGGCGAGTGCGCCTAGTAATATGATATTTGTAACGTCTAATATGTCTTATTTTCTCTTATTTTGTCTAATATATTGAGTAATACGAGTGTAATGGTGACTAAAGGGTGTTATTTCATGTCTAGAGGGCTCTAATAATGTTAAAAAACGTATTTAGAAGGTCGTAAACAGGTTTTCTATACTCTTACTGCGAAAATATTCGATTTATAAATAAAGAATCCTACTTTGCGAAAATTCATTTATCACGGTAGAGTCTGGAACGGATTCACCGTGATAAACGAGGGTTCACTGTATAAATGTTCATTTTTATCTGACCCTCATGGACCCTCTGAAACCCATCCAGGGGTCCACAGACCTCAGGTTTTGATACCCTGCTCTAGAGGGCCTCTTTCTCTGGCACAATTTGGGCTCAAAGACTGATCCGCACCTCATCATCTCATAACAGGCTGAAGCTTCGAGTTTGGTATTTTTTTCCGTCTAGCCGCTTTAGCACTCGAGCGTCCATCGAGAAACTGTGACACTCAGACACACGCACACACAAATCATCGAGATACCAGTGTTTTGGGTATCAGGGGACCCTAAAACGTTGAGATCTGTCGAACACTGGACATCGAAAATTTTTGACGACTGTAAAGCTTTCACTCCTCTCCCATCGACGAGAGGTTAGGGTGGTGGAGGGCACAAAGCAAAAATAATTCGAAAATGGGTCTCTCGAGTTTCTTTGCAGCCTTTGTCGATTTTCGTAAAGCGTTCGACTCGGTTGATCGAGCCGCCCAGTTGGACATCTGAGACTTTGCAGGCTGCTGGATATCATGGCAGGCCTGTACACTGGGACTGGGAGTGCTGTGCAGAGTGTTTTTCCCAGTCGATTCTGGGGTCCATCAGGGGGTGTTCTGCTCCTACTCTGGTCAATGATCACAAGGGCTGGGTGTTGGGTGGGGTCATGGAGTCCAGCAGCTTTGGGGCATCTGTTGGTGAAGAGAGATTCACTGATCTTGACGATGCTGTGATCTCCAGTGGAGTCAATGGAGGTTCTGATCGGGGGTCTCGAGAGACTGAGTGAGGAGTCTGAGTGTCTGGGCTTGTGAGGGTCCTGATAAAAACCAAGAGCCAGGCCTTTAATGACCTCTTGGGCACGGCCATCAGCAGGGTGTCAGCCTCGTCGAGGGGTTTACTTACCATTTTTGTGACTCTGGTGACTCTTCCTATGAAGTCAGTAGACGGATTGGGAGAACATGTAGGAGTCATGAGGTCACAGGAAAAGGCTGTGTGGCACAAAAGGACAAAGGTCCGAGTCTTCAGAGTCCTGGTGCTTCCTTTTTTGAGTCATGGACGCTATGCAGAGTCCCGAGTGAGGCACATGACCTGCATTGAGAGGGAGCGTCAGTTACAGCACTATGGCCATGTGACGCGATTACCTGAGGGTGACCCGACTCACTATAGATGACCCGAGTGGCTGGATCAGGCCAAGGGGACACCCGCGTAACACCAAGGGGGGGTCATGAGGTTGCTGGAAAGGGGAGTGTGAGCAAAAGGATGAAGGTCCAAGTCTTTAGAGACCTGGTGCTTCCTGCTTGCGAGTCATTGACGCCATCCAGTGACCTGAGATGAGGACTGGACTCCTTCATGTGTGTCTCTTTGAAGGGTCCTTGAGTACCACTGGTGTGACCTTGTGTTGCTCACAGAGTCCCAAATGAGGCACATGACCTGCACTGTTAGGGAGCGTCAGTTATGGCACTGTGGCCATGTGGTGCAATTCCCCGAGGGTGATTCGGCCCATGGGACCGTCATTGCTGACGACCAGAGTGGCTGGACCAGGCCAAGGGGATGCCCACGTAACACCTGACTGTGTCATTTCTGGATGTTGGGAGTGGATCGTGTGTCTGCCAGGAGGGTTGCCAACCGGGATTCCGAGCTGTTTTGTCGTGCGGTGGGTACGGCAACACACTGTACCAGAGCATGTGCCCACCCCAACCTGACCTGACCTGACCCGACTCTATTAAATCAGAGGTTTACGTGGATGTGCCTCTCATGGTTTTTCCACGCGAGTGATCAACTGAAGCACCATTTTTCTCCTCCTTCAGCCCGATCGTCTGTCCTGCATGCCTGATAGACCAGCCCTGCCATCTGTGGCGGGTGCTGTTCCTGATGTTTAATGTACTTTGATCTTGGCTGGGATGCAGTTGACTGTAAAAACAGAATGGCCGCTCATTCACATGGTGTGTGCTGTGCAGGCAGTCATGTCTGTCGCCTACTGACCTTCCCCAATCTCTCTCTTTTTTTTTTTCTCAGATGTGTTTCAGTGGGGCCGCGGCCCACCACTTCTCAGTAACCCAGTCCTGGACCAGCTGCCCAGTTACCAGTCTCTTCGGTACCGCAGGCGACCCTCAACAGGAAGTAGTAGACGGAAGCGGAGCGTCTCACGTCAGCGAATGGGCTCGTCCTCGAGTGGCAGATGGGCAGGCCCCGACACCGACGACCTGCTGAAGACCGTTTCCCCACAGAGGCCAGTCAAGGAGTTACCCATAAGCATGTCAGACAAACGGCGAGTGTGGTGAGTGTGTCTTCTGTGTCACCCCGGCGCCATCAAGTGGCCATTAGGAATTGAGGTCGGTCTGTGGCAACACGTTGCAGGCAGAGCTTTCAGCGAGCGGAGGCATAACACGTTCGGTCTTCCAGTTTCATAAGATGATGGGGGGGGATTGCATGTCTGGGTTTGGGAATCGATTGTCTACGTGGAAGAGGTCCGCATATAATGAACACAAATTCTTCATAGGGGGTAGAAGAAGAAAATGATAAATCCAGACACCCCCCGCCCCACCCCCCCCACTGTAGCACCCCGATTTAAGCAACAAAACAGAGGCAGAAGAAAGCGTCAATCGTTATTCTTTATCTACAGGGTGGTCCAGATCTAATTATGCAGATCCAGATCGTCTGGATGACTTTGATTTATGTGGGGACGATTCCAGTTCGGTGCGAAGACGATTCTTCATGTCGTCACTTCGCACACTTCTCGATGGTCCGGGATTCTTCAGGTGATTTTCTATGTAATAAACTTAATCAGTTAGAGTGTAATGAAAATTGCATAATTAGATCTGGACCGCCCTATGAATCTCCGAAGAGGTGACAAGTGCATTACACGTTAGCCACATGTTACAAAGAAACAAAGTGTTCTCTGCGCTCTATTCATACAATCCATTGATGAGGTCAGTACTCAAAAAAAGGAATTCATTACATCCATCTATCCATCCATCCATTATCCAACCCGCTATATCCTAACTACAGGGTCACGAGGGGTCTGCTGAAGACAATCCCAGCCAACACAAGGTGCAAGGTAGGAAACCAACCCCGGGCAGGGTGCCAGCCCACTGCAGAGGAACTCATTACATAATCGGGAAACTTTTAACATGATTGGTTACACCCTGCTGCTATCGGAACTTCCAGATGTTGATACCTCAGATGACCACAATTTGATTGATCGTCCTGTTTGTTTAGGATGTACGTCCATCCATCCATTTTCTAACCCGCTGAATCTGAATACAGGGTCACGGGGGTCTGCTGGAGCCAATCCCAGCCAACACAGGGCACAAGGCAGGAACCAATCCTGGGCAGGGTGCCAACCCACCGCAGGACACACACAAACACACCCACACACCAAGCACACACTAGGGCCAATTTAGAATCGCCAATCCACCTAACCTGCATGTCTTTGGATTGTGGGAGGAAACCCACACAGACACAGGGAGAACATGCAAACTCCACGCAGGGAGGACCCGGGAAGCGAACTCGGGTCTCCTAACTGCGAGGCAGCAGCGCTACCACTGCGCCACCGTGCCGCCCTAGGATGTACGTGACTTTTTCAATTTTTGTATTACTAGGGGGCTCGCGCCCCCTGCTCGCTTTGCTCGCCAACCCCCGGGTTTGGTTTACCGGATATACAATTTAAAGAGATTGTGATTTTCATGGGAATTGTTACATCCTTCTATATAATTTGATACTATCTGTATGTGTGGTGTTCGCGTCAATAACTGCCCAAAGATAGATTTCAACATACCAAGTTTGAGCATCTCCAATTCCATTGCTTTCATAATCTCTTATCTGCCTTTTTTTCCCTCTCCAGCGCTTTTTTTGAATCCATGCTGCTCTTTCTTCTCTGCTTAGTCGTTGACGTTTCACCAGAACGTATTGTCCTTGTACGCTTTATATGTGCTGAGAGCACACGATCTGCGGGTGCTACGTGTCTTTACACGACTTGAGTGTTATCTGATGTTGTTTGCGCCTCACGGGTCTTTTAAGTGTCTTCCGAGAAGATCACGTCTCGTCGCCCTGCTTTTCCTTTCCAGGATTTTTTTTTTTTAATAATGGAGAGATTTTCATTCTTATTGTTGTTTTAGACTAGGGGGCTTTGCCCCCTGCTCCTGTGTTTGGTTTTCCGGATACACACTTGTAAGATTTTTTTTTGTCTTTGAATTGTTGCTATTTCATTATTTTCACTTTTATTTCAGAACTGTACAAACAATATTTTTGAATCTTTCCAGTCCCAATGTGCTGAATCTTTTAAATGAGGTCCGTGAGAGACGTGTTTAATGACTTTGGAATTTCAGCACAGACAAAACGATCTTCATCATCAGCAGTTAATCCTTTTTTTTTGCAAAGTAACTGTAACAAAGGCGCTATATTGCACCCGACCCGGCACAGACTTGACACGGGAGGCACGTATAAAATGAAAACACTTTTATTTTTCTTCAGCTGGAGGGCACGTCTTCCCCGTAATCCCTCCAGCCACAACACAGTCCCAAGCGCAAATAAACCACAACAGCACCATCCTCTCCTCCACAAGCTTAGTCCAACTCTGGCTGCCGAGCGGTGGTCGCTGGCTCCCTTTTATCAGGCTCCAGGTGGTTGACTTCCGACATCCGGCTGCACTTCCAGGTGTGGCGAACCCAGTGCCCAAAGGGGGCCAGCCGCTCCTGTTGCAGCACCCCCTGGCGGCGCCTGCGGGACCCCACAGAGCTGCACAGAACCCCAATCGCCCGTGAATGGGGAGTCTGAGGCACTGCAGCAACCCAGGGGTGCTGCCATCTAGCGTCCAGGGGAAGATACTGGGCTTCCCACCCATGTCCCACTGGCAGATGTGGTGAAGGGGCGTCCCGGCCAGGCATGGGCCCCGGCCATCTGTCACAGTAACCAATAAATGCAGGTGAGGTAAACTCCGTTTTTGAAATTCTCTTGACTTAAACTTCAATGCCGTACAATATTTCCACACTTCTGATATATCGCCCGTGTCCATACATTCAATCTCTATTCGCCTTTTCTTTATTTCTCTGAGTAATAATTTCTCTTTCTTTGCACTAATGCCATCTTTACTTTCTTTTTTCTTGACCCTGTCGTTTTTTGCTGCTTTCCTATTCTGTATCTCGCTCCGCGTGTGTTTCGTGCCTACGTTTTTTTTTTTTGAGTCTTTTGAATTCCAGTTTTCATTTTCTCTAACCTGCTCTGCATGTGTTTGGCCCCTCGTTTTTTTAACCTCTTTATGACGTTTTACTTTGTTTTCTACTCTTTCTCTTTTATTTCTGACCTGGCTTTATCCTCCTTTTTTTAATCACACCTGGTCCGTGGTGATTATTTTCCCTTATTCTTGTAATAATTTCTGTTTGTTTGCGATCCTGTGATCTTTACTTTCTTTTTTTTTTTATATTTTCTAATTTTCCTACTTTCATATCCTTTAACTTTCTCCACATGTGTATCACGCCAAGGTTTTTTTTTTTTGAGCCTTTTGAATTCCACCTCTTTCATAATCTCTAACCTGCTCTGCATGTGTATAGCGCCAACGTTTGTGAACGTCTTTATGAAGTTCTACTTTGTCTTTTACTCTTTTTGTCTTTTAATTCTGAGCCCGATTGGATGTCCTTTTTTTTTTTCAATTCCACTTCTTCCGGACTGATAATTACTTTCCTTATTTTCTAAATTTACACTTTGATTATTCTTTTTCTTTTTTGTCTCTCCAGTGGTTTTGAGCCTCTTTTCTCCGTGCTACTTTCTTCTTCGCTTAGTCGTCTACGTTTCATTTATAACGTATTGTCCTTGTATGCTTTATATGCGCTGAGAGCCCTGGATCTGCGTGTGCTCAAAGCCTCCTTTACACGACTGAGTGTGTTGCTGCCTGTGCTCTTATTTATTTGTAAGTAGGACGTGTCTTGCAAGAATCTCATGTTCTACGTCATCGCGAGACGGTCCTCGCTCAATCTCTTGGCACAAAGTCTCAAGTTTAAGGTCCCCACGAGACTCTCATTGGCCAATCTGTTTCATCTCACGATTTTTTTTAAGTGTGAACATCACGTCTCGACGCCTTAATGTTTCTCTCCAGGATTTTTTTTTTTATAGTGGAGAGATGTGTGAGCTTCTCCACGTACATCTTGTCTCCCAAAAAGTGAAGAACGATGGCCTAATTTTTTATATGTTCCTGCTGGGTACAAAAAAACAGGAATCTTAGTAATATAGAAGAATGGTGATGCCATAAATATGACATTTTCTCTTAAGGGGTTACATAAAATAACAAGAAATACATTTATCATTATCCAGGTTTCCATCCAAGGAGTTTTTGCGAAAAAATATTTAGTGCTTCAAATTTTAGCTGATGGAAATGCTAATTATCGATAAAATGTTGTACATTTTTCCATTTAACTTTAGCGCATAAATTCCATATCGATACTTCAGATGTCGCAAAAACTACATTGGTAGCACTTTTTGTCGGGAAAAAAAAGGGCTTTAACGCAAATAAATGTGTCACGTCATACATTTTCATCACGTGCCATCAAAACGAGAATGGCGGAGCAGTTCGCATGGTCTGATGCAGAGACTCGTTATTTCTCGTGATGAGCCAATGCAGTAGCGGATAGGCTGGGTCTCCTGAACTCCCTCCACATCAACTGTAGTCTGGGGGTGTCTCTGAGGATGTCATCTATATATACAATTCACTAAGGCAAGACGACCATGGAAAGCACGCCAGAAGGGGCGTGGATTCACTAAGCCACCGACAAGTGAGACACCTATGGCGCACGCAGGAAGGAGCCACGCCCACCAACTCCAAGACCATTGGATACGACGACAACTCACAGAGCCACGCCCACCAACTCCAAGACCATTACTCCGCTCCTTCCGTCATGCTAGTCTGGTGATTTCTCGTTCAGTATGCGACATACACAAAATTATGGATGGAAACGGCTCAAGGGCAGATTTTTTTTCGCGATACAACAAAACTTATGCGACAGTTTGTTTTGGGGGGGATGACGTCATCACGCACACCATTTTATCGATAAAAAGCCAGTTGGATGGAAACAGGCTGGAGACAGCAAATTTCGCACGTTTTTTTTTAGGGATATTCTGTTTGTCGATAACAAAACGTCGCAAAAAACTGGATGGAAACTTGGCTATAGTGAATAATAAAATAACAGCGTCAGCTGAGAAAGGTATGAGACTCAGACACATGCTAGGTGCACATTGGACCAGGGTGCAAACTCAACTCTGACAACACCACCCAGGCTGGCACCTTATCTGTAGACTTTCAGTTTTCTTGTCTTTTTAACGCTTTGAGGGCGGATGTCGGGTAAAGTCAACATTCAGGGGCGGAAGGCGAAATAAACCCTGTAAACGTCGATAAAGCTCACCATTACGTTCTGGGTAGACCCTCTTTGCTAGGAGGACTGTGTATCCAGCAGGGGGCGCTAGCTCCCTTGTTGCAATAAGTTCTTTTTGTACCTGCGGCGTCTTCCATAACCTGAAACTATATACTGTAGATACGATATTAAAAGGCGACACCCCTCCCTCAGTGATACGGCGGTAAGAAACCACATAGGAGAAATAACTTGGCTTTCTTTAATGGCGGCTTACGCGGCACAACAGACGAAGGAAGCCATGACAAGAACCCCGTTCGGGAGTGGGGGCCCGACGTGTAGAGTCTGCCATTTTTGTCGCTGTGTTGGAAAGATTTTCCAGATCGGATGACGTTATCTCCCATTGAATTTCACGCCCACACTTTTGAAACAAAACCTTTTTGTCTTCCTGAAATTCAACCTCAGCTAGAAAACAAGAATAAACAACAACAACACTGATTCACTCTGATAACACTGGGCTACAGAAAAATGCTTTTTGTTTGCTACTGGGAACTTCAGAGCAGCTCTTCATGAAGTTTTTTGCACTGATTTCACATATGATAAGCTGGCACGTCAGGTTTTTGAGATGCACATCATTGCCATTTTGACCCTTTTGAATATCAATATAATATATCAACACGATATCTGGAGTTTGGACTCTGTCCCACCAAAATTGTTTTGATGTGTTTATTCTGAAAACAAACCAGAAGACGATACCAGAGATACGTTAAAGTATATTTAGGTCAATTTACCTCAATATATAAGTGAGGGGGCGGCACGTTGGCGCAGTGGGTAGGCCCGGGTTCACTTCCCAGGTCCTCCCTGCGTGGAGTTTGCATGTTCTCCCCGTGTCTGCGTGGGTTTCCTCCCACAGTCCAAAGACATGCAGGTGAGGTGCATTGGCCATCCTAAATTGTCCCATGTCCCCTGTGGGGTTTGTTTCCTGCTGGCTGGGATTGGCTCCAGCAGACCCCCGTGACCCTGTAGTTAGGATATAGCGGGTAGGATAATGGATGGATAAAAGTGAGGTCCGCGTGCCCAGAAATGTTGGAGGCCCTCGCTTTTGCGCTTGAACTGCACATCCGTCTCTCTCTGCAAGAACCAACCATCATTACCCATCATGCTCGGCGTGAATTTTCCCCGATATCCGTTTTCCATCACCTTTATGTTTTGATGAAATCTTTCCCTATAACTCATTGCTGACATTTCATATTGAAGACATGTGATACATTAACATTAAATGATTTCCCACACCATCCCATTTTTTAAGGCCAAGGTGGGCCGCGTGGGTTTGTGCCCAAGCATACAATGTAAGGGTGTGTGAAGGCTCACAAAGTGGGGAATTCTAGTCCTCATTTAGCCGTCCTTTACCCAAAGTGACTTCAAAAAGCAAACCATTGCAGACCCCCGTGACCCTGTAGTTAGGATATAGCAGGTTGGATAATGGATGGATGGATTACATTGTCACTTTTGTATTTATGCATAGAGTCAGAAAAGGAAAAATCTAGAGGACGGTAGTGAGACCATATGGGCTGGAGGTGGTGGCAGAGTTAAAGATGTTAAGATTTACATTGGGGGTGACGAGGATGGACAGGATTAGAAATCAGGACGTCAGAGAGGCGAGATGGCAGATGAGAGATGCTGGGTATACTGGGAGAAGGGTGCTAAGGATAGAGCTGATAGGTAAGGGGAGAAGAGGAAGGCCTAAGAGGAGGTTTATGGATGTGCTGAGGTGATGAGTGTGACAGAGCGAGATGACGAGGACAGGAAGAGATGGAACAGGATGATCTGCTGTGGTGTGACCCCTAATGGGCAGACAAAAGAAGAAGAAGAAGAAATAGATTTTACTCAAACGATGTAATGTGTATAAAATTATATAACAAATGTTATTTAATATTAGTAAATCAATGAAGTAGTTTTATGTTGAAGTGATACGATACATTAACAGTAAATTTCCCCTTGGGATTAATAAAGTATCTATCTATCTATCTATCTATCTATCTATCTATCTATCTATCTATCTATCTATCTATCTAT
The DNA here is from genome assembly GCF_016835505.1 of Polypterus senegalus. Lineage (NCBI taxonomy): Eukaryota > Metazoa > Chordata > Cladistia > Polypteriformes > Polypteridae > Polypterus > Polypterus senegalus. The sequence goes on along the minus strand of NC_053166.1, from coordinate 160,956,022 downwards.
CTATCTAAATGATTTAGCATACCATCTCATCATCTAAGGCTGAGGTGGGCCACGAGGGGTTTGCGCCCATCCCAGCATACTGTACAATGTGAGGGTGTGTTAAAGTCAAAGTGTGAAATGCTATTCCTCATTGAGCTTCCTCTACACAAAGTGACTTCAAAAAGAAAACCATTGTATTACATTTTACATATTTATGCATTGAGTCAGAAAAGGGAAGGTCTACAGGACGGCAGTGAGACCAGCTGTGTCATATGGGCTGGAGACGGTGGCACAGGAGACAGAGCTGGAGGTGGCAGAGTTAAAGATGTGAAGATTTGCATTGGGCGTGATGAGGATGGACAGGATTAGGAACGAGGACATTAGAGGGTCAGCTCAAGTTGGTCAGAGAGGCGAGATGGCGTTGGTTTGGACCTGTGCAGTGGAGAGATGCTGGGTATACTGGGAGAAGGGTGCTAAGGATAGAGCTGATAGGTAAGGGGAGAAGAGGAAAGCCTAAGAGGAGGTTTATGGATGTGCTGAGGTGATGAGTGTGACAGAGCGAGATGACGAGGACAGGAAGAGATGGAACAGGATGATCTGCTGTGGCGTCACCCCTAATGGGCAGCCAAAAGAAGAAGAAGAAATAGATTTTACTCAAACGATGTAATGTGTATAAAATTATATAACAAATGATATTTAATATTAGTAAATCAATTGAATAGTTTTCTGTTGAAGTGATGTGATACATTAACAGTAAATGATTTTCCACACCATCTCATCTTCTTAGGCCGGGGTGGGCCACGAGGGGTTTGCGCCCATCCCAGCATACTGTACAATGTGAGGGTGTAGTAAAGTCAAAGCGACTTCAAAAAGCAAACCATTGTATTACATTGTCACTTTTGTATTTGACTTCAGATATATGCATTGAGTCAAACAGCTCGGGCAGACTGCGCCTCGTTTTACGGCTCCGCATTGTTTCTGTAACGTAATACGGCCTCGCATGTGAAGCACGTCTTGAGCAAACAATACACAGGCCCGTGAAATCAGATACATTGTCATTTCCAGCACAATTGTATTTGCATGGAAAGAAGAGCTGCTTAAAAAGTGTCTTTATCCATAAATGACAGCACAATAGTGTGTCCCGTGTCAGGCCGGGCCTCCCAGGCCGTTGGCCGGCTTTGTCTCTGTCCGTCTCCAGTCCGCCCGTCCCTGTCCTCGAGCTCTTTGAGAATCGAGTTTTACAACAAGAAACGACATGCCGTTTAGAAAAGACAAGACATTACAACCCGTTTTTCTTTTCTTTCCTTCAATCATTACTATCCTGACAGGCGTTAAAATACTTTGTAGACGGGAGACAACATGTCTTGCAAGTAAAAAGAATTTCATTTGAATGGAATCTGTGGGACCGAACAGAAGAATAAAATGCAAATCCTTATTAAACTTTGGGCCTCCTTCCTAACCCTAAGCCTAACCTGTGACTCTCGATGACGTGTGAAGTTTATTATTTAATTAGTTCCATCGTCTTTCTTACTCTTGCCTCAGTCGTTTGTAAAGAAATATCTGCCATATGGTCACCAGTGCACAGAAACTCTGACTGGCACTCTGAAATGTTTTAAAAACCGATTATCGATTTGTTGATGTTTCATGATCTAAACGGAGTTCCACATTTTCATTTGGTCCTCCACACAGTTTCCAGGGTGTTGTTTTATAAAAGTTACCTCACAATTTACCTTTCCACATCGACGGCATCCCCGGGGCCGCTGAAGGACTTGCTCAGGGGGTCTCTCGGGTCGGTGCTTGTGAAGCTGGCCGTGTCCCAGTTTGACGTGTTTATGTAATGCTGAGATCTTCCTTTTCACGCGGACTGCAGGACCTGCCTCAACAAAGCAGGAATGCAGTTAGTTTGAACGTTTGGATTTATATCGCTGCTTCTGTGGAGAAAACCGAATGGTCGGAGGAAATTTTTTTTCTTACTGGGTCGGCCCTACAGATTTGCTAAATGGAAGGTGAAAAGTTTTCAAATGGAATGAGATCTGTTTTGATGAGAACCTGCCATTCAGCCTCTCTAGCACAGGTTAGATTAGGTTGGGGAGCAGGCACTGGTACAGCGCCCACCACACAACGAAACAGCTTGGGATCCCAGTTGGCAATCCCCCAAAGCAGACATGTGGTCCCATCCCACCCACCTCTCTGCCGCAGCCAGGTGTTACGTGGGTGCCCCCCTTGGCCTGGTCCAGCCTCCTGGGTCCTCAACATTGAGCTGGATCACCATCAGGGAATTGTGCCGTAACTGATGCTCCCTCACAATGCACGTCATGTGCCTCATTCAGGACTCCATGAGCAAAACCAGGATCACCCAAGGACCCTCCGAAGAGACACACGTGAAGGAGTCCTGTCTTCATCTTAGGTCACTAGATGGTCTCCATGTCTCACAAACAGGAAGCACCTGGACCTTCGTCCTTTAGCAGAGATATCTGGAACACCACACACCCCTTTATGACCTCATGACCCCCCCATTGTGTTACATGGGTGTCCCCTTGGCCTGGTCCAGTCACTCAGGTCCTCAAAAGTGAGTCGGGTCACCTTCAGGGGATCGTGCTGTAACTGATGCTACCTCACAGTGCAGGTCATGTGCCTCATTCAGGACTCTGTGAGCAACACAAAGTCACACTAGTGGTACCCAAGGACCCTCTGAAGAGACACACGTGAAGGAGTCCTGTCTTCATCTTAGGTCACTAGATGGTCTCCATGTCTCACAAACAGGAAGCACCTGGACCTTTGTCCTTTAGCAGAGATATCTGGAACACCACACACCCCTTTATGACCCCATGACCCCCCCATTGTGTTACATGGGCATCCCCTTGGCCTGGTCCAGTCACTCAGGTCGGGTCACCTTCAGGGGATCGTGATGTAACTGATGCTCGCTCACAGTGCAGGTCATGTGCCTCATTCAGGACTCTGTGAGCAACATAAAGTCACACCAGTGGTACCCAAGGACCCTCTGAAGAGACACACGTGAAGGAGTCCAGTCTTCATCTCAGGTTACTGGAGAGCGTCCATGTCTCACAAACGGGGAGCCCCAGGACTCTAAAGACTTGGACCTTCATCCTTTGGCAGAGATATCAGGAGCGCCTGTGGTATAGCGGGTCCACAGCTTGCTTGGCAAAGGCCATTTTAAATAAATAATCACCGCTCTCGCGGCAGCTTAGCGAGGGGGCGTTGGGCCATGGCAAGCCGCGGGATGAACAGCGGTATGGGCGTTTCTCACCGAGTGCACAGGTGAGGGACTGCCCACATCCGTGATTTGTTCCCGTGGCTAGTAGGCTGCTATGGCCCCTCACTCTTTAAAAGAAGCGCGAGTCGGTCGGGAAGGGAGATCAAAAAGAAATGAATGAAAGAAAAGAGAAGGAAAGAGGATGGAGGTTACAGGGAATGAGAGAGGAAGCAGGCGGTGAGAGAGAGACAAGGATCGTGTGGTGAGCGAGCGAACGAGCGCTCGTGGGCAGCTGCGTGGAAGCTGGGTGTTAGGCCGACACCCAGGCATTTGAGTTGATGTTGCCCCGCTGAGCGACCAGGTAGCGGGAGTGAACCAGGTGAAGGCGATGAGCCGCGGAGGGCCGGAAAGGCAGCGGAAGTCGGGAGACTTAGTGGTGGAGTCCCAATTGTGTGCGTCCTGGCCATTGGGTGGAAAGTAAATCTCGGGGACTGGGATGAGTGCCAGACCGAAGCCAGGGATCGGGAGGTCTCCAGTCTCGTGTGTGTGTGTGTGAGAAGAGGGCAGCTGCATTGAGAGCGTCTCACCTGTTGCAGGGCCCGTATGGGAGAAGCAGCTGAGGCGCTAACGCTAGCACAGAAGAAGCACTGGGCTTGTTGTCATCGTTGTTTTTAAAGACTGCTTACTAAGGAACGTTTTAACCTCTGGTTTTAAAGGATTGTTTTTTTTTCTTATTGTTTTTAACCTCTACGTTTTCATTTAATGGATTATTTATTTGAACTTGGAAATCACTGCACTTTATTTATTTGAACACTGTTTTGTTTTGATTTTATTTTAATAAAAGCACTTCTGCACTTTTTGTACCATCCCCTTGCTCAATTATTGCCCCCACTGACTAGCTCACTCGGTAACATTATCGACGGTGTTGGGTTCAAGGGTTCCCAAATAGCAATGGGAGTATGGAGCCAGAACCCACATCGTCACAGCGCCACACACCCCTTTCCAGTGACCTCATGAAATCTATGGTGTTACATATGCATCCCCTAAGCCTGGTCCTGTCACTCAGGTCCTCAAAAGTCCTCAGGCCCCGCCCCCTTCCCTACCCTTGAGGTCCCTCCTCCCCCTCCCTACTCTTGAGATCCCGCCTCCCCCTCCCCTCAGCCCACAGCGTGTCTCTTGGATTCACGCAAATAAATTGGTGCTGCAACCGAACTATGATACTTGGCACAATGAGAGAAGTGGCAAAATCAACCGGAATGTTCAAGTAAATTCGAGAAAATAACCAGATCTAAATCCGTCAAGTAGACAGACAGACATATGTTGGATTTTACATATACTCGGAGGCTCCGCCCCCTGCTTGCGTCGCTCACCCACCCCTGGGTTTAGTTTACAGCGGCGGTTCTCAACCTGTGGGGCGTAATAAAAAAAGGGGGCACAAAGATGTGAAAATAAAGAAAACAGGAATCGAAAATATGAGGAATACATCTATTGATCAAATAACACAAAGGGGCCTCTCCTCACCGGCTAATTCGGTTCTCGTGAATCTAAAATTTAAATACTCTTCAGAATATTTTCTTCATTTAACCTTTGGAGTGACGCTCTTCTCCGCGCTTGTTGATGCTTCACAAATGTCCGATGCTCGTTTGCGCCCAATTAAAAATGTATCCATTATGGTGAGCTTAAAAATGTTTGGTTTCTACAACATATATTCGAGTTGCTACAAACACCATCGAGTACTTAAGTCAAACAACCAGGCTGAAATTTGGCCTCGACGAGACGAAGTTCACATTTATACTAGCCAGGTGCATCTCTAGTAAATTCGGCAAAGATCGAAACTTTCCGTGAACGCGCGAGAAATAAGAAGAGGTGGGCAGTGTTGCTGTATGCGGTGTAATTTCGCTATTCGTAGGGAAATTTTAAACCTGCAGCGGTGTATCGGCAGCAAAAAATATAGGAATAAATTTTATCAGGGTTTCAAAAAAACGTTAGGGGGGCGCGATTAAAACTGTTATGAAAACTCGGGTTGCAGAGACTTAAAGGTTGTGAAACGCTGGTTTACCGGATGTACAATTTAAAGAGGTTGTGATTTTCATGGGAATTGTTACATATGCATTATTTTCACGTTTACTTTAGAATTTTTGTAAAAAAAATATTTGGAATTAACTTTTCTTTAAGATCACATTGAATTTTGATTCCGTGTTTGGACTTTGGATCGTGAGAACACCACGTATACCTGCCTGTGACTGAATATCTCTAATAAATAAAACAACTTTCTCGAATGTTTGTCCAGCTCTTTCTTCTTCGCTTTGTCGTTGACGTGTCATCTCGAATGTATAAAATTATTCTCCTGATAAAATTAATAAGAGCTGAGAGCGCAGGAAGTGTGTCTGCCAAAAGCATTCACAGGACTGAGGTTAGATGACCGTGGCCTTGTTTGAAAATAGTTGTCAGGAGGGCGTGACTTGATAGAATCTCACGTTAAAAGTCTCCGTCTCACGGGACTTCATACCGCAACAACGTTTTTGGAATCTTTTAATTTTCTCTAGCAACACGAATTAGACGATCTACAAATCTCCAACTTAAAGTTGAAATCCGAACAATATATTCGATCTCTTTTCGCTGTTCCGTTATTTCACCGAGTATTAATTTCCGTATGTTTGCACTAATGCGATCTTTACTATCATTTTTTGGAGACGTTTGAATTTTCGTTCGTCCATTATCTCTAACCTGCTCTGCATGTGTACCGCACCAACGTTTTTGAATTCTTCACGACGTTCTACTTTGTCATCTACTCTTTGTCCTTTATTTCAGGCCCCAGGCCTGGTTAAATGCTCTTTGTTGTGGGATGTATGACGCTGCTAACGTTGTGAAGTTCGGGTGAACGCACGCTAAGGAGATGCGGTCTGATCATCTGCTGCTGGTGAGCTGCATGTTCTGCTTTTCGCGCTGGGCGTTGATCATTTCAAAGACTGTACAGCAGCTGTCCTTTTGTCTCACTGCTTTGTCTCGCGTGACGTCAAAGTTTCTTCCAAGAAGGTCACGTCTCATCTCCCTCTTCACCCTCCCAAGATTTATTTTTTTTATAATAAAAAGATAAAGTGGAACCTCGGGTCATGACCGTAATTTAAAAACAAGCCCGGTGCATTCTTTAACTGCCTTCTCGGCCTTATGCGGCCAGCCCTCTCGCTCGCTCTCACGCTCTCACGCCCTCTCTCTCTCTCTCTCTGCACAGGGAGAGACTGTATGAACTGGATGGGAAACTGGCCTGTTCGTCACCCGAGTGCGTGGTCGTGAACAGATGCAAAAGTTTGCCGAACTTTTTGATCGTAACCCAATTTGTATGTGTTCCGAGACCAGAGGTTCCATTGTATATCCATCCATCCATTGTCCAACCCACTATATCCTAACTACAGGGTCACAGGGGTCTGCTGGAGCCAATCCCAGCCAACACAGGCCAGAAGGCAAGAAACAAACCCCGGGCAGGGTGCCAGCCCACTGCAGAGCACACACACACACACCAAGGACAATTTAGGATCACCAAGTCACCTAACCTGCCTGTCTTTGGACTGTGGGAGGAAACCCACGCAGACACGGGGAGAACATGCAAACTCCACGCAGGGAGGACCCGGGAAGTGAACCCTGGTCTCCTAACTGCGTGGCAGCAGCACTACCCACTGTGCCGCTGTGTCGCCCTCCTCTGTGTGTGTGTGTGTGTGTGTGTATATAAATACAGTGGTGTGAAAAACTATTTGCCCCCTTCCTGATTTCTTATTCTTTTGCATGTTTGTCACACAAAATGTTTCTGATCATCAAACACATTTAACCATTAGTCAAATATAACACAAGTAAACACAAAATGCAGTTTTTAAATGATGGTTTTTATTATTTAGGGAGAAAAAAAATCAGGAAGGGGCAAATAATTTTTCACACCACTGTATACAGTATATATATATATATATATATATATATATATATAATCTATCGAGAGAGATTAATATGCTTGAAAGGAAATAAAATAGATGGCCACTAATACAGAGTTCATTTTGATTACATTTTTAATTGCATTTTTAATCGAACAGCAGCCCTGATGATAATATCAAAAATGACACAATCCACATGCCATAGAAAAGTTGACGGACCTCCCCAAGCAACAATAAACGAGGATCTGTTTTCCATTGGATGAGCGGCCAACGTTTAGCCGAGTCACAAGTTCCTCTCTGTTTTCAGTTTTCTTTCCTTTCAGTCATTTTGATATTAATTTGAGAGGGCAGGTTGTTATTGGTTAAAGTAAACTACTCAAAAAAATGAAAGGACCACTTTGAAAACCCATCAGATCTCAATGGAAAAAAACTCCTGCCGGACATCTCTAGTGATATGGACTGATATGTGTGAGGAATGGAAGGATGGACATGAAAAGGATCAACCAACAGAGGGCTGAATTCAAAGACACCCCAAAAATCAAAAGGAAAAAATAATGGGCAGGCTGGTGAGTCCATTTGGTGGCCGAAAGTTCATTGCAGCAGGTCCAAATGGTACTCCGTAGTTTGTAGTTGTTGTAGTTTGCTTTGCTCGCCAAGCCCCCGGCCAGCACTACGCTCCAGCCACTTCACGTGTTATCCGCTCACGTTGTGAAGAGGGGGGCTGAAGCTGAACACACCCCTAGACGACGCGGTCGCTCCTCCGAAACCCCCTTTTAAACGGCAATACAATCAGAAACAAAAGCAGTTTTTTTTTTTTTTTACCTCCCCTTTGCTCAGTTAGCTGCTGCCGTGCCGTGTGATCTTCATGTCGTGCAGCGCGTCGGACGTTTAAAAGCCTGTACAGCACCTGTGCTACTCTTTGTCTTTTATTTCCGGCCCTGGGCGTAGTTAAATCTCTTGGCACAAAGTCTCATCTCGCGGGACGTGAATTCTTGATATTTTTTAGGTTATAATTTAAAAACGGAACAAGAATCTGAAAATCGAACAACGTCTCATTAAAGTTCGATAAATTCTGAAAAGAATGATACCAAACATATATGTGGAGGTTTTAAAATAAGCCTGGTGACATAAAAACGTCACCTAAAATCGTTGCACGTGTAGGCTTAGGATTTTGTATTTAGAGAGTAGATTTCTGTTCGTTTTTTCCAGCTGCTTTAATAATTTCGTTTAGTTTTCGTTTTTCGTTTCGATTATTTTAATTATTTCAGTTTACGAGAATGTTTTTTTTAATAATAGTTTCAGTTTTGATTTTAGTTTTCGTTAACTATAATTGCCTTGAGAGGTTCTTCCCGTGAGTGGAGTCGCCACCTTCAATGTTTGCGTTTCTCTTGGTCACACAGGGAGCATCACAATGAGCAGCGCAAGGACATGAGCAGCTGGCAGCAGTGGTGGCTCGGCAGGCAGAGATCTTTCAGGCGCTTCAAGGACGACAGCCACGAGGTGTTTTCTGCTCTCGTACTGTGGAGGAAGGACATTCATGTTATCGAGGGTGAGTGAGCACATTCGGGGAGACGATCTCCACATGTTTTACCATTTACACATTACGTGACGTTTTTGTTTCATATTAATATTTGTACGTTGTTTTTATAAAAGTGTACGGTCCATTGGAATAAGAATAACTTGCACTAGAATTTAATTTTGTCCCCACAATGCCAGTGTCGATTCCCGGTGATTATTGTGTATCCGTGTCCCTTGTTCCACCAGGTAAATTTGGCACCGGCATCCAGTCCTACTTCTCTTTCCTGCGCTTCCTGGTTGTGCTCAATCTGGTGATGTTTCTGATGTTGTTTTGTTTTGTCACCCTTCCTGTCATCATTTCCGACTACGAAGTGGCCAACAGCACAATGCTGAACGTGACTGGTAAGCGAACCTCTAGTGTAGTGTTTCCATTTCAGGTGAATGAATTGAGTCGGGTCTCTTAATGGGGTGGACAGACGAGATCAGCCAGGAGTCCCCGTGGACTGTGATGTTTGTCGATGGCGTTGTGATCTGTGGTGAGAGTTGGAGATGCGAGAGGAGAGGAATGATGGACCACCAGGACAGAATACATGTGTGTGAATGAGAGGGAGGTCAGTGGAATGGTGAGGATGCAGGGAGGTGGAGGAGTTCAAATACTTGGGATCAACAGTACAGAGTAACGGGGAGTGAGGAAGAGAAGAGAAGAAGAGAGTGCAGGCAGGGTGGAGAAGAGCGTCAGGAGTGATTTGTGACAGACGGGTATCAGCAAGAGTGACAGGAAAGGTCTACTGGACGGTAGTGAGACCAGCTGTGTTATATGGGCTGGTGATGGTGGCACAGGAGACAGAGCTGGAGGTGGCAGAGTTTAATATGCTAAGATTTGCATTGGGGGTGACGAGGATGGACAGGATTAGAAACGAGGACATTAGAGGGTCAGCTCACGTTGGTCAGAGAGGCGAGATGGCAGAGGAGAGATGAGGGGTATACTGGGAGAAGGGTGCTAAGGATAGAGCTGATAGGTAAGGAGAGAAGAGGAAGGCCTAACAGGAGGTTTATGGATGTGCTGAGGTGATGGGTGTGACAGAACAAGATGGAGAGGACAGGAAGAGATGGAACAGGATGATCTGCTGTGGTGTGACCCCTAATGGGCAGACAAAAGAAGAAGAAGAAATAGATTTTACTCAAGCGATGTAATGTGTATAAAATTATATAACAAATGATATTTAATATTAGTAAATTAATGAAGTAGTTTTCAGTTGAAGTGATATGATACATTAACAGTAAATGATCTAGCATACCATCTCATCATCTAAGGCCAAGGTGGGCCACGAGGAGTTTGCGCCCATCCCAGCATACTGTACGATGTGAGGGTGTGTTAAAGTCAAAGTGTGAAATGCTATTCCTCATTGAGCTTCCTCTACCCAAAGTGACCTCAAAAAGCAAACCATTGTATTACATTGTCACTTTTGTATTTATGCATTGAGTCAGAAAAGGGAAGGTCTACAGGACGGCAGTGAGACCAGCTGTGTTATATGAGCTGGTGATGGTGGCACAGGAGACAGAGCTGGAGGTGGCAGAGTTTAATATGCTAAGATTTACATTGGGGGTGACGAGGATGGACAGGATTAGGAACGAGAACATTAGAGGGTCAGCTCACGTTGGTCAGAGAGGCGAGATGGCGTTGGTTTAGACCTGTGCAGAGGAGACATGAGGGGTACACTGGGAGATGGGTGCTAAGGATAGAGCTGGCAGGTAAGAGGAGAAGAGGAAGGCCTAAGAGAAGGTTTATGAATGAGCTGAGGTGATGGGTGTGACAGAGCAAGATGGAGAGGACGTGTTTTCCTCTTCTTTTGTGCTTTAATGGCACCAATTCCCATGTGAGGGAGTCTTGACTGTAATACATTGGGTCGCACTGCGGGCGTTTGGTTCTGTTAAATCAAATGCTGTAAAATTATAGCGAAAGCATAAGAATGGCAGCTTGTTTGTCACTTGATACGTGATATGTGGCTAGTTATTCTTCTTGAGGCTCATCTGCATTTTGTTCTTGTTTGTTTTTGTGCAGCCTCATTTAATTGTTCAGCTTACCCGAGCACATTGCGGCAAGGCCTGGTGTTGTTCCATCAGTACATTATTGATGCCCTTTCAGGAACGGTATGTATGTCCCTAAAAGGAGAAATGAAAAATTGTCTGTCTTATGTAATCCTTTTGCTTGCCTTATATAAGTGGTGAAGTATTGAACACGTGCACGTTTTTATCAGGAAATGTATTTCTAATGGGGCTGTTGACGTGAAATTGACACCAGACGTCGCTGACAACCCAAGTAATCCACACGTCCAAAGAAATCAAACCAAAGGAGTCCATAAATGAAGTTATGTGTAATAAAGTGGAATGTCACTGGGAAGAATCATTGAACACATGAAGAAAAGGAGCCGAAAAAGCAGCTGACGTCTGTCAGTCCTGATAGCCCCCTTATCACTACACATGAATATCAGCTGGCTTAGTCCTAATTGATGGGCCATCATCACCAAGGTGTCACACAGGAAGCATTTCATGATGGGTAAAAGCAAAGAGCTCTGAAGACCTTCACAAACACACTGATGGCATTGGTCACAGACGTAGTCCTAGACCTCTGAATGTTCCGGTGATAATCCAGAAGTGGAAAGAACATCAGTTCACCATAAAGGAGCCACGACCAGCTGCTCCTCGACAAGATTTCTGACAGAGGAGCCCAGAGAAGAATCAGAAGAGTCGAGGAGCTTCAGAAAGACCTGGAATTAGGAGGTCCAATAAGTGATGCACTCCACCACCGTGGCCTCTATGTACGCTCACCTCCCCACGCAAGACTCCACTGCTGAAGAGACAGCACGTTGAAGCTCATTGAAAGTCTGCTGCACAACATTTGGACAAGCCAGTGAAATAACTGGGAGACTAGAGTCGGGTCAGAGGAGAGCAGAAGTGAACTCTTTGGTTGTCTTTGGAGGAGAAATGGCCCCGCACATCATCACCCCAAAAAACACCAACACCGACAGTGAAGTTTGGAGGTCGGGAACATCAGGGTGTGAGGCTGGCAGACTTCATAGGATTGAAGGAAGGATGAATGGAGAAATGTAGCGGGACATTCTTGATAAGAATCTGCTGACATCTACCAGGATGCTGAAGATGAAACGAGGGCGGACATTTCAGCACGACAGACAGCCAAGGAAACTCTCCGTTGGTTTCTGCTAGAATGGCCCAGTCAGTCAGTCACCCGACTTGAATCCAATTGAAAAATCGATGGAAAGAACTGAAGATCAGAGTTCATAGAAGAGTCCATCCGGAGCCTTCCAGATTTGAAGACGGTTTGGGCCCAAATCCCACCTGAGCAATGCGTGCAACTCGTTTCTCCATTCAGGAGGCATCTTGAAGCTGTCACCACCAACAAAGGCTTTTCTACTAAGTGTAGTGAGAAGACAACTAAAATATGCAAGCGTTTGAGGGAACGCTTTGAGGGTTTGAATACACAACGGGTGGTCGGAAAATCGAGAGTACACCTTATGAGAAGGATTTAGGAGTCATAGTAGACTCTAAGCTACCAACTTCCCAACAGTGTTCAGAAGCCATTAAGAAGGCTAACAGAATGTCAGGTTATGTAGCGCCTTGATGTGTGGAGTACAAGTCCCAGGAGGTTCTGCTCAACCTTTATAACACACTGGTGAGGCCTCATCTTGAGTACTGTGTCCAGCTTTGGTCTCCAGGCTACAAAAAGGACATAACAGCACTAGAAATGGTCCAGAGAAGAGCAACTAGGCTGATTCCAGGTCTACAGGGGTTGAATTACGAGGAAAGATTAAAAGAGCTGAGCCTTTACAGTTTAAGCAAAAGAAGATTAAGAGGTGACCTGATTGAAGTGTTTAAAATGATGAAGGGAATTAGTGCAGTGGATCGAGACTTGTATTTTAAAATGAGCTCATCAAGAACACGGGGACACAGTTGGAAGGTTAAGGTTAAATTTCACACAAACATTAGGAAGTTTTTCTTTACACAAAGAACGACAGACACTTGGAATAAGCGACCAAGTAATGTGATAGACAGTAAGACGTTAGGGACTTTCAAAACTCGACTTGATGTTTTCTTGGAGGAAACAAGTGGAGAGGACTGGCGAGCTTTGTTGGGCTGAATGGCCTGTTCTCGTCTAGATTGTTCTAATGTACAACTCTCTGACTTCTAATGTACAACTCGGACCCCTTCTTCAATACATTTCAGTAAGCGTGTTCAGTGTTTATCTTCCACTTTATAACACAACTTCATTTATGATTTCTGTGTATGTGTGGATTACTTGGTTTGTTACCGACGTCTGGTGAACATTTCACGTCAACAGCCCCATCAAGAATCTATTTACTGAGAAACACGTTGATGCGTTCATTGCTTATGTAATTGTTACTCAGTGACACCACCACCATAGGATAAAACAGCTGAGGTGCCAGTGGCTCTCGTACCGTTTCTTGAGAAGATGTTGGGCCCACTTGGCTGTTAGCAAACCAAGCGTGATTGATGGACTCAATGGCCGTTTGTCCTCTTCTTACGCTCTTAAGGAGTTTACCGTTTGACTGTCCCTTTAGTTGATCGTGGGCTGTTTTTCTGCGTGTGTACAGAGGACTCACTAAACCGTTTCTGATTCGTTTTCTCCTTCTTTCTATCGATTGCAATTTTGTAATAAAGGAGGAATAAATTATGGCAGGATTTCTCTTGGTTTCATTTTTTATCACTCAAACTCCGTGTTTCTGGCAGAGATGTGACAACTTTTTATGTCCACTGTATGGACGGAGAAGAGGGTTTGCACCAGGATTGTGCTTTAAGGTCAAAGTGGATAAAAAGATTAAGAGAATTTGTTGTCGTAGTTAGGGGAATTGCGTCAAAAAGAACGAGAAAATTGAAATGGCCAACAAACGTCCATCAAGACAGAAACGTGTAACATCATAATTAGCAGACACAGTCGATCAAACCCCACGTGAGGAAAAATCACGTCACATGTTCAGTACCAGAAAATGGTAGACTGGAAAATATTCTTTGAAGATTTTGTGGTGTTTGGATTTGTCGGGACCGCATGTTGTCTCAGTCTGTCCGGCTCTCAGAGTCTCCTGTGTTGATTCTCTCCAATCATCTCTCTTTTTGACTTTCTAGTATTACGAAGTACAGGGAAATGATTGGAATCATCCAAAGATTCAATGTTGAGATTTTGATGAATCTCGATGTTTTAGACCTCCCTGAATCCGAAAATACTATTATTGGAATTGTGGGTGTGTGTGTGTAAACATGATAACCGGAGTCGCTTTCACTTCGGTCAACCAAATCTTGCATACAGGTATCCGGTACAAACAGTAGATTTCTATCAACTTTTGGGCGATTTCCGCTAACCGGAAGTGGTACTTTACGTGAAACATTTCCCCAAAAATATAAAAAATTTGATCATTTCACATCCTACTATGGTAAAGCACCACATTCTAAGCATTTTTTGTCTCTTTGCAGTTTTTCAAAATACAACCGTTTTTCCAGATAATCACCGTTTTCCTGTTGTCGTTCAAATGGCAACACAAACGTATTTGAGAACGTTTTTTCTTTACGTAAAAAAATTTTGTGTCCAAGTAAGACATCACACACGTTACTAAAGTCTCTTGCAACTTTTGACCCAATTCCGCTTACTGAAAGTGCTAATTTACCTGAAATAAAATTATCATGGCAAATTTTTTATTCATGCAGCTGCAGAATCCGATTTATTCAACTTTACTTTTATAATAATTGTTCAATATATTATCAATTTGATTTGATTTATTGTTGATGGTTCGTTAATGAACATAATATAAAAATAGAATCCTTGTCTTACGGTTTACTCCTCGATTATCCATCCTCATATCTGAGTATACGAGAAAGTCGAGGGGAAGACAACTCCTGATTTTTATATTTTATTCCCTTTAACTTTCTTGCTCTCGATTTGGTGCTGATCACTGGTGATGGTGGTCCCAATTTTAAAAAGTTCTTTACCCGAAGTCTGACACTGCCAGTTGAAAGTTAAAGTTGTATATGAAAGCCATGGAGATTCTCTCATTTACAAGAAATTCACTCACCGTCTTGCCAAAATAACATTTTCTCGCCAGTCATCTTCTTGCAATGGACTTGTAGCTGAGACAGTTGATGCCATTTTTTATTGGCAGACATTTCTTTGTAATTTCAATATGCGTGTTACTTTTGTAATGTCCTTTGTAAGATGCTCACAATCACCAGTTTACTTTTCCAGGTTATTTTAAGAGGTTTTACTTTACAAGAAGGGCAACTGTCAGCCCCTCTGACAGTCACTTAGCGAGGACATTGAGGCCTGAACAAGTGGAACAGAATTCAGTTACTTGGGGGTTTTACTGCCCTGCCGCTCTGACTCTAATGGTTATAGCTTGATAGAGTAATATGGCACTTGTGTGGCCTTTATTTCTTTTTTCATAACATTTCTTGGTCATAATGTTCCTCTCCTAAACTTCAGAATAATTGTATTAAGTTAACATACCAGACCCCAAAAGCTTAGTGCTGTTCCTTCTGAGTCCTAATGTTGGAAGTTTTGTTGGAAGCCACCGAGGACACAGAATCACAACAAGCACAAGTCCTGCAGAGCCTCAGCACTCCTTCATTTTGACACTGCAGGGTTTCCTGGAGCAGACCTACCTGTTCTATGGCTACTACAGGATGGACAGCGTGCACTTCCCCACCATTCAGTACAGACTGCCCCTCGCCTACTTGCTGACGTCCATCGCCTGCCTCCTGCTCAGTCTCGTCTGGACTGTGAAAAGGTATTTCTGTTGTCATGGATTTCATTTTTGACATTGTTCACTTTTATATGGTAAAGAGTGACGTCATGTTGAGTGTATTCACTGGCCAAAAGTTACTTTAATATTTATAAAAGCCAATTATTCAACTATTTAGGTCAGAGTTACTAATACAGGCACATGCTGTCCTCACAAATCAGATAGATAGATATGAAAGGAGCTATCTATCTATCTATCTATCTATCTATCTATCTATCTATCTATCTATCTATCTATCTATCTATCTATCTATCTATCTATCTAATCCTGCCATCTACACTATCTATCTAATCCTGCCAACTACACTATCTATCTATCTATCCCTGCCAACTACACTATCTATCTATCTATCTATCTATCTATCTATCTATCTATCTATCTATCTATCTATCTATCTATCTATCTATCTATCTATCTATCTAATCCTGCCAACTACACTATCTATCTATCTATCTATCCCTGCCAACTACGCTATCTGTCTATCTATCCCTGCCAACTACGTTATCTATCTATCTATCTATCTATCTATCTATCTATCTATCTATCTATCTATCTATCTATCTATCTATCTATCTATCTATCTATCTATCTATCTATCTATCTATCTATCTATCTATCTCTCTATCTATCTATATATCTATCTATCTATCTATCTAATCCTGCCAACTACACTATCTATCTTATCCTGCCAACTACGCTATCTATCTATCTATCTATCTATCTATCTATCTATCTATCTATCTATCTATCTATCTATCTATCTATCTATCTATCTATCTATCTATCTATTATATAGTACCTTTCATTTCTCTCTCTCTCTCAATCTATATTATATAGTGCCTTTCACACGCTGAATTATTTTCAGAATTCCACTTCTCTGCTGTTAATTGAAAAGAAGGCCAAGTGTGCTCTGACCAGTGTGTCTGCTTTCAGATCCGTGCACGGGTTCAAGCTGAACCTCATTCAGGATGAAGATCGCTTCCAAAGTTTTTGCAACAAAATATTTGCTGGCTGGGATTTCTGCATCACAGATGAGAGAGCAGCGAGACTGAAGCACAGCAGCCTGCACTACGAGCTGAAGGTGAATTGGGGGTGTTGAGACATCACAGAGATGGAAGGAATAATTTCATTTAAATGATGGATTTATTTTACAGCAAATGAATTTTTGATCTTAGTGCAGGTTTTTCATAAAACACGACCTGCTGCAGTTTTAAAAAGTAGGCTTTTGAGTAGCAGAAAACACCTCAGTCACATCGGAAATCAAAGAGGCTAAAGAATTCAGACTGGCATACAAAGTGTGTGCGCTGCCAGTGTTTGCTTGGGGTGCTTTGGCTAAGCCGCTCCACTCTTTACACTTACTGTGAGATGAATCCCAGCAACTTTAATGAAGTGTCCTTCATGTCTTTCATTTCAAATATTACAGAAGAATTAATAAGCACACTCCTCTCAGAAGGCATTTGATGAGGTGCCACATGAGAGGGTGGGCTTCAAACTAAAAGAAGTGGCAGTTCAGGGTGATGTTTTTAGATGGGTGCAGAATTGGCTCAGACACAGGAAGCAGAGGGTGATGGTGCGAGGAACCTCATCAGAACTGGCCGATGTTAAGAGTGGTGGCCAGCAGGGGGCAGTGCTGGGGGCTGCTGCTATTTTAATATCTATAAATGATTTAGATAGGAATATAAGGAACAAGCTGATGAAGTTTGCAGATGATACCAAGATACGTGGATTGGCAGATCATTTGGAATCCGTTATATCATCACAGAAGGACTTGGACAGCAGACAGGCTTGGGCAGATTTGTGGACGATGAAATTTAATGTCAGTAAATGTAAAGAATTACACATAGGAAGTCAAAATGTGAGGTTTGAATACATGATGGGCGGTCTGAAAAATCAAATGTACACCTTATGAGAAGGATTTAGCAGTCGTAGTGGACTCTAAGCAATTGATTGCCAGTCAGTGTTCAGAAGCCATTAAGAAGGCTAACAGAATGTCAGGTTATATAGCGCCTTGATGTATGGAGTACAAGTCACAGGAGGTGACACTCAAGCTTTATAACACACTGGTGAGGCCTCATCTGGAGTCCTGGGTGCAGTTTGGGTCTCCAGGCTACAAAAAGGACATAGCAGCACAAGAGAAGGTCCAGAGAGGAGCAACTCGGCTGATTCAGGGCTACAGGGGATGAGTTATGAGGAAAGATTCAAAGAGCTGAGCCTTTAGGAGAGTAAGAGGAGACCTGACTGAAGTGTTTAAAATTATGATGGGATTCGGGAATTAGTCCAGTGGATCTAGACGGTGACTTCAAAATGAGGTCATCAAGAACACAGGGACACAGCTGGAAACTTGTGAAGGTGAATTTCGCACAAACATTAGGGAGTCTTAGAATAAGTGACCAAGTAGTGTGGTAGACAGTAAGACTTTAGGGACTTTCAAAACTCAACTTGATGTTATATTAGAAGAAATAAGTGGACAGGACTGGTGGGCTTTGTTGGGCTGAATGGCCTGCTCTCATCTTGGTGGTTCTGATGTTCTTGTGTGACCCACACCTACAAAGCAGGCAACAAGGTCTTCTCTTTTCTTTACCAGACAGACTTGGATGAGGAGCGCATCAAGCAGAAAATCGCCCACCGGACCCGCAAGGAGATCTGCCGCATCTACTTCCTGAGGATAATCCTCAATCTGTTTGTGATCGGCGTGCTCGGTGGATGTTTCTACGCCATCTACAGAGCCACCATTTACTCGCAGGAATACGGCCAGACTGTACGTAAAGATCTTTAACAAAGTGTCAATTTCTGTATTATCAAACTGGTCGAAATGAAACGTTTAGTTTATTTTTTGTGGGTCTGAAAATATTTTTGTTTCCTAATAAGATCCTCTGATTTGGGTCCATGGCTTTTTGTTTGTGACCTTGACTCTTATGATAAGATGAGTGTGAGATAACACTTTTAACATTTTAGTGAGATAAACCCACTTAACTGACCTGTGATGGACTGGCACCCTGCCCAGGGTGTGTTCCCACCTTGTGCCCTCTTCTACCAGGATAGGCTCCGCCCCAATCCCCAACCCCACCCACCACTCCCCCAACCCTGTTCAGTACTAAGCAGGTTAGAAAACGACTGGCAGACTGAATCGACTCCACATCTGGGGTTTGCGTATTTCTTTATCTCTTAATTACAGGGCCAGCCAGAGTGAGAGCAGACTTTCGACGGCAGCCCCTTTTCATTTCGGCCTTAGCCTTCAAACTCTGGTTCGAAGTGTCGATTTCTAACTCGATCCAAGTTCTTTTCATTTCGAGGTTTATAAGTCTCCACTTCCTGAACTTCCCTCAAAAAGTTCTCTTTCTGTCTGCGTTGCCAAAATGAAGACCGGTCCCGTCTCTCTATCTACATATAAAATCCAACGTCCGTCTGTCTGTCCGCTCTTCGCAAGAGAACTTCTTAACGGATTCAGATCGGGTTTCTCTCTAGAATTTGCTTGATTTTGCGACTTCTCTCTTCACGTTAAGATTCGTAGTTTGCTTGCACGAGTGACTTATTCACGCTAATCTGAGACAGAGGCTGTGGGTCGAGGGGAGGGGGAGGTGTGACATCAGGAGTGGGGAGTTGGGCGGGGCTTCGAGTCACTCACACGCCAGCCTCCGTTTGAGTCTCTCAACCTCTTGCCACGTGTTGGAGCGCACCTCACCTCCGCTTAGCTAGCGTTAACCTGTTTGTTTATTGATTTTTAAAGTCTGTCCTGTTTCATTACTAGGCAGGCAGAGCCGCAGGGGGACAGCTAGTGTGTTATGTACAGTGCATCTGGAAAGTATTCACAGCGCATCATCTTTTCCTCATTTTGTTATGTTACAGCCTTATTCCAAAATGGATTCAATTCATTTTTTTCCTCAGAATTCTACACACAACACCCCATAATGACAACGTGAAAAAAGTTTACTTGAGATTTTTGCAAACGTATTAAAAATACAAAAACCGAGAAATCCCATGTCCATTCAAGTATTCACAGCCTTTGCTCAATACTTTGTCGGCTCACCTTTGGCAGCAATTCCAGCCTCAAGTCTTTTTGAATATGATGCCACAAGCTTGGCACACCTATCCTTGGCCAGTTTCGCCCATTCCTCTTTGCAGCACCTCTCAAGCTCCATCAGGTTGGATGGGAAGTGTCGGTGCACAGCCATTTTAAGATCTCTCCAGAGATGTTCAATCGGAATGAAGTCTGGGCCACTCAAGGACATTCACAGAGTTGTCCTGAAGACACTCCTTTGATATCTTGGCTGTGTGCTCAGGGTCGTTGTCCTGCTGAAAGATGAACCGTCGCCCCAGTCTGAGTTCAAGAGCGCTCTGGAGCAGGTTTTCATCCAGGATGTCTCTGCTGCAGTCATCTTTCCCCTTTATCCTGACTAGTCTCCCAGTTCACTGAAAAACATCTCCACAGCATGATGCTGCCACCACCATGCTTCACTGTAGGGATGGTATTGGCCTGGTGATGAGCGGTGCCTGGTTTCCTCCAAACGTGACGCCTGGCATTCACACCAAAGAGTTCAATCTTTGTCTCATCAGACCAAGAATTTTGTTTCTCATGGTCTTCAGGTGCCTTTTGTCAAACTCCAGGCGGGCTGCCATGTGCCTTTTACTAAGGAGTGGCTTCCGTCTGGCCACTCTACCATACAGGCCTGATTGGTGGATTGCTGCAGAGATGGTTGTCCTTCTGGAAGGTTCTCCTCTCTCCACAGAGGACCTCTGGAGCTCTGACAGAGTGACCATCGGGTTCTTGGTCACCTCCTGACTAAGGCCCTTCTCCCCGATCGCTCAGTTTAGATGGCTGCCGATCGCTCAGTTTAGATGGCTGGCCAGCTCTAGGAAGAGTCCTGGTGGTTTTGAAGTTCTTCCACTTACGGATGATGGAGGCCACTGTGCTCATTGGGACCTTCAAAGCAGCAGAAATGTTTCTGTAACCTTCCCCAGATTTGTGCCTCGAGACAATCCTGTCTCGGAGGTCTACAGACAATTCCTTTGACTTCATGCTTGGTTTGTGCTCTGACGTGAACTGTCAACTGTGGGACCTTCTATAGACAGGTGTGTGCCTTTCCAAATCAGGTCCAATCAACTGAATTGACCACAGGTGGACTCCAATTAAACATCTCAAGGATGATCAGGGGAAACAGGAGGCACCAGAGCTCAATTTGGAGCTTCATGGCAAAGGCTGTGAATACTTATGTACATGTGCTTTCTCAATTGTTTTTATTTTTAATAAATTTGTAAAAACCTCAAGTAAACTTTTTTCACGTTGTCATTATGGGGTGTTGTGTGCAGAATTCTGAGGAAAAAATGAATTTAATTTATTTTGGAATAAGGCTGTGACATAACAAAATGTGGAAAAAGTGATGAAGCGCTGTGAATACTTTCTGGATGCACTACAGACGGACATCGTAAGTTCACCCAACACACGTTTATTAACAATATATTTACAGTTTTCGTGCACTCACAAAACCCCAGTGCCTCCAGCACCGATTCCCCCAAAGTCCAGGCCTCTCAGTTTCTCTGCCTTTCTCCTGGCCGCCTCCCGTCCTCCCTCCAGCTCCGTCCTCTTCCACCCGACTTCTGCCGATGACTGGAGGGAGGCGGCCCCTTAAATAGGAACCCAGATGGGCTCCAGCTGCTTCCCGGCATTCCTCTGTAGCCACGCCCCAGTGTGGCAGAAGTGCCGGCTGCGCACCCGGAAGCCGTCCGGGTGTACCCTGTTGTCTTTCCGCCACACCAGGAAGTGCTGGGCTCCCGGGATATTCAGGCACTGGGGCGCCGCCTGGTGGTTGCCACGGGTCCTTACAGGGCTGGGCTTCCAAGCCCTTCACCCGAGGCCCCCAACATAACCAGGACGGACGCCCCCTCGCGGTCTGGAGGAGGCACAAGCCACAATATATACATATACTTAACTCCTCGTGAAGTGAATAAGCGAGTCAGCCTTTGATCAAGCGAGTGACCTTTTTTAGAGTATAAAGGTGTTGGCAGTCACGTTTTACGAAGCTCTTCTAAAATGTCTGCTGCTATTCCTACCACTGGGCCATCTTGGGAAGGATTCGATGTTCTGCCCCTCTGCTGTCCTCCTGGATATCAAACCCAATCCGCTAACCCTAGGGACTGACCTAATTACTGTAATCCGTGGGGTTCATTTTGCATTGCGTTCCGTATTGCTTATTCATATTATATTTTTAAATCTCTCAATTCATAAGTTGAGGTGTTGCTTTGGGTGTGGGCGCCTGCTGTATAAATAAGTAGATAATAATCCTTAAGATGAGTGCCCCCTGCAGGTCTGCACATATTATTTATTGAGAGTGTCTCAGTTTGGCTGTGTACAGGATGTGTTACGTGTTTAGCACAGAAGTAACTAATAAACAGTGTTGTCTTCTCTCTGTCAGTCATTGATTATTTTTCTCTTAGCAGCCGCAGCAAGCCCAGAACTTCATCGTAGACCTGATTGTTGAGTATCTCCCCTCCATTGTGATCACGGCTGCCAACTTCATTACTCCCCTGATCTTTGAGGTGGTCATTCGGTATGAGGACTACTCCCCGGCCTTTGAGATCCGCTTCACTCTGATAAGGTAACTTGGTCGCAGTTGGACGGCTCTCCGATCTCAAGGCCTTTCCGCTGACTGGACTCCCCCCCCGTTTCTTGTTGTAGGTGTGTGTTTGTGCGGCTGGCCAGCATTGTGGTGCTTCTCTTCACCCTGTGGTCGCAGATCACGTTCTGTGGCGGAAAAACTTGTTTTTGTGGCTATAACAACAACCTGTACCCGGTGAGTCGCTCTTTTAGCCTTCATTTTTCCTCGAAACAGTCGTTTTGACAGTTTTTCCTGCTAAATATTAACAAATGTCGCTGTATCCAATAACAGGTGTGCATCTCCTCAAAGAAATTCAATTATTCAAAGTCATTTTGTGCATCAAAAAAGCTACATAAGGCAACGGATTTGTGAGGTTTAAAACAGGTGGAAGATATGGGGGGCCGTTATGAAGGAACGGACCACCAGTGAAAGGGCAGACGAGAGGAAACTTAGAGAAAAGTAGGAATCCGACTCTAAATCGACAGTTTTTTGTATTCATTGGTTAGTAGAATTGAGGTACAGCGGGGGAGATAAGTGTCTGATCCCCTGCTGAATCTGTACGTTTACTCGCTTGCAAGGAAATGAAACGTCTCTCATGTTTATGGGATTTTCATTTTAATGGAGAGAGACACAATATCTGCCAAAAATACAGAAAAAACGCATCACGTAAAAGTTATAAATTAATTTGCATGTCATTGAGTGAAATAAGGATTGGATCAACTACAACCCAGCCAGAATTCTGGCTCCCACAGACTGGCGATTGCAATCAATCAATCAATCAATCACAGATACTCTGTATGAAGCCCACCTGTCCACAGAATCCATTTCTTCCATTCCAATCTCTCCACCACCATGAGCTGTCAAAGGCCGACAGAGACAAGGCTGGGGTGGGCTACAAGACCACCACCAAAAGCTTGGTGAGAAGGTGATGACTGTTGGTGCGATTATTCAGAAGAGGAAGAAATATAGAATGACCATCAATCGCTCTCGGTCTGGAGCTCCATGCAAGATCTTGCCTATGTATTGTGCCTACATGACCACACGGTAATACCCGCACTATTCCGAAGCGACGTTTGCACTGTTTTGTGTTTTTTGTATCTCACATCCTCGTACACCTTTATCGTAAGAGGATCCCTTATCTACGATGGAGCGTTCGACCTGAAGAAAATATGAAGCTGGTTTTAAATTAAACGTCGTTGAAGTAGCAAAAGAAATTGGTAAATGCGCTGCTGCAATGAAATTCAGTGTGTCTGAGAAACTGATGTGAGATTGGAGGAGGCAGGAAGATGTTAAAAAAACGTAAAAATGAAGTGTTGTATTTTTGTCGGGGTCTGATTTGATGATCGATATTTTGAGTTTCAAGACCTGACTTATACGCGAGTATATACGGTACTTATTTCTCCCCACTGTATATCTCTCTATTACATAAAAAAAAACAAAATCTTTTGACGAGAGAAGACTTTTTGGGAACGATTTTTTCAACTACCACCGTTTTCAAACAAGACCACAGTCCTCTCACCTCTCATTCGTGTGAATGCTCTTTTCAGACACACTTCCTGAACTCTCAGCTCTTATAAATTTTAACGTTTAAAGTTCCCGATTAAAGAAGACGTATTATGTTCAAATCTTATTGAAGAATTTCATCCCGAAGAGTTATCAACAGAAGAAATGAGTACACGGGTAATCCCAGCACAGAGAAACGATGAAGTCAAATGAATTAACGCAAAAATTGTCGATCGGTTACACGACAAATTGGTTAAATGCGTATCAATAGACTCTGCTGAAACAGTTGGTGGTGAGGGTGAGGAACCTGAAAACAATTACTTACAATATCACAAAGAATATCTACAACCGTTAACACCATCTGGTCTTCCACCTCATCAATTACTGTAGAAAGAAGGATGTATCCAAGAAAGGTAATGTAGTCCATCTTCAGGGGTAACATTGGACACCAAAGGAGATCTCGATATGCCTTTCGTATTAAAATGTTTTACAGTTTCCTGTTAGAAGAGCTTTTGCTATGACAAATAACAAATCACAGGGACAAACATTCGAAAAAGTAATTTTATTTAATAGAGAGAAAGAAATGAAATTCACAGGCAGTTATATGTGGCGTTGATGCAAATGTAACACTTTAAATGAAAATTAAAATCTGTTGAAATTGTACATCCGCATCCCTATACCTGAGTGGCAGAACTGCAAAGAGGCTATCGTGTAGCGCAGGCACGGGGGTTGGCGAGCGAAGTGAGCAAAGCCCCCTGGTATGAATACAAATAATTCACAAATCAAAGTGTAACTCCTACACATGGCTCACTAAAGATTTTTTTTTCTTAATTGATATTTTGGCAGTGCTGGGAGACGCGTGTTGGCCAGGAGATGTACAAGCTGGCAATATTCGATTTCCTCATCATTGGCGCCGTCGCTGTCCTCGTCGAGTTCCCCAGGAAGTGAGTACGCTTTATGTGTGCCTCCCTCTCTATGGTGGGATTCTCAGCAGTTTAAAGGATCGTCTACGCTGTTGGCTCAAAGGGCGCCTGTGTGTGTGTTTGTCTGCAGTGTTGGCGTCTTGTGTGTCTGTTGGTTGAACGGATCTTGGGATGGCGAGGTGAGGTGACCTTGGCACCGCCACACTGCTGTCACCCTCATCTCATCGGGATGCTCATTTCTTGTCATTTATTAAACAGTTGACATCATTTATTGTTCTTCCTCCTTCTTTATAGCCTCATCGTGACCCACTGTAGCTGCTCGCTAGCCAAATGGTTTGGACAGCAGGAGTTTGCCGTTCCCCAGAACGTTTTGGAGATCGTCTACGGACAGACCATCTGCTGGATTGGATCTTTCTACTCCCCTCTCATCCCCGGCATTAGCACCATAAAATATTTCATCGTTTTCTACATTAAGAAGGTGCCACGTCTTAAGATGTGACATGCAGTAGTTTAGAGGCTTAATTTAAACTGGAGGTTCCTAAAATTTGGCCATTGTCTCTGTAGTTGTCAGCTTCAATATATCGTGGCTCCATTGAATGATTTATTTATTGGCTTAAGTGAAAAAGCTAACAGTTTGTAATGTGTACACATTCATGAATCCCAAATGTCACGGTACCCTCCTGTGACTCCTGTGCCCTTCATGTCCTCCAGGTCTCTCTGATGCAGAACTGCCGTCCATCAACGCGGCCTTTCCGGGCCTCCAGTTCAAACTTTTTCTTTCTGGCGGTGTTGCTGATCGGTTTGCTGGTGGCCTGCGTTCCAGTAGGAGTGACCATTGGACAGTGAGTGTCATCGCCGCCCGAATGTGTGTCTCTACCGTAGGGAAGATCAGTCTCTGTTGGGGCAAACTCTGGGGCTTTATATCTTTGGTATTTGGTACGCTTTATTAATCCCAAAGGGGAAGGAGTGCGTGGTCAGCCATTTTACAGCACAACCCGGGGAGCAGTTATAAGGCGAGGGGCCGTGCTGAAGGGCCCAATGGAGTAGGATCATTTCTGGCAGCAACAGGATTTGAACCCCCAATCTTCCAAATGCCAGCTCAGATCCTTAGCCTCAGAGCCACCACCCCACCTAATAATAATACCCATTGTAGGAATTTGCATTCATTCTAAATCTTCTTTAATAGTAATAATAGTACATTTATTTATTAGGAAAACTAGCGGTCTCCTGCAGCTCCGCCCACATGGTAGTGAAACAGGACAAACTTAAAAAATCAATTAAAAAAAAAATTGTATTGTGAAGAATTTCTGTTGGTATCTTTCATATCCGAGGGCCTCTTGGTATTTAATATTTTTAGTTTTGCTGTCAAGGGTGAGAATTCACCTGTGATCTCTTTGGCAAAAATGTAAAAAGTTGGCAACGTATGTCTAGCCAAGTGGAAGGTTGGTGCGTTTTGATGTCAAACGTTGGCAGTGTATCTGATTGCGTTCAGCTCTGACTGGAGAACGTCCCCCGCGTGGGGAGAAAAGCACATGGCTGTGATGTCTCTGCCAATCGGCAGCTTCCCTCTAAAGCATACGTAACTCGGATGTCTCGCTCAAAAACGTCAAACGTTACTCCTTAACTACCTCGAGGTGATAATGTCTGCTGAACAAACGGGTATGGCTAGCTAAGAGGAGGCGAGGTGCACTCCAACATGTGGCGAGAGGAAGAGCGACTTGCAGGGAGGCTGGTGAGTGAGTGAGGAGGACCCCGCTTAGCTCCCTACTCCCCTCGGCCTGCAGCCTCTCTCTCGGATTCACACAAATAAATCAGTGCCAGAACTGAACTATGAGACTTAGCGCAATGACAGAAATTGCACAATCAAACGAAATGTTCACACAAATTACAGAAAAAAAGACCGAAATCCGTGAAGTAGTTCTCTTGTGAAAAGCAGACAGACAGACGTTGGATTATATATATATATATATATATATATATATATAGTGACAGATAGGGGGCAGTATCGCTCCCTTGAACCCCTGTCCAAGACTCCAGACACCAGATAAATCACACAATAATCACTATCACAAATACAATCCACCACTCCCAGACGAGCTCAGCTCGTCGTCTGGAGTTCCCAGAGTCCTTTTATAGTCCCTGACCCGGAAGTGGTAAAAAGTCCTTTTCTTCACCCCGGAAGCACGTCATCCTCCTTGTCCATGTGACTCGGACGTACTTCCGGGGCGTAGGATAAATAACTGTTGTTCCCCCCTGCAGCGTCTCCTAGTGGCCCCATGGCATCCAGCAGAGCTGTGTATAAAAACTGCAATGTCTTCGGGGGACCACCGTACTGCAGGGAGGGCTCCACCTGGTGGTTTAGGTATTGGCGAGATAAACGGCCGCACCATATATATATATATATATATATATATATATATATATATATATATATATATATATATATATATATAATATATAAAAAAAAAAAGTCTTGGGAGTGAGACTAGGGAGACGAGACGTGATCTTCTCGCAAGACAATTTGATGTCCCACGAGAGACACTTTAACGTCACACGAGACACGGCAATGAGACAACATTTAAAACAAGTTCACAGACATCTAACCGAGCAGTTGTTGGATTGCTTTTGGCAGACACGCTTCATGTGCTCCCAGCTCTTAAAACAACGACAAGCAGAACACAGAACTCGCCAGCAGCAGCAGCAAGACAACAGCTGGTCCGACGGCATCTCCTTAGCGTCTCCTTAGCGTGCGTTTAACCTCACCCCCTTCACAGTGCGAGCAGCGTTGTACGTCCTGTGAGAAAGACATTTAACCACGCCCCCGGCCGGAAATAAAGGACAAGTATTGTTTTTACAAAAGTTTTAAAGTAAAAGTGAAAATAATGCATATGTAACAATTCCCATGAAAATAACAATCTCTTCAAATTGTATATCCAGTAAACCAAACACAGGGGTGGGCGAGCGAAGCGAGCAGGGGGTGGAGCCCCCTAGTGTGTCGTTGTGTGTAGATATATATATACTGTTGTTCAGAAATGTAAGAAATATAAAATGGCCATCAATTGCCCTCGGTCTGGAGCTCCATGCAAGATCTCACCTCATGGAGTGAGCAGAACAACAGCCCCAGAGTGTGATGTGTCCACCTCCGTGCTCGACTGTGGGGATGGTGTGGTGTTCTTTGGGTCACACTTGCCATTTCTCTTCTTCCAAACACGGAGGGTCGAGTTGATGCCAAAGACCTCGATTTTGGGTCTCATCTGACCACAGCACCACTTTCTCCCGAGCCTTCTCTGAATCATTTAGATGTTTGCTGGCAAACTTAAGAAGGGCCTGTTACAGTACCTGTGCCTTCTTGAGCAGGGGGACCTGGTGGGCACCATGATGGCGTAGTGTGTTACCGATGGTGCTCTTGGTGACTGTGGTGGTCCCAACTGACTTCAGATCATTAATAAACATGTAGTTTTGGGCTGATCCCTCACCTTTCTCATCATCATTCTCACCACCCCATGAAGCTCCAGACCGATATTTATCTTCCATTTCTGAACTACAGTCGTCACCATCTCACCGAGCTTCTTGCTGGTGGTCTTGTAGCCCACTCCAGCCTCGTCTCTGACGTCCTCTGACAGCTCTTTGGGGTTGCTGATGGTGGTGGAGAGGTTGGAATTCACACACATCATGAGTTGAGATCAGGAGTATCTGTGATTGATTGTTATTGATTTGTATCTGCCAGTCTGTAGGAGTCAGACTTTCAGCTGGGTTGTAGGGGACCCAATCCTTAATTCTCTCAATGACATGCAAATCAATGGAGAACTTGGATGTCGTGTGTCTCTTCTTGTTTTTTTACTTGATATTCTGTGTCTCTCCATTAAAGCATAACTACCATCAAAATGAGAGACGGTTCATTTCCTTGTAAGCGAGCAAACGTCCACATTCAGCAGGGGTTCAAACACTTATTATGCCCCCCACTGTATGTGTGTGTGTTTAAACGCACTCATGGATTGGCACCTCACTTGCATGCTGGCCTACGAGGAGCTGGCCTACGAGGAGAAGCTCCAACTTCATGGAAGGTCTGATCTGTGTGAGGGTCTGACTTCAGAACAGAATATTGAAACTAAACTTGTACCCAAGACAGTTTGAGGCAGGACAGTAGTTTGATTTGCCAAAAAAAGAGAAAACGCCCAACGATGGAAGGGAACGGGGTCTTCAAGCTACTTGTGAGAGTTCATTATAAAGAGGGTCCCTGACGTGAGGAGAGAAAAGAAAAGACGTCTGCTGATGTGTGTGAGTCATAAACACCAAATGGGGTTGCTGTGTAAAAAGGTTTACTCTTCTCTATGTGTTACGGTTCTTTACCTGAAGACTTAACTGCCCCTTCATTTTCTTTTTATTTCAGTATAAGCAGCTCCAAAGCATGCGGGCCCTTCATGAACTACAACATTTCGTGGGATGTGGTCCCGTCGGCCATTGAAACTTTACCTGGCAGTGCAAGGAAATTCTTTTACGTCATCAGTTCTGAAGCCTTTGCTGTGACCTTCTTTGTGGTAGTTTGGTAAGTGTGAGTGGGCCGCGGTGGTCCTGTAGCATAACGGCAGTCAGCTCAATGAAAAGTGAAGGTTTGAGGAAGTCCAACTAGTCAGCCTTCCTAAATGGCGTAACAGGAGATGGGCTAAGAAGCAGCAGCACATCATTGAGAAACAGAAATGGCTTCCCTCACATCACATTGGGGACTAAAAGCAAATGGCCGGTTAGTGAAATAGAAAGTGAAGGTGACATTTGACTCTCGCCTTTGCTGCTGTGAGAGGATTCAGACAAACACAGAAACACACAGGCTTTGCGACAGCCGCCCGTATGCTTGAAATTGGCTGCCAACAGCGAAGGCTGCGGTACAAAGTTTACAGACTTCAGTCCAGAACAAGAACAAACAGACAGGCTTTAAAGTCGGGCAGGGGAAGTGGTGTCATCAGGGCAGGAACAGGAAGTGACGTCATCAGGCCGGAACAGGAAGTGACGTCATCCGAACTGGAAGGGCATCTTCAGAACAGGAAGTGGTGTCATTGGGCCTGGAACAAGAAGGGTGTCATCAGGTCAGGAACAGGAAGTGACATCATCAGAACTGGAACGGGGTCATCAGGGCAGGAACAGGAAGGAAGTCATCAGGCCCAAAACAGGAAGTGATGTCATCAGAACTGGAAGGGCATCATCAGGGCAGGAACAGGAAGGGAGTCATCAGGGCAGGAACAGGAAGTGATGTCATCAGTCCCAGAACAGGAAGTGATGTCATCAGAACTGGAAGGCGGTCATCAGGGCAGGAACAGGAAGAATGCTGAAGTGCATTCGGAAGACGCGGTGCATAGTGATGATCACGGTGCGCATTACAAGGGGATTGCCTATCAAAGGAACCCCCCAACCCACTTGGCTGCCTCTACCTCTGCCTCTCGTGACCTTGAGAATTGGGGTACCGCATTCTGGCTCACCCTGTATTACTGCCTAAAGAGAATTTTTTTTTTTTTAATGTAACTTTCATTGTTTGTATGATTTATTGTGCTAAATAAATGTCGATTGTTGTATTTACGTCATTTTAAGACCTGCTAAGTACCTGATGATTTTTGTGTTGTGTCCTAATACCTTAGAATTAGAGAGAGGGGGCACTTTCTTTTTCACACGCCTGTATTTAGTTTCACAAACTGCAACTCCAGAGCTTTAATTTCTTGATTTTTGTTGCTTTCCCTTTTCCTCAACAGCCTTTTCTTGTTCTACTTCATCGCCTTGGCCCGCGCGCACAAGCTCGTCGTGAAGCAGCTGAAGGACCAACTTCAAATGGTAAGCCCATTCCAAAGGTCTCGGCGGGGCAGGTTGTGGGGGTCTCGGGGACCACCTCGGGGTGTTTTAACGTTTTGTGCTCTGGCTTTTCATTTTATATCAGGAGGGACGAGACAAGATGTTTCTCATACAGCAACTCTACAAGGCCCAGAAAACGTTTAAGCAGCAGCCGGCGTGGCCCCGGACGGAGGGATCGGAATTGGAGCAGGAGGGGATGTTACACCCTGACCGGGACTACTACAGCCCCCCCTCTTCGGATGTGTTTCCAGAGGATTATATGGACTATAACTTGACTTAGGCCGAGACGCGACAAGGAAGAAAACTGAGGAGGAAAATGGAATGTGACGCAGCATAAGTTGCCAGAGATGATTTTACTCTTCCTTATTGGATTAAATTATTTATTATTTTTAGAGTTTATGTTTTCTTGGCCACATTATTGAAGACTAAATACTTTCCAGAGTCTCCCAATGGGTGCATTTAAATATATATATTTTTTAACTGTAATGTATTTTTAACCATGAACGTCATCTACTGGGTGTTATTCTCGATCAAGAGGAAAGCTGTGAATAAACCATTTGCTGCCCTTTTTCTGAGCTCAGCGGACCACAGCGGCCATAGCAGACATCAGCTAGCTGGAGCAGAAACTGCCTCTTTAAATTTACTGACTAATCTTCTTGATTTGCTCTGTTTACACTTCTCTTTTGAATGATCCTTCTTAATGTGAGGCCTATTTTGCTTGTAAATGTTGGTTATAAAAGGCAGGCTGTTTTAACACAGAGTACTGGACACGAGAGCTGGGCTCTCACAGCTGACCAGCAAATAAAGGGGACTCCTTAACTAAGCACTTTAGGTCCGCGGCCCACTCTGGGACGGGTACGGTCCAGTCTGAACATGCGTATGTTCACGTTGGAAAAGCAAATTAGGAAACGTGCAACGAGGTGTGAAAAGGTAAAGCGTATCTCGTACTCTTCGGTTCTCGGGGTGGAAGAGGGTTTGGTAACAAATGAATATCATGTGAAATATTTTTGTTGTTGTTTTTAAACAAATAAGAAGATCTTTATTACACTAATAAACCAGATTTTTAAATTCTCTCTGACACGTTTTGTGGTATTCGCAGTGTGATTCTGCAGTTTTTTTTAAATTGTGCGAAAGAAGCTTACTGCTTTTTTGCACATTTGTATGTTCTGTTTTGCCCTTAACATTTAAGACCAATTTTAAAGGATTACTCCACCCGAAAAGGATTTTTTTATTTATGTTATTCAGTACTTTGTAGTGGCGGCCGAGAAAAGAAATTTTGTGTTACAAAAAAAAAAATGTCCTGTTTTCATGCAGAATGAAGAGAAGGAAATTTATGACATAACAGAACTCAGCGGTTGCCAATGCTGTACAACGGCAAACAATGTGATAAACGTCCATGAAAGAGAGAAAAAAAAAACAAAAACCCATCGCCTCTCCTCTCCTCGTCATTCATTGGTCAAGAGTTCTGTCATCAATCCAAAATGTCCTTCCTGTGAGTCTTTGGGTCTACTGTTTATAATTCTAGATGTAACTATTTAACGGTATTTAGGAAAAAAGCGTTTTGTTTTGCACCCTTATGAGCAAGCGACTGGATAACAAACGTGGATTATGTGGCATGAGTAACGTGGTTTATTTCTTTTGTTTTTTTCTTTTCTTCCATGAATATTTCTTCCATTTTTTGCTGTTGTATACCACTGGCCACCATGAAATTCTGTTATGTCATAAATGTCCGTCTCTCCAGACGAGATTCAAAGAAGCAGGGCAGGTAACCTGTGTGATGGAAACCAGGGGTGTCAGCGAGCCCATAATTTCCCCACACACACACGGTCCTGGGTTCAAATAAAGGTTGGTTTATTCACAAAAATCCTTTTCTCAGTTGCAAATGGCACACAAACGCCGGGTTTTCTCTCCTCACTACCATCTCTCTCACCACCGCACTGCCCTCCTCCAGTCGAGTGTTGCTCTTCCTACTCCTCTCAGCTCCGACTCGTCTGGCCAAGGGAGTGCCGTCCCTTTTATTAAGTAGTACATCCGGTGCCAGGGCCCCTGCCCGATGGAAGCACTTCCGGGTCAAATGGAAGTCCATCACAGCAGGGCATCGCCCTCTTGCGGCACCCAGTGACATCTCCCTGCATGCCCTGTTGGCTTTCTACTGGGTACCAAGATCTGGCACTGCTGCCATCTAGTGTGCTGGGAGAATAACAAACCCCCAGTGATCTCTTTTCAATTGGCTGTCTGGCCATCCTTTCTGCTCCTTCTTTCTTCCCCAGCCGGGATGCCCTATTAGGGGTCTCCCCTCCGGGTAAGGACCCATCCCCTCTCCTGGCCGGGATACCCATGCAGCCTGTGTGGCATCTACACCTGTAAAATAATCATTTTTGCTCGGAGTATTCCTTTAATAAGCTGGTCATGTTGGAGGTGCCAGTCGTCAAAGATGAGACGAGGGGTCGCAAAAAGGTTTAGGGCTGCCGCCCGTATTTTGTTCCTGGCGGCAGACGGATTTGTAAGCACAGTGATGTGTGCGGGGCGTCGAGTCCAAAACAGAACTGATTAGGTGTGAGAAGTGAGGTCATGTCGGGGGGGTTAACCAGAAGTGAGGTCATCTGGGAGGTCAGGGGAGATGTGGGGGTTAACCAGAAGTGAGGTCATCTGGGAGGTCAGGTGAGATGTGGGTCATCGGGGAGATTAACCAGAAGTGAGGTCATCTGGGGGTTAGGGGGCTGTTAACCAGAAGTGAGGTCATCTGGGAGAGATGTGGGGGTCAGGTAAACCAGAAGTGAGGTCATCTGGGAGGTCAGGGGAGATGTGGGGGGAGGTTAACCAGAAGTGAGGTCATCTGGGGGTCAGGGGAGATGTGGGGGTTAACCAGAAGTGAGGTCATCTGGGGGTCAGGGGAGATGTAGGGGGTTAACCAGAAGTGAGGTCATCTGGGGGTCAGGTGAGATGTGGGGGGGGGTAACCAGAAGTGAGGTCATCTGGGAGGTCAGGGAGGTCATCTGGGGGTATGGGGAGATGTAGGGGGTGTTAACCAGAAGTGAGGTCATCTGGGAGGTCAGAGGAGATGTCAGGGGGTGGGGGTTAACCAGAAGTGAGGTCATCTGGGAGGTCAGGGAGATGTGGGGGGGTTAACCAGAAGTGAGGTCATCTGGGGGGTCAGGGGAGATGTGGGGGGTTAACCAGAAGTGAGGTCATCTGGGGGTCAGGGAGATGTGGGGGGTAACCAGAAGTGAGGTCATCTGGGGGTCAGGGGAGATGTGGGGGTAACCAGAAGTGAGGTCATCTGGGGGTCAGGGGAGATGTGGGGGTTAACCAGAAGTGAGGTCATCTGGGGGTCAGGGGAGATGTGGGGGTTAACCAGAAGTGAGGTCATCTGGGAGGTCAGGGGAGATGTAGGGGGTAACCATAAGTGAGGTCATCTGGGAGGTCAGGGGAGATGTAGGGGGTTAACCAGAAGTGAGGTCATCTGGGGGTCAGGGAGATGTAGGGGGTTAACCAGAAGTGAGGTCATCTAGGGGTCAGGGGAGATGTAGGGGGTTAACCAGAAGTGAGGTCATCCGGGGGTCAGGGGGGGAGTACCGTAAGTGAGGTCCTCTGTGGCCCAGAAGCGGAAGGGAGGTTGTCTGTGGGGGCCCGGGACCAGAAGTCAAGTCGTCTGGGGGGAGATGGGGGGGTTAACCGGAAGTGAGGTTGTCTTTGGGGGTGTGGGAGTTGATGGCGGGGGGTAACCAGAAGTGAGGTCATCTGGGGGGTCAGGGGAGATGTGGGGGGGTTAACCAGAAGTGAGGTCATCTGGGGGGTCAGGGGAGATGTGGGGGGGTTAACCAGAAGTGAGGTCATCAGGGCCAGGCAGAATGTCCCATAACTGGTCTGCAGGGTCAGCGCACATCGCCCCCACTGGTATTACTGTGTCACGGTAGTGATGAATGCCAGTAGTACTTCTGATTTATCGGGGGGTCCAATCCCTTCATGTTGTGTCTTTTTTGTTTTTTTTACACAAAATAAGACAGGAACACAGAAACTCAAAGAGGAATTGGCGAGGAAGTTAAAGCCTTTTATTCATTTTGACAGACGAAAATAAACCTAAAGCAGCAGCAGACCTTTTGAGTTTTCTAGAGCCCTGCCAGCCCTGCCAGCCCTGCCAGTGTCAGACCCCTAAGCCGGTCGTGTGCCCGCCTGTCTCGTCTCAGTCCCACGATTGAATCGCCGAGCCGCTTTGCGTTTCTTGACGATTGTCTTGCAGGTTCATCGCTAACTTGACGCCCTCAGCGTTGACATTTTGTTTTATTTTAACCCTTCAGAGGCCTGGCGTCTCCTGTTCCCCCCAGTCAGATATGTCCGATACGACGGACCCCGTGTCGTCCAGCAGGATGCGGAGGCTGTCGGCGTCCTCGTGTCTGGCGGGAGTCGCTCGACTCTCTGAACGTTTACTTTTACGCCTGTCCTTGACGCGCTCATTCTCGGTGTCCGGGGGTCCGCCTTGTTGTAAGTGGGATTCTGGTTCCGGGCTGTCGGAGGAGAACTTTGTGTCTTCGGACATCACCAAGCAGCTCTGCAGGAAGCTTTCAGGGGGTGTATGGGGGGGTGTGGGGGTCTCGTCCTCGTCCTCACTGCTGCTGTAGGCTATGCGCTGCAGGGTGTACTGGGGTGGGCTTGACGTGAACTTGGCGGAGTAGCAGATGGTTTGTAATTCCTGCTGATTTTCTTCCTCCAGCTCAGCCTGATGACTTTCTTCGCCGTTCTTGTGTCCTCCTGCAGTGGGCCGACACTCCTGCTCTTCTGGCCGGAAGTCTTCTTCATTTTCTTCAGATGTCTGACCTCCAAAGTGGTGACGTTGACCCGAGACGTCCTTGCCACTGTCCTGGTGACAGTCGGCTCCAGGATCACCTCCTTGGCTTTCTGAAGCGTGTGCCGTGTGATGTGCCCTGGCAAGAGTGTCTGCGCCCACCGAGCTCGTCAGCACACGCCAGCCCTCCTTCAGCCCGTTCTCCTCATCCTGGCTCTTTAATGTCTCGGTCGCTTCCCCTGGCACCGTCGGCTCTTCGGGTTTTTCCAGCTGACCGTCTTCATCTCCCTTGTAGCTGCCGTTCTGTTCCTGTGGATGGATCTCTGCTTCGGTTTCCATCGCGACTTCATCGTCACCCCGCAGCGACTCCTTGGCAGGCCTACCAGCCACTGGTGAGCTGTGGTCGGTCCGCTCTTCTTTTCTGGAAACTTCTGCGTCTTTGCCAACACTTCCATCTTTCTGCCCGCCGGCAGTGTCTCCTTTCTGAGGGGTCTTGGCCCCTGAGTCACTCGATCTGTTCGGTTCAGCAGTCCCCAACCCTAACGTGCCCGATGGAGTCCAGGAAGGGCCGCCAGTCGACAGATTTCTGATGTTAGAAGGTTCTGGAAAGCAAAACAAGGCGTTCAGTTCTTTAGAACAAGTTGTTTGCAGGAGTTAAAGTCGCAGGTCTTGGAAACGCTGGGCCGTCCTCCCTTCATTTCATTGCGTTACAATGTGAGATC
This sequence comes from Polypterus senegalus, assembly GCF_016835505.1. Lineage (NCBI taxonomy): Eukaryota > Metazoa > Chordata > Cladistia > Polypteriformes > Polypteridae > Polypterus > Polypterus senegalus. Next base: position 160,920,205 of record NC_053166.1, on the reverse strand, counting down.
TTAGGGTTTTAGTGATTGGTCAGCGCCACGTCAAAGTGAAAGCAAAATGGTGGACTGTCTTGTGATTCGCCACACAAAGAGAAACAGCAAACAAAATGGAAAAGAAATCCACAAAGATTAGCCGAACCGTAACAGTTCAGCTGTTGGACGGTCAGGGGATGGAAACGGAAAGGCCGGCTGGTGTGAAGCTGCTCAGGAGTGGAGACAACGTGAGGAGGACAAGGGAGAGGATGACGAGGCTCCCTGAAGCCGTTCTGAAGTGCAGGACTTGAATGTCATCTTTCTGAGAGTCGTTCTTGTTGGTCGTGTTGTTTCTTTGGATTTTATTAATACTGAGTTTATTTATTATCTTGCTCTTCTCTATCATGTTCATCAAGGATGTTTTAGACGTAATTATATCTATATATATATATACTGCTCCAAAGAATTAAAGGACCACTTTTTAATCAGAGTATAGCATCAAGTCAATGAAACTTATGGGATGTTAATCTGGTCAGTTAAGTAGCAGAGGGGGTTGTTAATCAGTTTCAGCTGCTGTGGTGTTAATGAAATTAACAACAGATGCACTAGAGGGGCAACAATGAGATGACCCCAAAACAGGAATGGTTTAACAGGTGGAGGCCACTGACATTTTTCCCTCCTCATCTTTTCTGACTGTTTCTTCACTAGTTTTGCATTTGGCTACAGTCAGTGTCACTACTGGTAGCATGAGGCGATACCTGGACCCTACAGAGGTTGCACAGGTAGTCCAACTTCTCCAGGATGGCACATCAATACGTGTCATTGCCAGAAGGTTTGCTGTGTCTCCCTGCACAGTCTCAAGGGCATGGAGGAGATTCTAGGAGACAAGCAGTTACTCTAGGAGAGCTGGAGAGGGCCATAGAAGGTCCATAACCCATCAGCAGGACCAGTATCTGCTCCTTTGGGCAAGGAGGAACAGGATGAGCACTGCCAGAGCCCTACAAAATGACCTCCAGCAGGCCACTGGTGTGAATGTCTCTGACCAAACAACCAGAAAGACTTCATGAGGGTGACCCAAGGGCCCCATGTCCTCTAATGGGCCCTGAGCTCACTGCCCAGCAGCATGCAGCTCGATTGGCATTCGCCATAGAATACCAGAATTGGCAGATGCACCACTGGTGCCCTGTGCTTTTACAGATGAGAGCAGGTTCACCCTGAGCACGTGACAGAAGTGAAAGGGTCTGGAGAAGCCATGGAGAACATTATGCTGCCTGTAACATCATTCAGCATGAGCAGTTTGGTGGTGGGTTAATGATTGTCTGGGGAGGCATATCCATGGAGGGTCACACAGACCGCTACAGGCTTGACAAAGGCACCTTGGCTGCCATTAGGTATCAGGATGAAATCCTTGGACCCATTGTCAGACCCTATGCTGGTACAGTGGCTCCTGGTGCACGACAATTCCTGGCCTCATGTGGTGAGAGTATGCAGGCAGTTCCTGGAGGATGAAGGAATTGATACCATTGACTGGCCACCACACTTTCCTGACCTAAATCCAATAGAACACCTCTGGGACATTATGTTTTGGTCCATCCAATGCCACCAGGTTGCACCTCAGACTGTCCAGGAGCTCAGTGATGCCCTGGTCCAGATCTGGGAGAAGATCCCCCACAACACCATCTGTCACCTCATTAGAAGCATGCACCGATGTTGTCAGGCATGTATACAAGAACACAGGGGCCATACAAAGTGCTGCGTACAATTTGGAGTTGCTGCAATTCAATTTGGGCAAAATGGACCAGCCTGCCACATAATGTTTTCACTCTGATTTTTGGGGCGTCTTTGAATTCAGGGCTCTGTAGGTTGATCATTTTCATTTCCATCAAACGATGTGGCATCCTTTCGTTCCTAACACATTACCCAGTCTATATCAGTATAGATATCCAGGAGGATTGAGATCTGATGGGTTTTCAAAGTGTTCCTTTAATTTTTTTGAGCAGTTTATATATATACTGTAGACAGGGTGAGTCGAAATTATAAGGGCAGCATGGTGGCACAATAGGTGGCGCTGCTGCCTCGCAGTTAGGAGACCCGTCTGGGTTCGTTTCCTGGGTCCTCCCTGCCTGTGAGGAGTCTGCATGTTCTCCCCGTGTCTGCGTGGGTTTCATCCCACAGTCCAAAGACATTCATTCATATGTACAAGAAGATTTCCAGGAATGTCTCAACCTGTTCGACACACGGACCATACGTGGCACATAAACTGTCCACAAAAATTGTATAGAATTCTAAACATAGCAGCACCATTAGCGTTAATGTAACTTTGATTCACCCTGTATGTACAGTATATCATCCGGGAGCTGCCAATCGCCACACCTGTGCCATGTCCCCACATGAAAAGGAGACGCTCAAGTGTGGCGGGGAGGAAGACGAAAGAGGAAGAGATGCTTGAAGAAGGAGAGTGCAGCATTGGGGGCAGTGAAAGAGGGTTAGGGAGAGAGAGGGCAGCGCGGCCAGGGGGTCCTGCGACAGAGCGAGGGATTCGGTGCTCCAGGGACGGAGGAGCGGGTGCCATCGAGGTTGGTGTCCTCTCCAGGGATCCGAGGGACGACTTTGTGGGCAGCGAGAGGACAACGGACCCTGGGCGGGGAGTGAGGGGACTGTGGCTGCTGAAGTCTCTGCCAGGTGAGCAAGCCGGGGAGACCCAATGACTGTCGCTGGTCCTTATTCTCGTTTTTGGATTATTTTTGAAGCTCTGCACTATTTATTTGAACGCTGCTTTGGTTTTTTGTTAATAAAAGCACTTGCACGTTGCGTTGTCCCCTTGCTGCGTGTGGTGTCCTCTTTTCTTAGCTCGTCCCGGTCACGACTATCGACGGTGTCGGGTTCAAGAGCATTGAAGAAGGACCCGCCTCGTCACAACTCCACACATGGCAGCCTGTCACACGCTTTCTCTCCGTCCACAAACACACAACGCAATTCCTTCTCTGACCTTCTTCTCCACCAGCACACAACCCGTAGGACACCCCCTTGGAATGAAAGCACATTGCTGCCCACGGATCGCCACCCTCTCCCCTCAGCCAGGTATCCATCCCTCTTTCCCTTATCTTTGTGAGGTGGCTGATCAGCTTTATACCCCCTGTAGATGCCCTCTGATTCTTGGTACTCATGGACTTGTTCTCCACTTCTCAGGCATCTTCTCGCTCTTCATGATTTCTTCAATCAGCTCTGCTGCCGTCTCATCTGAACATCTCCAAGTCACCATGGCTTTCCCACTTTTCATACTCTTGATGGCTTCCCACACTCACCGTCTCCACTTTGGGAACACCTGGCAGGTCAGACCCCTTTTCTCCCGTCTCGCCAGCTTTCAATCGGCAACCCCCTTTGAGCCGCCGGCATGGTGGCTTACCTGGCCGAGGTGGACTGACTGATTTCTTGTTTCGTTTCAGGAGCCGTCCGACTGGATCTTCGACTCTTTGAAAGCTGCAGAGGTGAAAGGTTAGAAATGCAGTTGTTGCCCGTGCCGTGTGGCGCTGCAGAAAATCCAGTTTGGGAAGACCGCCATTCCAAACTGCTTACCTTCTCCCTCTGGGACTGGCAGAGGCACACATCGATGGGTTTGGAGACCTACGAGTGGACCCTCTGTGGCGTACAGCCTCCTGGGTGGCGGGCAGTGCCCCATTCTCATTGTACTGTGGTGGCATTGAGCCGGACCCCTGAGTGATGAGAGACAGGATTACAGTTGAGAGGCGTGTGGACCGAGTCCTCATCCAGCACCCCCTGCTGGTTCCTTCAGGTCAGTTACTTGCACTTTAACCCTACGGTTCTCAGGTTCAGTCCTGTGGGACCCCCCCCCGGCCCCCCGCCCCACCCTGTGCCTGCAGGTTTTCATTCTAACCAGTTTACCAATCTGTGGGTCTGTCCGACGTGTCTCTGTAACATTATCTGCTCTGCTTCAGTGCTCAGAAAGTGAGAATTTGATATCTTCATGTGTGAGTTTCAGCACGGCCTGCGCTCAAAGAAATCTCAAGACACCATGGGCATGATGGGAGGCAGGGCAAGGGCTCAGAAGAAGGTCATTCCCAGTCAGACCAAGGGGTGGCAGACTCCCCGCAGACCAAATGCGGAAAATTCCGGGCCAGCTCTCAGGACGACGTCACTTCCGGCTCCTCAAGGAGTCCACCATCCTGCCGACTACGCCAATTGTGGTAATAGTCAAGGCTTGACACAATGGAGAGGTTTGGGGCAGCATCCCGTATAACGGAGAACTGGCTGCTGACTGCAAAAGAGGTTGACGTAAAGGTCTTTTAAGGAAAAGAGTCCACAACAGGACTCAACAGGTGAGGAAACATGGCGGATATCTAGTTGAAAAGCAGGAAGAGGAGGGATCTTGGGACCGGAACTGGAAATGAGGTCATTGGGATGTGGAAATTCCGTCATTAGGAGGTGGGCTCTTCTGGGGTGGAACCGGAAGTGACATCATCTTGAGAGCCAGGTGGAATTTCCCACATGTGGTCTGTGGGGTTAGTGGAGTCTGCCACCCCCTGGTCTGACCTTCTTCTGAGCCCTTTAGCTGCCTCCCATGTGCACGTGTGTGACAATAAATATATATATATATATACATTTTTTTTAAAATTTTGAGTTCTTATTTTTCACCCACTGGTAGTAAAATTGGCCAGAACCAAACCCTGCAGCCACGAGGAAAGGTTAGGGGTCATCCAAGATTGGGACGAGAGCGCCATGCTAGGAGTGAGTAGTCTGTAAAGCGTGTGCCACCCAGAGCAGAGGGTGGTGACTAGAGACACAGCCACTGAGCACTGAAGAGCCCATCCCAGGAAAGATCAGGGAGTAACATGGAAATGAGGAATCTGAAATTTCAAAAGTGGCGACCATGGATCTCTCAGTGAAGCTTCTGATCAGCTCTCGAGAGTCGTCACGAGATGCGTTTGTGTCGCTCCTACGGCGTAAGCTCAAGATCTGATCATATATGATGTCAGAGAACAGGATTATTAAGGATCTCGAGTAACACGCGCATAAATAATAATAATAAGAGCCTGGTACCTGACTGGCATCTCGCAGCGGCGGTAGGGAGACCTCCATCTGAAAGAGAAGTCCACGGGTTACACAAACACAGTCGGTGGTGTGATGTCATTCAGTGCCCCGTATGATGTCATTCGGCGCCCCGGTGTGATGTCATTCATCCCCACATCCCGTTTGCACAAACCCTGCCCCCCTCGTTGTTAGTATTAGGGTAGGGGATAGAAGCCCGAAGGCTCGCCCTGGCACACTGATCTGACAAATAAATTATATTTAAAATATGTACCCTAATTATATGATGTATAAAATACCTTAAAACCCCATAAAATTGGTCCTAAAATAGTCTCAAATGCAGCTTGTAATACAGTGGTCCGGATCTGATGATCCAGATCGTCTAGATGACTTTGATTTATGTGTCCAGTTTCTTCATATCGTCAGTCCGCACACTTCTCGATGGTCCGGGATTTTTGGGCCAATTTTCTATTTAATAAACTTAGTAAGTTATAGCGTAATGAAAATTGCATAATTAGATCTGGACTACCCTATAGTATATAAAAATTCCCATTATTTCCCACCCCAAAATCCAGCTAAAATACAGGGTTCAAAAAATATTAGCACCTCCTACCGTTTGGATAAAGAAAGTGGTAAAAACTGGGATTAAAAAATCAACTGATGTGACATTAGAAGGGCATTAAAATTAGGGGCATGAGAGTTTGTTAAAGGCACTAAAACCAAACTCGCTGTTAGTGTCCGTGAGCTTCTCAAGCGTCAGGTTTTCATCTTTGAACGCTTACCCCAACGTGACTCTCGGTGCTTGTTTTGCCCCCTTTGGTTTTCTTGGCTCATTTTCCGTTTTGCTTCCTGGTATTTTTGGACCCTCATCTTCCATTTCTGAGTACACTTCTGGTCTTTCCCATCACGTCCCCAGCCCTTCTGCTCACAATAATCCTCGATGACTTGTGTGTCATAACAGGTGGCCGTGGCCATCAAACTACAATGTATTGGGGGTGACGTCTGACAACAGATGGCAGGAATTCCAAATGTTTCCGTAATGATTGGGTGGAGAATTCATTTTTTTTTTGCTCCCGATGGATTTTGTTTCCGAGTCTTTGGACATGTCGTATGACTTTTGACATAAGAGTCTCCCAGCCTGATTATCTTTAGAAGTTATTATTTATATATTAATAAGTAGTTGTGCTGACCATTTAAGACGGGTTGAAATCTAAATGATCAGCATACACCGCAGCATTAATGTTTGCAGTGCGCCATCTGTTGGAATGTATTCTGTAATACATAGAGTAATAAAATGCATTGCCACAAACATTTCTGATGCACCATCTGTTGGAATAGCAAATGCAATGCATATGCCATTTGGTGTGAGATTCTTAAAACCAGTGTTAATATTTCTGATGCGCCAGCTGTTGGAATGGAAATTGCCACGCATATATCTTGGCTATATGCCATTTGGAGGTAAAGACAGCTTCAGAGACAAAGACAGAGGATGACAGACGTCAGAGGTGCACTCAAAGGTCGACGGCAGCAGGACAAACCTTTCTGGGGTGACATAGTGGGGCCCCGGGGTCTCTAGATGCCAGAACCAGCACTTCCTGTCATAAAAGAGAAACAGAACTGGGCATCATTCCATAACCTCACTTATGTTCATCATAGAAGGACAAAATGGCACAATCCTGATAGGGGCGCTGTCGTTGTCGGGCATGGGTGGCGCGTCGTGCTCACCGTATCCACGATCATCTTGGCCGCCGAGGAGACGAGACGGGCCACTTCGCCTTGGCTGATGTAGGGTGGCGGTGCTCGCCGAGGCCACGAGTCTCGTCGTCTGCAGAAGAGAGGGAGAGAAATAGATTTTAGTTACACTGCTGCTCTTGTACCACGTGACCGGGCACTGTTAAGGGGCATCTTCTTGTAAATACTAGTGGCTGGGCAGCCATGTCTAAAACGGAGCTCTTGAATCCTGAATAATCTCCGAGTCAGGTCTCCTAAATCTTTAGTGTCCTTCAATGGAGACCATGTGGCTCAGCTGGCCCTCCATTCAGATAAGAAGGCCTCCCAGAATTAGTCACCTGCTCTTCTTGTGTCCTTCACACTAAGTCAGCTGGGTGACATGAACCCCACTGTGCCCTGCTGTTATATCTCCTGAATCCCTGGTGCCCTTCAGTGGAGGCTCTGAAGCCCATTAAGCCCTCCTTTCAGTTGACGATTACCAATAAAGGGGACAAGTCACCAGACTTACTTAGTGGCATCACATGGTCCTAGACCCAGTTCAGCTGTAGGCACCATGACCAGACGTTCTGGAAGATGCCAGTCATGGTTATTGGTGATGGGACTGACACAAAGTGGATTCCCCTCTTTTGGACCCCAACTGCTGGCCCTTTATATGTGCCCACCCCCCCCAAAGCTCCAGTGGTTCACAGATCTCCACATGTGCCATCTGGCACTTCTAGACTCACCCACTGCTGTCACTGGGAGGCGCCCATTCAGTAAAGGAGGTGCCCAGCTAAACCCTAACTGAGACCATTAAGTCGAGACTCTCAGATTCCTTGAGACTCCGCGATGGCCTCCCAGCTCTGCCGGTGACTGTGAAGTTGGACCAACTGAGAGATTCGATAAAATGGGTGGCATGACAGACCACCTCAGCCACTCCTTACCTTGCCAGGTTGCTGGAGGACCTCACTTTGCGAAAGGTGCCATCCTAGAATGATATAAAAAATAGACAAAGGAAAACGACTCGTTATGTGCAGAATCCATGAGGGGTGAAGCGGCCCGGCTGAGGTCCTGTCCCGCTATCAGTCGATTCGCTCTTTAGTCACAAGTTTCACAAAAGCCCACTCACTCGGTCAGACCCCGGAGACCAAGGAAGCGGTGAAAGGTGGCATATCAGGGGGCCAAATCCTTCGACCTGCCAGCTGTGAGTATCGTGCCACCAAGGGCCTGCACATGTAAGACAGGACCGGGCCTGTGGTGTCACACACACACACACACACACCAGTGTGTATAACGTCCCCCACATAAGGTCCTACAGAGTCCTGGGGGTCCTTCCAGTTAACACTTCTCGAGGTCACCGTGAACACTCAAAGCTTTAGAAATGGTCGGATCCCCCCCAGCCCGATCTGCGCCTCACCACCGATTAATTGAGAGGGTCTTCCTGAGAATTCCTCGGATGTCACGGTTCACTTTTGTTGTCCTTGTCGGACGTTCAATACACAGGTGGACGTGTGTCTCTCTAAACGGTGGCCTCCAATCGAGTTCTGGATCTCAAGGAGATGTCAAGCAGACGGGATGGACTCGACCACAATCTGGGGTGCCACAGTAACATGGGTCTGAATGCGTGGAGAAATTGAGGGGTACCCACTTGGTCATGATGGGGTATTTGGTGGAGATGGATGGGCAAAGGTGGCACATTTTATCCATTTCAAATGGCTATAAAGTGGCGAGTGGAAGTGAAGGGGTCCGAATATGCACCGAGTCCACGGTAAAGAGGGGTACTGCTGGCAGGTGGTCTTCCGTGCCCATTTGACCCGACCAGATCAAAGTGTTGCGTTTGATACGATGGATCACGCCACCTTTTGGGCAGCGAGTAGGCATTCAGGGTGCTGCCCTTGTCCGGGTTCAAGCCTTGTCTTAATAGCAGATGTTTTATTCTGTAAATATCGGTACGTTAACCTGTGGGGTCCGCCAAGGGTCCATTATTAATTTTTCATACATGTGCTCCATTTTGGATCGACATCTTGGTGTCGTGACGCTGTTTGTCACTGTCATGTGGTGCCCACACACACACGGCTGTCTCCGCCTCTGAGGCTGAGTGCTCGAGGGTCTCTAACAGAACTACTTGGTCGTCTTCGAGTGGGCGGCTGCTAATGAAAGACAGAAGAGCTGCTCTTTGGACCCCCTGCTGCCACCAGCAGTTTCACTGACGTCCTCAACCCGCTTCCCCTCCTGTATACTGTATGTAAATCATATGCAAATCATTTGGGGCTGGTGTTTGCTCCGCCCCTCTGTTCTGATAAATGCAGTGGAAACAGCCACTCCTCTTTAGCTCGTCTGCAGCGGGCGTGTAAGGGGGGCACACATCACTCCTGCCCTGGCGGCGCCTGGCTGCCAGTTCAAGGCACTCGTGTTTGTGTTTAGTGCCCCTCCACAGAGTTTAGACCTTCTTTGCCAGAAATTCCACCACCAAGTCACTCAGATCTCCTTCTTGAGCTCTTCTGGTGGTCCTCGCCACATGCGGAGTGCCGATTGAGTGTTTCGGGTGGTTGCCCTATCTCTGATGCCAGAACTGCTCGCACCATTCTGACACTTAACTGACGCCTTTTTAAATTGGCTTATGGCGGGTGGAGGGCATCTGTTGGTGAAGACTCAGTTGGTTGAGCTGCCCGTGTGGGACATCCTGTGACTTTGCGAGGCCCCCCCCATGTTTCTTGGCTATCATGGCCGGCCTGTTCTCTGGTACTGGGAGTGCTGTGCAGAGTAGAGGAGGCAGAACCTCAGCATTTCTCCCAGTTGATTCTGGGGTTCATCAGGGTGGTGTGTTCTGCTCCTACTCTGGTCAATGATCACATGGACTCGGGTGCTGGGCAGGTCATGGGGTCCAGCTACTTCCTATAAAGTCAGTAAGTGGATTGGGAGAACATGGGGGGTCATGAGGTCACTGGACAGGGGTGGGTGGCGCTCCCGATATCTGAGCAAAAGGATGAAGGTCCAAGTCTTTAGAGTCCTGGTGCTCCCTGTTTGAGAGTCATGGACGCTCTCCAGTGAGATGAAGACTGGACTCCGTCATGTGTGTCTCTTTGGAGGATCCTTGGGGGCCGCTGGTGTGATTTTGTGTTGCTCACGGGGTCCCGAATTAAGCACATGACCTGCACTGTGAGGGAGCGTTGGTTATGGCCATGTGGTGCCATTACCCGAGGGTGATCCGGGGACCCAAGTGGCTGGACCAGGCCAAGGGGATGCCCACATAACACCTGGCTGTGCCAGATAGATGGGTGAGACTGGGCTGTGTGTCTGCCTGGGGGGGAGTCACCAACTGGCATCCCAAGCTGTCTTGTCGTGTGCTGGGTGTGCCAACTCACTGTACCAGTGCAAGCTCCCTGACCTGACCTGCTTTGTCTGTGGGGTCCATTCAGCGTCTTTTGGTTTGTGTTTTTTGTAAGACTCGGTCTCGTTGTCGATTGTCGGTGACGTTTCTAGCGAGTTTTAGATTATTTCTTATATTTATTTTTTTTTTTTAACTCTGTACGGCCCATCACTTCACCTTTTGTGCTTTATGAATACATTTTAAAAAAAGAACCCAAAACCAAAGTCCAGGAGCTGAGTGATCCTCTGTTACCTTCATGTCCATCTTTGTCATGTCAGCCCAGATCTGCTGCCTGATTTTGCTCTCCCGCTGGCCGTCCTCTGGCTGCCCACACCTCGTCCAGTCGCCAGGGTGGACCCCTCGCACCACCGGCTCTGCAAAGTAATGCTTCAGGCTGTGAAGCTGCATCTTCCCCTGTGCCAGCGGCGGGTGCTGTGGAGACAGTGGCACATTCAACTTGGTCATTTGTCCCTTTAAAGGACGCAGGCGACACCCTGCCGGTGACCTCCAAGAGGGGGGCGGGACTTTTCTTTAACTGTCTAAAGAGGGCTGGTCCTCATGATTTGGCCACACCCCCTCTCTGTCTCTCTAGGGTGGGGGCCTCGCCACGGTCTTTGTTGTGTGTAACGTGGTGACGCCCTCCAGCATGCCTGGGCCTGCAGCTGTGACATCAAAGGGAGAGGAGCCAAGGGTCACCAACTGGAACAAAGCAAGTGAAGCTCAGGTGACGCTCACACGCCCAGTGGGTGGGGGGCTTGGGAATAACAGTCTGTCAGGAGAGAGCGGAGGAAGCCCACGTGAAGGAGTGGTGGGGCCAGTCGGTCAACATAGTGATGGACGTTGAACCCGAGTTCACATGGAGAGGACTGCTGGGGTCTGTGGGAGTCTGAATGAGGTTAGACATTGTGAGGGGACCCTCCTGGGCATCCATCATGCCCCAGCGACCTAACGGATGATGACTGGGTGGGCTTTATACCTGAAAGGTCTTCATGGTGATGGAGTCTACCCAGTTAGAGGAGTCAACCGCAGAAGAACCAGTGAAAGGTTACATGAAGATGGAGGGAGGGGCACACTTTGAACCCAAGTGTATGTGGACAATCTGAAGAGACATTGGGATAGCTTCATATCTGGGGGTCTACTGGGGTCTACTGGGCTAAGCCTGAAAGGTCGACATAAGGATGGTGAAGGTGCTGAGATGTCATTGAGTTGGTCCATTTAGTGATTGGTGCCAGTCATGTCTGGAAGGGCCACTTTGAACCCTAAGTCAGTGTGGTGGGAATGAAGCCAGTTGGAAGTCCAGACAAGGAGCTGAGCTAATTAGTGGGGTTGAACCCAAGTCTATGTGAGGTATAGCGGAGGTACATGATGATGAGGGGTCGGGGGTCTCCCTGAACCCAAGTCTATGTGGATGGAACTGAGGAAGCCCACATGTGGGAGGGATGGGGCCTGTGAAGGTCCCGAGTTCACATGGAGTGGACTGCTGGTGTCTGTGGAAGTCTAAGTATGGTTAGGCATTGTGATGGGACACTCCTGGGAGTCCATTGTGCCACAGTGACCACACGGTTAAGGGACTGATGATGACTGGGTGGGCTTTGTACCCCCTGAGGCTGAGCTTGAAAGGTCTTCATGGTGATGGGGTTGGGCTTTGGACCCAACTCTATCTGAGCTGGTCCACCTAGTGAGAGGAGTCAGTCAAAGTCAACAAGATGATAATTGGCGGCTTTGAACCCAAGTCTATGTGCAAGAAATGGAGCCTGTGAATGTCTACATGAGAATGGACTCTGCGAGGGGACACTGAGAGAGAGCTTTGTATCTGGGGTCTCCAGAGCTAAGTCTGTAAGGTCTACATAAGGGCGAGGTGGGGCTTTGAACCCAAATTTGTGTGGGGTGTAACTGAGCTGGTCTGCTTACTGCGTGGAGTCGGTCAACGTCTGCATTATGTTAGGGGGCCACTTGAACCCTGAGTCAAACAAGCTTGTGGAAGTCTAAATCAGGAGCTGAGCTAATAAGTGGGGTTGAACCCAAGTCTCTGTGAGGTATATGATGATGGCATATCTGGCACTCTGAACCCAAGTCTATGTGGATGGAACTGAGGAAGACCTCATGTGGGAGGGATGGAGCCTGAGAAAATGAACACAATGATGGGCGCTGAACCCGAGTCCGACAGTCCACCCAAGGACATGATGAGAGAGCCAAAGAGGGGTCTGCTGGTGAGACCCCTTGAGTGGAGATAATGACCGAGTTCAGTGAGTCCCATGGCTGATATTTGACCCCCAACTCACACAGAGAAATGTGGTGGGGGGCACCAAAATGGTTAGACTGGACGGGCTGTGTTCGTAAAATGGCATTGGCTTGGTGCAGTCTGGGGGTCGCGTGTGCCTGGTGGGTTTTCCAGGTGATTTGCTCCAAATTCCCCAGAGACCGTGACTCGTGTCGGCGAGCCCACTGGATGGTGGGGGTCACGTTGACGTGTTTCATCGGTCACATCGCTAAATCAAGTTCCTTTCTTGTCACCTCATTATTCCCTAATCTAATAAAATTAAAAGTTGCCCCCCTCAACGAGCCCAGCCCTCCCCATCACCTCGTGCCTCCCAATTCTTCCTTGGGCTCTAACTTTTTTAAGAAGTCCTTATATGAACTTACATTGCGGTAGACCGGAGCCTCCAGCGATGCCTGTTGGGTTACGGACAAATCAAAGGCGTCCTCCCTCCTCTTTGTGTCAATGTAGTAGCGGCTGGTGAGGAAGAGGAGGAGAAAGAGAAGGGTGAGTGAGGTGTGGTGAATGGGGGTGTCAGAGCCCACCCAGCTCATATGTGGCTTGTAACCTGGGAGTTAAGATGTAGAGATCTTCAGGACCACCGGCCATATAGGAGGAGGAAGCACTTTGTATTGTACAGGCCGGGCTAGAAGAAAATCCCAGAGACCCCCGGCCTGAGACCTCCTTGCCCGCTCACTATTATGGAGTCCAGGTTAGCGAGGAGGTGGCAAAGGAAAGTGGAGTGTAATGAGGATGGTGGGCTTCTGAAGGACTTGAGGACCTCTGTGGGTCGCTGCACCTGCTCTCCACCAGGCCAGTCAAGAGCAAGGAGCTCCAGAGATGCGACAGAGAGACATGAATGGGCAGGAGGAAAGGCGCTATAAACACAAGCAGTGTGAGGGAGAGGGTCACACAGGAATCGGGTAGGGAATGGCAGAGGCTGGCATGGACAGAGACGGGCAGACAGAGGCACAACTGGAAGGAGGGGTGGTGGTGACAGAGGAGACAGACAAACAGGTGGATGGACAGGGTAGCAGGTGGGGACACAGACAGATGGACAGTTAAGGTGACAGAGACAGTGGCTCGCAAAAATAAGAGGGCAAGGCATGTCCAGTGCTCCATTCATCCATTTCCTTAACCTGTGAATTCAAGGCAGGACTGTGGGGAGGACGGAGCCAACTCCGCAATCATTGGGCACAAGGCAGGGAGAAATGTAGGAGCTAATGGAGGAAGACAGGCAGACGGACAGAAGAGCAAAGGCTACAGCGGCCTTGAGGGAGACGAGCCGAGCAGACCGGCATGGCAGCAGGTGGTGACAGGAGAGACGACCAGGAGGAGCAGCAGGGGGTGAGAATGACAAAGAGAATATACACATGGGGACAGACAGACAGACAGACGGACAGACAGACGAACGGACAGACGGCACAGCTGGCAGAAAAAGACAACTGACAAAGTATAGCAGGAGGAGATGGAGAGAGCAGATCAGGGCTTGGAGCAGAAGCTGATGGGAGAGAACACACGGGGACAGACAAACAGACAAAGAGGAACAGACAGAATGACAGAGGGAGAAAGACGGACAGACTGGCAGAGATATACGGTAGAGGCTGAGACAGAGCAACAGGAGGAGACGGACAGACAGATGGAATTATAAAGAGACAACATGGAAGGAGGAGAAAGACGGACTGAATGCCATGTGGAGACATACAGACAGACAGACAGATCATGGTTTGGGGGGCAAAATGATTCATGTGCAGACAGACAGACAGAGTGCCAGGAGGAAAAAGAATAAGAAAGACGGGCAGACTGAATGGCATGTGGAGACCCGAGGCACAGACAGACAGACAGACAGACAGACAGGCAGACAGGCAGAGTAGATCAGGGTTTGAAACAGAAGATGATGGGGAGATGACGTGGAGAGACAAGGGAACAGGTGAAGACAGACAGACGGACAGAATAAGAAGACAGAATATCAGGAGGCGAGAGACAGAGAATGAGAAAGACAGACAGACAGACAGACAAAAGTGCACCGTAGAGGCCGAGACAGAGCAACAGGATGGCAAACAGACAGTGAAGTCCGGGACACACACACACACACACAATAGGCACAGACGGACAGACGGACAGAAAGTCGATACTTTAGGTGACGAGAAGCTGAGGTAAACCGACAGACAGACAGACTCCAACAGGACTGCTGACGTCACCCGATTTGTGGCTTCGCTTCGACTGTCGCCTGTCACTCCTGTTACCTGCTGAAAGTCGTCAGCCCTCAACTTTCCAATCAAGATTTTCTGTCGTTCGTCACCAAACTAGGCTGGCACTCTTCCTGTTAGCCCGTGCCCAGCGGGTTCCTTTCGCGTGCCCCTCCTACCGTGCGTCCACCGTCCGCGATTTCTGTAACTGGGCAAAGAGGCAAGGAAAGAAAACTGAAAAGAAGAAACTCACAGCCTCCTGGCCACCGCGGAGGTGACATCCCGAGACGAGAAGGGCATCTGTCGTGGCGCTCGCAGAGTCCCGTGCAGCTCCCTCTGACCCCCCAGTGCCGCTCCTCACTCGGTGCCTTCCCGGTTTCCAGGTGTCTCCAGAAACAAACCCGTTCGAGTGCAGCGCGTCAGGTTGGGCGGAAAGATCAACCAATACGCCGCTAGGGGGCGCTGCCTCTCCCCAGACACTCGAGGCCAGTCCTCCTGCAGGGCACTCGGCCTTCATTGCGACACCTGAGACGGTGGTCTAAAACTTCATCAGGATGTTCATAGCCGCAGCGACCCTTTGCTGCAGAGGCTCCCCACGCACTTCGTCCGGCTGGTGGGTTAAAAAATGCCGACTGCCATTAAAAGCCATGCATGCAGTTTTACTCAATCTGCTATGTGGTTGTGGTTGGTGGCCATTCCATAAAACAGAGACACAAACCCGGGGTTTGGTTGGCACACCGAACACCCATTCCTAACACGTGGAGAACGTGCAAACTCCACACTGTCTAAACAGTCAGGTGCTGAACCAGGACCCCGAGAGCTGTGAGGCAGCAGAGCTTACCACTGCGCCATCGCATCGCTCTTTGAGGCTTTAAATAGCAGTTAAATGTACACAAAAGACTGTAGCGGAGAGGAACAAAGTGAGGGATGAAACCGAAGTCGCTCGTAACGCGACATTGTCACATCAGTTCAGTCCAATCGCTGGCTATCACGACAAGACTGCAAACGCGGCGCCTGTTCATCCGGAAGTCCGGGTGCTAGTCCATGCCACAGGACACTGGGGTCGAGGAAAAATCGGAGCTAACCTCTGCGCCACCAAACAACAAAGACGTCGATTAAAACGAAGTCAGCGGACTCCTGAAGTGGTGTGGAGTGAACGCAAAGGAGCGCAGCTGGACAAGGCGGCTGACTGTGATTGACGTGGACCGGCTGGTTCGAGAGGAAACCTCGGTGGTCTGCTTTAACGTGCCCTTGAATGACGCACCGAGCGGAGATGAACTTGACTGCGAACTGAACCCGAATGACTGCAACTAAACCTGACTGGATTCTGCTGCCGGGCGGGCTGTAATCTAAATCTCGAATTTCGTGGAAACTGATTAGGAGTAAAGCGAATAACGTAAGCGCGGTAAGCCGTTATAAAGTGAACTAAACCCGGCTGGACTGAGTAGAACGGGACTAGCCCGTGACTGGACTCACCGACGGACCAATGGCCAGCTCAATCACAGCTGACCAGACTTCAAATGAACTGGCGGACTGAGGTAGACCGATGTGAACGGTGCAGAAGGCGGGCTCGGGCTGAGTCGGTACGAACCATAGATCCGGTGTGAGCCATTCTAGGGCTGGACTGGAACGGCAGTGCTAGGGCGTGAAATAAAATGAACTCCGATCGGCTTCATCGATATGCTGACAGAAATTATTTTGGTAAGATGAACTTTAAACGAATGAAATACGACGAAGCGAATTGAAATGCGCTGCTTCGGTTTTTAGCGAGTGGACGTTGAAACGAGCGCCCAAGGGTGTGCAGAAACGCCCGCTTTAATTCAGCAAGTACAGGATGTGTCTCTGCAGCCCGGAGCCTCCACCCTGGAGCTCCAAGTACCTGGATTTGACTCAAATGGGCGCCTACAGAGTCCAGCTGCAGACCTCCAGAGTGCCGCCCGGTTACACTGTGTTTAAAATTGGGGACGTTGGAGGGTCATCTGACTCGAATAATGACGACTGTTCATTCGGTCAGCTCCATGTGCTCCAGTGTGGAGCAAAGTAAAGAACAATCCGCTACTTTAACATACAGGTATGTGTTAGGTGGCCCCGTGGAGATTTCTCGCAGCCGTTCATGTATGTCAAGGCTAGTCTGTCGAAGATCAGGGGCAGAAAGCCTAAATTTATTTGGTGGGGTGGGGATGGGGCTCTCAAAGATCAGGCACTAGTCCCCGATGCCCAACACCACACCCCCTCCCTCCCCTCCCATCCCAAAACCACCCCAAGCGACGCCACTGATCACAAACCTCAACAAAGTGGATGCCTGCATCCAGACCCATCTCAAGAATTAATGCTTTGTGGTGCTATGCGTCCATCTGACCAGCAGGGGCCAGCAGCTCACAGTGACAAAGACCTCTCGTCCGTGTGCGTGCCCTCTTACTCGCTCTATCGTTGATCAAGCGAAGCGGAAGCGGCTCGAAGCGTGTCAATCGGTCGGCTGCGGACGCTGACATCGACCCTAAGAGTTAAGGGGTCCCAAGCTGCGGGAGTAGACGGCAACAATGTGCAAGTGGCTACTGTTGCGGTTGGCGCTGGCGACTTTGGTCGCCGCTGAGGATATCGTCGTCGGCTGCGGAGGCTTCGTCAAGTCTGACCTGGAGATCAACTACTCGCTAATCGAGGTGAGGGAGGGCGGGACAGCCGGGTCGGGGGGTCAGAGTTAGGAAGGCGAGTGGGCTTTGAAGTATGATGTGCCAAAGAGTATCCGTACAAAGAGGAGACGAAAGAATAATAAAAAAAAGTTAAATAGATTAAAATTCAACTGCACGAAGCGGGGGGCAGCAGGAGAAAATCAAGGACCTGTCGTGGAGGAGGGAGAAGGAGAGAAGTGACGGGGTGGCACTGAGGGGGCAAAGCTCGGATATCAGCGGAGTAAAACTAGGATAGAAAGCCGGCTTCCCGAGTTATATTCGGGGGCACATCAGGTCAAAGTGAAAGGGGGATGACCCGGCAGAGGAAACATAGGAATTACACGAGAGACGTGGATGAAGAACTGGGATAGAAAAGTGAGGCACAACGTTAGGTGAAGTGATAAAGAGTCAGAGATGGGGTTTACAGGTGAAAGAGAAACATGGAAGAGTAGCCAGAGGGTGCACACGCCATGACATTCTGAATTACACAGCAAAGCTGGGGGGAGAGGTGCGACAGGGTCTCACTGGAGGGCCAACGCAATAAAAAGAGTTAAATTGAGGTCCAACGTTAGGCCCCCTTAAAGTGAACCAGTCAGAGACGGACAAGGGGGTTATGGAGGAGTACCTTGAGGTCAGTCAGGGAGAAGACACAGTGACGTGATGCCCTGAACAGTAAAGGGACAAGACCAAAAAAAGTGAGTCAGATTGAGGCTCAGCCTGATTTGGGGGACATGGTGACCACAGCTCAGACACACAAGCGAATGAGAGCTGCTGCAGTGACATAATGACGTGGACTGTAAAGGCAGGTGGCAAAAAAAAAAAAAAAAGGCAGCTTTCTGTTCTATAGAAGAACAATGCCGGGTGTTTGTCACAGCAGTGGCACTTTTTGCAGGTGGTCTTTTCACAAGAGGACTGCATTGGTCCAGGACCACCCTGTCCGCACCTGACCAGGCGCTCCACACAGGCCTCCCGGACTTGAGGTTTGATTCCCACTGCTCCCTTGGCCCTCAGTTTTGTCCTCAGTTGGTCATTAGTTATGGACTGACCACCCTGGTGGGCCGAGGTCGGAGGTGATGATGCAGTAGGGATGGCGTTTAGCGGGGACTGGACATTGGAAAAAGGTGGCAGTGGGAGTTGATTTGGTGCAGGGGGGTTAGCTTTGTCCACATCCCCTTTGAGGCCGGTCGTGATGTCCGCTCCATCCCAGACATCCTTCACGTTGTGAAGTTTGCTTCAGTTTCAAGCTTCCTTCTCTTCACTTGCCCATCAGTGCGGAGTGTCATGGAGGAGTCGGAATTTTCAAATCGTCATAAAGATGTCAAATAGTATTCATTTGAGAAGTTTAACACACACATAAGGGTCAGTGGACAACGGGGGTGGTCAATTCAGTAGCCATTACCATCCACCATGCCCACCACTGCCCACCCCACACTATTTATTATTTTTTTATTTTTACACCATTGAATATATTTTAAAATCTTTGATATACCTCTTGCTCTCTGTGTGTCCTCTGCGTTGCTCCTACGCCATTCCTCAGTATTCCCATAAGTCTCCACCTGTCTTGCCTGGTTCTTTGGACTGTGGGAGGAAACCCACGCAGACACAGGGAGAACATGCAAACTCCACGCAGGGAGGTCCTGAGAAGCGAACCCAGGTTTATTGTTTAATTTATTTTTATTTTTAAGGTTGTGTTTTTTGTTTTTTTTTTTAATTGTTTTTCTCAAACAATTAAAAAAAAGCTTTATTTCCCTCCCGGGCAACGCTGGGTATTTCAGCTAGTCTATACATATAAAAGTCAATGTGTGCGTGTATGTATGTTATGTATGTTCCAGCATCACGTCTGAACGGCTGGAGCGATTTTCATGAAACTTGGCACACCTGTTTCTCATTGGTCGACTAAAAATATTGTAGGGTGAAATGAGCCCTAACCCTCCCCCTTCTGGGTCGCGCAGTCTTGTATGCATTTTATCATCCAGTTAACACTCAGAACGACCACCAGAGGGCGGACTGGAGGTATAAGCAGCAATGCGCCTCTGTTGCTTTTCACATTAAATAGAGTTGGCCAGTTCTGAGCGTTAACTGGATGATAACATACATACAGGACTGCAAGACAAGCACATTAGTGCAGCTTCATTGTTTGTTCATTTATTTACATTTTTAAAGTTGTGGGTTTTTCTAATTATATTTTTCTCAAACAATAAAAAAAAAAAACAACTTTATTTTTCCTCCCAGGCAACGCTGGGTATTTCAGCCATTATAAAAATAAAATAGAAATATTACAAGTACAGAGCAGAATGCAAGAGTCGATTCTGACGATACCTTTGTGTTTTGGATTCTTATTCTTTTTGAGAAGTTTTAGTGACATTTTGAATTTAGGGGTTGGGACTGGGGAGTGGGATTGCCAAAGGAGGCTGAAAAGCCTGGCATTTGAGGGCACAGCATTCCCGGCTCCCGCCTGCAGTCTTTCACCACCTTGTGTTTTTCTTGTGCCCCTCTCAGATCAAGCTGTACACCAAGCAGGGCTCTCTGAAGTATCAGACGGACTGCGCCCCCAATAATGGCTACTTCATGATCCCCCTCTATGACAAGGTGAGTGAGTCTCCAGATTTGCCCACAGTCCTGCCTCCCACCACATTTCCCTTCTCCTTGACTGACCTTTCCATGCTCGCGCTCTCTCTTTCTCTTATTCTAGTCCAGCAGAGGTTGCTTGTTTTGGGTACCTGCACCACATTCACATTGCGCCCGTTGGCATCTCATTTTTTTTGGTTGGCGATTCTGTAATGATGCCTTTCTGTTCTCCTTGGTTCTTATGAAGTGTCCTGTTAATGCTACAGCATACAAATACTTAGTTGGCAAATTGTGTCCTTCCAACTTTGTGGGAACAGTTTGGGGAAGGCCCTGCTCTGTTCCAGCATGCGCAGCACCTACTGCAGTTGCCTTGTCTGTCTATCCACATGAAACCGCATAGATTTCCCACCATGGACCAGTTTTGTTGAAATGTGACACACTTCGAGGACATCTGTTGACACAGTTCAATTTCTGTTAAGACGCTTTGCTCGCCCACCATCTCCCACCCCCCAACCCCCGGGTGTGCTACGCTCCAGCCACTTTGCGTCTCTGCCGTTCACATTGTCAAGGGGTGGGTTGGTTGTGGGGGCTAAACGCACGCTAAGGAGATGCGGTCTCATCAGCTGCTGTCTTTCTGCTGCTGCTGCCGCCCGAGCTGTGTGTTCTGCTTGTCGCGCTGCGCGTCGATCATTTAAAAGCCTGTACAGTGGCTGTCCTTTTGTCTCACTGCCTTGTCTCATGTGACGTCAAAGTGTCTCTCGTGGGACATCAAATTGTCTTCTGAGAAGATCACGGATCATCTCCTTCCAAGCCTTCCAAGATTTTTTTTTTTTTTATAATAGAGAGATATCTTGAACAGATTGTGCTGTACATAATTTTAAAATTTCAAAACCTTCCATTCAAAAGCTTTGGCGAATTTGCAAACATCTCCATCTTCAAATGAAGGGACATTTGGTGCAACTTCAACTACCAATCACCTGTCTGTGTAAGTTTTACCTTCACAGAGGTTACACCAACTTGTATTTTTGACATATTTTGCCCAATTTTTATTATGAGCAGTCAGCGTGGGGTCAGAAGAAGGAGGTGGTGTTTTACTAACAGGCTGGAATTCTATGAGGAGGCAACGAAAGGATACGACCGGAGAGGAGCAGATGAGATTACTGATCTGGGGCATTTGATAAGGTGCCACATGAGAGGTTGGGCAGTTCAGGGTGATGTTTTTAGATGGGTGCAGAATTGGCTCAGCCACAGGAAGCAGAGGGTGATGGTACGAGGAACCTCATGAGAACTGGCCGTTGTTAAGACTGGTGACCAGCAGGTGGCAGTGCTGGGGGCTGCTGCTTTTTTTAATACAGTGGAACCTCGGGTCACGACCGTAATTCATTCCAAAACTGTGGTCGTGACCCGAAGTAATTTCCCCCATAGGATTGTATGTAAATACAATTAATCCATTCCGGACCATATGAGCTGTATGTAAATATATATATTTTTTTAAAGATTTTTACCCACAAAAATAGTTAAATTATACCATAGAATGCACAGCGTAATAGTAAACTAAATGTAAAAACAATGAGTAACACTGAACCAAAAAACCTCGAACAGAGAAAACTAACCTTGCAGTCTCTTTAAAAACAAGCCCAGTGCATTCGTTAACTGCCTTCTCTCGCTCGCTCGCTCGCTCACTGGCTGCACAGGGAATGCACAGGGAGACCGCAAGGGAAACTGGCTTTGACGTCACCCGAGTGTGTGGTCGTGAACAGATGCAAAGGTTTGGCGAACTTTTTGGTCGTAACCCAATTTGTACGTGTTCTGAGACGTTTGTGAACCGAAGTTCCACTGTAGATATAAATGATTTATAATGGAATATAAGGAACAAGCTGGTTAAGTTTGCAGATGATACCGAGATAGGTGGATTAGCAGATCATTTGGAATCCGTTATATCATCACAGAAGGACTTGGACAGCAGACAGGCTTGGGCAGTTTTGTGGACGATGAAATTTAATGTCAGTAAATGTAAAGAATTACACAAAGGAAGTAAAAATGTGAGGTTTGAATACACAATGAGGGGTCTGAAAATCGAGAGTCCATCTTATGAGAAGGATTTACGAGTCACAGTGGACTCTAAGCTATCGACTTCCTGACAGTGTTCAGAAGCCATTAAGAAGGCTAACAGAGTGTCAGGTTATATAGCGCCTTGACGTGTGGAGTACAAGTCACAGGAGGTTCTGCTCCACCTTTATAACACACTGGTGAGACCTCATCTGGAGTCCTGGGTGCAGTTTTGGTCTCCAGGCTACAAAAAGAACATAACAGCACTAGAGAAGGTCCAGAGAAGAGCAACTACGGTGACTCCAGGGCTGCAGGGGATGAGTTATGAGGAAAGATTAAAAGAGTTGAGCCAAAGTCTTGAGTTACGTTTAGGTCTTGTTAGGTGTGAATACGCAGTGGGAGGTCTGAAGATCGAAAGTACGTCCTATGAGAAGGACTTGAGAGTCATAGTGGACAATGATACCTAACAGAATGTCCGGTTATATAGCACCTTGACGTGTGGAGTACAAGTCACAAGAGGTTCTGCTCCACCTTTATAACACACTGGTGAGACCTCATCTGGTGTTTGGGTGCAGTTTGGGTCTCCAGGCTACAAAAAGGACATAACAGCACTAGAGAAGGTCCAGAAAAGAACGACTAGGCTGAGTCCAGGGCTACAGGGGTTGAATTATGAGGAAAGATTAAAAGAACTGAGCCTTTACAGTTTAATCAAAAGAAGATTAAGTGGAGACCTGACTGAAGTGTGCAAAACTATGAAGGGATTGAGTCCAGTGGATTGAGACGGTGACTTTAAACTAAGTTCATCAAGAACACGGGGACACAGCTGGAAACTTGTGGAGGGGAAATTTCACAGAAGCATTAGGAAGTTTTTCTTTACACAAAGAACGATAGACACTTGGAATAAGCGACCAAGTAGTGTGGGTGGACAGTAAGACGTTAGGGACTTTCAAAACTCAACTTGATGTTTTTTTGGAAGAAATAAGTGGAGAGAACTGGCGAGCTTTGTTGGGCTGAATGGCCTGTTCTCGTCTCGATTGTTCTAGTGTTAAACTTTGGGTCACCTTTTGAGTCCTGCAGGGTCCTGATTCACCGTTGTATTCAGCGGTAAAGTGTCGCTCATGGTTTGTGAAGGGTTTCACGGTGGGTTGCTGTGGACCGTTTAACCAATTGCCATTACTCCACTATGGCTGTCGGTGGTGAGTCTCCAAGGGGCTCAATAGACACTTAGGTAGGGTACACAGTTCAGGACACACTGGACTAGAGTCCTGCCCAGTCCTGGTCAGGTAATCTTTGGCCTCCACAGCCCTGAAACGGATTGAGAAGGTTCTAGAAACGACCAACTGAACTCAGTCTATCGAGGGCCAGAGTACCTGCACTGTCCTCCTACGCACCTGAATGTTACATCAGGCCTCCATTTTCTACCTTGTCAGTCTTTTAATAACCCACCGAGGGGAACGGCTGCCCCTCACTTTGATCTGCAGAAGCACAAGAAGATTGAAATGAGTGAACTTGGCTTGAGGCCTTTGGCGTTTGTTGTTTTGTAATGATTGTCTTGCTGATTTTTTTCATTTGATTGGGTTGAGGTGGCCCACCTTCAAACCTGTGGTCTGCTGCTTGGTGATCCAGGGGGGCCATGTCTTGTCCACTTTTTTTTTTTCTGTCTTTCCCCCATTTCCCTCATAGTGGGCACCATCCAGCCTTTCTGACTTGTGCCCCTCGTCGGGAGGCTGTGTGCAGCATACCCTTAACTGTTTTTTGTTTTCTACAGGGTGACTTTGTGTTGAAAATCGAGCCGCCCCTGGGATGGAGCTTTGGTGAGTAAAGCGAGAAAACGGGACACAATGAAGGAAACGTTCATCCAAGAAGATGGCCACCATTATTACAGATATGTAAAAGCTCATAATAGCACAGCAGCGATTCAAATGACGAGTACGAATGAGACGGCCAGCCTGACCCTAGTGGTCCTGGTGGTTTGAGTGGTCTTGCAGCTAAAGAGCGACACTTTCAACGCCAAGGCCATTAGTTCAGTTCCTGTCTGCAGCTCGTGGTGTGCAAATCATCTCACGTGACTATCATGCATTCCTCACTTAGAAAATGTCCCTGGCTGTTGGGGGGTGGTCTGGTCCAGTGGAAGAAGTTCTTCTACTGCTATGGATTTCCAAACGGCCTGTTTTGTCGGGACGCTAAAAATCAATGGAAAACTTCAAACCTAAAACGTGTGCACAAAAGGGAAATGTGAGTTTGTGTCACATACTCGTGTCTGATAGGTGCGATCTTTGTGTATGGACTTTGTACTTGATCAGTGTGGAGGAGCTCTACCCACTTCTTTAAGGGTATTACCCAGAGTCCTGTGCGGTTCATTCCTGACTAGAGTAATCAGAGTTGAACTTCAGAGGGCTGCTCTGTTGATGTGCCAATCAAATTGCATACATCTGGTAGTGTTTATCTGCCTCTGCATTGCATGTCTGTCATGTTGTGCGACATACCCAAGTTTCTTGTGTTTGTCAGAGCAGCCATTTTAGGGCTTATCTCATTAAACATCTGTACGCTGTGGTTCTGAGGAGGGTTATGGGGGAGATGACGACCATCCAGTAAGTGCGTCATCTTCTTGTGTCCGGAAATCTATGCATTCCACTAAACCAGGCCAGGCCTTCCCTAGCTGGCCTAAAGTAGGCCTCACCCCAGGCAGGCTTTGGCCTACACAGGCCCAAATATGGTGTTTGCCTTCAAAAGCTCTAAATATCTCATTTAAAAACGCACAAGCACCAAATGTCAAAAATGCTCTTCAAGACCTCTTGTTTGGAAGGACAAGGCTGATGCAGAATCTTTATAAAACCCTTTGTTGTGTGCCTAGTGATGGCTGAGAAAAATGTAGAATCTGAAGTTGGTTTGGAAGGCGCAGGTAAAGTTTCTGACATGGTGGGCTTCAGAAGGGACAGCAAATAGCAGCAGTACATTGATGAAAAAAAATCTCAAAAGACTTGCATTGCACAATTCAGTGTTTCTCAACCACTGGGTGGCAGGCTGCCGCTGATGTGTCCCGAGTTGCTATTGTTTATAATGGTATTGGACTGTGGTGGGTCTCCCACCCACGCTCAGTTCGCCAAGGGAGATCACGCTTGATTTACCGGGGGGCCCTCCACCCCACTTTCATGATTGTGCCTGACTCGCCCCATTGGTGGGTCACAACACCAGAAAGGTTGAGAAACGCGTCAGTATTCCAGTCGTATGCTCGTGCTGTCCAAGACGCATTGTGAACTGAGTTCTGCATAATGAGAGTGGAGCACAAAAGTGGAACACATTCACTCAAATCCCACCTTCTGAATCGAAGACCTGCAGCCAAAACCCCCTGACATACAGCATCGGCTGGCTGAAGGTTGAAGTAAAAAGGAGCAATTCAGGGTTGCGATTCTTGACAAGTGAATACGGAAAAATGTAAGCCAAACTCGTTCATTCGGTGATACAGCAGGGAGTGTTTAATCGTTAAGAAAGTGGCCTGAACGCAAACCCGCAGCCACTGGCCTGAGGCTTCTGTTGTAGACCTTCATGCTGCTCATTTTTTGGCGTTGTAGAGCGGAAGGGTCTTATGGGGACTCAAAAGCAGGTTTTGAGTGTTGCTCCTTAATTCTGCCTTACAGAACCTACAAGCGTCGACCTCCACGTGGATGGGATGACAGATATCTGCACAAAAGGAGAAGACATCAATTTCGTCTTCACTGGATTTTCTATCTCTGGAGTGGTAAGTAGGCCCAACTTTAAAAATCGGCTCTTTGTATGATGTTCTTTTTCTAAAATGCTGCGTTCCTTTTACGCCAGATGTAACGGGACATTTGCCTTTCAAAAAGTTCAACTTTTTTCTCATCAGTCCACAAGGTGTTTTCCCAAAAGTCTTGGCAATCATTGAGATGTTTCTTAGCAAAATTGAGACGAGCCCTAATGTTCTTTTTGCTTAACAGTGGTTTGCGTCTTGGAAATCTGCCATGCAGGCCGTTTTTGCCCAGTCTCTTTCTTATGGTGGAGTCGTGAACACTGACCTTAATTAATGCAAGTGAGGCCTGCAGTTCTTTAGACGTTGTCCTGGGGTCTTTTGTGACCTCTCGGATGAGTCGTCTCTGCGCTCTTGGGGTCATTTTGGTCGGCCGGCCACTCCTGGGAAGGTTCACCACTGTTCCATGTTTTTCCCATTTGTGGATAATGACTCTCACTGTGGTTCGCTGGAGTCCCAAAGCTTTAGAAATGGCTTAATAACCTTTACCAGACTGATAGACCTCAATTACTTCTGTTCTCATTTGTTCCTGAATTTCTTTGGATCTTGGCATGATGTCTAGCTTTTGAGGTGCTTTTGGTCTACTTCTCTGTGTCAGGCAGCTCCTATTGAAGTGATTTCTTTATTGAAACAGGTGTGGCAGTAATCAGGAAATTGAACTCAGGTGTGATACACCACAGTTAGGTGATTTTTGAACAAGGGGGCAATTACTTTTTCACACAGGGTCATGTAGGTTTGGATTTTCTTTCTCCCTAAATAATAAAAACCATCATTTAAAAACTGCATTTTGTGTTTACTTGTGTTATGTTTGACTAATGGTTAAATGTGTTTGATGATCAGAAACATTTTGTGTGACAAACACGCAAAAGAATAAAAAATCAGGAAGGGGGCAAATAGTTTTTCACACCACTGTATGATCCTTAGCGCGATTAGAGAGGTTGCAGAATCAACCGGAATGTTCAAGCAAATTCTAGAAACAAAAAAAGATCTAAATCTGTTAAGTAGTTCTCTCGTTTGCTTGCTAAGCAGAGGTAAGGTACACACCACGAGGCTGATACGTGAGTGAGGAGGGACCCAGCCATCTCTTCTCGGCCCGCTGAGTATCACTCGGATTTGCGCAAATAAATTGGTACCGCAAGAGAACTTTGATACTTATCGCCATGAGAGAAGTCGAAAAATCAAGTGGAAGGTTCAAGCGAATTCTATATCGTTAAGTAGTTGTCTCGTGAAAAACGGACAGACGTGGTATTTTATTTATTTATTTATATATATATATATATATATATATATATATATATATATAGAGAATAGTTTTACTGTCAAATAATGCAACGAGTATGTGACACGTGTTTTACCCTAATTCTGGGCTCATCAGGCGTACACACTCACATTCCATGATTTGCTCGTTGATCGTTACCATACAATCAGATTGTGATTCAGACTACAAATGCCATGAAAAAATATATATATATC
The DNA here is from genome assembly GCF_016835505.1 of Polypterus senegalus. NCBI lineage: Eukaryota > Metazoa > Chordata > Cladistia > Polypteriformes > Polypteridae > Polypterus > Polypterus senegalus. Next base: position 160,893,147 of record NC_053166.1, on the reverse strand, counting down.
TATATATCGAGAGATTCTTCTCACTTGGTGATTGCATTGTGACGTTCTTGCTTATTTATTTGATAAATGTTAAAACTTTTCACAGGGGTGTGACAGCTTTTTGTAGGCATTTCAAAACATGCCTGACTCACGTGTGTCATGTGTTTTGAGCTCCACTCCGTCCATAACCCTGTCAAGCAGAGCCCAGGTGTGGACCTCCATGTTTCAAGGTAGCACCTAATCTGAAAAGCGGCGTCTCCTGGGTTGAGTTATTTAAACTAGCTAAATCTGAAAATCCGTGATTCTGTGCCACTAAAAACGTTCCCGTTGTTTTATGTGCGGGGGTCCTTTTAAACCCCCTGTGGGTCCTCGGGCCAATCGCGTCCAATACCCAGCCTTCCCTGAGGTCAGCTTATAATCCATTGTGAGGCGACACTTGATTATTCTTCAGTGTTTATGCCTTTTAGGTCATAAGTAAAGGCCAGGAGCAGGGTCCTTCAGGAGTCCAGGTGTCCTTGAAGAAGATCGGCTCAGATGTGGACCTGCAGCGCACGCAGACGCAGCCAGGGGGCAGGTGAGTGGTGCTGCAGTGGCACTTTACTCGACTGGATTTGAGCCAAATGCATACTGAAGACCTGGTGTGTGTGTGCGCGTGTGTGTTTTGACAGGTACACCTTCTCAAAAGTTCTCCCGGGAAGTTATGAAGTACATGCAACGCACCCAGCATGGATCTTGCAAGAGGTGAGTGCCTAACTGTACAGTGTTTTTTTTATTTTATATATATATATATATATATATATATATATATATATATATATATATATATTATATATATATATATATATATATATATATATATATATTATATATATATATATATATATATATATTTTATTATATATATATATATATATAATATATATAATATATATTATTTATATATATATATATATATTATATATAAACTGCTCAAAAATTAAAGGAACACTTTGAAAACACATCAGATCTCAATTCCTCCTGGATATCTATACTGATATAGACTGGGTAATGTGTTAGGAACGAAAGGATGCCACATCGCTTGATGGAAATGAAAATGATCAACCTACAGAGCCCTGAATTCAAAGACCCCAAAAATCAGAGTGAAAATTATGTGGCAGGCGTAGTCCATTTTGCCCAAATTGAATTGCAGCAACTCCAAATTGTACGCAGCACTTTGTATGGCCCCTGTGTTCTTGTATACATGCCTGACAACATCGGTGCATGCTTCTAATGAGGTGACAGATGGTGTTGTGGGGGATCTCCTCCCAGATCTGGACCAGGGCATCACTGAGCTCCTGGACAGTCTGAGGTGCAACCTGGTGGCATTGGATGGACCAAAACATAATGTCCCAGAGGTGTTCTATTGGATTTAGGTCAGGAAAGTGTGGTGGCCAGTCAATGGTATCAATTCCTTCATCCTCCAGGAACTGCCTGCATACTCTCACCACATGAGGCCAGGAATTGTCGTGCACCAGGAGCCACTGTACCAGCATAGGGTCTGACAATGGGTCCAAGGATTTCATCCTGATACCTAATGGCAGCCAAGGTGCCTTTGTCAAGCCTGTAGCGGTCTGTGTGACCCTCCATGGATATGCCTCCCCAGACAATCATTAACCCACCACCAAACTGCTCATGCTGAATGATGTTACAGGCAGCATAATGTTCTCCATGGCTTCTCCAGACCCTTTCACTTCTGTCACGTGCTCAGGGTGAACCTGCTCTCATCTGTAAAAAGCACAGGGCACCAGTGGTGCATCTGCCAATTCTGGTATTCTATGGCGAATGCCAATCGAGCTGCATGCTGCTGGGCAGTGAGCTCAGGGCCCATTAGAGGACATGGGGCCCTTGGGTCACCCTCATGAAGTCTTTCTGGTTGTTTGGTCAGAGACATTCACACCAGTGGCCTGCTGGAGGTCATTTTGTAGGGCTCTGGCAGTGCTCATCCTGTTCCTCCTTGCCCAAAGGAGCAGATACTGGTCCTGCTGATGGGTTATGGACCTTCTATGGCCCTCTCCAGCTCTCCTAGAGTAACTGCTTGTCTCCTAGAATCTCCTCCATGCCCTTGAGACTGTGCAGGGAGACACAGCAAACCTTCTGGCAATGACACGTATTGATGTGCCATCCTGGAGAAGTTGGACTACCTGTGCAACCTCTGTAGGGTCCAGGTATCGCCTCATGCTACCAGTAGTGACACTGACTGTAGCCAAATGCAAAACTAGTGAAGAAACAGTCAGAAAAGATGAGGAGGGAAAAATGTCAGTGGCCTCCACCTGTTAAACCATTCATTCCTGTTTTGGGGGTCATCTCATTGTTGACCCTCTAGTTCATCTGTTGTTAATTTCATTAACACCACAGCAGCTGAAACTGATTAACAACCCCCTCTGCTACTTAACTGACCAGATTAATATAGTAGTCAATCATTAATTGTGTGCACAGACACCCCTCTTATCCGTCAAAATGCTCAACACTCTGCTGCTCAAATGGATTCCGATAACAGGACAATCCTCATCGCCTTGCGCCCCTGAGCACACACAGCACAGGACGCTGCTGCTTCGCATCCCACATTCCTGTTTCCATTGACTCGGCCAGAGCGGGTCACTCTATTAGGCGACATCGGTGGCCGCCGCTGACACTTTTTGTGAAAGTTAAGGGTCCGTGTCCTCCGGATGCTAAAGAGGAGAAGCTTATAAAGTATGATGATGATGTCTGTGGTAAAGGGGGGGGGCACCATTTGTGATTCTGAATACAGGCGTGTTCTGGACACCAAGAGAGGATCCCACCCCAGTTGTCTAACTATGATGATAACGGGTAGGCTTTAGAAGAAGGTAAACTCTGTGGGGGGGGTCCCCCCTTCCCTGCTGTTGAGCTTTGATGATAACTGAGTCGTCCTTAAAGCCCAATTTGCGCTATTGAAAGGACAGACGGTGCTGCACACCACAGCTTGGCAGAATCTACCAATCTGGGTTACCTGCTACGGATAATGAGAGCCGTCGTCTGTCAGCCCCGCCCAGGACTCCAGATGTGCTTTGACCTGCACTGGACTCGCCAGTCGGGTTGAATCGCACTGCATTCTGGGTAATATTCTTGCACACCACTCACATCCAGGTCCATAGGCAGATTTTGCCTTTAAGACGCTAATACACTGACACACAGTCGCATTTCTTGTTTCGTCTTGTAAGTTGAAATGTGTTTTCCACTCGTCCACAGTATGTGGTGGCTCTAAAGTTGGGAAATCTGCACTGGTAATCGGACCAAATCCTGTAAACGGCAAAAGTGACTCTACTTCGTTGGGCCCCTGAGCAGTGCCCTTTACCTGCAATTGCTCCCTCCTGGGTATGACGTTAATCTGTAGCCAGCCCTGCATGTACAGTTGGCCCTCCAACCTGCAGGGAAGGACCTGGGGTTTTGGTGGCAGAATTGGCACTCCAGTCACCATAAAAAAAAAAAAAAAACCTCCGACTGTTCCATTCCGTCTGAACTTGAGTGGTGCTGAGGTGTCGCCCGTTGCATGACTACACTCGGATCCTGAAGTGGTTTGTCATGTGGTGAGTGTGACAATGCACTGCATCAGCGCCCGCTCCTAACCTCTCTGGGCATACCAGTAATACGTTTGTCTCGACAGTGGTAGACCAGAAGAAGCGTTGGGTCACCCATTGCTGTCTTCACGCGTCTTTCCTCATCTTCACTTTGTACTTCATTAGTACTCCTTATGTAAGGCTGACAGCTCTTCATTAAGACCAGCAGAGAGCCCCAGTGACCCCCGCTCAGTGGTCCGCTTATCATACGAGGGGCGCTATATCCGAACACATTGGTTCCACTCCCACTGAAGATCTGCTAGACCTCCATTCCAACTCTCCGTGTAAGCTTTCAGTCATGGTGCCGTGAGATTTTAATCTTTGTTGAAGCTGCCCTCTGTGATGTGCGTTCAAGTGTACCTCTCTTTTAGAGCACAACATCAGTCCGGGTGTCAAACTCTAACGCCCAGGCAGCCGAGCCCCTGATGGTTAAAGGGTACGACGTCTCCGGGGCCGTGAAGAGCGATGGAGAGCCGATGAAAGAAGTGGCCTTCCTGCTGTTCTCCAGGAGTGTCAACAGAGAGGTAAGCTGGAGGGTGGGCTGCGGGTGTGGGTGAGTCTTCAGTGGAGCTCTCAAGTGTTGCCATGTAGCTGCCCACCTGCCACACACCTCTGTGTCCATTGGAGCTTTTGCTAGGATTTGGGACTCCTTCTGACCTTCTGGACTGACTTGTTCATCAAAGCCATGGGTTATCTTTAACGTGAACATTAGGAACAGGAAATGTAAAGTCGTGGCCCAAAGTTTGGAGGAGGACCCCCATGTTTGTGTTCACAAAGTCTGCTGTGTCAGTGTTTTTAGATCTTTGTGGCAGATGTTTCTATGGGATACTCAAGTAGAATTACAAGCAGCTCAGAAGTTTCAACGGCTTTGATTGACAATGACGTGAAGTTAATGATAAGAGTCCATATTTGCAGTGCTGGCCCTTCTTTCTTTTTCAAGACCTCTGCCATTCACCCTGGCATGCTGGCAATCAACTTCTGGGCCAAATCCTAACTGATGGCTTGTGTTTGTCCACCCGCCTCTTGAGGATTGACCACACGTTCTTAATGGGATTATGAAGGTCTGGGGAGTTTCCTGGGCATGGACCCCAAATTTCAGTGTATTGTTCCTCGAGCCACTTAGTTTTCACTTTGGCTTTATGGCCCGGTGCTCCGTCATGTTGGTCACCAAACTGTTGTTGGGTGGTCGGTAGAAGTTGCTCTCAGAGGATGTTTTGGTCCCATTCTTTATTCATGGCTGTGTTCTTAGGCCAAGTTGTGAGTGAGCCCTGCACTGCCTCGGCTGACTTGAGTGGTCTCAGGATGCTTTACTGTTGGCCTGACACGGGACTTATGGTAGCACACAGCTTTTCTTCTCTGGACAATTGGAAAGGGGATTCATCAGAGAAAATGACTTGACCCCAGCCGTCCAATCCCAGAATATCAGTCTGTCCCTGACGTTTTTCTTGGCTTCTTTGCTGTCCTTTTTGACACCCACCAGGCCATCCTCCTCCATCCTTGCCTGACTCGCACCTTCCTGCTGCCATTCCTGAGTTAGGCTCTGCCCTGGTGGTGCCCGCAGCTGAATCCACTTTAGGAGACGCTCCTGACGCTTGCTCGACTTTATTGGGCACCCTGACGCCTTCTTCACCTCTCTATTGTAACTCAGTCAGCGTGACAGAGTGACCTCCAGGCTTGTCCTCATTGTCACTCTCACCCGTGTGATCACTGAAATGACGTCAGCAGGTCCTGTGGTGGCAGGGCTGACATGCAGTGGTTTTTTGGGGATGAAGTTCATTTTCATGGCAGAGAGGGGCTTTGTAATTCATTCCAATTCATCACCACAACTTTCCCGTGCATCTTTGCCATTCTTTTTATGTCTTGTATTCCTTGCCAGCTCCACCTGATGGGACAGAAGACCCCAGGGTTCAGAACGCCAGCCATTTCTGAATTGCATTGTTTCTGACTGTGCTGGCGGGCTGCTTGTCTTTTGATTTCGAGTGCCAGTGTGTTGCAGTCGATTGAACTGTTGGGTCTTGTACATTTTTATGATGCCAGCATGTTGCCCTCCTTTATTTAGATGGAGTTTCAAGCAGCACATAGATACCAAGAATTGACATCACGCCACCTGGTGACCCACTTGATCTTTTGCAGGGCTGTAGGGATTGGGCGCCATTCCCAGCAGCACTGGGGTCAAAGCACAAACCAGCCGAGGGCACGGTGCCAGCCCATTGCAGGGTCCCACTCGCATACACACACACACACACCACGGCCAGTTTCAAACTGTCGGTTACCCTTTGGAACGCAGGTTGCCATTGAGCCGCCATTTTAATACTCGTCAAGTGCCTGCATGCTTGTGTCATCCTGAAGTTTATTGTCTTTGGCGTATCGGAGTGAAACGGTAAACCCCATGGCAGGCAAGTCCTCGGTAACGGAGCCACTTTGTCGTCTTCTGTTCACAGGATGTCTCCGGCTGCAGCACGGCCCCCCTGGATGGGTACCCCACAGAAGAGGAGTCCCTGGCGTATCTCTGCAGTGTCCTGTCCCGGGAAGACGGCACATTCACTTTTCCATCTTTGCCCAGTGGTGAATATACCGTGGTGAGTGCTTGACCCTTTATCCCCTTGCGGGCTGACTGTTGTCCTCCTGTGCAGTTCGTTGAATTGTCTTCTTGCTTCTAGGTGCCTTTCTATCGGGGGGAGAGGATCACATTTGACGTTGCGCCGTCTCGGATGGAGTTCAAAGTGGAGCACGACAGCTTGAAGCTGGAGGTGAGGAGTCTAGCGTGGGCATCTTTGATATACGTAACACGAGACTGGTAGACGGCATCCACAGATGACAATGCCTCATATGTATACTATATTGCCAAAAGTATTGGGGACCCCCTAAAAAATCATTGAATTCAGATGGTCCAGTCACTGTCATGGCCACGGGTGTGTAACATCGAGCACCTCGGCATGCAGACGGCTTCTACAAACATTTATGACAGAGTGGGCCGCTCTCAGGAGAAACTCGGTGAATTCAAGCCTGGTACTGTGATAGGATGCCACCCGTACCATAAGTTCATTCGTGACATGTCCTCGCTACTAAATATTCCACGATCAGCTGTCAGTGGTCTTATAACAAAGTGGAAGGAATTGGGAACAACAGCAAGTCAGCCACAAAGCGGTAGGCCACGTCAAATCACAGAGCGGGGACAACACATGCTGAGGTGGGCAGTAGTTGACAACTTTCTGCAGAATCAATAGCTACAGACCCCCAAAAGCTCAAGAACAGTGCAGCGTAGAGAGAGAGAGCTTCATGGAAACCGAGCAGCTGCAGCCAAGCCTGACATCACCGGATGCAGTGGTGTAAAGCCCACCACACTGCCCGCCACTGGACTCTCGAGCAGTGCAGACGTGTCCTCTGGAGTGGCGAATCACGTGATCTGATGGGCGAGTCTGGCCAGGAGAACGGTACTCGCCTGACTGCATTGTGCCAAGTGGAAAGTATGGTGGAGAGGGGATTATGGTGTGGGGTTGGACTTGGCCCCTTAGTTCCAGTGAAAGTACCTGTAAACACTTTTCAGCATACAAAGCCATTTTGGACAATTTCATGCTCCCAACTTTGTGGGGATGGCAACATGACTGGACACACACCAGAGCACAAAGCAGGGTCTGTAAAGACATGGAGGAGCGAGTTTGGTGGGCTGCACAGAGCCCTGACCTCAACCCGGCAGAACACCTTAGAGAGACTGTGAGCGAGCCGGGTCTTCTCGTCCAACATCAGCACCCGACCTCACCAGTGCTCTCCTGGTCAGACATTCCCATAAACACACAACCCTACACCTCGTGGGAAAAGCCGTCCCAGAGGAGCTGAAGCTGTTAGAGCTGCACAGGGTGGGCCGACTCCATGTTAAGAGTGGGATGTCATTGAAGTTCACGTGTGTGTAAAGGCAGGCGTCCCAATACTTTTGGCAGTATGGTGTATGTGTATTGTCACGCTTGGGTCACAAAGTTGCACAAAAACAGTCGGGAGATTCCAGAGACGACAACGATATTCAAACACTTCAAACAAATATGAGTCTCCTTCAGGAGAGGTGCGGGCTCCGTGTCAACCCAGATGGCACAGCTCCGTCTCTCAATTAAAAGAATAGAAAAATCTTCCTTTTTCTGCACGCCTTGGGAGCGGGAGCCCCAACAGGACCTGAAAATGAGAAAGGGAGACAAGGCAGCGAGACATAAGGAGAGCTGCAGTACAGGCTTTTTAAATCTGTGAAGTGCCGTGGAGATCATGCAGAAGCAGGCGAAGAGGAGATAAAAAAACTATTGGTTTCCCAGTGAATCACTGCTTAAGAGGGGTTTTCGGAGGAGCGACTACGTTCAGCCTATTCACACACACACACACACACACACACACACACACCCCCCCCTGCCGGCTGGCCTAATCCACCAGAAATCATGACCTAGTGGTCCACTGCTGGCACCTCGGTGTAGAAGTGTCATGTCATTGGAATGGACCTGTTGATCTAAACACCTCTGACGTCGCTGTAGGGAAGCTCTGATCAGGTTTTTTTTTTTAGGGCTGGTAACGATCGCCGATTTCCAGCTCCTTGAATCGACCCCACTTAGGATTTGTTCTCTTTATCCCTTTAACAATGTGTGTGTTTGTTTCACACTAAACTCCTGCAAAAGCAGCCATGCAGAAGACTCTTGATTTGTATTGTAAGTGTGTAAGAGGTGATTGGGCAGGCAGATAACTTGGTCTATCCAGCAGGGGGCGCTAGCTCCCTTTGTTGGAATGAGTTCTTTTGTAATTGTGGCATGGTCCATAACCCAAAACTATATAGATATGATATTAAAAGGCGATACACCAGTAAGAAATCACATAGGAGAAATAACTTGGCTTTCTTTAATGACGGTTTACGTGGCATAACAGACGACGGGAGCCATGACAAGACCTTTGGGTAATGGGCGCTCGATGTATAGAGTCTGCCGTTTTCATCACTGCGCTGGAAGGATTTTTCAGGCTCTGATGACGTTCACTTCCATCCGTCCGTTGACTTCAAAGGTGGGCCGGGGAATGTTCTAAGGCTTTATACTCGTTCTCCATGTGCAGACCCCCACTTAGGTGAATCATGCCATTCCAAACAAGGAAAAGAAGATCCAATGTCATGCTGACTCTGACACACACACATAGTCCCATGTTGCCCATTTCGCAGTTGTCCTTAACTTGTCTTGTCTTAAGATTCTTGCCTAGCAGCTCTAAATGCTGGTCCCCTGTACTAAATCTGGCTTTGTCTTAGCTGTACATGTGAGAAGAAAAGAAAAGCAGATTTAAAATATTTGCACAGAGCACAGTGACATATTAAACCTATATTCTGATTACAATGGGACAAACTAAGAAACCACCCCGGTAACCCCATATAATTATAAACTCAGAAGAGGGCCGATAAGAACTGAAGACAGAAACAGAAAGCATCTAAACAGAAGTTGAAGTGCTCAACGGCAAACGCCATGGCTGGCAGTAGGAACCGAGCGCCGTCCTCTGGGTTAGTCAGCCTTGCATCTGATGCCACCTTCTGGGAACGGGTCGGCTTTATGTGCTGGGGACCCTCAGTGGGCGGGGCTATTTCTCCTGTCAGTCATCCCTCTTGGCTGCGGAGGAGGCAGGAGAAGATAATGTTGGTGTCGGCGCCCCCTCTCGTCCTGGGGTGGCATTGCTTACCTCATCAGATCCAGGAGGGTGGTCCCCAGACGTTATGCGTGACAAGTGCTATTTTTTTCAAATTCAGACCATTGGTGTTACCTGTTTTTTTTTTTTTTTATTAAAAAAATTTAATTTTGTTGGCTTATTGTACACTAGTTTTTGCTTTTCTTTTGTAGCTCTGGTTAGCCATTCTTATTATAAAGCACCGCTGTCATGTATGGAAATGTGCTTTAAATAAATGGCGGTGGTACAAGCAACAAGGGTGCCATTCTCGAAGCTACCACTTCATGGCACTTTTTGCACTGCATTGCATTTTTCATTCCAACAGGTGGCGTTTTCACACCCGTACATACACACCCAGACGTGTTTTTGATTAGTCGGAGATTTGCCATAACTAATATTCTGCTCCTTACTGATGAAGTCCACCCCTACATTAGAAAGGGCTGATCGTCCGCTTTTAGGTGCAACTGATTTTACTTCAATATGGCGCCAGGATTCCGAGATCAACTTTAGTAAACAAGAGGAGGCAAGTGTGTCCCGTTCTCTTTTACAAACTGATCGCTCACTTACCCATCAATGAAAGCACTCAGCAGGCTATGTGACATCAAATGGCTCGGCCCAAGTCCCTCCCTGTCACTGTCCTTTGCTGTTCAAGTCAGGCTGTCATTGCATCTGATCTCGAGTTGTAACTCCATGTTCTCCTTCACTTTTCACCTTGTCTGCGTCTCTCTTGCTTTAGCCTTGTAGTAAATGCGGGCCTCAAACATGACTCTTACTTTTTCGACTAAACAAACACAAGCCTCTTGCTCTGTAAACAGTATGACAGTGTTTGTTCCTTGTCCGTGTTTTGCAGAAACATCCAAATTGCAGGATCAAAACAGGATGTGGTGCAATAACATATTACTAAACAAAAGAGCGGCAATAACTTAACAGATTAATGAATACATAAATTGTAATCTAATACTGAAAGCGGAATGTGGGCCTGTGTGTTTGACCCGCATGTAGGTGCACACCGTTGCACACACAACGCCCACAGCCAGTTTTTGCACAGATCTCCCCATTTGTACAGGAGGGAGACCACCAGCTGTGTTTCATTTCAAAGTTGTCCCCTTTTGGAAAACTTGTTTAGTGACTGCACTTTATTAAGTAAGTGCCCCTCGGAGACCTTTCTGGGGCTTGGCACAGGTGGGTAGATTTGCTCTCCATGGTGGGTTTAGTCAGTGAAAGTTGAGGTGTCTGCACTTGCACTTTATTTCATCCTTGTGCAGCACCAGGTACCCCTGCTGATATTAGATATAAATATATAACAGTCCACAGGCGGAACAAGTCACAATGAGAAAATACAAATGAGAAAAATATTGAGGGTCATCCTCACGGTTTACGCTGTACACTTGACAGTAATCCACCTTAATAAAAGGATGAGTGGCTGTGTGTGTTTGTCCGGCTGCTAGGTGTCTCTGTCTTTCCAAACTATGGATCATCAAAAAATTTGTGGTAATGAAATGCATTGCATTTGTCATTCCAACAGATGGCGCATCACAAACATTTTGCTGTAATAAAATGCATTGCCTTTGTCATTCCAACAGATGGCGCATCACAAACATTTGTGGTAATGAAATGCATTGCATTTGTCATTCCAACAGATGGCGCATCACAAACATTTGTGGTAATGAAATGCATTGCATTTGTCATTCCAACAGATGGCGCATCACAAACATTTTGCTGTAATAAAATGCATTGCCTTTGTCATTCCAACAGATGGCGCATCACAAACATTTGTGGTGATGAAATGCATTGCATTTGTCATTCTAACAGATGGTGCATGCCAAACATTAGTATTGATTTTACAAATCCCATACCAAATGGCATATAATGGAGACCTTGCATTTCATGGTGCACTTCAAATGTTAAAGCTGAGGTCAGTTTCAACCTGTCATAGATGGGGAGCACAACTTGAGACACACAAACTTATTGGGTCCTTGTGATCCTGGATTATATTAAATTGGTTCCGGAAGTGGATTTCCAGGACGGTCATGCTGACTGGTTGTTGCCGCCTCACTAGCTAATAAATTAAATAATAAATAAAGTTACTGTCGTTATCAACTGCCCCTTTAATTTATACGTTCTGAGAAAAATGATTTAAAAGAAATGCAACATTTTCAGGTGTATCCGGGTCTAATTGTCATTTCAGGCTTTTATTTCCTGATGTTAAGCTTTTGATTTGACTCCTATACAGTTGTCTGCGGAAGTGGGAATGTGAAAATGCTTTTGTTTTAATCTTATGATTTGCTGCCTTTTTTATTTTTTTTTTTTATCAATGCTTATTTCTTTTCTCTCTTTCTCTCTAAGCCTGTTTTCCGTGTCATGGGCTTCTCAGTGACAGGCAGAGTCCTAAACAGTCCCGACGGAGAGGGAGTGGCCGATGCCACAGTGACACTCAACAATCAGATCAAAGGTGAGAAGGCCATTGCCATGCACTTGCACCTTTTCCGTGAGTTGTCCCCCCAGACCAAGTCGTGATGGTGTTTTGACTTCTTCTATCCAGTGATGACGAAGGCCGACGGCTCATTCCGCCTCGAGAACATGACTGCGGGCTCCTACTCCATCCGGACGCACAAGGACCTCATGTTCTTTGAGCCTATCACGGTCAAGATCGCCCCCAACACCCCTCAGTTGCCTGACATCATCACAGCAGGGTGAGGAATAGTCGTACAGTTTTAGTGGGTGGGTAGGTGGGGGGGGAGTCGAGTTATTACATTTCTAACTTCATTTCGTGATGACCACAGTGTAAACTTATTCTTCTTATTCCTTTCTGATCAGGTTCAGTGTCTGTGGCCAGATCTTAATCTCCCGCCTGCCAGAAGGCATGAAGCACATGAGCAGGTACAAAGTGGTGTTGACTCCTGAGGGCAAAGACAAAAGCAACTCTCGGACCGTCGAGTCAGATGCTCAGGGGGCCTTCTGCTTCCAGACCAAGCCGGGAGATTACAGCGTTCAGGTAAGTGTGACATCGAGTGGGCGCTCGGCTGAGTCCTGGGGCCCTTCCTGTCTGCTCACAGTGGGTGGCCACGAGCCCCTTGCCAGCTGCTGCTTGCTGTCTGTGCTTGGGTGGGCAAAGACTAAACACGCTTGTGCTTAATAAATGATTTAAGGATGCGCTCGCCCTCCTTTGGAAACAAACGAAAACCTCAGTTTAGGTCAGAAATCAGTCATGTTTGGAGTTTTCGGTTTGGTTTTTTTGGTTTGCTTTATTTCACTCTGTTCTTCTAGAGGCGCCATGTGGGTGGTGGAAAACAAAGCCAGTGAGTCGTGTGTGGAAAGAGCAGCCTGGAGAGCACAACGCAAACTTCTAGTCCTCTGTGTAGATAGATGGATGGATGGATGTGAAAGGCACTACATAATGGAGATAAATATATAGATTGTGGTAGCCAGCCCGGACACAGACAGGCGGACATGTCAGTGTCACCCACGACACGTTTATTAGTCATATTTACAGTGTACAAACCCCAAAGTCAAGGCCACAACACAATAACGCCTTTCTGTTCGGGCCGCCTCCTTGCCCTCTCCTCCCGAGCTGTGTCCTAGTCCACTCCCAACTCTCGCCATCATATGAAGGGGGGTAGCCCCTTTTATATGCACCCGGATGTGCTCCAGGTGTCCTTCCGTGACCTTCCGTCGACACGCCCCTGTGTGGCGGAAGCACCGGCTGTGTACCCAGAAGCACTCCGGGTGCCCCCGATCCTCTTCCCCCCAGCACTTCCCAGTGTGGCGAAAGTGGTGAGGTCCAGGGCTCTCAAGGCACCAGGGCGCCCCCTAGCGGTGACCACGGGCCCCTACAGGGTAGAGCTTCAAAGCTCTGTACCCGTGGCTCCCAAAGGAAACAGGGTGGTTGCCCCCACGTGGTCTGAGGTGGACGTAAGCCCTCTTCCGGTCCTCCTGAGCGTCCTGGCCAGGTTGCCACCCCAGGCATCACCGACAATATTTACATCTTTATAATAGATATATATATATATATATATATATATATATATATTACTAGGGGCTTCACTCGCCAACCCCCTGCCTGTGCCAGCAACTTCCACGCAAACGATGTGGCACACAGATTACAATCAATCTCAGATACTCCTGATCTCATCTCGTGATGTGTATGAAGCCCATCTGTCCACAGAATCAATTTCTTCCATTCCACCCTCTCCCCCACCATGCACAACACCAAAGAGCTGTCAAAGGGCATCTGAGACAAGGCTGGAGTGGGCTACAAGACCATCAGCAAGAAGCTTGGTGGGAAGGTGACGACTGTTGGTGTGATTATTTGGAAATGGAAGATAAATATAAAATGGCCATCAATCGCCCTCGGTCTGGAGCTCCATGCAAGATCTTGCGTCATGGGGTGGTGAGGATGATCATGAGAAAGGTGAAGGGTCAGCCCAAAACTGCACGGGAGGAGCTTAATGATCTAAAGGCAGTTGGAACCACCACAGTCACCATGAACACCATTGGTAAGACACTCCGCTGTCATGGATTGACATCTTGAATCACCTGCAAGGTCCCCCTGCTCAAGAAGGCACACACAAGACCAGTGTACAGCACAGTGTGTTACCAATGGTGTTCTTGGTGACTGTGGTCTCCTGGACCAGTGAGGTGCCCAACCCTCACTTCTTCCTAGGAAGGCACCAAATGAATTGAAAGTGCCACGTGGGACATGCGGAGCTGATTGACTGCAATATTTGGGTTTTGCCTGAGCTGATGGATCCCCCAAAATGCTTTATGTCCAGCTAGGATAAAGTGAGCTTTGAGAACTTGGACACTTGCGTGGGATTTCTTCACAGAGAAGGTGTCTTTACAGTACTGCAATTTCAGTGGACTCTGGTCGGATTTAGGACAAGGTGCATTCCCACTGTGGACTTTGAGCAGCTTCAAAATGGCGGCCCGTAGTGTAGACAAGCTCAAGTATGTGGAAGCCACAATATTTGTGAAAATGGGCCCTGGGCTTGTCCTGAGTTGACCGAAGACAACGTGGAGCCGGACTTGCATTGCAAACAGGGACATGTCATTGTAATTATTATGAACTATTATGTCACCAAATGGCATTAAGAATGGCCACGTTGTTACGGCTCTCCATGTGTTGTGACTGATGCTCGTATTAAGACTGCATTACGAGTGACCACGGACATTGTCTTCCTCTGTTGTTTCAGGTAAACGTGCCCGAGTCGGAGATGAAGGCTGGCCTGTCGCTGCAGCCCAAGACTTTGCTGGTGACCGTTGTGGACCAACCTCTGATGGACTTGCTCTTCACTCAGTTCATGGCCTCGGTTTCGGGGAAGGTCTCCTGTCTCGGTGGGTGACTTCTGTGGGCTCTCCGTGGGGATGCCATGCTGGTTCCTTGTTCTTTTTGTTCTGTTCTTCTTCTATTACGGGGACACCATTATTTACCCGGGGGGCTTCCTCCTTCCAGCCGTCACACGATCAGTTTCACATATTTCAATTTTTAAAAATTTTTTTAGCAGACAAGAATAGACTTTATTAGACAGACCAGGCTATTAATTATTTGCTGAGCTGTTCAGTTACCATATTCAGAAATGGCTTCTAAATTGACTCCCGAGAGTCAGCGAGTCGTCTGTCAGCAGCAATTTCCTTAGGAAGTGATCAACAAAAAAAAAAAACTAAACAAAAAAAAAATACATTTTGGCTTTCTCAGTATAGATTGACTGGGTGTTAATTATTTGTTTCTTCATCAATCACGTCCACATGCTGTCGACTTTGCGAGACGGCTCGAAATGAGTTTTCCTAACGGGCACCCATCCCACTTAAAAAAAAACAATAAAAACAGGCCAGCTGCATCAATCATGAATTGTTTTAAATATAATTATTTATTGGTCTAAGTATCATTAATAAAAAAAAATGTCAAATCGATTAATAAGACGGGCAGTAGACTATCCTGTTGCCCACTGATGCACACCCCCCAACCCTGAAGCATTCCTCGTCCCACTTTCCTTCCTCTCACACGGCCTTCTTGTATCTACAGCCGCCTGCGGAGATCTGACTGTGACCCTCCAGCCAACAAGCCGGCAGGGCGAGAAACGAAGCCTCCAGCCCTTTGACAAAGGAGATGCCGTCCCGTTCACGTTTGACAGGATCTTACCGGGAAAGTATAAAGGTAAGAAGAGTCAAGGTGGGTTCTCTCAGATGTTAGGTAGAAGAGTCCAAGGAGGTGATGCCGAAGCTTTATAACACACTGGAGAGGCCTCCTCTGGAGTACTGTGGGCAGTTGTGGTCTCCAGACTACAAAAAGGACATAACAACACAAGAGAACGTCCAGAGAAGAGCGACTAGGCTGATTTATGAGGAAAGGCTAAAAGAGCTGAGCCTAAGTCTTGAGTTAAGTTTAGGTCTTCTCAGGACTGAATACACAAAGGGAGGTCTGTCAAAAGTATGCCCTATGAGACGGACATAGGAGTCATGGTGATATGACACTTTCAACTGACAGACAGTGTTCAGAAGCTAGTGGAATGTCAGGTTATTTAGCGCCCTGATGTGTGGAGTACAAGTCACAGGAGGTTCTGCTGAAGCTTTATAACTCATTGGTGAGACGTCAACTGGAGTCCTGTGTGCAGTTTTGGTCTCCAGGCTACAATAAGGACATGACAACACTAGAGAAAGTCCAGAGAAGAGCAACTACAGGGGATGAGTTATAATAAAAGAATTAAAGAGCTGAGCCCATCGCTTGTATTAAGTTTAGGTCTTGTTAGGGCTGAATACACAATGGGATGTCTGAAAATCGAAAGGACGCCCTTTGAGAAGAACATAGGAGTCATAGTGGTCTCGACACTATCAACTGACGGTGTTCAGAAGCTAACAGAATGTCAAGTTATATAGCGCCCTGATGTGTGGAGTACAAGTCACAGGAGGTTCTGCTCGGGCTTTATAACACGCTAGTGAGGCCTCATCTGGAGTACTGGGTGAAGTTTTGGTCTCCAGGCTACAAAAAGGACATAACAGCACTAGAGAAGGTCCAGAGAAGAGCGGCTAGGCTGATTCCAGGGTTACAGGCGATGATGAATGACGGAAGGCTAACAGAGCTGAGCCCATCGCTTGCATTAAGTTTAGGTCTTATTAGGACTGAATTCACAATGGGAGGTCTGAAAATCGAAAGAACACCCTCTGAGAAGGACTTAGGAGTCACAGTGGACATGACACTATCAACTGGCGGTGTTCAGAAGCTAACAGAATGTCAGGTTATATAGCACCATAATGTATGGAGTACAAGTCACAGGAGGTTCTGCTCAAGCTTCATAACACACTGGTGAGACTTCATCTGGAGTCCTGGGGGCAGTTTTAGTCTCCAGGCTACAAAAAAGGTCATAACAGGACTAGAGAAGGTCCAGAGAAGAGCGACTAGGCTGATTCCAGGAATACAGGGGATGAGTTATGAGGAAAGATGAAAAGAGCTGAGCCTTTACAGTGATGAAGAGGAGATCTGACTGAAGTGTGCAAAATTATGAAAGGAATTAGTCCAGTAGATCAAGACGGTGACTTTTAAAATGAGTTCATCAAGAACACGGGAACACAGCTGGAAACTTGTTGAGAGTAAATTTCACACAATCTTTAGGAAGTTTATCTTCACACAGTGAACCACAGAAGTAGTGTGGTGGACAGTAGGACGTTGGGTACTTTGAAACCTCGACTTGATGTTACTTTAGAAAAATGAAGTGGACTAGACTGGAGAGCTTTGCTGGGCTGAATGTCCTGCTCTCATCTTGATTGTTGTAGTGTAGGAGGGTCCATCGCCGGTGCCTGTTAAGAAGCTGTAGGGTGGTCTTTAGTGGGTAACGTCTTTGTAGTTTAAGATGCCCCCAGTCAGTCCTGTGGATGTGAACTCAAATCCCTGTGTGTGCCTCTTTTAGTGAGCATTGCCCAGGAGGAGTGGTGCTGGAAGCAGAAATCTCCGGAGGTGGAAGTGCTGGAGGAGGACGTGCTGGGTGTGGAGTTTCGGCAGACTGGCTACATGCTTCGATGTTCCTTATCTCATGCCATAACGCTGGTCAGTTTCAGATTTTTGATATCCAGACTTCACTTGAGTGTGATGAAGGGCACACTACATGATTTCAATCAGAGTTGCCAGCTCCTAGGCGGGTGTTCAAGCTGACGTAAAATCGTGAGAAAGTCCTTGAATGTTGTAATGACGCTACGCACAAGGTACAGCACCTGTACTGTACAAATTATACATCCATAGCAAGTGTTCACATTTTATTGTCTTACAACCTTAAATCACATTGGATTTGAGTTGTCTGTTTAACACTTTACCAACAGAAAAAGACCCCATTAATGTCAACGTGACAACAGATCTGTGCAAAGTGGTCTAAATTAATCACAGATATGCGAGACAGAATCATTGACCCCCCCCTTCAGGTCAGCATTCAGTAGACAGCAGCCATGACAGCCTTGAGTCTGGGTGCTCAGGTCTCTCTCTGTCAGTTCCAGCTTCTTGCTGCTGCTTCTTTTTGTGTCTTGCTGTTTCTTCTTCTTCTGCTGCTGCTGCTTCTTCTAGCTTCTTCTTTACCACTCTGCTCCAGCTCTGTCATGTGTCATAGAATACAGCCTTGGTCAATTCCAGCCACAGGTTGTCCATTGGATTTTAGGCCTGGCCACTCCAGGGCATTCCCATTGTTGTTTTGAAGCCATTCCTGTATATTTTTGTGACTTCTGCTATCTGTGGAGAGCAGGTGATCCACTGACCGAGGGCTTCACTTGTCCGTTTTAGGAGTTTTATCAGGATGGCAGCGTGCCGGAGAACGTTGGAGTCTACAATCTGTCCAAGGGTGTCAACCGCTTCTGCCTTTCCAAACCAGGTACTGCCCGATGCTTTCTTTCTGAGCCACAACTCCGCTTCTTGTTGCTGTTTTTGCCTTTTGTCAAAACCCCATTTCATTGTTCTGTTGTTTTCTCTCGCAGGCACCTACAAAGTCACTCCCCGCTCCTGCCACCAGTTTGAACAGGACTTCTACATATATGACACGTAATAACTGGGAAAATGACAAGATTGATTTTTATGAGCTGCACTCCCGGCAGTGAATTGACCGTTGGGCTGACGACAGTTAGCTATTAAAGTGCAGATCAATGGCGCTTTATGAGCCTTTCTCGGTTTTATAAGTCGGCACAGGCTGCCTTGTCTCGCTTTGCCCCGGGGAGACGTTTTCTGATAGACTTGGCCTTCCCTCCTTCACCAGGCGGGGTGAGAAATGGGTGCAGAGGGTGGGCCTGGAGCAGCTGACGAAACCAGTCAGGAGAAAATTTGTCATTGTGGAAGGAGAACGTAGACATTGAGACACCTGCTGTGAGTTTGGTGAGGGATAAGAACAGGAGCCAGGAGCCTGGTGGGTAACGGCAGGTCAAATTGGGCCACGTCGCTCTGAACATCCAGGGGGGCTTTTTTTTTTTAAATTGGTAATTCTGTTCTGCCCATCCTTTAAAAACACAGTTTAGGTTATGCAGGGAATCAAAAGATGAAATGCAGCCACAGGTTGGGCCTAATCCTCCATCAAACCAAATATTATAACTCTAAAAACTGACAAAAAGATTCTTTAAACCAGAAATCTGAAAGAAACACACAGCAAACAAACATTAGCTGGGGTTTAGTGACCAAAAACACAAAGGATAAAAAGCTGGGGCTCCGTCCGGACCCCCCCATTTAAAGTCCTGAAGTGAAAATCAATGAAACGAGACGACTGACGAGAGCGTTGCCGCTGCTCTGAGCTGATGGCTGTAAACGAAGCTTTTAGAGTCCCAGACGGAACGCTGGCTTAAAATCTGAACACTCAATTTATTCGTCTGGGTAACTGGAAGAGGCGTGGCGGCTTGTGACGATTACACCGTTAAGCGAGGTCACTCGTCGTCCGCCGCCTTCTCATTCACTCGAGGTTAAGACAGAAATGGCGTTGGTGGCGCCGCTTTGCTCTCTTTGCCGCGTTGCATTTGAACTGGCGAGTCGGAATGTCCGAGTTCAGAGTAGGAAGTTTTACAAAGTCGGGAGAACCTCACCCACCCGCACCTCAAAAATCCAAGATGGCTGCCCCGCGCATCAGCAGTAAGTGAAGGCTGTGGCCTCACTTGTGTCTGTTTGTGTCTCATTATGTCAGTCGGACACACGATAATGTCCAACTCCTATCCTTGGAAGCGCAGAATGCCATGTAATGTGTAGTTCTGTAGTTGTCTGTATTCCAAAAGAGCCATTAAAAGGAGCCTGTTCCCATTTTAACTAAAGTCTACACATGGCATGCATGTTAAAGGTGGTCTTTAAGGAACATGGAGGTCGTCACGGGTAGGATGTTTAAGATGTTAATGAATCGGGCCACGTTACAAAGGCCCAGGGGCCAAATCAATTTGACTTCCCCCACCTAAGAGCACTGAACATGTATTGTGTATCAAATATGACATCGTCAATACACAGAAGGGGACATCCAGTACGTGTCATAGCAGTCACAGCCACAAAGCAAAGAAAACGAAGAGCAGCGGCAAGAGAGGCACTCTGAAAGTTTCATTCACAGATAAGAGAAGGGCTTTCAAAGCACACGAAAAGTGAATGGGCGCCGTCTAAATTAGCCGATTGTAATAAGGCAGGGGGAGTTCTGTAAAACCATTCAAGGTGACAGTTTAGACGGCAAAATGACCCTCTGCACTAAAGCATCTGTCAAGTGAGAGTGGAACGAGTCTGTAAAAAGCACGGGCTCTCCCGCCGTGTGACCCCAAAGGGCGTTGGAGATTGCGCCGGCTCTCTCTAAGTGGGTCTCGGCGTGAAGCGCCTGCTGTGTCACACATTCATTATGCCTTTTTTTTTTTTTTATTGCCTTTAGTTCAGCGCCAAGCATCCTGACTCTCACGGCGGTCCGACACCGTGTGACTGGGGTGGTCACCACAGATGAGCTGATGGACATCACTGTCACCATCACGTGAGTATGCTGGGCCTGAAAATGCGTTGGGATGAGGTCCTGACTCTCTCTGGTCATTAAAGATCCCTGGGCGCCTATCGTAAAGAGCAGGGTGTATCCAATTGCCCACCACAGCCTGGTCATTCTGGCCCCCTAATTCTTTCTCTTTCTCTCTCACCCCTTCACCTCCTACCAGCTCATGTGTGGTTAGCGGACTGCGGCCAAAATGGCTGGCATCCCAGTGGGTGCCACACATTAGTGGTGGTCAAAGTGGTTTCCCCACTCACTATAAAAAGAGCTTTGAGTAATGAGTAAGGCGCTATATACATTTAAACAATTAATATTATTAATCACACAAGAACATTATAAACAAGTGGGGTCCTTAAATCAGTTTATTTCTCCTCTGTATATTTTAAGTTTCAGATCATTTTTAATCCCCAGCACAGTAGATGGTACTGAGGCCGTTTGCTCATTTGATTACGTTCAGTTTTGGCTGAGTGGTCTCAGAATCAGAATGCAATCCCCTCGGAGCGGCCGCTAAGCGAAATGCAGTAACGTCCACCTTGCTGTTAGTTTACGAAATGCGCTCTGTGGACGTGAGTTTAGAACGCAATACCCTTTTTCTGATCGTCCGTTTGTTTTTAATTATGATGCGATAAAAACCGTGTGCCTATGCGCATTGCATTGCAGTTAGCACATTGGACCACGTTGAAGTTTGGCACAAATAATCTGCCATAAACGTCACACCAGGCCTACATTTTCAAACTTATTGTTGCACTAGGGTGTGATGATGCTACCACACCGTCGGTAATGTCACCGAATGAGCTGGACAATGAGGACGCCAATGAAGCACTGGCGGGGAAAGTGCTTTTATTTAAGAACAACAAACCCAGCATCCAAATAAAGTGCAGTGCATCAAAACATTAATAAATAAAGAATCCGTAAAAACACATGGAGGTTCAAATAATCCATTGAAACGAGGTTAAAATACTGGCTGGAAACAGTCCTTTGAAAAACAAAACCTAGTGCCGCCTTTAGTTGGCAGCCCTCCTGCTTCTCCTATCCGGGTGACGCACCAGGGGAGTCGCCCTACCTGCAGCTGACCTTCTCCACGTCCTCTTGCTCCGTACGGCACCACTACCCGGACTGTGACTTGGGTTCCGCCAACGGCCGGGGGGCACTCATGCTGGGGTTTCTGATGCCAAGTCTGACTCCCGCTGCCTTCTTCGGCCTTATGCAGCAAGCCAGCTGCCTTTTGGGGCACTTCTGCTCCTCTCAAGCGCTCAGCAGCTGCAACCCAATCAAAATTGCCCCTAGGTGCCACCCAAACACCCCGCTAGGGCTCACTTTTCCCAGCTTGCCTGCTCTCGCTCACTCACACCGGCTCCTTCCCTTCCTGCCTTCCTTTTTTCCTCCTTTAACCTCCATTCTCTCTTTCCAAATCTTTTTTTCTCTCTCCCTCCGCATTTCGCGCTTCTCCTGTTTATTATGGGGAAGTGGCACAGATGTGGCGATTAGCAGGTCTCGGCATCAGTTATGGATACAGACGATTCCCCACCTGTGCACTTAAGCGAGGAAACACCATGTAGTGTCTGAGAACCGCTCCGGCCACACTACCACGTCCCCTATAGAAGCCACGAGTGCGGCGATTATTTATTTAAAAACTGGCCTTTTAGTCTGAGCTGCGGACCCACTGTGCCACACGAGGCTGGCCTTGCCCTTCTTCGCTTGCCTTTCCATTTGAATTCTCTGCTCTTAAATAAAGGCCCTTCTAGCATGTTCTTTCAAGGTCGGCCGTCTCTCTCACTCTCTACGTGTCATCGGCTCACCTGTCACTTTTTCCCCTGGTTTATGTTCAGGTCTTCCATTGAAAGCGAGCCGGCGCTGGTCATGGGCCCGCTGAAATCTCTCCAACAGCAGAGGCAGGAGCAGCAGTTGCAGGAGATCGAGCTGCGGAGGCAGGAACGCGAGAGAAGAGGAGAGGGCGATGGGAAAGAGGGGACCCCCGTGCAGGAGAAAGTCGAGGAATTGCACGGCCCGTTCAATTATGAGTTCTCCTACTGGGCCAGGTAACGGAGGACGTGCTGAATGATGGGGTCCAAGACTCGAACCTTGAGAATGAGCCTTCTGCTTCCTTTTTTTATTTTATTTTTTTTGCAGGGCCGGTGAGAAAATCCTGGTGACGCCATCCTCCAAAGTGCTGCTGTTTTACCCACCAGAAGTGGAGGCCACCATTACAGGAGGTACAGAGATTTCCTCTCCTCATCTGGATTAGCTGGTTCGTTAATGCAGATGGAGTGTGAACGACGGTGGACTGAGCATGAAGCACACACTTGCCGTGCTTTCAGTCTCGGCACCTGACAATTTCCTGAGTTTACCCTCCCGGATATTCTGGGGTCGATGTGCGCCGCCATATGAGCAATCTTTTAGGTCCCCCTGATGGGGCAGATTGCACAGCCAAATTGTTTGGTCGCTCGCCGTTTTCATGCTGCCATTCTGCACTCCTTTTATGAGGTGTGACTTCCTGACAGGATTTCTCACCAACTGTGGAAAAAGCGAGCAAGGCAAATTAAGAAAACAATGTCGCCCCTATAATTAACGATCCATCCATCCATCCTCTTCCGCTTATCTGAGATCAGGGTGCGGGGGCAGCAGCTTGAGTAGAGATGCCCAGACTTCCTTCTCCCCGGCCACTTCTTCTAGCCCTTCCGGGAGAATCCTGAGGCGTTCCCAGGCCAGCCGAGAGACATAGTCCCTCCAGTGTGTCCTGGGTCTTCCTCAGGGCTGCCTCCTGGTTAGATGTGCCCAGAACACCTCACCAGGGAGGCATCTAGGAGGCATCCTCATCAGATGCCCGAGCCACCTCATCTGACTCCTCTCGATGTGAAGGAGAATTAACGATCTCTAGATTTAATCGTTCCTGAGATTCACATTCACATTATTGTTTTTTTCACAAATCAGCTACACCTGCTGTTTAAAACACGCAGTCGCAGCATTTAAATCACCTGATCGTAATCTGATGTTTTCATTGGTAGGAGGTCTTTCCTCATTGGTCAATGGAGTTGCTTAGGTTTTTGTCTTGCAGTATGTTAAATACGGTGTACATACCAGCGTCTTCCATCATGCTATGACTGGAATGAAGACGTATTTGGCCATAACCACTTCCTTATAACATCAGGAAAGACTATGCGACTCTCCACAATTAAAAATACTCAATTTTGACAATACTTGTTTTTTCCATTGCACATGAGATTTCGCCCTTTCCTTGTCTGACTTCCTTTAGTTGCCCCATTCCTGCCCTTCATCCACTTGCTGCAGTCTTTAGAATTACTGCACCTGCATAAGCCTTATGTTCACTTCCTGCAAAAATACAATTAAAGCTGCAGAAAAGCTGAAAAGCACGGACACTTGTGACTGTTGCCTTCATAGCTGCTGTGTGATTTCCGTTTGTTTGCTCGAGTTGTGCTCTGACATTAGATTTTCTTCAAGAAATCTAAAAATAACAAAATTTTGCAGCCTTGGTGATTTCATGTTCAGCCCCTTCAAGTTCTTTTTTGTCCCACAGAGGGCTGCCCGGGCCGAATGGTGGAAATCGAAGGGAAAGCGGGCCTCTTTCTGGAAGGTCAAATCCAGCCGGCGCTGGAAGGAGTGGAGATCACCATCATGGAGAAGGGGACGGACGCAGTGCTCATCACCGTGGCGACTGATGAGATGGGCGCTTACAGGTGACCTGCTTTCTTTGAATATTTGTCTTTCTACACTTAGCGGTAAGTGGACACACCATGTCGAAAATCCAGCAAACGGTCGTAGGCAGTGTGCAGAAATGTGCCATTCAGCAGTATTGGCATTAATGGGCAGCGGTCAGGGTGGATTCAGGAGAATTACTGCTGGAGTAAAAACTTCTGAATCTATGGACGTGGGCTGTGATGCCATCTGCTAGATTGCTGGGACGAGAACCGTCTGTGCTCAGGGAGGTCAGCCTCCTTGTTTTCCTCCAGGGGGCACTAGCTCCCTGGAAATACGTTCGTTTTGCAATTGTGGCGTCTTAAGTAACCTGAAACTATACAGATATGATATTAAAAGGTGATACCCCTCCCTTAGTGATAAGGCGGTAAGAAATCACATAGGAGAAATAACTTAGCTTTCTTTAATGACGATTTACACGGCATAACAGACGAAGGAAGCCATGACAAGACCTTTGTGTAGAGTCTGCCATTTTTGTAGCTACACTGGAAGGGTTTTCAGGATTGGATGACTTTATCTCCCATCCGTCTGTCGGCTTCAAAGGTCTGCCGGGCAGTGTTCCAAGGTTTTTTTTTTCCCTTTTCTCCATATGCAGGCCCCGACTTAAGTAAATCATGCCATTCTAAGATCCAGTGTCATGCGGACTCTGACACACTGAAATAGTACAATGCCCATTTTCGTAGTCATCCCTTTCTCGTCTTCTAATGCTTGCCTAGCAGTTCTAAATGACGAGCCCCGTGTGCTAAATCTGGCCTGTAATACGGCACTGGCGTCTTGAGCAGATCTCCTTGAGTGCTTTTGATTTTGTTGTCCCTTGCAGCAGGGATGTAGAGGCTTACTGTATAACATACCAACAATAATGAAATGTTTTTTTCTGAAGACGCATCATAATGTTACTCTCTATTGGTACACTGTGATCATTAAGAGTCCATCAGGGTCCTGTGCCCACCTACATGATGCGTGTAACACTGGAAATGCAAGAATTTGCTGTCAAGCCTGACTCATAAGCCAGATGGCTACATTTGAAAGGTTAGGTTTCATGGCAAGGAACTGTTTAGTACTGTAAAGACATACGGTAGTGAGAAGATATCAGTAATAATAATAATAAGGTATAAGCAGGAACTAAAGAAAGGGACCAACCGAAGAGGGCGACCCGTAACCAGACAACCGTGGGCATGACGCTGGAGGACTCGGCCAGACCAGCACAAAACTGACTTCTTTTTAGATCTTTAATTCATCAAGTCGCTGGGACTCAAAGCAGAGTCGATGGCACCTAATAATAATATCACGAAGAAAAGATTATACTTGTATATCAACAGAGTTGTGACGCGGTGCCACAAGTAGGCCTTTTGTGTGAGCCTTGTGTTGGTGACAGCTGTCTACCCAAGTCTTCTGCCATGATGCTCTCGGGTTTCAGGTTCGATGGCAGTGTTACTGGAGTTATCACCTTCTGGTCCTTTGATTCTCTTTACAGAGCTTAACTTGAACCCTGCCCAAGCACATTTGATAAGCAGCTTATTAAATGGCCCTCCTGTACCTGTAACCTGCTTTGCCTTCTCTCTCTCTGTAGTGTGGGCCCCCTGCACCGAGACCGCGACTATGTCATCAGCGCCAAGAAGGAGGGGTTTGTACTGACGCCCGTGGATGGCACTCAGGGCGACTTCAAGGCCTTTGCATTGGCAGGGGTCACCTTTGAGGTAAGGCTTTGTGTGCCGTACATGAAGGAAATCCGCGGCACCTTGAATTGGGCTCACTGGTGGGGGGGATGGTGGGTAACCATAAAGCAAAGTTTCTGGAGGGCTGCTACCGTCTTAGGGAGAAAATAACAGACCCCCCATCAAGTCAATGAAACTATTACTGGGCTATTGATCTGCTCAGTGGAGTAGCAGAGGGGCTTGTTCATCAGTTTCAGCTGCTTTGGTGCACTAGAGGGGCAACAATGACACGACCCCCAAAACAGGAAGGGTTTAACAGGTCGTGGGAGGCCATTGACGTTTTTTGCATTTGGCTACGCTCAGTGTCACTACTGGTAGCATGAGGTGGGCGATACCTGGACCCTACAGAGCTGGCGCAGGTAGTTCAGTTTCTCCAGGATGGCACATCAATACGTGGCATTGCCTGAAGGCTTGCTGTGTCTCCCAGCACAATCTCAAGGGCATGGAGGAGATTCCAGGAAACAGACAGGCAGTTACTCCAGGAGAGCTGGACAGGGCCCCTCGTAGAAGGTCCTTAACCCATGAGCAGGACCCACCGGTATCTGATCCTTTGGGTGAGGAGGAACAGGATGAGCACTGGCAGAGCCTACAAAATGACCTCCATCAGGCAGGCAGGCCACTGGTGTGAATGTCTCTGACCAAACAATCAGAAACAGACTTCCTGAGGGTGGCCTGAAGGCCCGACATTCTCTAGTGGGCACCATGGAGCTTGATTGGCATTTGCCATAGAATACTAGAATTGGCAGGTCCACCACTGACACCCTGTGCTTTTCACAGACGAGAGCAGGTTCACCCTGAGCACATGTGACAGACGTCTGGAGAAGCCGTTGAGGATGTTATGCTGCCTGTGACATCGTTCAGCATGACCGGTGTGGTGGTGGGTCAGTGATCGTATGTCTAGGGAGGCATATCAATGGAGGGACGCACAGACCTCTACAGGCTAGACAATGGCACCTTGACTGCCATTAGGTATCAGGATGAAATCCTTAGATCCATTGTCAGACCCTATGCTGGTTCCACCTGTTGCACGGCAATGCCCGGCCCGCCTCGTGGCAAGAGGATGAAGGAATTGATACCATTGACTGCCCCTCCCACGCTCACTCACCTGACCTCAATCCAATAGAACACCTCTGGGTGGGACATTGTTTGGGTCCATCTGACGCCTCAGCCTGTCCAGGAGCTCAGTGATGCCCTGGTCCAGATCTGGGAGGAGATCCCCCTGGACACCATCCGTCGTCTCATTAGGACGTTGTCAGGCCTGCTTTGGGGGGCATACAAACTATTGAGTACCATTTGGAGTTGCTGCTATGACATTCGGCCAAATGGACTCTCCTGCCTGCTGTATCATTTGTTCCCTTTGATTTTCGGGTCTCTTTGAAATCAGCCCTCTCTCTGTCGCTTCCTCATTTTCATGTCCATCATTTCGTTCCTCGCACATCACCATATCAGTCCATATCACTAGAGATGTCCAGCTGGATTGTTTTTCCCCATTGAGATCAGATACAATACAATACAATTTATTTTTGTGTAGCCCAAAATCACACAAGGAGTGCCACAATGGGCTTTAACCGACCCTGACCTTGACAGCCCCTCAGCCTTGACTCTCTTAAGAAGACAAGAAAAAAACTCCCAAATAAAACCCCAGTAGGGAAAAAATGGAAGAAACCTTGGGAAAGGCAGAGAGACTCCTTTCCAGGTAGGTTGGGCGTGCAGTGGGTGTCAAAAAAAAAAGGGGATCAGTTCAATACAGTACAATACACAGAACAGAACAAATCCTTAATACAGTATAAAAATAAACATTTTAGAAGTACGTAGCAGAACTTAACAGGAGATGATATCACATAATATGATGTGTTTTCAAAGTGGTCCTTTCATTTTTTTGAGCAGTTTACATTATTATTAAGGTGTTTTTTTTTTTTTGCTCCTGAAGTTTCATTAGTTGCACGTGTGTCAGTAGAGTCGAGAAACCGCGCAGACCCTGAGAGCCAAGTAGCCTGTTTTATATGGTGGATATGTTCGGCATGTATTCGGACCCCCTCACACTTTATTGTGTTGTAGACTTCATTTTAAATGGACACATTTTACATTTTAGCCCATCAATCTACACTCAATTGGCAAAGTGCAAATGGGACTTCAGGAAGGATTGCAAATTTATTAAAACACGTAAACTGAAATCCCCGTATTAATTCAAGTATCGTGCCCCCCTTTGCTGAAGGCCCTCCGTAAGAACAAGATGAAATAATTTTTTTTTGGGTTCCAACTCGTATATTAAATTCTCTCCATAGAAAACAAGAAGGGTCAAGAAGTCACTGCTGACTGTCCGAAATGGGAATGAGGGGTGAGGGCGGCAAAGGTGGGTGTTTTCTAGCTGCCGAGGAGGAAGGGGTGTGTCGAAGGGGCCGGGACCGGAAGTGCTGTCACTGAATGGTGGGAAGGTTCTGGAATTATGCAGGGTTCCGTTCAGAGGGTCTGGATGGCATTAGTACAATACAATACAATTTACTTTTGTAGCCCAAAATCGCACAAGAACTGCCGCAATGGGCTTTAACAGGCCCTGCATCTTTACAGCCCCCCATCCTTGACTCTCTAAGAAGACAAGAAAAAAACTCCCAAAATAAAAACCCTTGTAGGGAAAAAATGGAAGAAACCTCGGGAAAGGCAGTTCAAAGAGAGACCCCTTCCAGGTAGGTTGGGCGTGCAGTGGGTGTCGAATTAAAGGGGGTAATTACAATACAATACACATAACAGAACAAATCCTCGATACAGTATAAAAATAAAAATTTTAGAAGTACAGAGCAGAATTTAACAGTAGATGACATCACATAATAGGATTTGGATTTGTTCAGAGTCCTGGGGCCTCATGTATAAACAGTGCGTACGCACAGAAATGTTACGTAAGAACTTTTCCACGTTCAAATCGCGATGTATAAAACCTACACTTGGCGTAAAGCCTCGCACTTTTCCACGGTACCTCATACCTTGTCGTACGCAAGTTCTCCGCTCAGTTTTGCAGACTGGCGGCACCCAACGTCAAAGCAGTGCTACTGTTCCTGTGTGGTTACTCCTTATTTTCCTGACGCGGCTTTATAAATACACAGAAACTAACCGCATATTGTTTATTAGTGTAACGCATCTGATTGTAATTAACTCGTAACAATATAATGGTCCAGGGAACAGCCATAGTATTCTAAATACCAGAACTGCTTTAGCGTTGTTACTCTCACTGCACCTTCTTCTTTCAGCTCCTCCCGTTAGGAGTTGCCACAGCGGATCATCTTTTTCCATATTCCTCTCACAGCACCACTCGGAGTATTTATATCACTGTATCTGAGTGTGAATCACAGCAGCAGCTGATCGGAAAGAGAATTATCGGTATATGGCATTAAGCACACGCTGTCTCAGCCATGGCAAAACGTTTTAAAGCCTTTCCAGTACAGACCTCGCGGTTCAGAAACAGTCGATCAGTCCATCAGGTGCTCCTTGTAGAACTGTTTGTACTTATAAGTACAATCACCGCACTGTAAACTTGCACTATAGTTATAATATCGCACAACTTGAGCCACTTTATAAAGCGCGTATTTACATATGATGACGATATCATTTTTAAGGTGAAATGCAGCAAAATATGTTTGTTAAATTATACAGATAAAACTTTAACTTCATTTAAATAATCTATATTCTTCACTGGGAGTGTCGTTACGGATAGAATAATTAAATATGTACTACGGAGATATTTCAATGTTCTTTAAACGTTTTGAAGAATCGGCACTCCCCAATTCTGATTGGGTATTTGGGGAAAGAAAAGCAAGGACTGCAGTGATGGCTACGACAATATATATTGAATATAAAACAGAAAGAGAAAATAACAACACAGCTAAAAACGTAGCCTCAAATTTCGGCAAAAGTTAAATGCTTGTGTCATGAGTACGAGGCGGCTATGCATGGCCATCCACTGGGCATAAGCTACCTTACTGACATTGGCAGGCGAAGGAGCCACCGATTCTTCCTCTGCCCAGTGCCACCACAAGCCTAGAGCCGCCCCTGAGTACTGCTGCAATAAATTATTTCATCGAAGGTCGTACGCCATCCCTACGGCGTGAAAGCCATGTTTAATAATGTGCTTTAACTCCTATCATCATGAAAATGATATCACGTATACATCTCAGTATTTTAGTTATTCAGCGAGCTGTAATATCACGAATGTAATGAATTCTGTGACCAGTTGGAGGAAGAGAGACAGTTTAAGAAGCAAGTAGTGAGTCACACGCACAGAGCACATAGAAGATCAAATACAAAACAAAGCATTTAACGTGCTACTTTAATTACGATGTCATTTGAGAAACTGGTTAATTAAACGATTTTAAGATGACTTTAGTGACAAAATAAACTACGTGATTAAAGTGGAAATGTCGAGATTGAAGTGGACATTTCGTGCTTTTTCCTCACTGTGTGACTTTTTTTCTCTGTACCCTAATAAGCTTTCATGTGACACTCAGACGGTGGGCTACAACTCGGCTTTTCACGGCGACTTTGATATGTGACTTCTTTTTTATTTCCGGCACTGTGCGATTTTGTGAATGTGAGCTTTCAAGTTTCTCCAACACGTTATGTCACTCGATCAACTTCCTTTTGTTGATTATCCCACGGCTTATTTTAACAAATTGTATGTTTTTCATTTGCCTCCACTTGGTATTCGCTGAAATTCTTATATTTTCCCCCGTGCTTTTCCCATTGTCTTTTCACAGAAGGCTGAGCTTAAGGTCGATTTATATTCATTTGCATATTCAAAGAGGCGTAATTCTGGGAGGAGTTTGGGCGTTATATGAAGCGCGTGTACGAGCGTTACTTTTCACGCTGATAGGGATTTATGTAGCGGAAGAACGTGGAAGTTGGAGTACGCACAGATTCCTGCATCTGGATTTTTCTGTGCGTAAGCACATTTCGGCTTTTGTGCTTACTCCATGTTATAGTGCGAGTTCTACGCACGGCGTTATACGTGAGGCCCCTGGAGACCTCATCCATCAAGCTGACTCTCCCTATTGGCCATTCCACAGCTGACACGGTGCTGGGCCAGTCAATCCAATTAGTGCATCCTGCCCCACCCCTTGTCTCTACATATCGCGCCCACTGACCGTCTTCCCCATACGCTCGTGTCGTGTGACGCCACCAAATTGGGTTCCAAGGCCTCCTGTGGGCATTTGTGCTCCTGGAGACGTTTCCAGAACTTGATTGGAGTCTAACTGTGGTAAACTGAATCGATTGGACATTTGAGACCCTCACCATAAAGTGCGTATGTAAAGTTAATGGCAAAGCCGAGAGGAGTTTTGAGAATGCAGAGAGACACTGTGTGGCAGCAGAAGGTCCGTGAGACTGCAAAGCTGCTTTCATCTTTGCGTGCGTTTTGTGTTTTTTAACAAAATGCACTTCTGCTTTTTTTGTGCTTCACAGATCAGACTGGAAGATGGCCAGCCCCTCTCTGGCGTGCTGCTCTCTTTGAGCGGGGGACAGTTCCGTTCCAACCTCCTCACTCAAGACAGCGGTGTTCTCACCTTTAACAACTTGGTACGTCCCTCCTGTGTCCTCCGTGGTTCTTGTGGGGCCTTTGAGACCCCTTTGAGACTGGGGAGGGGCTCCCTTTTAAAGCTGCCAACTGACTTTGACTTGTCCATGCAGAGTCCTGGCCAGTATTACTTTAAGCCAATGATGAAGGAGTTCCGCTTTGAGCCGGCGTCCCAGATGATCGAGGTGGAAGAAGGCCAGAACCTGAACATCGCCATTACTGGATACAAGACGGCATACAGGTAGGCTGCTGGCCGGAGAGGTGGGTGATGAGAGAGGTGAGGCGGGCATCAAGGCAGCTCAGATGTTGTGCTGAAGTGTCTTCACAGTGCATTGACTGGTGAGCCCCCTTGGTGTGTCGTGTCACTGAAGCAGCGCTCCATTTTTCATTTCTTGTGTTTATGGAGTACAGAGATAAGAGACAGTCCGCATCATTGGGGACACAGGCATGCTAAGTAACAGCCAACGTCATCAACGTGTCCATGGGGTTAGTCAGATCACCTGTGTCATGTAATCTCGTGTCAGGTGTCCAGTCTAGGGCTCACTACATCTCAAATTTAAAATATTGTTGATGCCCAGAGGTTTTAACGAATGCCACACGGTAGCAAAACGGCCCCAAAGGTGTCTGAATTGTGAAACTCTTTATGTCTCATATGATACGACACCTCCGGGCAGCCGAAACACGACTGCAGCTCTTGTTGATGAAGTGAAAGTCTGAAATTATTTAGAACCAGTAACGGCGCACAACACAATAGTGAATCCACTTGACTTGAGCATTCCTAGTTTTCATCCTCTTTCTCTGTACGTTTATCATTCGTTTGCTCAGAGGTTGATGTGCTTGTTCTTTTCTCCACCCTAGCAGCCCGCTGCTGCTTCTCTTCTTTCATCGGCATCTTTTCACGTTATAACTAATTGAGTCAGTGTTTTGTTTTGCAATTACTTAGTACGTTTTCTTTAATTTTTCACTTAAGCTGGCACTTTAGTCTTCAATCTGCCTCAAGAATGATTTAAGATATGAAGAGGTAGGAGAGGTGAGAGCAAAGGTGGTAGGGGATGAGAACGGCACTCTTACACATGTGCCACACGGCTGCCCTGCTGCGCGCTGCCGAGAGTTGATTCTACAATAAAATAAAATAAAAAGAGGAACAACCTTGGAGGTCAGTCGTCACCCTGAACGCGGATAGTAGACGTCACGTAATGTACAGTCATATGAAAAAGTTTGGGACCCCCTCTCAGCCTGCATAATAATTGACTCTCCTTTCAACATAAAAGATAACAGATAGATACTTTATTAATCCCAAGGGGAAATTCACATAATCCAGCAGCAGTATACTGATACAAAGAAAAACAATATTAAATTAAATCGTAATAAAAATGAAAAAAAAAAAAAATCAGACAATAACTTTGAGTAATGTTAGCATTTACTCCCTCGGGTGGAATTGAAGAGTCGCATAGTGTAGGGGAGTGTGGGAGCACAGTGGTGTGTCTTTCATTTCCTAGGAGTACTGCGGTGTTTTCAGAACAAAGATTTTTAGTGACGCAGTATTTAGTCGTATGAAATGAAATCAAATGTGAAAAACTGGCTGTGCACAAATGTGGGTCCCCTTGTCATTGTGCTGATTTGAATGCCCGTCACTGCTCAATGCTGATGACTTGGTTGGATGAGCGCGTTAAGCCTTGAGCTTCATAGACCGGAGTGTCCAATCACGAGTGGTCAAAGGTATTTAAGGAGGTCAATCGCAAGTTGTGCTTCCTTCCCTTTGACTCTCCTCTGAAGAGTGACAGACAGCATGGGATCCTCAAAGTAACTCTCCAAAGATCTGAAAACAAAGATTGTTGAGTCTCCTGGTTTAGGGGAAGGCTACAAAAAGTGATCTCAGAGGTTTAAACTGTCAGTGTCAACTGTAAGGAATGGAATCAGGAAATGGAAGGCCACAGGCACAGTTGCTGTTAAACCAACCCAGCAGGTCTGGCAGGCCAAGAAAAATACAGGAGAGGCTTATGGGCAGGATTGTGAGAATGGTGACAGACAACCCACAGATCACCTCCAAAGACCTGCAAGAACATCTCGCTGCAGATGGTGTATCTGTACATCGTTCTACAATTCAGCGCAATCTGTATGGCAGGGTGATGAGAGAGAAGCCCTTTCTGCACTCACGTCACAAACAGAGTCGCTTGTTGTATCAAATGCTCATTTAGACAAGCAGTGCTTTGGACTGATGAGACACAAATGGAGTTATTTGGCCAGAACAAAAAGCGATTTGCATGGCGGAAGAAGAACACCGCATTCCAAGAGAAACCCCTGCTATCTCCTGTCAAATGTGGTGGAGGTCCCATCATGCTGTGGGGCTGTGTGGCCAGTTCAGGGACTGGCGCCCTTGTTAAAGTCGAGGGTCTGATGAATTCAACCCAATATCAACAAATTCTTCAGGATAATGTTCAAGCATCAGTCACAAAGTTGAAGTTACTTATGCAGGGGTTGGATATTCCAACAAGACAATGAGCCAAAACACAGTTCAAAATCTACAAAGACATTCATGCAGAGGGAGAAGTACAATGTTCTGGAATGGCCGTCACAGTCTCCTGACTTGATTATCATCGACAGTCTATGGGATGATTTGAAGCTGGCTGTCCATCAAATTGAACTGAAGAGATTTTGTATGAAGAATGGTCAGAAATACCAACATCCAGAATCCAGACCCTCATCACAGGCTATAGGAGGACAGCGTCTGGAGGCTCAGCTAAGTATTGATGTCATATCTCTGTTGGGTGCCCACATTTATGCACCTGTCTAATTTTGTTATGATGCATATTTTCTGTTAATCCAATAAACTTCATGTCACTGCTGAAATCCTGCTGTGTCCATAAGGCATGTCCGATATTAAAAGGCAGTTGCTACTTTGAAAGCTCAGCCAATGAGAAACAAAAATCCAAAGAATTAAGAGGGGTTCCCAAACTTTTTCATATGACTGTATGTGGACCAAATTTCAGGTCATACCGTTTGCGAGCTACAGGTGATTTCAAATCCTGGAGAGACCAGCAGACATCCACGGTGGCGCATGATATAAGAAGATAACATCTGGACAAGAAGTCCAACAAGCTTGCCAATCCTGCTCACCTGATTTCTTCCACATATCGAGTCTTGAAGGCCCCTAAAGTCCAAATGTCTGCCACTCTGCTTGGTCACTTACTCCATGTGGAGGGTTGAGGAGAGGACGGTGAAGGCGAGTGTCAGTGGTGATCCTACTCATGACTTGGCCCTGCAGTCGCTTGCATCGTCTCATCTCTCTTTTTATAGAATGTTGTAACATTTGGAGCCCCCCAGTCCTTAGGAATTTCCCACCTTGTGCACTGATTCTTCAAAAAACGTGCGTCACGGGTTTCTATCTGCGCTCGCTAATCTCCTGAAGCTCTTCGAGGGCGAGCAATCGGGTTTTTTTTTTTATTATTTTTAAACACTCGACCCCTATGGACTTCACTTGACTTGCGTTTTCGTCGACGGCCTTCACAGCCCGTACTTTACCTCCTTCTTACTGTTTGACCTCCAGCTGTTACGGCGCCATCTCCTCTTTGAGCGGCGATCCAGAAAAGGGCGTGTCGGTGGAGGCAGTCGGCCAGGGGGACTGCAGCCTGTACGTGGAGGACACCATCACCGACGAGGAGGGCCGATTCCGCCTGCGTGGTCTGCTGGTGAGTGGAGCCAAACGTCCGCCAGTCTTGCTTGGATGCTTGAAAGCCGAAATTGGAATTTTGTTTTTGTGTCTCATCTGTTCCCAGCCCGGGTGCAAATACGTCATCCAGTTGAAAGCAGAGGGTAACGAGCACATCGAAAGAGCCCTCCCACCGCACCGCGCCATTGAGGTAGGTGGCTTCGGACGTCACGCCGGACTGGCATGAGGGGTCCTTCAAGAGGTTTATTTTTTGTGCTCTCTCTGCAGGTGGGGGGCAACGACATCGAGGGGGTCAACATCATCGCCTTCAGGCAGATCAACCAGTTTGACCTTAGCGGAAATGTCATCAGCTCTCCGGAGTTCCTTTCCATGCTTTGGGTAAAAGTGGCCAGCCTGTCTGGAGGGAACGGGCTTGTGAGGGGTCTCATTGTAGGGAGGGGGGATCACTTTTGAATTCCAAACTGACTGACTTTGTCATCACTAGGCATGCAGACATTTCCTTTTTGTTCTCAACAGGTGAAGCTTTATAAAAGCGATAATCTGGATAACCCTGTTCAGAAGGTCTCCCTGGGCCAGTCCCTGTTTTTCCACTTTCCCCCTTTGCTTCGTGATGGAGAGGTGAGTGTCGGCGGATGAGCGCTCCACATTTGCGGCTTTGTACTTTTTTTTATTTCATTCTTTGTCAGGAGTTTCTCTCCATCTCTCTTTCTCTCTCTGTCTGTTTATTCCCCTCAGAACTACGTCATGATGCTGGACACCACCCTGCCACGTTCACAGTACGACTTCTCTCTGCCGCAGGTCTCCTTTAGTGCCTCGGGGTACCACAAACACGTCACTCTGTCCTTTAACCCCACGGTAAGTTGCCGCTCATCCCTGTTACCCTCTTTCTAGTTGCTGGGACGTTTTACTTTTGTGGCAGAGACTTTTTGTTACGAGTCCAAAAGCACGACAGTCACAAAAAAAACATATCAAAAATTGCCCACTCTGCGGGTTGGGGGGTATTTACTGTAACACTCCGGCCAACAGCAGGGCACTATGTATAAACCTTTGAGTGTCTGCACTTAAAAATCACAGTCCCCTTGTAAATGTGTGCACGTGAACGCCCCTCGAATGTCATCCTGAAACAGCCACATATGGAACATGCTAATCAGCCTCATACATATGCAGTAATGATGCTGCAGCACTTCATTGGCTGGTAGAGCTGCCTGTCCCACCTGACTCATCAAGACCCGCCCCCCCGGCATTCAAGAGGGCCTGCTTGTGTTGCACATCTGAGAGCACAGGACCGTGTACAGCATTGTAGCGCCTCTCCTTTGCACTTGGGGGTGTGGTGGGGGAGGGGGTCCGGGAAAGGACCTGTCACCTGGCCATCATGACACACTGAGGGTTAAGCCAGTCACCACGCACAGCACAGTCACATCTGCCAAAACTGCTCTGCCTCAAAGTGAATGAATCACTGGTGACCGAGGACACTGAGACAGGATGTTTGCCAGTCACCTCTCTGATGACTTGTGCCTTAATGGAATGTCACCTATCACGGCCAACAAAAGCAGCTTCGTTCTCGCTAGACGCCCTTATTGCAATAGGAGTGCCGTCACTCCGGAGACATTAGGCAGCTGGACACGGCTGCAAACTGACTTTTTATGTTGCCAAAGTCAAGTTGATTTTTGTATGTTTTTGCACCCACACCAGACAGAAACTGAATGTAGTGCCTCGCCAGTTAGGGTCAGTGCTGGGGGCCGCTGCTGCTTTTAATATCTATAAATGATTTAGAAAAGAATATAAGGAACAAGCTGGTTAAGTTTGCAGATGATAACAAGATGGGTGGATT
This sequence comes from Polypterus senegalus, assembly GCF_016835505.1. NCBI lineage: Eukaryota > Metazoa > Chordata > Cladistia > Polypteriformes > Polypteridae > Polypterus > Polypterus senegalus. The sequence goes on along the minus strand of NC_053166.1, from coordinate 160,856,442 downwards.
AGCAGATAATTTGGAATCCGTTAAATCATCACAGAGGGACTTGGATAGCAGACAGGCTTGGGCAGATTTGTGGACGATGAAATTTAATATCAGTAAATGTAAAGAATTACACATAGGAAGTCAAAATGTGAGGTTTGAATACACAATGGGCGGGGGGGGTCTGAAAATCAAGAGTCCACCTTATGTGAAGGACTTAGGAGTCTTAGTGGACTCTAAGCTATAGACTAACAGAATGTCAGGTTATATAGCGCCTTGATATGTGGAGTACAAGTCACAGGAGGTTCTGCTCCACCTTTATAACACATTGGTGAGGCCTCATCTGGAGTCCTGGGGGCACATTTGGTCTCCAGGCTACAAAAAGGACATAACAGCACAAGAGAAGCTCCAGAGAAGAGCGACTACAGGGGATGAGTTATAATGAAAGAATTAAAGAGCTGAGCCCAACGCTTGTGTTATGTTTAGATGTGAATACACAATGGGAGGTCTGAAAATCGAAAGAACGCCTTATGAGAAGGACTTGGGAGGCATAGTGGACTCAACACTATCAACAGACAGACAGCGTTCAGCAGCTAACAGAATGTCAGGTTATATAGCGCCTTGACGTGTGGAGTACAAGTCACAGGAGGTTCTGCTCAAGCTTTATAACACACTGGTGAGGCCTCATCTGGAGTCCTGGGTGCAGTTTGGGTCTCCAGGCTACAAAAAGGACATAACAGCACAAGAGAATGTCCAGAGAGGAGCAACTACAGGGGGTGAGTTTTGAGGAAAGATTCAAAGAGCTGAGCCTTTAGAGTTTAAGCAAAAGAAGATTAAGAGGAGACCTGATTGAAGTGTGAAAAACTATGAAGGAAATTAGTACAGTGGATCGAGACGGTGACTTTAAAATGTGGTCATCAAGAACACGGGGACACAGTTGGAAATTTGTGAAGGGTGAATTTCGTACAAACATTAGGAAATTTTTTTTTACACAAAGAACGATAGACACTTGGAATAAGCAACCAAGTAGTGTGGTGGACAGTAAGACGTTAGGGACCTTCAAAACTCGACTTGATGTTTTCTTGGAAGAAATAAGTGGAGAGGACTGGTGAGCTTTGTTGGGCTGAATAGCCTGCTCTTGGCTCAGTTGTTCTAATGGCTTCCAGCACAGCAGACGTATGACGGGAGTGAAGTTTTCCTGAGGTATTCCTGACCTATCAGCCAGTTCCCTGAGAAGTGACAACTGGTAGCCAATATAAAGTAACAAAAAACCCAAAAAGCTCTTCAGCCCTCTTAAAATGATGTAAAGTACAGTAGTCATCACTTTTGAGGTGGGGCGTATTTGTCACATCAACACAAGCTATGCCAATGGCTCAGGGATATGTGCGAGTCGTCATTTAGCTGGTTTGGTGGCATTTCCCTCCTTGGACGAGGGTGTCGTTATTTCCCAGTTTCTCGTACGCGTGGGTGAGAGTTACCGTAAATTAACGTCAGCCTTTCTTTCATAGTTGCTTTTTGAGCCTCTGTCTTTGTGCGCATGCCAGCTATTTATAAATGAGGCCTTTTGTAAAATACAAAGTTTATTTTTGCAGTTTGCTGTGTTACACTATGGCGCTCTGAAGAGCACAAAGGCATGAAGGAGATGTCAGCAATGGTAATCAATCTCATGCAAACAAAATCCCAATGCAGCATCCAAAAACAGAGCACGGGTTCAAAAATACCCCAAAATGACACAAAGAAAACTCCCAAGAGCATTCAAAATGAACCACCGGGAACTCTGGGGGGGACTCGCCGCATTTATAGGCAGAGGGCAGTTCCTGGTGGTAATTGACAGGTGGCCCCGCCTCCTTGGGGGACCACCCACAGCATATGCAACATCACAGAGGCATCGAAACTTAAAACACAGTCAACAGCAAATAGGCACAAATTAAAGGGACACGTGAAAAAGAAATCAGAAATGGCCGCGTACGCCAAAAACTGAGATGCCAACGCATCTGTCTGTAGCTGCTGAAGTCGCATCGCAGGTCTCTCCTGATGTTTTCCGTCCCTCCGTTTAATTTTAGTCAGCGTCCTCCATATTGGGTGAATTCGAGTTTGGTTTGATTGTCTCCTCGCAGTCGGCCAGCGACATTTCTGCATTACGGGACGAAGCCGCAGTGCCCTGACTGATGCCAGCAGGCTGTGGGCACCAATTGAGACTTTTCTACATGCTAATAAATAAAAATGACTAATCGAATGCCAGTTTGCAGAGGGCCACGGGTGCAGTCAGCTGGGTACGTTCAGTGTAAAGTTTGTGGGTGCCACTCAAACTAAACCCCAAAGTTTAACATCCGCCCTGAGCCCACAGCCCACCTCACACTTGTGTACACGGTGGGCTCGACTCCTGCTTTTTGTCTGTCGCTCATATTTGCTATCCAGATACACTGTGGTGTCCTTGAAATGTTGCAGAGAGGGAGCTGTTACTACGCGACATACTCCGAGCTACTGTCACGGGGGTCCGGAGCCCACCCTGGTAGCGGCATCTCTCTGACGTTTGCTTTTGCAGCAGCCTTACAAGTACAACAAGTGACGCTCCCAAGCTCTTTGTCTCCCAGGCGTTGTCATACTGAAGGCGTGGACGGCTCTCTATTGTTCATATACATCTCACAAGCTGGCTTTTATTGAACGCAGTAGGTGGGTGGTCTTTTCTTGACGTTCACTCGTTCTTACCGTGTTTTTTCATTTCCCTCTTTTGTTTGCTTCTCAGCGTAAACTCCCTGACCAGGATGTGGCCCAAGGCTCGTACATCGCTCTGCCTCTCACGCTGTTACTGCTGCTGGCGGCCTACAATCACGAGAAGGTAAGCGCAACGAGACGCCTCTTACTGGAACAGAGCTCATTTGGGGTCCACCCTTCAGCATGGCTCAGTCATTTACATGGGGCACCCTTACTACAAGCAGAAGTGCAAATGATGGTAGCTTGTTGATTTGGGGGGTCTTCTGTTGAAGTGATGTTAGCAGCCCACCTCGGCACAAAAGCCCTTGCAAAGATGTGAAGGATGTCACTTCGCACAATGGAGGAATGTGATACCCTAAGAGAAAAAGAGCCCGCTCTGCCCTTTCTTATACAGTCCTTTAGTGTTAGTTGTTTGAGTGACTAAGGGGGCACTTACTTTTTCACACAAGCGAGTCAAGTGTCAGATAGTTTTATTACTTAACTCTGTTCCGCCGTTTGGCTCCCTTTATCTAGCGGTGCCGACCAACATTCACTAGGAGAGGATATCAGCTTGGGGGGCAAATACTTTTTCACAGCACTCTCACTGTCAGATATTAAAAAGTGGCCTTTGGGGTGTGGGGGGCTCGTCAGATGTTTTTCACATTTGCTACTAAGTGAACAGATGAGAACTTGGGGACCCTCAAATGTCGACTCAAGTCAAGTGGCTTTATTGTCATGCCATCTATACACCGTGTGACAGGTCGATGTTATTTTGATGGGGGTCTCGGTGATGGGGTTTAGGGGGGCTGACTGGCCTTTTTCTCGTTGGGTGTGTTTTTTTATTTCTGCTCTGATGCCCACCCGATTTCTTCAGCACTCTGTCTTGGTTGCTTGCAGGTCATCCCCTTCTTAACGCATTTGGCCAGCTGGGCCCAAAGCATGCGAGGTCTGGGGCAGACCATGGGAGACAATGCCAACCAGGAGGATGCCAAGCGGCAAGCCAAGAGGCAGAAAGCCAGGCGGACGTGACGGGACGGGACTTGTGTGGAGTAATTGATGGGGGATTGGGGTTCATTAGTCATAACTCCGGGTCAGGGTTGGTTAAATGAAGACATGGAGCGTCCAGGGGGCTGCGCCAGGGCTGTGCCACTCCACCTGAGGCCGGTGATATTTTGTGGGTGTCGTCTGTCTCTTCAGCCGCGTGTGTTCTCTTTGTTCTCGATGAGAACCGTTTTTTTCTTTTTTTGAGGACTGTTGGTGGGACACTAAATGTGCCAGTGCTTGATGACAAATTGGGCACCGTTTAGTGGCCACTGGCATTCCTGGGAACCGTTTACATGCACTAATGAAGCTGAGCTTTCCAGGTAACATTTTATGGAGCTCTTGGCCCCATGGTGGGCTCCTGGGTAATATATAATTTTATTTTTTATTTTTGACTGCACAGCTTGCCCCTCCACGTGCTGTCAGGTTAAAGAAGAACGTCGGGGTCTTTTCTGCTCCTTTGTTCTTGAAGATGCCCCTGTGGCTTGGCGTCCGCCTCTCCTTCTTTTGCTTTTCACCCTTCTTCTTTCCTGTCTGCCCGCTCCACTTCCACCTTTGCTACCCACTGGGAGCTCTTTGCCACTTGTCTGTATGCCATCCCCTTGCCCCCACACACATGCCTACCTCACATCAACCCTGCCTTCTGTGCTCCCTTCACTCCTTCCTTCCATGCCAAGCGTCTTTACTTTTCAACGTGGCATCTTCAGTGATTTGTGTCTCGTCATTTAAATCCTTTTGTTAGAAATAAAGAGAAGGAGGGGACTAAAAAATGTGAACGTTAAACCTTTGAGTTATTAAAGTGAGTCACAAATCGAGCCTTTTGTGCTTCTTTGTCTCCTTAACTTGACTAGCCAGGCGTCTCGGGTGGTCCAGTGTGAATGTCCGGCGGCTGCTTATGAACTGGAGTGAGGATTTGGTCACGACGGGGACGTTTATAGCGCCTTGACGGCTCATCTTAGGACTGTAAACTGCCTTGAGAGGACCGACCAAAAAGGAGCAAAAAAAAAGTGTCTCTTGTAAGAAATGGTGGGCATCATTAAGGTGGGCCAAATTACAGCAAATGAAGAAAAGGGAAACGGGTGTTAATGAAGGGCCTTTATGCCCTCCCTGTGCCTGCGTCCCTGATGGACATGCGTGGAAAAGCGGGAGACACGGGGTGGGCACATGGAGAGCGGCGTGTCGGTGACATGTGTGAGGACCTCGCCTGGGGTCACACTGGAGCCTTTGTCAGTTAGAGGGCTCCTCGGGTGAGTTGATGTTGTGGGGGGCCGCGAGGTGTGTGTTGGACCAACAAGTGCGAATTCCACTTGACACGGCCCATCCTGCTGTCGGCCTTTTATTTAGTAACACTTTTCATATTTACTTATCTTTCAGTTATTCTATTATATAGTGCCTTTAACATCTATCTCTATGTATTATATAGCACCTTTCACATTTATCTATTATTTTGCACCTTTCACATCTATTATATTGCACCGGTCATATCTGTCTGTTTTATATAGTGCCTTTCACATCTATATTATATATTGCTTTTCACATCTACATCTATTATATAGCACCTTTCATATTTGTTTTGTATAGTGCCTTTCACTTCTCTATTATATAGTGCCTTTAATATCTGTCTCTCTATGTATTGTACAGGGTGGTCCAGATATAATTATGCAATTTTCATTACGCTGTAACTTATTAAGTTTATTACGTAGAATTCACAAAAAATTCTTTTTGTTGCCGATAGATGGCAGCCCCTGCCCTGCATTCCAAATTGGCGGGGAGACGGTTGTCAGTCGAACAGCGATTCTTTCGTCTTGTATTGTTTTCCTGCATTGCATTAAAAGTTGCATAATTTGATCTGGACCACCCTATATAGCACCTTTCACATATATTATATATTGCCTTCCATATATTTATCATATAGCACCTTTCATATCTGTCTGTTTTATATAGTGCGTTTTATTTCAATTATATAGTGCCTTTAACATCTATGTATTATATCCCGCTTTTCACATTTATATCAGTATATTATATAGCGCATTTCATATATTTATCTCTATTATATAGTGCCTTTCACATCTCCCGGTCTTATGAGATGTGCACCAGAGTGGCGACATGTTGCATTTTGGGCAGACGTGCGTGGTCGGACTCGGTGACAGTGACAGCCCCACTGCGACTGACCTCTCTCTGTCTTATCCATTACTTACCATCAACTGCAGTGGTGCCTTTCACGTCGGTTTATCCTGGTTGCACATACAAGTGACCATTTCACGGGTTTCTGTGCCCGGGACAGTCCAGTGACGACTATAGTCTGTCTCTTTGTCATATAGTGCCTTTCACACCCTTCCAGTGTAAATATACGTCAGCCTATGAAATGTAAAAGTCATTTGTCATGCGCCGCAGACCCTCTGTGCCTCTGTGACAGTGCAGCTGCTCCAGCAGCTGCTCCAATTGCGCATCCCAAATGTCTCTTATATTCACCGCACGTCGGCCCCCTCAGCCCCCCGTTCCTTGTTCTCCTGTGGCTGTTTTGGCCCCAGGACTTGGAATGGCTTTGTCCTTTTCCTCTCCGTCTCCTCCGATTGCATTGCTGTGCCGTTTTGATTGTTGGCGCTCGCGCTTTCTCGTTTTCTTTCTCTTTCTCTTTCTGTCGGCCGCTGTCTCAATCCTCCCTCTTCACCACTGGGCGGCAGTGTTGTGCTTCGTCCTCCGTCAGACGCGTGAACTCGAGCTGACAGCCCAGCCGCGCACGACCACCGCTCTGTCTTCGCCGCCGTCAGCCGTTTGAAGGATGTCCTGCGTAGGACCACCCAAGGCTCTGTGAAGGGCCGATACAACGTGGCCACTTCTGTGGAGGGTCAGACAGACAGACCGACCCGCGCATGCGCTTGGTGACGGTGAAGGCGCTGGTAGCCTCCTGCTGTGTAGATGATGGTGGTCTGCAGCCCCCTGCTTTTGAAAGCCCTTTTTTTTTTTCTTTTCTGGAACTCTAGTGCAAAATGACAGGAACACACAAACACACACAGGCACTGCTGATGTTTATCTTTTGAGTGCCAATTAGAAGGCAAATGGGCGTCGTAAAGGCGTTAGCTTCTGATGAAATGCAGCCAGGTGAGCCCACCTACCTGATGTAGGACACCTGATGAATGCAAGTCCCCGTTTATTTTTCCCAACCCTCACACACACGCACACTTCTTAGTTCAGGGAGACAGCAGAAGGCCGGCTGAGTTGGGGGGTCTTTTTAACAGACTAGTACTGATGAGTGGGCATGTTGGGGTTTCAGGTGGTCTTATGCTGTTGTTGTCACCAAGCTGTGGGTGGACAATCCAGACTGGCCACCTCTGAGGTAGCCCATCGTGTCCCCTCCTCTCGATGTCGCCTTTCGTCTCCGCGCTGGACTCCCGCCCCCTGGCCGCACTTGTCCATTGATGATGTCGCCTTCTCATAGGTTTTTAATTTGGGTTTTGCACATCAGGAGAAAGCAGCAAAGTGGCATCGGCGACAGGGAGTGGTGGCGCACGTCAGTTGTGCCAAGTCAGCGACCTACCTGGGGGTCCTCTGAGCTGGGCTGTCCTGTCATAATGGGCTTTACCAGCCTCGTGGGGGGGTAGGGGTCCACATTGACGCGTGACCTTTTGTGATTGACAGCAACCCTTAATCAGACATGGGGAGTCCAGTAGATCACTGACCTCAGATTGACCGCTGTGTGTCCTGGGGTAAGGGGGGCGGGGCTCAGTTAGAGCCTAGTGGGGGTGCTCCAGACCCTTCATCTTCAGCCTGCATTGCTGTGTTAGACACTGCGGCGGTCCTTTCATCTTCTGTCTATTATATAGCGCCTTTCACATCCCTCTGTCCAGGGTGTCCTGTTGTGTTTTTTGTGTTTATCAGTCACGTGGTGCCTTACATATTGTGACTTGTCTGTCTGCTGTTGGGTCTTTTTTATCTTTCTGTTATATAGTGCCTTTCATATCTGTCTGTCTATCTGTTAGTACTCCTGGAGGGGAGGGCATAATCAGTAGGTATCAAGACCCACTTAAGTGCCAGCCTCCCCCCCACACTAAATCTTGTTCCTTGTGCTGTGCCTGAACTACACAGCTTTAATGGCACCTCAGCATGCCCACCCAAAGCCCCGTCGATTGGCACAAACTGGACGTCTGCGAGAATAGAAATTCCACACAATGCCTCCCGACGGGGATCCTGATGCCCCTGAGAAGACGTGAGTTCAGGTGAGCCGCCAGGCTGTGGAGCCAGATCTGTCCGTCTGTTAGGTTGTGCCTCTTGTGCCCACCTGGCATGCAGCTTAGGCCATTGGGGAGGCAGAACACCACTGTGCCCAGCGCTGCCAGCTCGTTTTAAAGTTGACAGCTTTTCCTGTTGTGTGTGCCTTTGAGATTCTGATGGAAGTCCTCAAGGAGAACATGCAGAGTCCATACAAGCAGCGACTGGGCCAAGACTTGAAGCGGGACACCTTAGGCTGTGCCTACCGGCTGGCTGGCTGGCTGTAGGGGAGCACTGGGGTGTCAAAGTGTTTGTGGTCCACAATGGGAGACGGTCGGGTGGATCCCCCCCTCTCCGACACACACACACCCCTCCAGTCCCACTTTCCCCTGAATTTGAGAAGTGGGCGCCGGAGGTGCAGCAGAGCCTGGTGGTCTGGAGTGACGCTCACTCCTCACGCCAGCTGGCCGTCTGTCACACAGACGAGCTCAAATTTACAAGAAGGGGGCCGAGGAGCTGCGATGGGAGAAGTCGAGGCGGACGTGAAGCTCCGGCGCTCATCAAATATTCATGGACATCATCGGAAAAGAAGAAACTCGAGCAACTGGAGCCTCTGCCACCTGCCAGGGTGCAGGACCACCGCAGACAGAGGCGATCAAAGGAGAGCTGATGAAGGGGCCGGTGGTCCGAGGAGACATCTGACTGCGACTCTGGAGCTGTGAAGCACAGCTGGCTGGGGAGACCCATTCTAGAACGGCAGAACCACACGGGGGCAGTGCTGCTCTAGAACGGCACCCTGTGACGATGTGGGTTCTGGCTCCACACTCCCTTTGATGTTGGAAGCACTTGAACCCAACACCGTCGATAATGTTGCCGAATGAGCTAGTCAATGGAGGCAAATTACTGAGCAAGGGGAAGGTAGAAAGTGCAAAAGTGCTTTTATTTAAAACAGTCAACAAAAACAAAGTTCATAAATAGTGCAGTTCTTCAAATTCATTAAATAAATAAATAATCCATAAAAAGAACGTGGGGTAAAACCAATAAATAAACACAACAATCCTTTAAAAACGAAGGTTAAAATCTTCTCCTGGAAGCAGTCTTTAAAACAAAAAAACAAATCCGGTGCTTTTCTGTATGCGTCTCACCTGCTTATCCCGTATGGGCCAAGCAGCAGGCAAGACGCTCTCTGCAGCTGCCCTCCTCAAACACACGCAAGACTGGAGACCTCCCGATCCCTGGCTTCGGTTTGGCTCTCATCCCAGCCTCGAGACTTGGACTCCTTGGTCTCCAGGACGCTCACACCAAGGACTGCCACTCCAAGCCTCCCGACTTCCGCTGCCTTTCTGCGGCCTTCTGCGGCTCGTCGCTTTCACCTTGGTCACTCCCGCTACCTGCTCGCTCAGCGGGAGCGACATCAACACAAACACGTGGGTGTCGGCCTAACACCCAGCTTCCATGCAGCTGTCCACGAGCGCTCATTCGCTCGCACGTCCGCTCGCTCTTCGCGGCTCTCCCTCTCACCGACCTGCTTCCTCTCCTGCTCCCGGTAACCTCCGTCCTCTCCTTTCCTTTCTCCGATCGTTTCTTTCTCTCCAATCGATTCTCTCTCTTTCCTAAAACCGACTCGCGCTTCTTTTAAAAACGTGAGGGGCCATCACAGCTGCAGCATTAGCCACGGGAGCAATCACGAATGTGGGCAGTTCCTCACCTGTGCACACGGTGAGAAACGCCCACATCGACGACTGCCCCGCGGCTCGCTACAACATCGCCCCCCCTCACGAAGCCGCCTCGGGTGGGGTGATTATTTATTTAAAATCAATGGCCTTTTCTCCACGAGCTGTGGACCCATAACACCACACACCCTGACTCTCTCGTGCTTTAGGAGTTGCAGTCAATGGTATTCTAGAACTGTTGGATTCTGGAGAGATGCCCTCACTCTGTGGCATCGAGTTATGACCTCCTGTGACCGAGGGGCTGAGCAGGGAACACTACCGTTCTAGAACTGCAAAAACTCTCATGAGCTGTGAGTAAGGGGTGGTGGTCTAGAAGAAGATCTTTACTGTGGGCTGACTCTAGAATGGTGGAACACCCTTGGGAAAGCTCTACTCCTCGTGTCGCTTGCCCTTTATGAGCCACCCTCAGTGACTGTAGCCTGGTACTCTAGACCAGTAGCACAAGAGGTGGGGGCACTGTTCTAGAACTAACACCTTTACGGTGGGACGCCTTGGCAGTGAACTCTAGAATAGCTCTGTTCTAGAATGGTGCCCTTACTCTGTGCTGCCCACTTCTTTAACCGTTCAAGGACCTTCATGTGGCATTCACAGTAGTGGGGCAGCATCCATGATACTCTGTAGTGGGCATCAGTAGGCATCAAGAAACATGAGCTGTGCCAGAACTCCACAGCTTTAATGGCACCACCCCATACCAATGCAGATGCCCTGGTATTGCCCCGCAGACTGGCACAAACTGGACGTCCACGGGAGAGGATATTCCACACAATGCCTCCCGGCGGGGGTCCTGATGCCCCTGAGAAGACGTGACTTGAGCTGAGCCACCAGGCTGTGGAGCCCCTCAAATTCAGTGTGGTCTGTGGAGACGCCCCTCATCATCGTATGTCCCCCCACTCATGTGCCAGTCGGTCACTTTTGGATGAGACCTCTGCTGCCCCACATCCTTCAGGCTTCAGTCCACTTGTGTGCCAGTCAGACACGTCTGGACGTTGGCAGATGATCTCCTTGAGACAAAGGATGTAAAAAAGTTAGAAGAGGTCGCGGGGCGTCCCACTTGGGGGGCTTATCTCTCTGATTTGTGTTTACTGAGCGTCACTCTGTGTGTCTGGACATCAAGAACTTCACGGGGGGCTCAGGTGGATGTGTGCTGCACTGGGCACAGCAGGTTACAGTGCAAGGGGGCTACACATGGTGTGCCTTTGCCAGTTGTGGGTGGTCTGCGGCTGCCTGAAGTTTGGTGTCTTCTTTGGAAGTTAAACTCTTGAAGCTTCAGCCTAAATTGGTGGCTGCAGTGGGCCATTGTGGCACATTGCCGAGAAAAGACCCCAGAATGGTCCTAAGGTGGGCAGCCTCAGTGAGATCCTAAATATGGTGGGCATCTTCCTTTTCTTCTCCCCTCTACTTCTGTGCAGTGTTCTCTGTTGAGAAGTTTGTTTAGGTGACTCGGCGTGGCCACAAACAGACCACCATCATAGTTGGGGGGCACAATGTCGCCCAGCTTGCATTAGGTATGTTTTACTGGCAGGAGTGGCAGGCTCGAACTGAAGTGACCACTCTCCTCGTGTGCCAGTTGAAGTGGTTAGCCGGTCTCTTAAGTGGCACAGAATTTGTAGAAATGGAGTATGTGCCAAGTGTTAGCCCAAAAGCAGGGCACAATCTACAAAAGCTCTGCCCAGCAGAGGCTCACTCAGTCCAGCCAGTCTCCAAATGCCAACTGCTGGCTTCAGCTGGCGCAGGCCCAGGAAATGGGGAGTTGGGGAAAAAAAACAACAAGAAATATCCCAAGGAGGAGGATCACCGTGAACCTCTGGTTTGATTGCAACAAAGGCAAATGAAGACTCTATACGCATAAATAAAACTAGACAGAAAAATACAGCAAGGGCTCAAAAGAACAAAAAAGACAAACCCAAAATGTTTATCAAAAGTCGAGAATCCATAAAGATGAGAACTCGCCAACAGCAGGTAAGGGACCACAACTCCCATGAGCCTTTAGAGGGCAGGGGCGGGCTCTCAACAGAGATTGACAAGTAACCCCGCCCACAAAACACAAGGGACGTAACAACCAAACCATAAACAGAGCTGATAAAAAAATACAAATAATAAACATAAATGACAGCATTAACATAAATTGTAAGAATCAAAATCGTCGTGTAATGTGACATGACATCGTAATGGGACAGGAATGTCATTTAGGACATCCAGGTGACAAGACCAGCAACTGCAGTTGTTAAATTTGACATCCCCTCCCACCTGAAGTCACGTGATGTGCTGCCGGCCTATTAGTTAATAATTTTGTGTAAGACACCCAATATATCAGAGTCCTGGCCGCTAGGGGGCAGCAAGCTGGACTCTGCTTTGGGGATCCAGACAGACTCATGGCCGCTGTGACCGGGGACTTGCAGTTTGAGGTGTGACCCTGAGGAACGTCCTGAAGTCAAGCAGTTCAGGTCAAGAAAACAGAAAGCAAGCGAAAAGGAGATGCGACAAGTCCTACTGCTGTCTTTCTGTCTGCCATATAGCGCCTTTCAAATCTGTCTGTGTTTCTATTATCCAGAACCCCGTGCAGGTATCTATTATATAGCGCCTTCCAATGCAATGGCTCTTATAAAACAACAACTTGTCAATGTCCTGGAGAGCAGTGGAGTGTGGCATGTTGGCCAGACATGAAGTGACAATTGATCTGTGTGCTGCATGCGGGACCCTAAAAGAGTTACATGTTATATAGTGCCTTTCACATCTTTCTATCTATCTATCTACCTATCTATCTATCATATAGCGCCTTTCACATCTATCTATATCTATCTATCTATTATATAGTGCCTTTCATTTCTATCTATCTATTATATAGTGCCTTTCACATCTGTGCCTGCCGCTCTACTGCTGTATATATTTATGTATCGATCTGGTATTTAGTATCCTTCATATCTGTCTAGCTGTCATATAGCGCCTTTCACATCTGTCTTCTTTAATGAGTTCATGTGAGTGCCATTTTGTCACCTGCTGCACGCATTACAATCGGACAAGTATGACCAACACACACACACACACACACACTCATGGACCCTCAGTGCCCCCCACCAGCTCCTTGGGCGATGTCATGCTGGCTGGCGCTCACAGGCCGCTCTTCTCGGAGATGCGGGCACCTGAGGGCTGAGCTCGAGATGAAATATTAACAGTGTGAAAGAAGAACTAAATATTAGATGAGCCAAACGAGTGCAATTTGAATAATTCATGAGGAGGAGGAGGAAGGCCAGGAAGGAAGGAAACAAAGAGAACGGCCGGCCGGAGAGATGAGGGGAGGTGACCAGTGGGTTTGGAGGGCTGCCTGCCAGGCGAGTGCCTGAGCTGACGCTTTGTGTCTCGGCCGCCATGCCAGTGTGGCATGCATCAGATGTCAGAATCTCAAACGCGCGGAGCTGGCAACAGTGATGGGACTTTCAGATGGGGCTTGGAGGGCAGCCCTGTCCTTCTAGTTTATTATTTCATATCTCCATTTTCATAATAGAATTTATTGAATAAACAAAAAAGAGACTCGCGAGAGCAGCGCGTAATCCAAAGACAAAGCGAGTCCTTAAAAAGACGTCCCAACGCCCTGAGGGGCCGAACTCCTCAGCCTGCATGTGAAGGGGGTGGCGGTCCCTCCACAGTGATGTCATGAGGGCCCCGCCTCTTGTGGCTCCACCCACACAAGGACCAGTCCGTCCATCCTACAAACCTGCTTATCCTGAGCAGGGGCAACACCAGGAGAGGGCGCCAGAGCGTCACCAGGAGTGGTCAAAAATACAAAGCAATAAGAAGAAAAATGACAAAGACCACTGGAGAAATAAAACAGTAATGGTCAAAGGAAGAGCCAACCCGGGCTGCAGGTGCTTCCCTCCTCTCGATGGCCGCCTTCAGCCTCTGATGTTTTCATTTGCGTCCCCAACCCCGGCTTTGGATTTTCATTTAGTTGGACGCTTTATCTTCGTTTTGTGTTTTTTCTGCCATGTTTTGTGTCCTTGCACCGCAGGAGGCGTGGCCACCATTCAGGGGTCATCTGAAGGCCCACCCTCTTCCTACAGCAGGGAGTGGACACCTCCGTCCAGCAGAAGGCAGCAGGGGATTATTATTCAGGATGTCAGTCTGCTATTAACCGGAAGAAGAAGAAAACGAAAGGTTGGCATTTCTGGCCTTTGAGGTGTGGGGCTGATCTCTGGTGTCCCCCAACACATTTCCCCTGTACGACTCACACAAAAAACCCACAGGGGACCCCCCTGATCGACCCCAAGACAACATAAGAAAGTTGACCAACGAGAGGAGACCCTTCAGTCCATTAAGCTGCTTTGTGAGGCTCACAGCTAAGGCGTCTCCTCCTGCCTGATTCTTCGTCTTCTTAAAGGATCTCCAGGTGTCTGCTTGATCTCCAGAGCTCCGTATTTTGTTCCAGAGTAAGAGAACCAACAGCGAGCCTGGTATGATAGGCCAAAATAATCAATGAAGGTCCAATCTGTGGTGACGGCATAATAAGTCAACCTGGAAAACAAGCCACTCATCTTGGGCTGGCCAACAGGGGGCTCTCGGTCGAAGTGTGCAGCTCTCTGGGTGGGCTTTGAGTGGAACGTCAGAAATGGTCAGCCTGGATGGACAATGGTGGAGAGCGCGTGGCCTGCAGCCCCATCTTGTTGTCACGGCCCCCATTCTGCTCATGTCACCTGCATTCCCCCAGGCCAGCCCACCTGGCCAGTCAGTTCCTCCTTTGGAGGTCCCAGTGTTTGGAAGTCTTGTCTGACAAACGGACCTGATTAAGAATGAGAAGAAACGTCTCAAGTCATGTTGGGTACGACCAAAAGTTTCTCCCCCACCACTGTTGTGTCACACGGGGCATCAGGTGGCTTACGTGACAGACTGCCACTGTTCATGCCCGCTCTCGATCTGCCAATGACATGTCTGCTCCTGCAAGCTCAGAAATGGAGGGTGGGCCTCAAGGACCCCGCTACAAGTCTCCCCTGTTGGAGGAATCCCACCCATTTGCTCGTATTTCCAGCCTTGTGACAGTGTCACATGTCACACACCCTCTTGATTTATGAGGTTGCTGTGCAGTTGCCAGCATTTTGTGTTTCTGCCTGGCTGGGTGGCCATTTTGTTGAGAACAGCAATGCCTGCTGCTACTCATGTGACTTGGGGGACACGCAATGTTTCATTTCGTGACCCCCTAAAGACGTACGAAGGGCGACGCGCTTCCTTCTGGGTCCGAGTTTTGGGATGAAATCTGCAGGCAGCCAAGAGAAGCCAACAAAAGCAAACCCAGACGCCCATTAGGAGGAGCCAGAAGTCGACCAATCAGAGCGAGGCTTGCTAATCCAGAGCAGAGTCTGAGTGGCAGGTGTGAGGTCCAATGAAATGACGGCATTTCTTCCTAGTGCTCTGTCCCGGCTCAGGTACGTTTGTTTGCCTTTGATTTGTTATTTTCATGTTTCGTGTTTTATGTTCTTCGTTATGTCTTTGGGTTTTGCAGGTTGCTTTGGTCCAATCATGAAGCATTTCTGTGTATTTAGGGTTTACCTTGTGGAATGTGGGCGGGGCCAACATTTACATGTCTGCCAGTGCTCCGCCCACTTGTCCCATGGCTCGGTGACCATTCTGATGTTCGATTCTTGGCCCCCAGAGGTCTTTGGTTTGCTCTCGGTGGTCTTTTGAGCCTCGTCCTTGTGCTCGTTTTGTTTTTATGGATTGAGCTTTTTGAAAATTGTCACAGCGCTTTATTTAATTATTTTTTTTACCCCGGAAGTTTTTTTACGGTTTCCTCTTCACCTTTTGAATGTTTCTTAAGAGTTTGTTAAAGTGGTCTTTTAAGTCCGGACCTTCCTTCTGTTTGTGTTTTAATTATTGGTGGGAGAAAAGGCCAGCTAGGAGAGTAGGCCTCAAAGAAGCCTGGGGCTCGATTTGGGAGGCAAGGCCTCATTTGGGCAGCACAAAACACTGGTGATGGCACGAGTGACATCCCCCAAAATCTTAAATCCAGTTCAAACCAGTTCATACCTGTGATGAAACTGAGCTGGCCGGATTGGCCTGTCTGCCACCTAGTGGTGGCCCTGTGTTTTAGGTGACCTTGCCACCCTCTGTGTGTCCCCTATTTTGTGTGTGTCCCTGTCGGTGTCTCTCTGTGTCCTTGTGGCTCTGTCACCTTACTCGTTTGTCTACTTCTGTGTGTGTGTGTGTGTGTGTGTGTGTGACCCAATTGGTGTCCATCTTGGTTGTGTGTCTCCCTGTTGTGGGCGCCCTCATGCGACCTTTATGTGTCACCACATCTTTGTCCCCTTTGTGTGTCTCCTGTGACCCGGTGACCCTCTGTGTCTTTCTTTGTCACCATTTGTATGTCAGTGTCTCCTTTACGTGTCCCTTATCTCTTTTTATGTGTTTTGTCTCCTTCTATGTCCCATTTGTATGTCCTCTTGTCGTTGTCCCTCTGTGTCCCTTATTTTGTGTTTGTTTGTGTACCTGTGCATGTGTGTCCCTGTCAGTGTCCTTGGAGACCTCATTTGTGTGTCCCTATTGGTGTCCCCCTGTGTCTCTTTGTCTCCTTTTCTTAGTTTGTCTACTTCTGTGTCTTCTTTGTGTGTCTGTGTCCCCCTTGTGTGTGTCCCCATGTGACTCTTTGTGTGTCCCTGTCAGTGCCCCCCCGTGTCTTTCTGGGTCTCCTTTTGTCTTGCTGTGTGTTTTGTGCCCCTCAGCAGACGTGTGTCTCCCCCCCCTCCCTGATCACGTGTGCCCGTGTCTGTGTGTGTGTGTGTGTGTGTGCCCGCCTGTGTGCCCCGCATGTGTTTGTGTCTCTGCCTTCGGATTTGAAATTCCAGGCCTGTATAATTTGTCAGGCTGGATGCCCTGAGTTATTACTCACTGTGTCAGGTTGGGCAAATATTTATTGGAAGCGTTAAATAATAAATGGAACAGTCAGCACATTTGTGTATCTGTCATTTTTGGTTTGGATATTGAGCTGTGACGGGGCGCGGGGGGGCCAGGGGGTCCAGCCGGGCGTGGAGAGGCAGGAGGAATGACGCTCAAGCTAATTGGCAGGCGCCATTAATTAAGAATTAAGAAAGGCCGTCGCTCCCCGGAGGATGGAAATGAGAGCGAAGGAGAAAGGGGGCCGCTGGCCGGCTCCGGGGGCTTCACTAATGTGGACTGATGGGAACTCGTCTGGGGGGGCAGCTGTGGCCTCTGGTTGGAGTGGGGGGATTTGGAATGGAGGTGCCAACCTTCAGGATCTGAAAACAGAAAACGGATTAGCACCTCAGGCCTGTGCCAGCATGAAGTGGCGAGAAGGGCCAGGATGAATGACCAGGGACTGGCCCCTGGGTTAGTGTGGCCTAAAATCTAGTAGTGGACCCTCAAGTGTGGCAGAATGGGCCAGGAATGAGGGAACCTGGACTGAGAGCTGGCACAGCCTGACCATCGACAGACTGGGATGTAGCGTTGGCACAAGTGATGTGACCTGACATGACCGTCACCAACGTACAGGTCAACACAGAGCTGAAGGACCACATGGTGGTACAGCCTGACTGCCTGGTGACAGAAGGACCACTAGGCAGTGTGTGGCCTGGCATGGTGACCCCCAGAAAAGCCAAGGGACCCCAATACTGAGTGCAGATGGAGCCCAAAATGGCCTGATCTGCTGACCACCTCTGAAATGAGGGTAAGAATTGGAGCGGCCTGAGAATGTGGGCACAGGTGGACCTGAGGT